>NC_069500.1:1347714851-1348457351 GCF_027579735.1 Bombina bombina | reverse complement strand
TGACAGGTAGATAGACATTGCGCATGTGTTAGGTGTTTGTTTATTTTTGCAGGCATTTTCGGGAGTTACGGTGCTCCCATACTCAGCGCAAGGCCTGCTACAGCTGCCTTTAATGGCAAGGTAAAAATGGAGTAAGATTTCTCCATTTTCGCCACGTAAGTCCTTGCGCTGGATATTGGATATCGATTTACGACGCAGTCCCATGTTAGCCAATGGGAGTAATAATTGCGAGCGACAGGTGAAATATACGTGCCGCATTTATATGCGGCGCAGTATGTAGGATATCAAAATCGCGTAAAATCTGGCGTCGGAGGATTTTGCGGGCGACGCTGCATATGTAATGGAGGCCCATGAAGTAAGAGTGCTCTCCAGCTGCTATTTCTATATATAAATATAAATATAGAAAATAGGAATGTAAAGTATTCCTAAAGCACCTTTGGCTTTAGTGCATTTGATCTAGCATAGTTTTGAGTTAGTGTGCGAGTGATAAAAGGAAAAGACTCTATTGCGCCAAATAGAAGTCTATGGGAGAGGGCGTTAGCACGGTCACGATATCCTGAAGTTAGCATGTCTGAGTATTTTGTTTGCAAGATAACTTTTTACTTTTAACTTGTAATGCCAGCGTTAACCCAAGAGTGCTAGTTTTTAAGCGCAATTAGTAATCTGGCCGTATATATCTGAAAATTTTATACATTTTTGCAAACAATACTGCCATCTAGTGCTCAACAATATATAACACTGCTAAAACATTGTTAGAATCACCACTGCTGTATAGGATCCCCTACCGAGTTCACCTAAAAGAAATCAATAGTGAAAAATATTATTAAAGTCAATATTTTCAACAAACATATACTGTATATATATATATATATATATATATATATATATATATATAATATAATATATATAATCTCTTTACAGAAATACATAAATATAACAGTTCCTAATTATTTACCGGTGCCACGTCCACTTGTGCACTGCGTCTCCTTCAGCAAATGATAAAAAGAGAATGAAGAAAATTTGGTAAAAGAAGTAAATTGTATACTAATCATAAAATAAACATTTTTGGTTTCATGTTCCTTTAAAAGTATAGGAAAGTCAAGATTAAATTTGCATGATTCAGAAAGAACATGTAATTTTAAGACACTGTTAAATTAACTTCTATTTTCAAATGTACTTCGTTCTCTTGGTATCTCTTATTGTAAAAGAATGCACACATATCCTACACTAGTGGGAGATAGCTGCTGATTTGTGCCTGCGCACATTTGTCTCTTGTGATTGGCTAACTAGACGCGTTCAGCTAGCTGCTAGTAGTGCAATGTTTTTCCTTCAGCAAAAGATAACAAGAGAATGAAGCAAATTTGATAATAAAAGTAAATTAAAAAGCTGTTTAGAATCTTATGTTCTATCTAAATTATGAAAGAAAATGTTGTGGTGTCCTGTCCCTTTAATAGTATGGTTGCTGTTGGCTGTGGAAGGTTAGTCCTTACTGAGGTTGTAGTGCCTGCCTGTGCAGTAGCAAAGGGTTGTGAAGGTCCAGGGATATATTACTTGGTATAAGCACATAAGCACATATTAAATTGTTATTTATTTTAAGGGCTACATACAAAAACGTTCTAATAAATGAGTTTTGGATGTGTAAACAGGGTACATATCTTTCATATTCTTACATTTGTAAAATACATTACATTGATGTAATTAAGAGATAGGATATTCAGTACAATTAGAAGTCACAATGATCAATTACTCTATTAGCAATGAAAGTGAAGGCCATTGTCAGAGAAAAATGTTGATTTCAATTTAGACTCATGAATAGACACAAATATCAAGTGCTAGACAGGGCGACATGTTAATCGCACCTTCAAAGAGAATTAACAGCGCCATTTTAAAGGGACAGTACACACATTGAAATCACAAGACATTTCTGTTCTGGTGCTATAGAATAACATTTCAGCCAAGTCTAAACATTTTTAAAACAAATTATAATACTTTTTACAATAATTGTTTTTCAGTAGACAAACTCAACCAACCAATTGCATGCTGGTACAACTTTCCTATGAGAATGTATACATTTTTTCATCACGTGATTAAAACATTTTTTTCTTATAAAAGGGTTTATTAAATGACAGTCTACTTGAAAATTGTTATTGTTTGAAAAGATAGATAATCCCTTTATTACCTATTCCCCAGTTTTGCATAACCAAAACAGTTATATTAATATTCTTTTTACATCTGTGATTACCTTGTATCTAAGCTTCTGCATAATGTCCCCTTATCACAGTTCTTTTAACAGACTTGCATTTTAGCCAGTCAGTGATGACTCATAAATAACTCTATGGGAGTGAGCACAATGTTATCTATTTGACGCACATGAACTAGCACCTTCTAACTGTTAAAAACTGTCAAAATGCACTAAGATAAGAGGCGGCCTTCAACGGTTTAGAAATCAGTTTGAAACTATGAATACCACAAGAATAAATACATTTGATGATAAAAGTAAAATGGAAATTGTGTAAAATTGCATGCCCTCTCTTAATCATGAAAGTTTAATTTTGACTGTCCCTTTAAATTTGCATATTCACGGCTACCTTGACTTATAAGGTATCATTTGTTCACCTGTTATCGCGCCTGAATTAACATGATTATTTCCGTTTTGTTTTTTGTTAAATAACTGTACAGAACAGCTGTTCGGGGTACTTGCTATGACTTGGATCTGTTTACTACCCTTCCCTTCAGCTTAACCCTTTAAGGACACAGCTTTCAGTTTGCCCAATTGTTTTATGACGGAAAAATTCCGTCATATGTCCTTAAGAGGTTAAAGGGACACTAAACCCAAATGTTTTCTTTCATGATTCAGATAGAGCATGCAATCTTAAGCAACTTTCTAGTTTACTCCTAGTATCACTTTTTCTTTGTTCTTTTGCTATCTTTATTTAAAAAGCATGAATGTTAAGCTTATGAGCCAGCCCATTTTAGGTACAGCACTATGGATAGCACTTGCTTATTGGTGGCTACATTTAGCAAACCAATAAGCAAGCATAACCCAGGTTCTCAACCAAAAATGGGTCGGCTATTAAGCTTTACATTCCTGCTTTTTAAATAAAGATACCAAGAGAACGGAAAAAAATTATACTAGGAGTAAATTAGAATTTTGCTTAAAATTGCATGCTCTGTCTGAATCATAAAAGAAAAAATATGGGTTTAGTATCCTTTTAATTAGGGTTTTAATAAATGGGGGTAATAGTGTTTAGGATATGCTCATTCCCCAGCCTATCTAGGTATGTTCTTCAATAGAAAAGAAAAAAAGTAAAGAAAAGTACATTTAATAATAGGAGTAAATTGAACAGTTGTATAAACTGCATGCTGTGTCTGAATAATGAAAGTTAATTTTTACTTTCATGTCCCTTTAAATAACAGATGATTCTCTCTTATGTTATATTGATGTAAGGTATGTATATGTTGTCCTGATGTTAATGCACTAGTTATGGAACTGTCCTAAGATATTTCAATACTGGGGAAAATGATCTTTCTTGTCTCTTTTTGCCTAATTAATAATGGTTTATGGTTTATTATTTGAGGGACACAGTTAAAGGGATATACAAAAGCTGTTAGCAGTGGGTTATACTTAGAAATTATTACAATATACATAATTTTTTTTTTTTTAAATCCTTGTTACTTCTAATTTATTTTTAGTTAGTTTATGCAGAGTTCATTACTTCCTGTTACAGCCCCATAAGAGGGCTGTGATCTCTACATTAAAGCATATATAGCTAAGTGCCAGAATTCTTCTAGAGCAATTTGAGCTGGCTTTTTCTAGCATTCAATGAACAATAACAGGAAACCAGTTTCTAGCCCATGCTAACAGAACAGAATGCAACTTAAAGGGACAGTCAACACCAGAATTGTTGTTGTTTAAAAAGAAAGATAATTCCTTTATTACCCATTCCCCAGTTTTGCACAACCAACACAGTTTTACTAATATACTTTTTACCTCTGTAATTATCTTGTATCTAAGCTTCTGCTGACTGCCCCCTTATTTCAGTTCTTTTGACAGACATGCAGTTTAGCCAATCAGTGCTCAGTCATAGGTCACTTTACGTGCATTAGCGCAATGTTATCTATATGAAACATGTGAACTAATGCCCTCTAGTGGTTAAAATGTATTCAGATTAGAGGCAGTCTTCAAGGTCTAAGAAATTAGCATATGAACCTCTTAGTTTTAGCTTTCAACTAAGAATACCAAGAGAACAAAGCAAATTTGGTGATAAAAGTAAATTGGTAAGTTGTTTAAAATTGCATGCCCTATTTAAATCATGAAAGTAAGTTTTTTTTTTGGACTTGACTGTCCCTTTAAAGGGACAGTCAAGTCAAAATTAAACTTTCATGTTTCATATAGGACGTGGTTTTAAACAACTTTCCAATTTACTTTTATCATCAAATTTGCTTTGGTCTCTTTGGTATTCTTTCTTGAAAGATAAACCTAGGTAGGCTCATATGCTAATTTCTAGAAAGTTGAAGTCTGTCTCTTTTTCACAGCTAGACGGCACTAGTGTATGTGTGCCATATAGATAACATTGTACTCACTTATGTGGATTTTCCTATGAGTCAGCACAGGTTGGCTAAAATGCATGTCTGTCAAAAGACCTGAAATAAGGGGGCAGTCTGCAGAGGCTTAGATACAAGGTAATTCCAGAGGTAAAAAGTTTATTAATATAACTGTGTTGGTTATGCAAAACTGGGGAATGGGTAATAAAGGGATTATCTGTTTTATTAAACAATAAAAATTCCGGAGTAGACTGTTCCTTTAAGTTCTCAGCATGTCTGCCCCTTATATAACTATAGGCAGTGGCTACACTGATAATATCTAAGTGCTCATTATACAAAAAAACTAAAGGGGTACTGTTTTATATGCCTTTAAGAATAAAAAGGTTTTATAGTTTTGGCAAAGGCACTAAAGTACTTAAAGGGACAGTTTACCCAAAAATGTCTCCCCATTGTAACCAATGATCCATTTTACCTGCTGGAGTGTATTGAATGGTTTAGAAGTAGCTCATTTACCCTTATTTCGGCATTTGAAATAGCTGATTTAGCCTGTGGTATCCCCACCTACACAGAAAGTTTCTATACTTGAGTCTAGGCTACTGATAAGCCTATGTAAACACATCAAGCAGAATAAATTACACTCTCAGTCGGGTGCTGGATAGTTAAAAGGACACTGAACCCAACTTTCTAATTTACTCCTATTCTCACATTTCTTCATTCTCTTGGTATCTTTATTTGAAAAGTAAGAATGTAAGTTTAGATGCCGGCCCATTTTTGGTGAACAACCTAGGATGTTCTTGCTGATTGGTGGATTAATTTAACCGACCAATAAACAAGTGCTATCCAGGGTACTGAAATAAAAAATATAGTAGATGCCTTCTTTTTCAAATAAAGATAGCAAGAGAACAAAGAAAAAATGATAATAGGAGTAAATTAGAAAGTTGCTTAAAATTCCATGCTCTATCTGAATCACGAAAGAAAAAATTTGGGTTCAGTGTCCCTTTAAGTAATTAAATGTTAATTTTCCAGTTTTCTAAGTATTGAGCTTAGATTTACAGACAAATATAAGATAAGTAAGCAAGTGTGTACACAAACTGATAACATAATTAGATATGATATTACCTGCAAGCTCAACCCAGTTCAAAAGACTGTGATTTAAAAGCATAAAACCAGCAATTTCAGATACAAAAATAAACCTGTAATGCAATTTCACATACATTTTATACTGTGCATCTGGTGTAACAAGTCACTAGAAATACCTTAATGGAAAAATAATTTTACAGTGTACTGTCCCTTTAACTAACCTGACCAAACAAGGACAGAGAGACAACTGACTGACCAACAGTAAAAAAAAGTGTATAAGTAAATTAATACAATTCTCTTATGTTAAAAAAGGAAAAGTGGAGAATGAAGGAGGAGCTAAACCATGAATTAAACTCATGTTTGTGCATGGTTTATATAGAAACATATCTCAATATACTTAGCATAGACATGAACATTTTACCTAGTAATGGACCACAAACCTACTTCTGTATGTGGTAATATATGACTTCTAAATACATGTTGCTTTTAAATACCTGTAACCTGCATCTATGATGGACTAACCTGTGTATGTAATGATAGTAAGATACATAAAAGCAAATTTCAGGGTAACATTGGACGGTAAGCGGAGACCCTTCTGGTAATGTGCACAGTGTACTACAGAAGAAAACATTAACTAAGGTGCTGTGCTCATTGGGGGGCGGATTACAAGTGGAGCGTTATTTAACTCTCCCGCTTGAGCGTTAACTCAGTTAGAAGTAAGCTTTTTGTCTGTGTCGGTTTGAGCTTGTATTATGAGTTGAAAGTAAACTGTTTTAGCTCGCACACTAACATGACAAACGCAAAAAAGCTTAATTTAGAATATCTTGCATGCGATAACATTTACACCCATAGAAGTCAATAAAGCAAAATAAGTGGGGAGAAAAACCCTCAAACATGATCGCATATTCTCAAGTGCGTTAACTTGACATGAAAATATGAATATTTCACATTCCAATGTTCTTCACATAGAAGCATATATTCTATTTATTCATAATTACACACACATATACAGTATATATCTATATAGTTGGGGGATCCAGATGTCAGCGCTCAGAGAAGGGAGAAAACACAAGAAACAACAACTTATGGTGCAGTATGTAAGCACTTGTATAGCATTATTAATAAAGAATAGAGTGGTGCTCACCTCTTTGGACCTCAAACATGTGAGGTATGTTGATTGCACAGAGGGGATATTAATCCCTAGCTGTGGTAAAGATGTATTCCTCTCGTCAACCTCTTAGAGCAGTGCTTTCCAAACTGTGTGTCGGCAGCAGTGTGTAGGTGTGTCCCTGCTTCAGCACAATTTTTTTTTAATTTCTTTTTTTTTGGTTTCTGACTTTCCGCCTGCCTGCTACGCATATCACATGGTTGACACGTGATTGATACCTAGGGGGACACAGATCATCTTAACCTATTAGCGCAGCACAGCGGGAACTGAAACTATTCCCATTGGCGGCACATTGGCCCCTGACTGCACGTGTAGTCTCCTCAATCGGCTTGTGACTACATGTGTAGTCAGTGAGTGGGACAGCAGTGTATTTGTAGTCAGTCGGACTCACAAAGCTCTGAGGGCGGTAGCTTAAATGCTGAGCTGAAGTCAGAAGTCAAAGTGTTGTTTTTTTGCAGCTAGCTCCCAGTAGTGCATTGCTGCTCCTGCTCTTGATATATGGATAGGAAGTGGAAGCTTAAGAAATGCTTGATGATGAAATGCGAGTGTCTTTATCTAATATTCCACCAAATATTAAGAAACTGTGTTCATCCCATCAACCTCATACATCCCATTAACCTCATACATCCCATTAAAATATCAAGTAGCTATTGGTGTTATTAAACTTTTTTTAATTCTTGCACATACATACTGTTACTTGTAAATACATTTCATTATTATATGATTCATGTATGTGTCCGTATCTCTTAAAACAAGTTAGTTTAACCTCCTTTTTGCTAGTACAACTGAATTACTATGTCGCGAAATGATGTAGGTCTAAAAAGTGTGTCACCAACATAAAAAGCTTGGAAAGCTCTGTCTTAGAGTATGGTATTCGTTCCTTCTCCTCTATGGAGTATGATGAAATCCCTTGTTTGATTATGGGATCCTTTTAAAAGATACACTTTTATTTTTTGAAGTTAAAAGCAAAGCTGGTTTATTAAAGGCCTTGTAAAAACACAAATTGAACACTTTTGTGATGGTATTCAACAAAGATGTTTCAAAGTGTTCAAAAGAAAACTGTATCTTATTTATAACTTGTGTTAATATCTGGTGCTTTTTTGGTGGCTGAGGTTCAAAACTATCGTGATTGGACGTATCTCTGTGTGCCACATGCTTAACCCCAGTGCTGAGTGATAATAGTGATAATAGTAGCTCAGATCCAAAAAGATCCAAAAGGATCGTTTGAGTAAGTTTCGCCATGTTGCCACAACAAGAAAACACAGACTCGCATCAATAGGACACTAACTTTGCCAATCGCCTTGGATATTTCAAGGATGTCCTAAGGTAAAATACTTGTTTGTGCATTTTCTTCTAAAATAATTTTTATTAGATAATGTTATTATGAGTGTAACTGTACGGTGTAATGTTATTTTGATCTGTTTTGTGACACTTTTTTGTTTTTGTGAAACAGTTACCAGAGCTCTAAATTATTATAGCATGAATCGCAATTGCACTCAAGCGATCGTGTTTACTTTTGACTTGTAATATGAGCGGAAAACCCAACACACGCAAACACCGGTGATATACTCCTTCTCGCTTGCGTGTAACTGTTAGTGCTCCACTCGTAATCTGGCCCTGTGTGTCTTTTCAAGTGCCAAGATAACTCAGGAAATAAACTACCCCACTACTATGTTGAAATTCACATGTTCAAATCACATTAAAAGCTGTTAATGCATAGTAATATAGTAGATGAGGTTTAAAAAAGACCAAAGTCCATTCAGTTCAACCTATACAAATCTAATATACTTTAAAAAAAAGCTCCAGTCAAGCTTTAAATTAATCCCACTAAAAGGTGATCCATTAATAAAAGCAATCATATCCATGAATTTTGTTTCTAGCCAGAAATGTATCCAAACAATCTTTAAATGTATCTAGGGTATTGGCATTCACTACTTCCTTTGGTAATGAGTTCTACAATTGTATTGCTCTTACAGTGAAAAAACATTTCCGTTGCAGGAGATTAAATCTTCTTTTTTCCAATCCTAAATTGTGACCTCTTGTCACAATCAATTTTCTTGGAATAAACAGAGCTTCTGCCATCTCTTTATATGGGCCTTGAATATATTTATATAAAGTAATCATGTCACCTTTCAAGCGCCTTTTTTCTAGGGAAAACAGACCCAGTTTGGCTAACCTCTCCTAATAGCTTATATTCCTCTGACCTAATGACTTTATTTAACTTAGTATCATCTGCAAAAATAGAGATGCCGCTATTTAATCCTTGCTCCAAGTCATTAATAAAAATATTAAAAAGAACAGGGCCCAGTACTGATCCCTGGGGCATTCCACTGATTACCTTTGTCCAATCTGAGTATGATCCATTCACCACTACTCGTTGCTCCCTATCTTTTATCCAGATATATATCCATGAGCTATCATTTTCAGCTATTCCCAGTCCCTTAATTTTGTGCATTAATCGCTCATGTGGCACTGTATCAAACGCCTTTGCTAAGTCTACCACATCAGCTGATTTCCCTTTATCTATATTTTTACTTACTTGCTCGTAGAATATAATTAGATTAGTTTGACATGATCTATTTCTCATAAAACCATGCTGATTTGAACTCATAATCTTCTTTACACGAATATGCTCATCAATATAATCCCTTATAACCCCTTCAAATATCTTCCCCACTATTGATGTCAGACTAACTGGTCTATAGCTTCCTGGATCATCCCTGCTCCCCTTTTTGAAGAGTGGCACCACATCAGCTTTACGGCAATCCTGGGGTACTATGCCATTGTAAGGTGTTGGTTTCAGGTCAGGCCGAAGCCGCGGGCCCACTGTACCACCTGGAGCAGATGTAGATTATCTGATAAGGATATCTTTAGAACAGACTCAGACCACGCAGCAAATGATCTAAAACTATTCTTCTTTATTGAAGGACACACAACATGTCTTATAGGCTTCAGCAACAGCAGATAGAGTTAACATGGTGACACGTTATGACCGTGTCATTTTACACAGTTATACACAGTGTTTGTCAGGGAAAAGTACTAGCTCATAAACAATATCTCTAGTCATAACAAGCTAACATCTTCGAGAACAACAAGGTCGTTGGACCATCTTATTGAGATAATACCCTCCTTGGCCTAGGGCCAGGAGCATTTACAAGGTTAGCTTGCTTTGCAGAATAAAATGACAGGCATATATTTCTCACAACAGAATAACCCATTATAATAAAGTTTAATCCTTACAAGATGGATGCAAAAGACAAAATGGCGCCCAAGAACAAGATGGCGCTACTTACGCTAACAATAATTCCTAACATACCACTCTTTTATTCTAACAGAATAACATAAAAATAGACAGGTGCAGAAAATGAGGAAAGCCTTGAACAACAGTATGAGCCTAATACTACGGTAACAGAACTCTATGTGAACTCTAGAGAGAAAAATATTCACATGTCGTGGTATAATTTTATAGGCCAATAGGGCACAATTTGTCACTGCACATAGATGCGGCATCTCCAATACCTTCCGTCTACCCTCCAGCATCCCCAAAACTACCGTTCTATCCGCACAGAGACCCAATCAGCCCCCCATCTACCCCCAAAAAATGCTGCATCTTTTATTTCTCCACCTGCATTGCTAGCACCCCCCAAATATGTCCAACAGTTCTTTCTCCACAGTAAAGCATGACATAGTAACAGCACAACTGTCTCTAGGTGGCCTCTGATCACTTTAAGAACAGTCTTTGTCCTCTTAGAGTGCTCCACCTTCCTCAGACACTTTGCTTTAATGCAGTTCATTTGCAGTAGGGGTGCTTATTCAGTGCTCTTCCGCAGGGAGATGCTGGACATCTGATGGTTTGTTCATGGGGTAGACAAGGCAGCCAGTGGATCCCCATGGCAAGCAGACACTCGAGTCACAGGGAGTCTAGGAAGAAAACAGAAACAGTACACCCCCCAATACAAACACAATTATGTCCAAATAAAACTTCACAATTCCTTTAGCTTACCTCATCCTATGTCAAAACCAAGAAAAACATTGTTGATATATAATACAAACTAAATACATTGATACTTTTACAGAGAATAACTCACATACTTCATCAAGAGGCTGAATGACTATGCTAAAACTTATGGTAAGGCCTGCCCTGTAGCAAAAATGGAAAAATAAAACAGTCAATAAAAATAAATGAATCTCTTTACACTGTCACTTTGAACTACTAAAAATAAAAATCCTAGTGTTGCTTAATTCAACACATCTACTATCTATAATGTTTATAATTCTCCAACCATGATCCTAATAGTCAACAATCTCATCGAATATAAACACTACTAGTTTACTGACGGCTAGATTTAGAGTTTTGTCGGTAACGACCCGCGTATCTAACGCTGGCTTTTTTCTGGCCGCACCTTTAAAATAACTCTAGTATTGAGAGTCCATAGAATGGCTGCGTTAGGCTCCAAAAAAGGAGCGTATAGCATATTTAACGCAACTTCAACTCTCGATACCAGAGTTGCTTACGGACGCGGCCAGCCTCAAAAACGTGCTTGTGCACGATTCCCCCATAGGAAACAATGGGGCTGTTTGAGCTGAAAAAACCTAACACCTGCAACAAAGCCGCGTTCAGCTCCTAACGCAGCCCCATTGTTTCCTATGGGGAAACACTTCCTACGTCTGCACCTAACACTCTAACATGTACCCCGAGTCTAAACACCCCTAACCTTACACTTATTAACCCCTATTCTGCCGCCCCCGCTATCGCTGACCCCTGTATATTATTTTTAACCCCTAATCTGCCGCTCCGTAAGCCGCCGCTTCTTACATTATCCCTATGTACCCCTAATCTGCTGCCCCTAACACCGCCGACCCCTATATTATATTTATTAACCCCTAATCTGCCCCCACAACGTCGCCTCCACCTGCCTACACTTATTAACCCCTAATCTGCCGAGCAGACCGCACCGCTATTATTATAAAGTTATTAACCCCTAATCCGCCTCACTAACCCTATAATAAATAGTATTAACCCCTAATCTGCCCTCCCTAACATCGCCGACACCTAACTTCAATTATTAACCCCTAATCTGCTGACTGGAGCTCACCGCTATTCTAATAAATGTATTAACCCCTAAAGCTAAGTCTAACCCTAACACTAACACCCCCCTAAATTAAATATAATTTTAATCTAACGAAATTAATTAACTCTTCTTAAATAAATTATTCCTATTTAAAGCTAAATACTTACCTGTAAAATAAATCCTAATATAGCTACAATATAAATTATAATGATATTATAGCTATTTTAGGATTAATATTTATTTTACAGGTAACTTTGTATTTATTTTAACCAGGTACAATAGCTATTAAATAGTTAAGAACTATTTAATAGCTAAAATAGTTAAAATAATTACAAAATTACCTGTAAAATAAATCCTAACCTAAGTTACAATTAAACCTAACACTACACTATCAATAAATTAATTAAATAAAATACCTATAATTATCTACAATTAAACCTAACACTACACTATCAATAAATAAATAAAATACAATTCCTACGAATAAATACAATGAAATAAACTAACTAAAGTACAAAAAATAAAAAAGAACTGTTACAAAAAATAAAAAAATATTTACAAACATTAGAAATATATTACAACAATTTTAAACTAATTACACCTACTCTAAGCCCCCTAATAAAATAACAAAGCCCCCCAAAATAAAAAAATGCCCTACCCTATTCTAAATTACTAAAGTTCAAAGCTCTTTTACCTTACCAGCCCTGAACAGGGCCCTTTGCGGGGCATGCCCCAAGAAGTTCAGCTCTTTTGCCTGTAAAAAAAAACATACAATACCCCCCCCCCAACATTACAACTCAACCAATAGAATGCAAGCTCAATCTGATTGGCTGATCGGATCAGCCAATCGGATTGAACTTGATTCTGATTGGCTGATTCCATCAGCCAATCAGAATATTCCTACCTTAATTCCGATTGGCTGATAGAATCCTATCAGCCAATCGGAATTCGAGGGACGCCATCTTGGATGACGTCATTTAAAGGAACCGTCATTCGTCGTTCAGTCGTCGGCCAGGATGGATGTTCCGCGTCGGAGGTCTTCAGGATGCTGCTGCTCCGCTCCGGATGGATGACGATAGAAGATGCCGCTTGGATGAAGACTTCAATCGGATGGAAGACCTCTTCTGCCCCGCTTGGATGAAGACTTCTACCGGATGGAGGACCTCTTCTTGCTCCGCTTGGATGAAGAATTTGGCTCGGCTGGGTGAAGACGACTCAAGGTAGGGAGATCTTCAAGGGCTTAGTGTTAGGTTTATTTAAGGGGGGTTTGGGTTAGATTAGGGGTATGTTGGTGGTGGGTTGTAATGTTGGGGGGGGGTATTGTATGTTTTTTTTTACAGGCAAAAGAGCTGAACTTCTTGGGGCATGCCCCGCAAAGGGCCCTGTTCAGGGCTGGTAAGGTAAAAGAGCTTTAAACTTTAGTAATGTAATTTAGAATAGGGTAGGGCATTTTTTTATTTTGGGGGGCTTTGTTATTTTATTAGGGGGCTTAGAGTAGGTGTAATTAGTTTAAAATTGTTGTAATATATTTCTAATGTTTGTAAATATTTTTTTATTTTTTGTAACTTAGTTCTTTTTTATTTTTTGCACTTTAGTTAGTTTATTTAATTGTATTTATTTGTAGGAATTGTATTTAATTTATTTATTGATAGTGTAGTGTTAGGTTTAATTGTAGATAATTATAGGTATTTTATTTAATTTATTTATTGATAGTGTAGTGTTAGGTTTAATTGTAACTTAGGTTAGGATTTATTTTACAGGTAATTTTGTAATTATTTTAACTATTTTAGCTATTAAATAGTTCTTAACTATTTAATAGCTATTGTACCTGGTTAAAATAAATACAAAGTTACCTGTAAAATAAATATTAATCCTAAAATAGCTATAATATCATTATAATTTATATTGTAGCTATATTAGGATTTATTTTACAGGTAAGTATTTAGCTTTAAATAGGAATAATTTATTTAAGAAGAGTTAATTAATTTCGTTAGATTAAAATTATATTTAACTTAGGGGGGTGTTAGTGTTAGGGTTAGACTTAGCTTTAGGGGTTAATACATTTATTAGAATAGCGGTGAGCTCCAGTCGGCAGATTAGGGGTTAATAATTGAAGTTAGGTGTCGGCGATGTTAGGGAGGGCAGATTAGGGGTTAATACTATTTATTATAGGGTTAGTGAGGCGGATTAGGGGTTAATAACTTTATTATAGTAGCGGTGCGGTCCGCTCGGCAGATTAGGGGTTAATAAGTGTAGGCAGGTGGATGCGACGTTGAGGGGGGCAGATTAGGGGTTAATAAATATAATATAGGGGTCGGCGGTGTTAGGGGCAGCAGATTAGGGGTACATAGCTATAATGTAGGTGGCGGCTCTTTGCGGTCGGCAGATTAGGGGTTAATTATTGTAGGTAGCTGGCTGCGACGTTGTGGGGGGCAGGTTAGGGGTTAATAAATATAATATAGGGGTCGGCGGTGTTAGGGGCAGCAGATTAGGGGTACATAAGTATAACGTAGGTGGCGGTCGGCAGATTAGGGGTTAAAAAAATTGAATCGAGTGTCGGCGATGTGGGGGGGCCTCGGTTTAGGGGTACATAGGTAGTTTATGGGTGTTAGTGTACTTTAGAGCAAAGTAGTTAAGAGCTTTATAAACCGGCGTTAGCCCAGAAAGCTCTTAACTACTGACTTTTTTCTGCAGCTGGAGTTTTGTTGTTAGATTTCTAACGCTCACTTCAGACACGACTCTAAATACCGGAGTTAGAAAGATCCCATTGAAAAGATAGGATACGCAATTGACGTAAGGGGATCTGCGGTATGGAAAAGTCGCGGCTGAAAAGTGAGCGTTAGACCCTTTTTTTGACTGACTCCAAATACCGGCGGTAGCCTAAAACCAGCATTAGGAGCCTCTAACGCTGGTTTTCACGGCTACCGCCAAACTCCAAATCTAGGCCTAAGTATTTTATGCCACCTAAATTCTCTCACACTCCTGTATGAGGAAAGAATACAATCAAAACATCATTTAAAACTGCAAAATCTTTTTAAAAATAAACACATCTTTATGGTAAGATAAATCCTTTCTTTGACAAACATCAGGAATTACCAAATTCACTTTGCAGATACCATACCAATTAATAAAAGGGAAAAATACATTTGCTTTCATAAACTATAATTATGCTATTCCCTAAATAAATATTTCTCTGTATAATTAATATAAACTTCTAGCTGAGACATGTCATCTTTATGTTCTATAGGGTGAAGGGTCTAAAATATTCTGATATATTGCAGCATTTTCCTTAGGGTACAATACTGTGAGTTTTAGAGTTACGCTTATCTAAAGGGTTACTTTGTTAAGTACATAACCACAATGTGCACTAATACCAATAAGGCATACTTTTCTGCAGACAAAACTATATGATTTCTTATACCTAATATGATCAACAAAAATAACACAAATACAAGAACATACAAAACAAGCAATATAAGTAACCGAGTTAAAACAATACTCCCCTAATTTAATTGGTTGACCCTGTGACAGCATAACAGGTCCTCAATATCAACTGGCAGTCCAGAGAAGGATAGTCTTTATGTTCTGATGACACACATCAGAGGAAACAGTCATGGATTACCCTGAGTCCAGTTCTGGGGCTGGTACCAGCATTCAATGAAAAGAATGGATCCAAAGATAGTTCAGCAACTTTTACTGCAGTATGGTGGCTAAAACAAGCTTGACAAAAGGTCTTTTATCTTCATCTTTCTTTCTTTAAAGCTTTACTTGTATTCAATCTTCAATCTTTTGAAGAGTGCACTTATGGAATTTTATCTGTACAGATTTTACCTAAATATGGAAACTCAAAAATAATTCAGTTAGTATCTTTAATCTCTGGATACAGCTGCATGATCTCACCCTGCAAATACAAATATAGTGTTAAGAACAAAATAGAAAAATAAAAACATTTTAGGTATATGGAATATGAGAGCAAAATAAAACGCAGAAAGACAATGAAGAGATAGAAACCACCAGGGAGGGAAAAAGGAGTGGGGTATGGGTATACAGGCTACGACCGGGGTGGCCATCAAGGTAGATGATGGTCCATGGTCTGTCCATGGCCAGTTTCCCAATGAAGGAAAGTTCTAGACAATCCTAGGGACATAGTGCATCCTGCATAAGGATAAGACAGGGAAAGTTAGGGTATAGCTGGTGGTTAGGCAATAACATTGTAAGAGGAGATTGAAAACATTTTAGGTTCACCTTCTTACCTAAAACAATCACCCCCATCACATAAAGATACTCATCCATATTTCCCCCTTGTTTACGTGAAACATCCCATGTGGCACGCAAACACAACATAACAAGAAACTAAAAGACAAATCATGCACACCACTCATGCATGCAGAATACTACTCTCAATAGCAAGCAACATCAAATACACTGCACTAGTCAATATGCCATACATACAGCACGCTTCCACACGCAGTCACAAAAGAGAAAAACATAACAATCTCTTAGAAAACATGTAAAATCACTTGTCTAGGCCACACAACAAAACATGAACTGTCGACACAAACTTTAAACAACCACAATAAACCCGACATTCAACACATATACTGACATTCCCTGAAACACAGCACTCGCAAAACACTACAAAAAATTAAAAATCCTAACAGAACCATCTATACCCTGGTTTCTGCAAATTCTACTATGCACAATACTATGAGACCGTACTAATAATGCAATCACTGCAGATGCTCAATAAACTCCAGTTGCATATTTTACAAATAAAATCCCTAGACAAATTTAGGAAGGAACACGCAAACACACCTAATTACCCTATTTTGGGAAAGATCAGATAACCATGGTACAGCCACCATTCTACTTAGCTCCTGCCCGCATGCACCATGCAAATCCACTGTGAAATAAATCATATGTGACACAAATAACTTGTGAAAAGCTCAAGAATCCAGTTTATACTTTTACATAACCAAAATTTTAACAACAACACAATTATTGGATCTAAATCTGTTTATAATTTGATATTCACCATTCTGCAGCTCTCCAGCCAAATATAACAATTGCATATACCACAAAAAAATGAGCTTTCTACAAATGAATAATAAATTTCCCCTTTAAATTATTCCCAATGATCCATTGGCCTTACTTATAATAAAAATGTATATTGACGTTCATTAAATAGCCTAAGCAAGCATAAGCAGCATAAAAACACACTCACAGTGGGATGCAGGCTAGTTAAAGGGACATTTTACCCAAATTAAAAACCAATCTTTAATTGAAACTGCTAATACAGTTAAATATACTAGTGTTAGGCTTACAGTAAACCTCATTGTCTTCTCCGTAAATATTTCCTTAAAATCTCAGATTTTATATCAGGTTGCCTGTATCCCTTTAAAAATTTTCACTCGGGGGCGGTGCCGAGCAGAGGAAGGAGATGTCAGCATAATTGAGCTGCTCTGAGCAGGACACCGATAAAGGAGACTAAAGAAGTAGGCTAGACTTGCTGAAAGGACTTAGACTGTCAGCGACTAATACTCTGACTGACAGGGAGGAAGATGTGACCTCCCGGGAACCCGGAAAGTAGTGCACTAAGGAGTTTCAAAGGAGAAGTTGCTCCGGGAGAGAATGGAGCAGACGCCATCTTGCCGAACCACATAGGGCATAACTACGACACAGCAGTGAGAAGTATAACTTTGCTCCAGTTCGTAAGTCTTTTTAGCATACTGGCTATTTCATTGGGGTCCTGAACACAGGTTAAACATAATGCCACAGCTGGGAAATACTTTGACTACATGCCATGACAATACTTGCGGCGCATCAGATGCGAGGGGACCGCTTTAAACATACAGGTTTTACCGCATCACAAAGACACATAGCTGGCAAGGCAAAGCTTCTGCAAGCTAATTAATAAAAAAGGCTAGTTGAATTTATGCAAGCCCGCCACAGGAATATCATGTAGTCAGCCCCAAGATATACTACTGTAAAGTCACCCTCAGAGGAAGAATCTATCTGTATTTTTGGTTTAACCCTTAACACAGTCAAGTTTACCATCCACTTCTACAAGAAGCAGACTTTTACCTTGTCTCTCCATTGCGCTCTAAAGTGTTCAGACGCTTTAACTGAGGATCAGTTAGGAGTTCACCCACAGTCGCTATAGGCTAGGTATCTGGCTAATTTGAGGCATCTAGAGATTGCTGCTCTGGACTAAATTAACAGTAATTTAAAGCCTGCTATAATCTGAGTGGAGCTAAGCTAGTCAATTTCCAGGGCTGTGGTGGAGTTAAACAACAGCAGTGATAATGGCAGCCAAAAAGCTGAATAAATCTACCATTTCAAGGAAGGCAGCTGTGGCTAGCTTATTCTTCAAATCCTCTAAAGGGGATAAAGTGGCGGAACCCTTAGATTCAGAACAAGGGGAGGACATAGAAGTGGATTTGGACTCCCAGACATGTGAAGCTGATTCTATCCTAGTAACCGGTGCTGATATCAAAATGCTGGTCTCTAAGAAAGATATTGAAAAGAATTTTGAGAAGCTATGGAACAAAATGGATTCCTTTCAAAACACCATCACTAACAGTCTTACAGAGATAAAAAGTGAGATACAGGATCTGGGAACCAGAGTCTCCACGCTGGAAGAGAATGAGAATAATGTGGATGAGAAAGTGACTACTATCAACCAACGCACGCAAGAACATCAGCTTGAATTGGAGACCCTCCATGACAAAATGGAGGATTTGGAAAATCGCTCACACAGAAGAAATTTGAGGTTGAAGGGGGTCCCGGAGACCATCTTACAGCCAAACCTCCAAAGTTATTTAAAGCAGCTGTTCAGGGCGATTACTGGATGCTCAGAGGATGATAACTTCCAGATAGAGAGGGCACATAGGGCCTTAAAAGCTAAACCTAAAGGGGACAACCCGCCCAGAGATGTAATTGTGAAACTACTTCGTTTTCCAGAAAAAGAAGCAATTCTCTCAGCAGCCAGGAAGAACCCAACCTTTAAATACCAAGGGGCAGTTGTGCAATTCTATCCGGACTTATGCACCCATACCTTGATGAGGAGAGGCTCACTCAGACCTCTTACACAATTGCTCCCGAAACACCAAATAATTTATAGATGGGGGTTCCCCTTCGGCCTCCATATTTTGCATGAAGGGAAAACACTTTCGATAAAGGAAAGGAAGGATATTCCCGAAATTTGTGAATATCTGGGCATGGAACCGCCGGAACTACCAATCACCCACAGTGACTCGGAGGCCGAACATCAAACCCATAAGGAAAACGACCATAAAAGAGCCAAGTGGGTCAAAGTCACTAAAAAGAAGCCAAAATGACTCTTCTGTGCAGTGGATGATTCCTGAATACCTGGAGGACGGGCTGCCGGTCTTGCCGGTGTGACAAGGGGCAGATGAGTATACATAAATAACTGTGTTTTGATATTTTCTCCCTACAAGTTGAAGCGCATTAGCAGAGACTCTTATGACAGAAGGAAAGACACTGTTTTACTTAGACAGCTGAAGCACTGTTAATTATATAATGTACTCAGAGTTAAAGTCTTAGTCTCAATATAAAGTAGATATCCTTTGTAGTAGGTTTAGCTTTACTTAAGATGTAGAGGTGTCCTGCACGACACTATTTATTCTCAAATGTTAATTTGTTTAGATGTTCTCTTCCGCTGTGTATGTTTTTCTTTTTTTTACAGAGGTCAGGAGGAACATCAAATGTTTTAATTGGGCGATGAGCATGAGTCATTGTTTTGTTTTACTTAAAATGTTCAGATTCTTTTTTAGGTTGTTAAGTCTGTGTGGTCTACTGGGTTATTGGGGGTTGTACATGTTAACATCAGTCCTGGCAATCACACCACTGTATAATAAATGACACCTACTCTCTCAATCCTCTCACATAATGTGAGGGGCTTAAATAGCTTTGCCTTGCCACATAGCTGGCAAGGCAAAGCTTCTGCAAGCTAATTAATAAAAAAGGCTAGTTGAATTTATGCAAGCCCGCCACAGGAATATCATGTAGTCAGCCCCAAGATATACTACTGTAAAGTCACCCTCAGAGGAAGAATCTATCTGTATTTTTGGTTTAACCCTTAACACAGTCAAGTTTACCATCCACTTCTACAAGAAGCAGACTTTTACCTTGTCTCTCCATTGCGCTCTAAAGTGTTCAGACGCTTTAACTGAGGATCAGTTAGGAGTTCACCCACAGTCGCTATAGGCTAGGTATCTGGCTAATTTGAGGCATCTAGAGATTGCTGCTCTGGACTAAATTAACAGTAATTTAAAGCCTGCTATAATCTGAGTGGAGCTAAGCTAGTCAATTTCCAGGGCTGTGGTGGAGTTAAACAACAGCAGTGATAATGGCAGCCAAAAAGCTGAATAAATCTACCATTTCAAGGAAGGCAGCTGTGGCTAGCTTATTCTTCAAATCCTCTAAAGGGGATAAAGTGGCGGAACCCTTAGATTCAGAACAAGGGGAGGACATAGAAGTGGATTTGGACTCCCAGACATGTGAAGCTGATTCTATCCTAGTAACCGGTGCTGATATCAAAATGCTGGTCTCTAAGAAAGATATTGAAAAGAATTTTGAGAAGCTATGGAACAAAATGGATTCCTTTCAAAACACCATCACTAACAGTCTTACAGAGATAAAAAGTGAGATACAGGATCTGGGAACCAGAGTCTCCACGCTGGAAAAGAATGAGAATAATGTGGATGAGAAAGTGACTACTATCAACCAACGCACGCAAGAACATCAGCTTGAATTGGAGACCCTCCATGACAAGATGGAGGATTTGGAAAATCGCTCACACAGAAGCAATTTGAGGTTGAAGGGGGTCCCGGAGACCATCTTACAGCCAAACCTCCAAAGTTATTTAAAGCAGCTGTTCAGGGCGATTACTGGATGCTCAGAGGATGATAACTTCCAGATAGAGAGGGCGCATAGGGCCTTGAAAGCTAAACCTAAAGGGGACAACCCGCCCAGAGATGTAATTGTGAAACTACTTCGTTTTCCAGAAAAAGAAGCAATTCTCTCAGCAGCCAGGAAGAACCCAACCTTTAAATACCAAGGGGCAGTTGTGCAATTCTATCCGGACTTATGCACCCATACCTTGATGAGGAGAGGCTCACTCAGACCTCTTACACAATTGCTCCCGAAACACCAAATAATTTATAGATGGGGGTTCCCCTTCGGCCTCCATATTTTGCATGAAGGGAAAACACTTTCGATAAAGGAAAGGAAGGATATTCCCGAAATTTGTGAATATCTGGGCATGGAACCGACGGAACTACCAATCACCCACAGTGACTCGGAGGCCGAACATCAAACCCATAAGGAAAACGACCATAAAAGAGCCAAGTGGGTCAAAGTCACTAAAAAGAAGCCAAAATGACTCTTCTGTGCAGTGGATGATTCCTGAATACCTGGAGGACGGGCTGCCGGTCTTGCCGGTGTGACAAGGGGCAGATGAGTATACATAAATAACTGTGTTTTGATATTTTCTCCCTACAAGTTGAAGCGCATTAGCAGAGACTCTTATGACAGAAGGAAAGACACTGTTTTACTTAGACAGCTGAAGCACTGTTAATTATATAATGTACTCAGAGTTAAAGTCTTAGTCTCAATATAAAGTAGATATCCTTTGTAGTAGGTTTAGCTTTACTTAAGATGTAGAGGTGTCCTGCACGACACTATTTATTCTCAAATGTTAATTTGTTTAGATGTTCTCTTCCGCTGTGTATGTTTTTCTTTTTTTTACAGAGGTCAGGAGGAACATCAAATGTTTTAATTGGGCGATGAGCATGAGTCATTGTTTTGTTTTACTTAAAATGTTCAGATTCTTTTTTAGGTTGTTAAGTCTGTGTGGTCTACTGGGTTATTGGGGGTTGTACATGTTAACATCAGTCCTGGCAATCACACCACTGTATAATAAATGACACCTACTCTCTCAATCCTCTCACATAATGTGAGGGGCTTAAATACAAACATTAAGCGCAAGACAGCTATTAACCATTACCTGAAACTAAAAGCTAAGATTGTCTTCCTATAGGAGACACATTGTACTCAAGCACTGATCCCTAAATTCTGGCATAGGCACTTCCCTATACATTACCATTCCACCACGGATCAAGAAAAGAGGGGAGTATCGATTCTAATTTATTCATCTTTAAACTTCACAACAGAAGAAGTCATAACTGACCCGGAGGGGAGGTTTCTTATCGTGAGGGGGAGGATACACGACACAAGGGTAATGCTATGTAATGTATATGCCCCGAATGAACAGCAGCACTCGTTCTTTAAACAGATCTCATATTACCTAACCCAATGGTCCCAGACTAGAACAATTTTAGCTGGAGACTTTTTTAATATCTCACTCTCGCCACAGGTTAGAGTCTTGACAAATAAACTCTCAAAGAAACTACTTAGACAAAACTCGATAGCCAAATCAATCAGAGAATCATTATCTTCACACAATCTAGTCGACACTTGGGAGACACTCTATGGGAACACGACTGATCATACATTTTATTCGCATGCACACAAGTCGTATACCAGACTAGATTATATCACACTTAGCCAGATGATGATCCCTAATATAACAAGCTCTTCTATATTTCCATGCGTATGGTCAGACCACTCGGTAGTCCAAGTTGAGCTAAGGGGATTACTTAATATTCAAAGGCAGAGATCTTGGACTTTCGACCCCCATATTCTAAATGATCCACATATCCAGGGCCAGATGAACAAATTACTCAGAGAATATTGGGAGTTCAATAGGGGCACCACTGTAAATCAACTATTCTCCTGGGTGGCACACAAACCTTATATGAGAGGGTTGTTTATTCAAGAAAAATCCAGGGTTAGGAAGCTTTCACACAAAACTATAGATCAACTCCAAGGGGAAATTCAGAAACTAGAAACACTACACAAACAAACCTTGTCGGCAACTACTTTCGCACTACTACAGACTAAGAGAAAACTTTTAGCAAAGATTTTGAATGTTTCGGCCATTAGGGCTATCCAAAGATTAAAAACCTCCTACTTTGTTTTCTCAAACAAACCCGATAAATATTTAGCCAATAAACTAAAGGAGAGAGTAAAGATGTATTCCATACAGGCCATTCAAAATAATATGGGTATTAAAACTGCAAATCCACAAGAGATCACAGATACTTTTGCATCCTATTACGAGTCATTATATGATGGTAAGCAGGTTATTAATTCACCCCAGGTACTAATTAAGATGACAGAGTTCTTAAATCAAGCCCAAGTTAAGGTAATCTCAAATACAGACAGGGATAGTTTGAATGCTGAGATAACTACTCAGGAAATCCTTACGGTTTTGAAAGATCTTAAAATAGGTAAGGTGGCAGGGCTTGACGGCTTGACAAGTGAATATTATAAATCCTTTAAAAAGGAGTTGACCCCGCATTTAAAGAAATTTTGTAACGATATTATGAAAGGAGAGATGATCCCTTCAGATTTACTGAGAGCTAAGATTATAGTTATCCCCAAGCAAGGGAAAGATCCGACATAATGTAAGAACTACAGACCAATATCATTAATTAACCAGGATATAAAGATACTGACAAAAGTTTTAGCCAACAGACTCAGGACAGTTCTCCCGAACATAATTCACCCTGACCAGGTGGGGTTCATTCAGGGACGGGAGGCTCCAGACAATGTTAAGAGAACCATAGACTTGACGGAACATTTAAGAATTAAGGAAACGCCTTCTCTGCTCCTATCGCTGGATGCGGAGAAGGCGTTTGATAGAATTGACTGGTCATATATGTTAGAAGTCCTGAAGAAGTACGGGTTTGAGGGCGAATTCCTGCAGGCGATTAAAGGAATTTACTCATCACCAACGGCAACAATTAGTGCCGTGGGATACCAATCTAGAACTATACCAATTTTGAATGGTATTAGGCAGGGTTGCCCCCTGTCCCCTCTGTTATTTGCCCTCTGTATCGAACCGCTTACGTCACGTATTAGGAGATCAGAGGATATCAGTGGAGTTAAAATAGGGAAAAGAGAATATAAATTATCGTTGTTTGCAGACGAAATTCTGTTAACGCTCACTAAACCCTTAAATTCGATGACACATCTATATAAGATTCTACAAGACTTTTCGGAAATTTCAGGCTATAAGATTAATGTAGACAAGTGTGAGGCCTTACCAATATCAATCCCCCCACAGACGAAAAAGTTACTAGAAATTAACTTTGATATTTCATGGGCCAAGCAATCCCTTATATACTTAGGTGTTAATCTAGCAGACTCTTACCATAAGCTTTACCAACTAAATTATAACCCACTATATATGAAAATCAGACAGGATTTACAAAAGTGGAAGAAGGGTAACTTTTCATGGTATGGCCGTTTATCATCTATAAAAATGAACATACTCCCCAGAATATTGTACTTATTTCGTGCCTTGCCAATCAAGGTTCCCCATCAAGATCTCCAGAAACTGCAAGCTGATCTCCACTCCTTTTTGAGAGGGGATGGGGGGCAAGAATCGCGCCACAGATTTTAGCTCAACATAGACAATGGGGTGGGGTGGGAGTGCCAAATTTAGCAGCTTACTATCAAGCATCTAGGATTGCCCAAACATCACTCCTCAGTAAGCAGTCGAGTACGGTAATATGGACTAAAATAGAGAGAGACCTGGTAGGACAAACAAAGTCAGACGGTATACTATGGGATTCGGGTATAGAGGGTAGATCTCAAGTAGGTATGCCCCCCACCATTTTAGATTCACAAAGTGGTTGGAAAACAGCCATGAAATCCCAAAGGCTCTTACCTGTTTATTCATGGGTTAGGCCCATAAGGTATCTTTTACCGAAAGATTTACATAGCTACATAGATAAATGGGCGAATAAGGGACTTTATAGGGTAGCTGACCTGGTGGTACAAGGAAACATAGCAACATATAATCACTTACACGACATTCTACAGCCAGAAAAGCTGCACTGGTTTGCATATCTACAGATCTCTTCGGCCCTAAACAATTACATTAAATCTCACAAACAGCAAATTAGCACAAGTTTGGAAAGAGTTTGCAAAGCAGAGAGTAGGGAAAAAGGGACGATCTCCAAGCTGTACATGGACATTCAAGCCGATAAGCGTAATACCAAATCTAACATTATTCTGAGATGGGAAGAGGACCTGGGCTTTACACTCCCAATAGAGGAATGGGATAAGGTATTCTATGACTCTGGTAGGGGCTTGATCAGCGCTGATTTAAAGGAAAACACCATGAAAACAATTTTGAGGTGGTATTTAACCCCGATCAGTACATCTCACTTTTCCACTAGCAAGAGCAATTTATGCTACAGAGGGTGCGGAGAGAGAGGTACATATATACATATGTGGTGGGAATGGACGATTATCAGGGACACGTGGGTCAAGCTAAATGACTTACTTAGTTACCTTTTGGAAGAACAAATAACTCTGTCCATGGACCAAGCGCTTTTAAATAGAGACCTACCGAGACGTATACCGTCGCTTAATAAATTTTGTAAAATTTTATGCACAATTACTAGAATGTGCCTAGCTAAATATTGGAAAGTGGGTAAACCAGCTTGGAAGGAAGTTACAGATAAAATTCAGGATATATACTCTCTCTCAGAAGGGGCCTCACGAATACAAGGTAATGTAGCTCAATTTCAGAAAATTTGGTATTACTGGATTTTAAAAGGGAATAGTCTGAAGAGATAGACAAGGGTAGAGGCCCATGGTTCACCCAAGATAAGTGATAACATTGTAGTAAAAAGGGACATTTTTTGAAGTACTGGACAGAATTTGCAGAGTTTTGCCTTAGCTATGTACTAACCCAAAACCCAACAGATATTATTAATGAGCTTCTCTAAACGATAAAATAACCACACAGACAGCTATTTTATTTTTCTGTTTATATTTGTTTTTATTAGTTTTGACCATGTTATTGTTACTGTTATTTGTTTATTTAGTCATTATAAGAAAAAAAGGTGTAAAACCACTTCCAGGAGGCCTAAAAGGACAATACTCATTATCAACCTTGCAGCTTTTCTAAGCAAGGTTACTAGTTGGGATAGAGGCCTAGTGGATAGTTGAATCTATTTGGGCTCACAAAGATGTAACCACTGTCATTGAAATTGGATTTGGATAAAGACTTTAAGCTCAGATGGCACATTATGACATGTAATTTGTAAACTGATGTGTAACCTGTTTTATTGATGTTCACCTATGCTGACTATGTAAGGACGAGATGAGGTTTATATGTATTTGCTCCTGGATTTGAAATAAAATTCTTTTAAAATAAATATTTTCACTCCTCTGGTTTTTTAGTTTGTTTTCTTCACTAGTCTCACAGACCGCAACACTAAGATTGTAGACAACTTATCAATTCAGTTTCCATTACAGAGAGAATTCAGTTACACTGCAAAAGAAATATCTGCTATCTAAACAGCAGATTTAAAAAGAATAATACAAAGAAAGGTCTCAAACAAATATATTTTGCAAACTACTAATACAGAGTTATTGCTGCTCCTGAACTCCTTTCACATGAGTGAACTGGTCCTTTAAATAATAAAATTACAATTTTCTAGTGCTCTGTCTACGCACTGAGCTCTGATTTTACAGACACATATAAGATAAGGATTATCCGAAATTCAACCCATTACAATTTACTTCATATATACACAAACTTGCAAATGCAACTTCTCCTACATTTTAAACTATTCAGCTTGTATAACAAGCCATTGACAATACATTAATATCAAAATTGTGTTACAGTGTGCTGTCCCTTTAAGGACTAACCATTTATCACGTAAATTACCTATGTATACCCTAACCATAATTTATGCTGCTTGTATGATTTACCACACAAATTCCACCTCTGTACTGCATCATGACCTGCAGATTAATTTACTTGCAACAGAAATGGACCCAAATACTTTTAGATAAATTTAATGATATACAGCCTATAACTATATTTTATCTTTTCCACTAACTCCGTGCACAGACCTTACAAATACAACATACTTAACCCATTAATCATCCCAGAAAAACTCTCATATTTACTAGAGCGTGACAAAAATCACACACACCATCGCACTTTTAAAGTCGTTAGTTACTTCACTTGCAAAAATAACATATTTATATGCCTCAACAGGTGGACAGTTTTTTTATACTTGCATACAACAATTATCACTTAAAAGTAAAACTGCACATATAACACACATACTTAAAATATGCTGTTGACTTTAAAATACAGTTATAAAAAAATAACACTACAAAATACCTCCTTACAATGTCTGATTTCCCAGCAGAGAAACAGAAAGAAACATTTTTACAGCGATACAGACACACAAGCCCATCTCATCTCGCATACCAGAATTCACTCCCCCTTTTTTTCCCTTTCCTCCGGAAAACAAATATTCAAAATAACATACCAAAAACACATAAAAATACAATAAGATCAACTTTTCACCAAGTTTAAAATGTATTTAAGTGTCAGAATCCGTAGAGAATGGCCATTTCTCAACAGATTGGGACAAAAAATTTTCAAATAATACATTCTTTTTTTTGGTTTAGAGTAAATCTGTTACACGTCATACAAGCCACAGTGAGAACCGACAGACCATCACACATTCTGCATCACAATATACAAAATTTCCTTTTAATTTTTTTTTGCAAACAAAGAGAGAAAGAGTTTTACCAACGGAACTGCTGTAACAGTTTTTTTTCTCTGATCTGTGTGTGCGCTCAGTGGCGGCCCCCCTTCTTTGCCCGCTACATTCTTTAACACAGAGATTGTTCATTAAATCTACACAGCAGTGCTTACTGACAGTATTTTTTTATGATCCTGTTTCTGTCTTTAACAGAAACTGTTAACCCTTTTATAGACATTAAATATGTACTCTTCTCTGTGCATTATTATCTATAAGCATCAAATTGCATGCTAACTTTTATCTCTTGCGCGCTTACCAGACAGAATTACAATATCTGTCTTAAACCAGCACAGGACTATTAACCTGGCTGGAGGGGTTATCACAACTGCCGGCAGGACTTTAACCTCCGCAAACCTGCGCCTCCACCGCAGGAACCCCTTAACCCTTTATCATATATTACCAACACCTATTACAAGACTAAATTTATTCAGATTCACAGAGGGAAAGCATGGTAAAAACACTCATACTTACCGACTACGAATCCCACGAGCTGACACCAGAAACTGTAAGGTGTTAGTTTCAGGGGGGAGTGTCAGGTCAGGCCGAAGCCACGGGCCCACTGTACCACCTGGAGCAGATGTAGATTATCTGATAAGGATATCCTTAGAACAGACTCAGACCACGCAGAAAATGATCTAAAACTATTCTTCTTTATTGAAGGACACACAACATGTCTTATAGGCTTCAGTAACAGCAGATAGAGTTAACATGGTGACACATTATGACCGCGTCATTTTACACAGTTATACACAGTGTTTGTCAGGGGAAAGTACTAGCTCATAAACAATATCTCTAGTCATAACAAGCTAACATCTGCGAGAACAACAAGGTCATTGGACCATCTTATTGAGATAATACTCTCCTTGGCCTAGGGCCAGGTACATTTACAAGGTTAGCTTTGCTTTGCAGAATAAAACGACAGGCATAGATTTCTCACTACAGAATAACCCATTATAATAAAGTTTAATCATTACAAGATGGATACAAAAGACAAAATGGCGCCCAAGAACAAGATGGCACTACTTACGCTAACAATAATTCCTAACAGCCATGAGAATAATGTACCTTGAAAAATAGTTTGTCTATAACAGTGATAAAATCCCATAACACCCTTGGATGTATTCCATCTGGGCCTTGAGTTTTATTTACCTTAATATTATGTTTTTTTTCCTGATATCCTCTAGACATAACCCAGTTAATGGTATGGACTGGCATGTTATAGTTTGTTCCAAAGTTTCCTCTCTTGTGTATACTGAAGAAAAGAACTGGCTTAGTACCTCAGCCTTCTCCCTGTCACTTTTAATCATGCTACCCTCCACGCATTTTAATGTACCTATATTGTCCTTCTTAGTTTTTTTGCTATTTATGTACTTAAAGAACCTTTTAGGGTTAGACTTAGAATCCTTTGCAATTAATCTTTCATTTTCAATTTTGGCTAATTTGATTGCCTTTTTGCATGCTTTGTTACATTCCTTATAAGTTTGGTATGTTGAGTCTGCACTATTTTCTTTGAATAATTTAAATGCCCTACATTTTTTCCTAATTAATATTAAGAAATTACCAACATAGTTAAAGGGGCAGTAAACACCAGAATTTTTGTTGTTTAAAAAATAGATAATCCCTTTATTACCCATTCCCCAGTTCTGCATAACCAACACAGTTATAATAATACACTTTTTACCTCTGTGATTACCTTGTATCTAAGCCTCTGCAGACTGCCTTTTATTTTAGTTCTTTTGACAGACTTGCATTTTAGCCAATCAGTGCTCACTCCAGGGTAACTTCACGTGCATGAGCTCCATGTTATCTATATGAAACACATTAACTAACACCCTCTAATGGTAAAAAACTATCAAAATGCTTTCAGATTAGAGGCGGCCTTCAAGGTCTAGGAAATTAACATAGAAAACAGAGAACAGAGAACAAAGCAAAATTAGTGATAAAAGTAAATTGGAATGTTGTTTAAAATTACATGCCCTATCTGAATCATGACTTGACTGTCCCTTTAATTTAATTTTTGGTTAGAATAACCATAATGTCACATTTCTCTGGAAACACTCTACTCACCTGTGTCTTCTCTCCGGCTTGGATGCCTGTCATTTGTCATGCCATGTGTCCATTGCCTAGCAATGCCTCTGTTTTATTGATAGAGAAAAAGGGGGGTTCAATGGCACTACCGTGTAATGTGATGCACTATGGCTGTACCCTCATGGTATTAAATAGCTTGTATGCTAAATTACAACTGGGGTCAGTGGTGCTGTGTATTGAATCAATAATTAGACACAAAAGAAACATGGGAAGAGTCCCATTCTAGAATACACTTGTAGCACTCATTATAGGCATAGGATTTTGGATAATATTCAAACTTAGAAATGATCAACAAAAGAAAACTCAAGGTCTCAGGTCTAAATAAAACATAACTTTTATTAGAAACACATAAAAATAGGAGTTTTAAAATTAAGGGATGTGCAACTTAAAAACAATGCTCACACTAGGGTGATATAGTACCTATCTGTCAAAAATTGTGGTTCCAGAGGTTCAAATGCATATATATTATATGTGAACCTAAATGGATCTCTAAATAAAGTTGATCCAAATCACATATAGGTTGCACTGAGTAGGCAGTAGTAACACTTGTGAACCTCGTGGATTATGAGAGTCTATGTACTATTGGTACAGGTACCTGATATCAATACGATTAGTTCATTCTGAAAAAGTATTTATAGATCAGTATACAGATCGGGCATACCAAGGTATCCACAAGGTAATAATGGTTAGAATGTTGGCTGTGTACTTGGGTATCACATTGTAATGTGTTGGTGCATACTTAGATATGCCAACGTTACTTGGCCGTAGGATGGTTATGTAAATACTAATAACTGTATATTGAGAATATTTGCAAATTACTAGATAATAACCCTGTTACCAAGTCTTACTATGTAATTACTTGAACACTTGTTAATTCATAGCGGTCTGGCACATGCATATAGTACTATGCCAAAGGTGTTTCCACAACTTTTAAATGCTATGCAGGGTTAATACAATCCTGAGTTGTTGAGTAAATGTGATAAGTACAGATTTTGCAGGACCTGCATAAGCATAAGTTTAACTCCTAAGGATATAGTGTTGGTTTATGAACTAGATTGTCCTCCACTATGCAGTCCTAATCGAATTTAAGCACAAATATATGAGGTTCCAATAACATACTCTCTGTATATAAGCGTGGTCAATTCGTATTGTTATAATGTAACTTGTGTGTTTGAGATTCACTATAGATTTAAAGTAGCAATAACACTACAGCTTTGAGAGTTCTCTTAAGTGCTTTATTTAACTGCAAAGTTGAGACAACTTAATTTTGTATTCAAATGGTAGCTGCATGTACGTCAGGGGTTAATGCTTAGTTTCGCCGGTTGACCGCCAGACCCAGATTGATGTGAGTCAGCGTATTAACAGGTTCAAATAATATCCCTTCACCTACCCTTGTGGTATATGGTTATTATTATACCATTTTAGTATCATTGAATCATAGCATATCAGTATGTCAGATAATAGGGATAAGTAGTACGCTCCCCATATACAGTTAACTTAGTGACCGCAAGTGCAATCCAGCTTGTGTTGTCATATATATATACCCAAAAGTAATCCTCAACTGATCTGGGATACCATCTGAGGTATCCGAAAATTAAGAACTAAGGCTAAATAATCCTAGATAGAGCAAGCCCTAACATACACAGGAGCTCCCTGACTCCTCACCAGTACCCTAACATGTTTCGCCGTTCTCACGGCTTTCTCAAAGGGGGGGTGTGTGCGCGCGTCGCGCTTGGATTGGCTTTTTATGTGCAAGGAAGCTGTAAGTACCCTCCCCCATCTGTGATGTCAGATGGTCATGTGACTTAAAGCCGATAATAGTCCTAAACAGGTACTCCGATCTTGCAAGTATAGATTGTATTTGGATTGCATAAAATAAAAGTGCTTATGATGATATGATTGTTAGTTTAATATTTATTCATGTTTATAAATTGTTTTACCCTCATATTTGTATTGATGATGCATATGTGTGTACATCTTACAGCCATACATGAGAGATGACTAAATAAACTTGACAAGCTGTACTGCTCATAGTGGTGAAGTGACGTATTAGAGGGTGCCTGTGAGTGTATTACTACATCAAAACTAGATGTAGATACACATGTATAGAGTGATGCGTGTAAAAGGATTTGTGAAGCACATTATAATTAATAACAAAAACCCATGTGAATTGGGGAAATAGTGCTCATGGAATATTTAATTATCCTATAAGGTTCGAGTCTCTAAAAACTCTCAAAACTAATACGTGATTGTAGGTGTGCTAGTGTAGCCTGACCAAGTAAGGTTAAGCCCTAGCAGATAGTGTAAGGTGTAAAAATGTATGATTACAATTTAGGATAAGATTTCGAAGAAACTTAGTGAATATATATCAAAGATAGCAGTGCACCGCTGGTGCAAACTAGGTGATGTGCTAGAAAGGTTTCTAATTTGTGTGCCGGTTAGCTTGTCACTCTTAGAAGTGAATATTTATTTCCTCATGTGTGTACTTGTTCTTTTGAAATATGCACATATTTTTGATTTATGGTCCTCGCGCTTAAGGGGCCATTATCTACACTTGATGTGTTATGCATGAACTTCAGATTAATATTGATACTATGCTCTTACTTAATCTTAATATTTCTGAATTCACATATTGAATAATGTTTGTTATTTGATATATTGTAGTTAATTCATACAGTCCTCATGTTCTCGCAAGATTAGATGCTGATATGTTCAGCATAACATACTGTTTGGCGTCATTTGACCTATTGTTCATAAATAGTGAACAAAATTATTGTATTCATTTAACCCATGCGGATGAACAGAATTGAGCAGAAAGATCCATCTTGTTTCTGCTCTGAGGAGTGCCTTTTCTTGGTTTCCTCCTCTAATTCCCAGGGTAACTTTCTGTAGTCCAAAACACTGTAAATCTGATTGTTTGGATTTGTGTACTTGTAGGAAATGTCTGGCGACTGAGGTGATGGGTTTGTCTGCATCTTTGTCTTTTTGGGCATTTTTGATGTTCCTCAGGTGTTCTTGTAATCTGGTTCTGAGCTTTCTGGTGGTCATACCCACATAGAATAAATTACATTTACATGTCAGAGCATAGATAACTCCCTCTGTAAGGCAGTTGATATGTGCATTAATTTTGTGTATCTTGCCAAATCTGTCAGTTATTGTGTTTGTTTTTTTCACGAAACTGCAAGTACTGCAAGTACCACATCTAAAGGTTCCCTGCTTTAGTTTTGTTTTTGTTCTTTCTCCAGAGAAATGGCTCGGGCTGATCATATCTTTAAGATTTCTTGCCCTTTTGAATCCTACAGCTAGCTTATCATCCAGTATATTTTTCAAAATAGGATCAGCTTTCAGGATGTGCCAATTATCTTGCAGGATTTTGATCACTTTTTTGGTTTGAGGGTTATGAGTGGTAATGAATCTAACTGTTTCAACAGATTTGCTGTTAGTTTTTTTGTTCAATAATTCTTGTCGAGGGGTATGTCTTGCTCTGTATTCTGCCTTTTTTAAGGATCTCTTGCTATAACCACGCTGTACCAATCTCTCTTTTAATTCTTTGGCATATCTAAGTATGCACCAACACATTACAATGTGATACCCAAGTACACAGCCAACATTCTAACCATTATTACCTTGTGGATACCTTGGTATGCCCGATCTGTATACTGATCTATAAATACTTTTTCAGAATGAACTAATCGTATTGATATCAGGTACCTGTACCAATAGTACATAGACTCTCATAATCCACGAGGTTCACAAGTGTTACTACTGCCTACTCAGTGCAACCTATATGTGATTTGGATCAACTTTATTTAGAGATCCATTTAGGTTCACATATAATATATATGCATTTGAACCTCTGGAACCACAATTTTTGACAGATAGGTACTATATCACCCTAGTGTGAGCATTGTTTTTAAGTTGCACATCCCTTAATTTTAAAACTCCTATTTTTATGTGTTTCTAATAAAAGTTATGTTTTATTTAGACCTGAGACCTTGAGTTTTCTTTTGTTGATCATTTCTAAGTTTGAATATTATCCAAAATCCTATGCCTATAATGAGTGCTACAAGTGTATTCTAGAATGGGACTCTTCCCATGTTTCTTTTGTGCCCTCTGTTTTATTGCTATGGTAATGTTACCTGTTATTGTTACGCACAATTTTTCTGTCATTTTTGCCACCATGTCATGTATATTTTAACTTAATTTTTGCCACTGCAGCAAATATGTTTTTGTGTCATTGGTAAGCATTTTCCTGTGTCAGCGCCTATTTATTGATGCATTTTGGCGACCATGCCCATGTATTGAAAATTGTTCTGGGTACGTTTTTGTTGGTTCTTGAAATGAATCTGACCTTGGCTTCCACTTGATCTTTGCTCTTGAATCTTTTTTGTCTTTGTTTGCTTCAAGTTGCTGTGTTCCTCTTGCCGACCCTGTTCAAGTTCTACTGACTACTATTTTCTGCTTTCTGATTTGGTCAAGATTTTGTCCGGTTCCTTCTGACTCTCCTCTGTATTTCGATTTGGTGCTATTCAGCTTGTGAGGTTTGACTCCTGGCTACTCTCTTTGGATAATTCTAAGGACTTTTACTGACTATTCTGTCCTGGGTCTCACTCAGTGTGTAGAGACAGTGTTTTCTGCACCACTTCTCAACCCCTGGGTCCTTACCTGGATGGACATTTATAACCGTGATATAATTTAGGTCAGCATGCATTTAGTTTTGACACTTCATACTTTGAATTTGATTGCAACATTCTCATTGTCAGGGTGCCAGGAATTATACTGAGACGAGAAGTGCAAAAAATAATAAAAACTCCACAAGCCAAATAACAAGCCAGTAATCAAAACCAGAGCTGGTAGTCAGACGAGCCGAGTCAGAAGCCAAAGCGAATAGTCAGACGAGCCGAGTCAAGAGCCAAAGTGAGTAGTCAGACGAGCCGGAATCAGGAACAAGGAGAACAGCAGAGTCAGGAACAAGCCAGGGATCAGGAACCAGGAGGGACGTCAGACAGCCAGGTAATACACATGAGCTCTCACAAACAGGTCTGAGATAACGCAAGGGCAAAGCATACTGAACAGAGGCCCTTTAAATAATAAGTGATGACATCACAATTCTGAGGCTGCATCCTGTCTCACATGGATGATGTACACCAGTCTGGCCATAAAAGGAAGTGCAGGAAATGAGCAGCATCACACAGTATGCACTAGAGTCAGTAAGAGAGGTGAGAAAAATGGCTGCCAGCAGCACATGGCAAACAAAACAGGGAAAAAACCCTGACACTCATGAAATATTGGTAATGCTAGCGCTCAATGCAAGTGTACCTAGTTCTTTTTCTGTCATTATTTCCTGTTGGAGAGTTACTGATCCTGTTTTATTTTAAACCCCAGGGCGCACTCATCTAAGGGGACTTGTACTTCTATTATACATTGTAAAAATCAGTCCTTTGGCCTTTTTTTGTATCTTTAGAACACCACAGAAGGAATGAACAACCAACGAAAATACTCATATGAGTAAGATTTCATGAATGTTTCATTCACACCCACTTTGAGCTGTAGTGGAACTTTCACAAAGAGCAGCAGCTCCTATACCGGTTCAAGCAGGACTGGAATGGGACCAAAAATAGGCCCGGACATTTAAAGGCTGAGCAGCCCATATCAGTTAGACATCTGTCAACTAGGAAGCCATAATAGACAAGAACTTTCATCCTGCAGCACCTCTGCTTAACAGCCACACAAAAATTTACATTTTGCTTTACAAAATAGGCAGACTGTAACAGCTTTCCTGTTGTTACCCATATTAAGAGAGGGTGGAGCTTCTATACAGAAACAAGGCCCACGTTTGCTCTGTATACCCTATGGCCAGTCCAGGCCTTGGTTCAAGGGAGACGCCGGCTACTTGTGTGCCAAGCGAGATCAACCTACCCCACAACTAGGGAGTGATTCCTATGGGAACGGATGAGAAAGGAAAGCAGCTACAAAAAAATTGAATAGCAGCAGACCGGACTCCTTATCCTGTGTGACGCTACTCGTATTTGGTTGTTTCCACAACGGATCTCTTATTTTGAGACGTTTTTTGGTTATTATACACCTCATAGCCTCATTATGAGGTTAAATTGTGTGAGTGTGCATTGCATATGGTTATTTTATTAAAGTCTGCTTTTACTTTTAATACTACACTTAGATTCCTTCCTGCGCTCCTTTTCCTATCTTCTTTTTTCAGCGTTTGTGCAAAAAACAGTGATTGCCATTTGGGACAGCTGCGGAAGGAAGTTTTGCTGCATGCAAGTGCTCTATTATCATACACATGAAGTTCTAAGTCTTTGACTTCTTATATCCTTTGTTTGTATACATTATTATTGTTTTATATGTACAGTGTATATGTTGTTATGCTAATGCAGACATTTGTAAAATATTGCCTATTTGTCTGTTATTGGTTTCAGCGCTCTATAATATACTACGTGAGGAGCTAGGTAACAGTTTTTTTTCCACATAGTATATCTCTATAGTATTTCTAAATTAAAATAGACCTAAACATAATTTAAGGTATATTGTTCCAGGTGCTTGATGATAATTGCATTATCAGACTGACAAGAAATTGCCTTTTTGGCCTCGTCAGTCTTACAATCCGTGGCAAGGGCAATATTTTATAAAAAATGGGGCTGATTCTCTCTGTACCAATGAGTTGTAAAGTGCATTCCATAAGAAGTAATAGCTATCGCAGTTTCAGCAAAAGTCTGCCAACATCGCCAGTGATCTTAATTATGAGCAGGGCAGCGTGTATTCAAAGTATGTTTGCGCAACATAGACTGTGCAGTAACTAAAACAAAAAATGGCATCTGTGTAGTAACAACAAATAATGCATATGTACCTTAAGTTTCCCTGTATATTTAGTAGATTTCTTACAATTGAAAATCTTGCCACTAAAACGCTGGAGAGATTGTTATGGCTGAAGAGGTGCATGTAAGATGGAGAATCGTCCTTTTAAAATTAGAACCTGTACTGTAACAAGCTTGTTAATATAGAAGACATTTGTTACAGTGCAGTTGCGGTATTATAAGTATAACATGTTCAGAACAGAGCTCTTATAGCATCAATAAATATAGAATATTAAAACCCCCTTAAAAAAAACACATTTCACAAGGTGCAAAGTTAAAAAAAAATGCACTTTTGTATAACTAGAAAGCCATGGCTACTGCCTTGAAATATGACTATGAAATATTAACATTCCGAGCATGAAATCTTCCTAAAAAAAAAAAAAAAATATACCAAACCAAAAAACACAATTTTTAAAATCATGATAAGACTTAAAATACATATTATAGCATTAAACAATAAAATAGATTTACCTTGTACAACCATAGGGGATAAAACCTTGTCTAGGAATTGGGCTGTAGGGCTTAAAAGTGACAATCCCCGCCACAATAGGTCTCCCGCGGGGGACTACCAACCTTTTGTGGACCTTTGGAACTACATAAAAAAAACTGTAACAATAGGGAATTTAGGGAGCAAAAAAACATACAATTTCTTAGTTAACAAATCATTAGATATACCCATATCTAAAATTCTAACAAGACCTTTACTGACATCATTTGTAGGATCACAGTCCAATTTCATAGATGTATTGGTATCCTCAAGCTGTCGCATTATCTCCTGTTTGTATTTGGTAGTAATGTGTCCATTACTACCACCGCTCCGCCCTTGTCAGCCGTTTGTTAGTAACAGCTAATTTCCTAAAGTCAGTGTCCACCATTTTAATAAAGGTTTCAACAGCCACATTATCCCCTGAAGGGTTAAATTAACTTTTAGAGCTTAGTCAATAAGAAGATAGATAAAAGGAGCCTTTGTTTTCATAATTGTGTTTGGTCTGAGATAGAAACTGTCTATTGGGGTTACTGAAGAATGCTTTAAGGTGCAAACCCCTGAAAAAACAGGTCAGGTCAGTCATTATGGGAAATGTGTCAGGAAATGCCGTTGGGCAAAAGGATAAGCACATATTAAGCATATTTATTTCATCTGTGCTTATTTCCTGAAAGGACCGGTTAATCACATTTACCTCCTCTGTTTGTATTTTGTCTTCTGGCAGGTCCTCTCAGGACACATTTGCCATAATGACTGACCTAACCCATTTTTTCAGGGGTTTGCGCCTTAAAGCATTCTTCAGTAACCTCAATAGACAGTTTCTACCTCAGACCAGACAAAATGATGATAATAAGACCCCTTTGATCTATCTTCTTATGGACTAAGCTCTAAATGTTCATTTAACCCTTCAGGGGATAATGTGGCTATTGAAACCTTTATTAAAATGGTGGACACTGACTTTAGGAAATTAACTGTTACTAACAAACACAACAAAATATACAATTTGAGCAAGAACCAGTATCAGGCCCTTAGAACCCTACAGGATAACAAAAACATCACCATCAAGCCCGCCGACAAGGGCTAAGCGTTGGTAGTAATGGACAAGACCGTTACTAATGATGTCTGTAAAGGTCTTGTTAGAATTTTAGATATGGGTATGTCTAATGATTTGTTTTTATCAAGAAGATTTGTCCTTTATTAAAGGAAGCCTGTCCTGAAATAGAAGAATTTGAGAGTGTCTCTAGAGCAGCTTACAGTTGTGGTAACACCTTAGGTAAAAGACTGGTTAGGGCTATGCTGTGCCTAGACTCTGAGAGCAAGATGGGACATAAATTCTTTGGCCCCCCGAAGAATGGCACTTTTCCCTGTTTGGGATGTGGCCAGTGTAGCAATGTGATTAAAGGGGGTAGCATTTCTCACCCATACATTTATGATTAAAGAATATTACACATGTAATTCTACTCATGTAGTTTATGCGTTAAAGTGCCCATGTGGGCTATTTTATGTAGGTTAGACGACCCAGAAGGTCAAAGACCGCATATGCTAACATAAGTCCACCATTAGAAATGAGAAAACAGCTAACTTCCCTGTTCCTGTGCACTTCTTAGAGAAAGGCCACCAAATTAACCAAATTAGGTTTATGGTGATAGATAAAGCCCCTAGACGTATTAGAGGTGGTGATAGGGTCAAAGATTTGCTCTATAGAGAGGCCAAGTGGATTTGGAAACTAGACACTATGTGGCATATGTATCAAGCTCTGATTGGCTCGCCAGAAACAGCAGTTATGAAGCAGCAGTCACAAAGACTGCTGCTCCATAACCTGTCCACCTGCTCTCAGCAGGGAGGTGATTGACACCTCCCTGCTGGTGGCCCTTTGGCCGCGAGTCTGCAGGGGGTGGCGTTGCACCAGCAGCTCTTGTGAGCTGCTGGTGCAATGCTGAATACGCCGAGCGTATTACTCGCCGCATTCAGCGAGGTCTGTCGGACCTGATCCGCACTGTCGGATCAGGTCCGACAGACCTTGATACATATGCCCCTATGTACCCTAAGGGTCTCAACAGGGAATTTGATCTGCTTCCTTTTGATTGTTATGCTAGGCCTTAGTTGGCTATATTAAACTAATTTTGCAATAAGTATGATATAAATAATATGTGCTTAGTATTTGATTGTTTAGTATATATATAGCAACTTGCTGCGCTTGTTTTTTTTTTCACATTAGGAGTGTTAATTATGTGTGGCAATTATGTATATGAGGTCTTGTGTGATCCCATTTCTTCTTTGACCCCCATTATCATGTGATTGGTTACCTGTGCTGGAAGTATCTATAAATGTTTGATGTGGTACATTGTTTGTTAGCTTGATAAAGGGGCAGGAGCCCCAAACATTGCTTAATAAAGGTGCTGTTGCCTTATTTTTGTGTGCTACCTGTGTGTTCTTTTTGAAGTGTACATTAGGACCTTGGAAAGGGAGGTCCTCCAGGTGCTGCACCAAGACTTACTCTTATACAATTTACATGGGACATTATCAAAAGGTGTGTGCTGGTCCTGTTGTCTTTTTACATCTATTCTCCCTGTTTGTACTACACAGAGTTCTTCAGATTTTACACCAGGATTTAGCGATTTTGTAATATGCTCTACTATCTGAGATGTTGGTAGAAAAGGCCCCCTCCAAGTAAGCATAAGAAGTTGGTTACTGATAATCCATCTACTAGCTTATCTGCTTTGTGTAAATCACAGTCTGTTAAGCTGAATGCTCCAGGCCCTGGTGCTTCTGATTTATCCCCTGAGGGTGAAGTGTTTTCAGATGATCAAGAGTCAGTCTCTGATCAGGAAACTGAATCTTCCACTTTTTTTGTTTATGCTTGAACACCTTTGTTTTCTTATCAGAGAAGTGTTATGTAACTTAGGGGTTCATGATTCTAAAGTTCCTGAGGATAAGTCTGTTAAACTTCTGTTAAGTCACCAGAGGTATTTCAAGTTGTTAATGCTATCTCTGATATAATTTCCAAATCTCGCTCTGAACCTGATTTCATGCACTAGTTCATCCTTTACTCTTACACTTCTGCCCTTCACTTAGCTAAGCAAACCTACTTCTCTTCTCTTATATCCACTCACTCCTCAAACCCTAAAAGACTCTTCTCCATTTTCAACTCTCTTCTCTACCCACCTGCACAACCACCCTCATCTGCGTTCAGTGCTCAAGACCTGGCTGACTACTTTTTCAATAAAACACTCAAAGAAAACATCCCGAAGAAATATCCCAACACAAGCCTGCAATCTCCCAACTTCGCTCCCAGTCACCCCCTCTGCCACTCTCTGCACCCTCCTCCCAACCACTGAAAGTGAAGTGGCTTCCCTATTGTCTTCCTCACACCTCACTACCTGCCCACTTGACCCTATTCCTTCACATCTAATACCTTCTCTGTCTCCCACCCTCACTCCAGCTTTCACCCATGTATTCAACCTATCCATTTCTACTGGCTCATTCCCTGCCTCCTTCAAACATGCAAAGGTCACCCCCATCCTCAAAAACCCATTGACCCTAATTCTCCTGCAAACTACCGCCCCCATATCACTGCTCCCGCAAGCTTCAAAAATCCATGAAAAACTAGCTCTCGATCGCCTAACCCACTTCCTGTCCTCCAAGGTTACTAATGATCTCCTTTCTGCTAAAAAGAAAGGCTACTACTCTATACTCATCTTACTTGACCTCTCTGCTGCATTTGACACTGTTGACCATCCCCTTCTCCTACGGACTCTCAGCTCTCTTGGGCTTTGTGAGACTGCCCTCTCCTGAATTCACTCTTATCTCTCTAACAGATCCTTCTCCGTCTCTTTTGCTGGTGACTCCTCCTCTCCATAGCCTCTGTCGGTTGGAGTACCTCTAGGCTCTGTCCTGGGCCCTCTACTCTTCTCTATTTACACTTCTTCACTGGGTAAACTTATCAACAGCTATGGCTTTACCTACCACCTTTATGCTGACGATACCCAGATCTACCTTTCCACCCCTGCACTCTCTCCTTCTGTCAATTCTCACATCAACGACTGCTTATCTGGCATTTCCTCCTGGATGGCCTTTCACCACCTAAAAATAAACATGTCCAAGACCAAACTACTTCTAATCCCCCCTCTTACTCTACTACAGTTTCTAATTTTTCCATCACTGTTGGTGGGACCATTATCTCCCCATTACCCCAAGTCAGCTGCCTCGGAGTCACACTTGATTCAAATCTGTCCTTCATTCCCCACATCCAATTGCTCTCTTCCTCCTGCCGCAACCACCTACGCAATATCTCAAAAATTCATCCGTTTCAGAGTGATGAAACTACTAAGCTGCTAATCCACTCCCTGGTAATTTCCAAACTTGACTACTGTAATAACTTGCTAACTGGCCTCCCTCTCACCCGCCTCTCTCCCCTTCAATCCATACTAAATGCATCTGCCAGGCTAATCCACCTCTCTCGATGCTCTGTTTCTGCTGCACCTCTCTGTGAGTCCCTTCACTGGCTCCCCATTCACAGCACTCACCAATGCTGCCCCACCCTAACTGCCCTCACTCATCAATAAATATACTCCAGCCCGCCCTCTAAAATCCAACAATGATCTGCTCCTTGTGTCCTCTACCATCACCTCCTCTTAGACTACAGGAGTTCTTTCGTGCGGCACCAACCCTCTGGAACGCACTTCCTCGAGCTGTCAGACTCTCCCCTAACCTCTCCCTCCTTTAAACGTTCCCTAAAGACCTTTTTTTTCAGGGAAGCCTATCACCCGACTCATTAACAAATTAACTTCACTAACCTAATATCTGCCCTCATCTATCTCCTCGCTAATATCATTCTTACTTTTGCAGTCCCCACCTCCTGTTTCCCATCCTCCTACCCATCTAGATTGTAAATTCCCATGGGAATAGGGCCCTCAATTCCCCCTGTATTTGTCTGTAAAATTTAGTCTTTTATTGTATTGTTTCTCCGTTGTACTTTTATCCTTGTGCCCATGGACAATGCTGCGGAATCTGTTGGCGCTTTATAAATAAATAATAATAATAATAATAATAATAATAATAATAATAAAGTGTGACCTAAGCCTGGTATCCCTTTTTAATCCTGCTTTGAGATTTAAAAGGATGTTTAATTTGCCTACTTTATGGTTGAAATCATGGTCTTCATGTTCTAAATCTAAACTTCTGTCCTTTTAAGGGAAGGCTATTGTTTGGGTCTGGTTTTAAATACGCCCTTCATCTCTTTATAGAAGCAGGGTTTTTTCAGTTTCTCCTGGAAGCCAAACCCTAATTAGAACAGATCCAAACAATCCATCTAGCTCTTTCCTCTACCAAGTCTGCATAAAGGTGCAGCCCTGATTCAGATCTTTTGTTAGAGGGGAGATTATGATTTTTTTTTAGGGGGCTTGGTTTCATATCTAGCCCATCCAGGTTAAGTTTAATCCGGGTCATGTTCCAAGAAATCCTGTAAAGGCAAGAACCTTTTTTCAGTTGATATTAGATCTGCGGTCTATGGGGCCGAATTATCAAGCTTTGAATGAAGCTTGATGCCCCTTGTTTCCGGCGAGCCTGAAACAAAACCTATGAACTTGTCTGCCTGCTCTGATCGGGTTGATTGACACCCCCTGCTAGTGGCCGATTGGATGCAAATCTGCAGGGGGTGGTATTGCACAAGCAGTTCTGGTGAACTGCTTGTGCAATAATAAATGCTGACAGCGTATGCTGTCGGCATTTATCAATGTGCAGTGGACATGATACGCTACGTCGTATCATGTCCGCTCGCACTTTGATAAATATGCCCCTATAGGTGTAATAATTCTAGGTCCAGACTTGGAACAGGGTCAGGGTTTCTATTCAAATTTCTTTATTATTCCTTAGAAGGAAGAAACTTACAGACTTGTTCTGGATTTGACAACTTTAAACACGTTTTTGAGGATTCCTTCTTTGAAGACTATACTTCCTCTTGTTCAACAGGGACAATTCATGTCCTCTATAGTTTGAAGGATGCTTATCTTCATATCCCTATTCACAGGGATCATCATCAATTTCTATGGTTTGTTCTTCTAAATAAAGATTTTTCAGTTTGTTGCTCTTCTGTTTAATCTGGCTACCACTCCAGAATCTTTACAGAGGTTCAAGTGACTCTTTTATCGGTTATAAGAGCTCACAATGTGTCAGTGATTCCATACCTGGATGATATTTTGGTACAGGCTCCTTTTTTACATTTAGCAGTGTCTCATATCTACAAACGTTTTGTAGTTTTCTTTTAGAGCATGGTTGGAAAATTAATTTTTAGGTTTTCTTTTCTGGGTGTAATTATCAACCTAGTCTCTATGACAGAACTGAGAAGGTTGAAGTTACTCTCCGTTCCTTTTCATTCTATAATTCTTTGTATGGAAGTCTTAGGTCTGATAATGGTTGGGGTGCAGTCTGGGGGTCCCAGAGAGTACAGGGATTTAGGGTTTTTCAGGAGGCGGAGTTGCCCATAAATATGTTGCGCAATTTTCAGGGCCCTTCATTGTTGGCCTCTTTTGAAGAGAGAGACTTTTCTGTGTTTTCAGTCAGACAATGTCACAGCATTGCCTTACATCAATCATCAGCTGAGAACTCGCAGTTCCCTGGTGATGAGAGAGTTTTCCTGAATTCTGAATTGGGCAGAAAGCATTTCCTGTATTTTCATCCACAGTTCATATTCCAGGGGTGTGCAATTGGAATGTAGACTTTCTCAGTTATCAATCCTTTCACCCAGGGGAATGTTTTCCTCATCTGGAAGTCTTCAGTCAGATTGTAGACCTATGGGGTCTTCCTGGAAGTAGATCTGATGGCTTTTCATTTTAACACAGAGCTCTTGAGATGTTTTGCAGGGATCCTGAGGTGGAGTTTGTGGATGCTCTAGTTGCTCCTTTAAGGTTTTGTTTGGCTATACTTTTTTCTGCTTCTTTTTCTGTTACCAAGGTGTAAGCAGGAGGTATCATCAGTAATCCTGGTTGCTCCAGCTTGGCTTTGCACAAGTTGGTTTGCAGCTCTGGTGCAGATGTCCAGTTGTCATTTGTGGTTTCTTCCCTGCTTTACAACATTCTGTCTCAAGGTCTGTTTTTTTTCATCAGGTTTTTAATTTTTTTTTAAAGTGATAAGGAAGTTTTCTCACAAGGTTTGGAAGTTTTTTTTTTGTTTCCTGGTGTGTGGAAGATGGGTTCAGTTTTCACTCCTTTTCATCAATTTCATCAGAATGGTTTAGAAAAGGCTTTCTCCGCTAGTTCTTTAAAGGGTCAGATCTCTGAATTTTATCCAGACCTTAGTCATGAATTTCCCCTACTTTTTGAACCTATGCATGTTTTGGATATACTGTTTTTGTCCTGCAAGGTTTTGTTTCTTTTGGCTATTTCTTCTGCTAGAAGAGTTTCTGATTTGTCTGCTCTTTGTGGTGAGTATCCTTATCTTGTATTTTTCTTCAGGATAAGGCAGTTTTGCCTAAGGTAGTTTCTTCTGTTAACTTCAATCAGAAGATTGTCATTCTCTCTTTGTGTCCAAATCCAAAGAATTCTAAGGAGGAGCTTCTACATTATTTTAATATGGTCAGAGTTTCTATTCTGCAGGCTACGAAGTATTTTTTTTTACAATCTTGTTTATTTGTTTTTTCTGGTGGTTATAGAAAGGGTCAGACAACTATTACTATTTCATTAGCCTCTTGGTTAAAGTGTTTTGTTTTCATAGAGCTTACTTGGCAATGGGTCACTTTCCTTCTAAGGGCCAGATTATGAGTGGAGAGCTATCTTAACATTCGCCCATTAGAAATGGCTGGTTAATGTTCCCGCGAGTTTGCAGTTTCACTTTGCGCTTAGCACAATTTACCAGAGGTCAGACCTCTAGTTAATGAAAAATAAATTGTCCCAATTGCCCCCCAAATAAAGAGGAGAGTTCTGTAAAATTAAAACTAAAGATGATGGGGGGGGGGGACTTCCGGGTGGCAGCCTCGACCGGTCGTATTGTTGTGAGCTGCCTCAGCATTTCTATTATAGCTACAAAATATATTTTTATCCAACTACCATGGACTTCAAACCAACATATACTTGTCCCAGAATATGTCTACTCTCAAATTATACCTTTTTTTATGACTGCTATATATTGCGCTACTCCAGAGAAAAATCTAAGGTGAGGCCTTGCATCCCACCCCCCAGCAGTGTGTCCTCGTGCTATCGTTGCTGTCAGGAGCCTCAGTACGCTGACACCCTATGTTCTACATCTAATTACATTCCACTGGACATGGAGCTCAGTGCCTCTCTGCTAAGGGAACTATGCTCTCTACTGTGCCGATATCAAGAAGAATTGCCAGAGAACTTACATGCCTCATTTGGCCTGTCTCTTGCTACTTGCTATTCTGAAGCCCACAGGGAAGTAAAAGCTGGTGTGTGGTTTGTTCAGGGGCCCTGGCATTGGCAAGCGACTGCACCACGCGGCTCACCTACACTAAGTGCAATCAACAAGGAGCTTGAGCAACCACAAGCTGAATCTCTTCGGAAGGTATCACGCACCTCTCAGCTTACAGCTCAGCCTACAAAAGCTCTGGCAGCAGCCACTGCGGCATCTGAAAAAATCATTAAAAACTAGGGAGACAGCAGAGAGTCCCTGGAACATTTCTCGAGGCCTGGGCATTACAGGACTGAGTCAGACGACGCAGAGCACTAAAGTCGGAATTGGGTGAATTTGTGGACAAATGAGGGTGGTATGCTTTGCTCAACATAATACTGTTTGCATGTTACACTGCATATCATGTCTCACTTAACTCTCTGAGAAGTACGGTACATGCAGTATATATGAGGACTAAACTAAGTCTGAACTTCTAGTATTTCTTACTGGCTAATGGGACTGTTTTTTCTTACAATTCAGTGTGTCACTTTAGGTGGAAAATGTTTATAGTTTTATACCTTTATCAGATCATTCTTATCTAGCAGAGCAGTAGAGATTGACTAACTTGTTTTTTTTCACAGGTTTTAGTTCAAGTATTTTTCAATTATTGTTCCTGTTTACTTTGAAACATCCAGATTTTTCAATGTTCTGTTCTTATATTATAAATGGAACTGATCTTTTAGATCGGTTATAGCTCTATTTCATGCTGCTGATTTGTCTATGGGGGGTAGTGTGGCCCTGTTGATTTTCTCATTTCTTTTAAATACTTTAGAACGCTGACAAACTAAGGTGATAGCTGTTCATAATACTAACAATTTATTATGTTCAGGGCACTTAAATAGTATTTCAAGCACTAATATACATATTCGCTGAGATAGACTGGAGATCGCTCTATGGGTATTCCCTCTTGTATAGGTATGTTCATATAACCCTTTTCAATATTTAAAACACGATTATATTTGACACGTGTTTATTTTACCTTTTTTGTTTTTATTGTTTGAAACATACTACTAAAGTTGTGTCAGCGTTGGATTACTTATACATAGAGGTCTCTGTCCTTACCATGCAATAATGATACTGGATCCCTGCAATTTTTCTGTTCCTATGACCATGTGTCTCTCATATTGACGTAAACATTTGTAAAACTTATACAAAGTCCTCCTCTGAGTTATTTAAGCCTATATGGGTCATGATATGGGTGAATTCTATAACCTTCTTCAGATACTACAGGCATATAACAGTTCTATGACAATAGCTCAACTTCTTTCAAACCATATACCCTATCTCATGTAAAGATAATATTTTCCATTCCACTAATCCCACAAAAGGCTGCACTTCTCAAATCTAAAGCTTGTCTTAATTTTAGAGATAGCAAAGCACAATCCTATATAAACCCACAAAGACCATATCCATATTTAAAGTATTTTCCATCATACTGTCTGGATGAACCACCCCCCATCAATTCATATATAAGTACCTGAGTATTTTTGGATTTTACCCGGTTACATGAAGTGCGGTTTCTCTCATAACAACCGCAGTTAATCTAATAACTCTACAAACATAAGCTAATTTATGCATTATAATGTAGGAAGTCTGGTATATATTCTAATTGACACGTGTTTATTTTACCTTTTTTGTTTTTATTGTTTGAAACATACTACTAAAGTGGTATCAGCATTGGATTACTTAATACATAGAGGTTTCTCTCCTTACGATGCAATAATGATACTGGATCCCTGCAATTTTTCTGTTCCTATAACCATGTGTCTCTCATATTGACGTAAACATTTGTAAGACTTATACAAAGTCCTCCTCTGAGTTATTTAAGCCTATATGGGTCAATGAGAGGCCCTTTATAGTTATGAAGGTACATATATTCCTTAAAAAAAAATGAGGTTCCATTCTTCTTGTTCAGTAGGACTATGGGTGATGGTACTGTATTGGTTTCTAAAATTCACATACACCTAGATTACGAGTTTTGAGCGCTATAAGGAAATTAACGACCGCAACATTTTCAGCGTTATTTCACCTGCTATTACAGGTTTTAAAAAAGCAGGCTTGTGCGGGCGATATGTTGGCGTTGAGCTCCATACCGCACTAAAATCAAGTGCTGCTTTGACGTGCTCATGCACGATTTCCCCATAGACATCAGTGGGGAGAGCCGGCAAAAAAAAGTCTAACACCTGCGATCGTGGAAACAAAAGCTCCATAACGCAGCCCCATTGATGTCTGTGGGGAAAGAAAAAGTTATGTTTAAGCCTAACACCCCACGTCTAGACACCCCTAATCTGCTGCCCCTAACATCACCAACACCTACATAATGTTATTAACCCCTAATCTGCTGCCCCTAACATCGCCATCACTTACATTACAGTTATTAACCACTAATCTGCCGCCCCAATGTCGCCGCCACTATACTACAGTTATTAAACCCTAAACCTAACCCTAACGTAACCCTAACCCTAAGCATAACCCTAACCCTAACGTAACCCTAAGCCTAAATCTAACCCTAATCCTAACATCCCCTAACTTAAATATAATTAAAATAAATCTAAAGAAACCTTACAATTATTAACTAAATAATTCCTATTATATAATAACTAAATACATACTTACCTGTAAAAAAAAAACCTAAGCTAGCTATAAAATAACTAATAGTTAGGTTTTATTTTTATTTCACAGGTAATTTTGTATTTATTTTAAATAGGTAGACTAGTTAGTAAATAGTTATTAACTATTTACTAGCTACCTAGTTGCAATAAATACAAAGTTACCTGTAAAATAAAACCTAACCTGCCTTACACTAAAACCTAACATTACAATAAAATGAAAAAAATTAAATTAATAAAATACAATTTACTAACTTACAAAAAAAAACAAAAAAACACTAAATTACAAAAAAATAAAAAACAAAATGATCAAAAATAAAAACAAATTACTCCTAATCTAATAGCCCTATCAAAATAAACAAGCCCCCCCCCCAAATAAAAAAAAACCCTAGCCTACACTAAAACTGCCAATGGCCATTAAAAGGGCCTTTTGCGGGGCATTGCCCCATAGAAATCAGCTCTTTTACATTGCAATAAAAAATAAAAACAACCCCCCAACAGTAAAACCCACCACCCACCCAACCAAACCCCCCAAATAAAAACATATCTAAATAAACCTAAGCTAAACATTGCCCTGAAAAGGGCATTTGGATGGGCATTGCCCTTAAAAGGGCATTTAGCTCTATTATGAATTGCCCAAAAACCTAACCTAAAAAAAAAAACACTGAAAAAACCATTAAAAAACCTAACACTAACCCCCGACGATCCACTTACAGTTATCGAAGTCCGGACATCCATCCTCCTACAGCCGGCGAAGTCCTCATCCAAGCGGCAAGAAGTCTTCATACAGACGGCATCTTCTATCTTCATCCATCCGGCGCGGAGCAGGTCAATCTTCAAAACATCAGCCAATAGTAATTAAAGGGGAAAAAATCCTATTGGCTGTTGCAATCAGCCAATAGGATTGAGCTTTCATCCTATTGGCTGATCCAATTAGCCTATAGGATTGAGCTCTCATTCTATTGGCTGTTTAGTGTAGGCTAGAGTTTTTCTTATTTTTAGGCTAGAGTTTTTCTTATTTTGGGGGAGCTTTTTTATTTTTTTATTTCTGAAATCATTTTTATTTTTGAGACTAAAAAATTAACAAATACAAACAAAAATAGGTTTTATTTGACAGGTAACTGTATTTATTTTAACTAGGTAGCTAGTAAATAGTTAATAACTATTTACTAACTAATCTCTCTAGTTAAAATGAATACAAACTTACCTGTGAAATAAAAATAAAACCTAAGATAGCTACAATATAACTATTAGTTATTTTGTAGCTAGCTTAGGTTTTTTTTTTACAGGTAAGTATGTATTTAGTTTTAAATAGGAATTATTTAGTTAATAATTGTAAGGCTTATTTAGATTTATTTTAATTATATTTAAGTTAGGGGGTGTTAGGCTTAGGATTACGTTAGGGTTAGGGTTAGATTTAGGGTTAGGGTTACATTAAGGTTAGGATTAGGGGTTAATATATTTATTTAGAGTTAGTGATGCGGGAGGTCAGAGGTTTAGGGGTTAATAATTTATTTTAGTATATTTCGTTGTGGGGGCTTGCGGTTTAGTGGTTAATAGGTTTATTAAAGCGGCGGTGTGGATGGATGGCAGATTAGGGGTTAATAATATTTAAATAGTGTTTGCGAAGCATAACGCTGCTTTTTCACTCAAAACGCAAAACTCGTAATCTAGCTGATAGTGCTGTGTATTCAAATTTTTTACATTGTACTTACATGCAACAACACAACATAAAATATAACATAAAATTGCACAGTTATACATAGTATGTTGCATAATTTTGAAAAATCACATGAATCCAGACATATAATAATAGAATAAACAATCCTAGTTCTTGCTTCAAAACCCTCTATGTTCACAAACCATGAGATATCTCAATCAGATGTTCCAAAACCTCCCTCTCTTTGTTCACTTCTAGTTTTCTCATAAAACATAATGTACGGTTCCCAATCTGCAATAAATTTACTTTCTCTATCTAATATCTTTGCTGTAAGTGCTCTTCTATGGTAGTGGTATTCTAACTTATGTAAGATATATGCAAAGGGAGGGGGCTCTGACTTCCAGTTTTTTAGCAATACCCAATCTAGTTATAGTATAGATCATTTCCTCTAATTTGTAATGGTGTGCAAGGATTTCTTTATTCGGGAAGTGTAGAAGGACTTGTTCCGGCTTAAGAGTTATGTCTTTTGAGAGAAGTTTACCTAGGAATCTAGAGGTTTCCTCCCAAATTCCCCTAATTTTAGGGCAACTCCGCCACATATGAAGATATGTGCCTATCTCCCCGCAACCCCTGTAACAACGATTGCTTTCTGCGTCTGGTGTGTTATGAAACCTTGTTGGGTATATATACCATTTGAAGGCCACCTTCAAGTAATTTTCCTTTAGGGCCACATTCACTGAGAATGCCATACCTCTTTGTAGATTTGCTTCCCATTGGTCTACTGACCAACTATTGTTAAATTAATTTTTCCATTTTATCATAAAGGCTGGCTTGTCAGATTTTCTTGAGACATTGAATATTGAATAAAGCTTGGAGATTGTACTTTTTATATTATTTTTAGATAGGTAAATTCTCTCGAAGGCGATGTCTGGACACCCGGTTTCCCCTCCCAACACCTCCCTTATTCTCGATAGTAGTTGCGAATAGTGGAACCATTGATACCGTACTGCATTATCTAGGTTTATGTAATGTTCATAAGATATAGGTTTATTGTGTACTATCACATCTGCTATTCAGTATAGGCCTTTGTTTGACCATTTTGCACCAATGGCTTCCTCCATTGGTGACCTTATAATAATTAGATACGTTAGTGTGGATTTTTGATTGATAAAGGGGAATTTGTGTGTATGCTTGTCCCATAATCGTATAGTATGTTCTATGGCTATAAAGCTGTCCTTTCTGTGCAGTCTCTCTTTCTTAGAAGCCCATAAGATTCTATCTATCCGATCAGTACCGATGAGATTGGATTCTAACTGGACCCATTGTTTCTCTCCCATAGATTTACCCCAATGTAATGTTTGAGCCATACGGGTGGCGTAATAATATGATATCATGTTTGGTACACTTATACCTCCCCCCGATTTCTAGACAATACTTGTTTATGCGTGCCCTCTTGCCCTGCCATATAAAATGTAATATGTCTTTCTGTAATTTACATAGTTCAAGTATCAGTACTGTTACTGGCAAGGACGTGAAACAGATATAGTATTTTGGGCAAAACTGACATCTTGGTTGTGACAATTCTGCCAAATAGGGATATTTTAAATCGGGTCCATTTATCCATTAATTTCCTAATATGTTTAAACATTGTAGTGTAGTTTTCATCATATAAGTTATGTGTCCTAGCTGTCAGGCTAATTTCCAAGTATTTTAGTGTTCTTTTAGGCCACTTGAATGAGAAATTGATCTCCAATAATTTTCTTGTCTGGGATGGTATCTGTATGCCTATTGCTTCACATTTGTCCTCATTGATCTTATATCCTGACATGTTTCCAAATTTTTGAATAGTGGAGTATAGGGGTGGTAGTGATAGAAGTTGTTTAGTGAGCGTTAGTATAATGTCATCTGCAATTAGTGATATTTTATAAACTTGTGACCCCACCAGGATCCCTGCAATATCTGAATTATCTCTAATTCTAGTCGCTAATGGCTCTATACTGAGGGCAAAAATGGAGGGGAGATAGGGGTCTTGTTCCATTTTGAATTTTTATGGTTTTAGACTGATATCCTGCCACCTGTATAAATGCTTCTGGGTTTGAGTATAGTTTTGATATTGCTTTATGAAACGGGGGGCTTTTTTATTTTGATAGGGCTATTAAATTAAGAGTAATTCATTTTTATTTTTGATAATTTTGTTTATTTTTTTGTAATTTAATGTTTATTTTTTTGTAAGTTAGTAAATTGTATTTTATTAATTTAATGTGTTTCATTTTATTGAAATGTTACGCCTAGATTTAGAGTTCTGCGTTAGCCGTCAAAACCAGCGTTAGAGGCTCCTAACGCTGGTTTTGGGCTACCGCTGGTATTTAGAGTCTTGTAGGTAAGGGTCTAACGCTCACTTTCCAGCCGCGACTTTTCCATACCGCAGATCCCCCTACGCCAATTGCGTAGCCTATCTTTTCAATGGGATCTTTCTACCGCCGGTATTTAGAGTCTTGGCTGAAGTGAGCGTTAGAAATCTAACGACAAAACTCCAGCTGCAGAAAAAAGTCAGGAGTTAAGAGCTTTCTGGGCTAACGCCGGTTCATAAAGCTCTTAACTACTGTGCTCTAAAGTACACTAACACCCATAAACTACCTATGTATCCCTAAACCGAGGTCCCCCCACATCGCCGCCACTCTATTATAATTTTTTAACCCCTAATCTGCCGACGCACACCGCCGCAACCTACGTTATCCCTATGAACCCCTAATCTGCTGCCCCTAACACCGCCGACCTCTATATTATATTTATTAACCCCTAATCTGCCGCCCCCAACGTCGCCTCCACCTACCTACAATTATTAACCCCTAATCTGCCGACCGGATCTCACCGCTACTATAATAAATGTATTAACCCCTAATCCGCCTCACTCCTGCCTCAATAACCCTATAATAAATAGTATTAACCCCTAATCTGCCCTCCCTAACATTGCCGACACCTAACTTCAAGTATTAACCCCTAATATGCCGACCGGACCTCACCGCTACTCTAATAAATGTATTAACCCCTAAAGCTAAGTCTAACCTTAACACTAACACCCCCCTAAGTTAAATATAATTTAAATCTAACAAAATAAATTAACTCTTATTAAATAAATTATTCCTATTTAAATCTAAATACTTACTTGTAAAATAAACCCTAATATAGCTACAATATAAATTATAATTATATTGTAGCTATTTTAGGATTTATATTTATTTTACTGGCAACTTTGTATTTATTTTAACCAGGTACAATAGCTATTACATAGTTCATAACTATTTAATAGTTACCTAGTTAAAATAATTACAAAATTACCTGTAAAATAAATCCTAACCTAAGTTACAATTAAACCTAACACTACACTATCAATAAATTAATTAAATAAAATACCTACAATTATCTACAATTAAACCTAACACTACACTATCAATAAATTCATTAAATACAATACCTACAAAAGTAATCCAAGATGGCGTCTCTCGAATTCCGATTGGCTGATAGGATTCTATCAGCCAATCGGAATTAAAGGGACAGTCTACACCAGAATTTTTATTGTTTTAAAAGATAGATAATCCCTTTATTACCCATTTCCCAGTTTTGCATAACCAACACAGTTATAATAATATACTTTTAACCTCTGTGATTATCTTGTATCTAAGCCTCTGCAAACTGCCCCTTTTTTCAGTTCTTTTGACAGACTTGCAGTCTAGCCAATCAGTGCCTGCTCCCAGATAACTTCTCGTGCATGAGCACAGTGTTATCTATATGAAATACATGAACTAACACCCTCTAGTGGTGAAAAACTGTTAAAATGCAATCTGAAAGAGGTGGGCTTCAAGGTCTAAGAAATTAGCATATGAACCTCCTAGGTTAAGCTTTCAACTAAGAATACCAATAGAACAAAGCAAAATTGGTGATAAAAGTAAATTGGAAAATTGTTTAAAATTACATGCTCTATCTGAATCATGAAAGTTTATTTTGGCCTAGACTGTCCCTTTAAGGTAGGAAAATAGGTAGGAAAATTCTGATTGGCTGATGGAATCAGCCAATCAGATTCAAGTTCAATCCGATTGGCTGATCCAATCAGCCAATCAGATTGAGCTTGCATTCTATTGGCTGATCGGATTCCATCAGCCAATCAGAATTTTCCTACCTTAATTCCGATTGGCTGATAGAATCCTATCAGCCAATCGGAATTCGAGGGACGCCATCTTGGATGATGTCATTTAAAGGAACCTTTATTCGGACTTAGGAAGAAGAGGATGGATCCGCGCCGGAGGTCTTGATGATGGAGCTGCTCGTCGATGGATGGAAGAAGATAGAAGATGCCGCTTGGATGAAGATGTTTGCCGGTCCAGATCTCCTCTTCTGCTCGGATTATATTAAGGTTAATATAGTTAATATAGTTACTATAGTATTTATATTAACTATATTAACTCTATCTAACCCTAACACCCCTAACTAAATTCTTATTAAATAAATCTAATTCATATTATAAACTAAAATATTCTAATTTAAATCTAAATACTTACCTATAAAATAAACCCTAAGATAGCTACAATATAATTAATAACTACATTGTAGCTATGTTAGGGTTTATATTTATTTTACAGGTAAATTGTTAATTATTTTAACTAGGTATAATAGCTATTAAATAGTTATTAACTATTTAATAGCTACCTAGTTAAAATTATTACCCAATTACCTGTAAAATAAATCCTAACCTAAGTTACAAATACACCTACACTATCAATAAAATAAATAAACTACAAATATCTATCTAAAATACAATTAAATAAACTAAACTAAATTACAAAAACAAACACTAAATTACAAAAAATAAAAAAAAGATTACAAGATTTTTAAGCTAATTACACCTATTCTAAGCACCCTAATAAAATAATAAAGCCCCCCAAAATAAAAAAAATTCCCTACCCTATTCTAAATTAAAAAAAATTTCAAAGCTCTTTTACCTTACAAGCCCTTAAAAGGGCCTTTTGCGGGGCATGCCCCAAAGAAAACTGCTCTTTTGCCTGAAAAAAAAAACACAATACCACCCCCAACATTACAACCCACCACCCACATACCCCTAATCTAACCCAAACCTCCCTTAAATAAACCTAACACTACCCCCCTGAAGATCTCCCTACCTTATCTTCACCACGCCGGGCCAAACTCCTCATCCGATCCAGGCGATGTCTTTATCCAAGAGGCAAAGAAGAAGTCTTCATCCCGGCGATGTCTTTATCCAAGCGGCAAAGAAGAAGTCTTCATCCCGGCGATGTCTTTATCCAAGCGGCAGCAAAGTCTTATTCCATCCGGCATCATCTACCATCAAGCGGCATCTTCAATCTTCTTTCTTCGCTCCTCCGACGCGGAGCATCCATCCCGGCCGACGACTGAACGACGAATGAGGTACCTTTAAATGACGTCATCCAAGATGGCGTCTGTCGAATTCCGATTGGCTGATTAATAGGAATTAAGGTAGAAAAGTCTGATTGGCTGATTGAATCAGCCAATCAGATTCAAGTTCAATCCGATTGGCTGAACCAATCAGCCAATCAGATTGAGCTCACATTCTATTGGCTGATCGGAACAGCCAATAGAATGCGAGCTCAATCGGATTGGCTGATTGATCAGATTTTTCTACCTTAATTCCGATTGGCTGATAGAATCCTATCAGCCAATCGCAATTCGACGGACGCCATCTTGGATGACGTCATTTAAAGGTACCTCATTCGTTGTTCAGTCGTCGGCCGGAATGGATGCTCCGTGTCGGAGGAGCGAAGAAAGAAGATTGAAGATGCCGCTTGATGGAAGATGATGCCGGATGGAAGAAGACTTTGCTGCCGCTTGGATAAAGACATCGCCGGGATGAAGACTTCTTCTTTGCCGCTTGGATAAAGACATCGCCGGGATGAAGACTTCTTCTTTGCCGCTTGGATAAAGACATCGCCTGGATCGGATGAAGAGTTCTGCTCGGCTGGGTGAAGACAAGGTAGGGAGATCTTCAGGGGGGTAGTGTTAAGTTTATTTAAGGGGGTTTGGGTTAGATTAAGGGTATGTGGGTGGTGGGTTGTAATGTTGGGGGGTGGTATTGTGGTTTTTTTTCAGGCAAAAGAGCAGTTTTCTTTGGGGCATGCTCCGCAAAAGGCCCTTTTAAGGGCTGGTAAGGTAAAAGAGCTTTGAACTTGTTTAATTTAGAATAGGGTAGGGAATTTTTTTTATTTTGGGGGGCTTTATTATTTTATTAGGGTGCTTAGAATAGGTGTAATTAGCTAAAAAATCTTGTAATCTTTTTTTTATTTTTTGTCATTTAGTGTTTTTTTTTTGTAATTTAGTTTATTGTATTTAATTGTATTTTAGTTTAGATATTTGTAGATTATTTAATTTATTGATAGTGTAGGTGTATTTGTAACTTAGGTTAGGATTTATTTTACAGGTAAATTGGTAATTATTTTAACTAGGTAGCTATTAAATAGTTATTAACTATTTAATAGCTATTGTACCTAGTTAAAATAAATACCAAGTTACCTGTAAAATAAATATAAACCCTAAAATAGCTACAATGTAATTATTAATTACATTGTAGCTATCTTAGGGTTTATTTTATAGGTAAGTATTTAGATTTAAATAGGAATATTTTAATTAATAATATTAATATTAGATTTATTTTAATAAGAGTTTAGTTAGGGATGTTAGAGTTAGATAGGGTTATTATACTTAATATATATATATTATAATAACGATATTAACTATATTAACCCTAATATAATTAGGGTTAATATAGTTAATATATATAATATAATAATTATATTAACTATATTAACCCTAATATAATTAGGGTTAATATAGTTAATATAGCTGGCGGCGGTGTAGGGGGATTAGATTAGGGGTTAATACAGTTATTATAGGTGGCAGCGGTGTAGGGGGATTTAGATTGTAGGTAAAAGAGCTGATTACTTTGTGACAAAGCCCCGCCAAAAGCCCTTTTAAGGGCTGGTAAAAGAGCAGTTTTCTTTGGGGCATGCCACGCAAAAAGCCCTTTTAAGGGCTGGCAAAAGAGCAGTTTACTTTGGGGTAATGCCACGCAAAAAGCCCTTTTCAGGGCTATTTGTAGGGTTAGACTTAGGTTTAGTGGTAGGGATAGTTTAGTATTTTAGGGGTTAAATAATTTAATATAGCTGGCGGCGGGGTAGGGGGGTTAAATTAGGGGTTAATCATTTTAAAATAGATGGTGGCGGGGTAGGGGGGTTAAATTAGGGGTTAATAATTTTAAAATAGATGGCGGCGGGGTAGGGGCTCACTTTAGGGGGTAGTAAGGTAGATGGCGGCGGGGTAGGGGCTCACTTTAGGGGGTTATAGATTTAATATAGCTGGGGGCGGGGTCCGGGAGCGGCGGTTTAGGGGTTAATAACTTTTTTATTGTTAGGATAGTGAGGGGGGATAGCGGATAGAGGGTTAGACGTGTCGGGCTATGTTAGGGAGGCGTGTTAGACGTGTCAGGCTATGTTAGGGAGGCGTGTTAGACAGTGCGGGTGATTTCATACTTTAGTCAGGTTTTGTAGGTGCCGGCAGTTTCTAATGTGGCGTAAGTCACTGGCAACGCCTGAAATTTGTACTTGCGCAGATTTCTGGACATCGCTGGTTTAGCCGACTTACGCCACTTTAGCAACTGACGGCGCCGTATATTGGATAGCTCGAGATGCGAGCTGAAACTGCGGGCGACGCGGATTCCCTCGCTTGTGCCGCAAACTACGCCGTATATCGGATCGCGCCCCTAGCCGTTAGTTTTTAGTGTAAGGCAGGATAGGTTTTATTTGACAGGTAACTGTATTTATTTTAACTAGGTAGCTAGTAAATAGTTAATAACTATTTACTAACTAATCTCTCTAGTTAAAATGAATACAAACTTACCTGTGAAATAAAAATAAAACCTAAGATAGCTACAATATAACTATTAGTTATTTTGTAGCTAGCTTAGGGTTTTTTTACAGGTAAGTATGTATTTAGTTTTAAATAGGAATTATTTAGTTAATAATTGTAAGGCTTATTTAGATTTATTTTAATTATATTTAAGTTAGGGGGTGTTAGGCTTAGGATTACGTTAGGGTTAGGGTTAGATTTAGGGTTAGGGTTACATTAAGGTTAGGATTAGGGGCTAATATATTTATTTAGAGTTAGTGATGCGGGAGGTCAGAGGTTTAGGGGTTAATAATTTATTTTAGTATATTTCGTTGTGGGGGGCTTGCGGTTTAGTGGTTAATAGGTTTATTAAAGCAGCGGTGTGGATGGATGGCAGATTAGGGGTTAATAATATTTAAATAGTGTTTGCGAAGCATAACGCTGCTTTTTCACTCATAACGCAAAACTCGTAATCTAGCTGATAGTGTTGTGTATTCAAATTTGTTACATTGTACTTACATGCAACAACACAACAAATTATTGATGTACTCAATGCATGTGTTACTGAACATTTGCTTAATGCTGTATTTTTTGAACAACCTCAATAAAAAATAAAATAAAAAACAAATAAAGATGATCATCTTTTGTTTATCAAAAGAATCGGCACAAAGCAGTTATAAGGGGGCTAAGTGAGGGGATGTAGGGTGAAAGTGCCTTTACATAGAGGTGAATGGGGGACTGTGTTTTTGCTTTTTCTGTAGCAGCTTTTGGTAGGTAAGTCCTTCAGGCAGCAGTTTCTGGGTACTTAATATTATTGTGTATATATTTTGTGCATGATTAACTAAAAAAGAAACTAATTTTCCTGCCTTGTCATGGCCAGCCCAATCTCCAGACCTGAACCTCATTGAAACGTGATCAAGATGAAGATAGATGGTCACAAGCCCTCAAATAAAGCCGAGCTGCTTGCATTTTAGTGCCAGGAGTGGCATAAAGTCACCCAACATCAATGTGAAAGACTAATGGAGAGTATGACAAGATGCATGAAAGCTGTGATTGACAATCATAGTTATTCCACCAAATATTGATTTAAGAGCTCTTCCTAAATTAAAACATTTGTATTGCGTTGTTTAAAAATAAGCATGAACTTGTTTTCTTTGCATTATTCCAGGTCTGAAAATACTGCATCTTTTTTGCTATTTTGACCAGTTGTCATTATCTGCAAATTCATGCTCTAAATGACAATATTATTATTTGGAATTTGGGAGAAATGTTGTTAGTAGTTTATAGAATAAAACAATTGTGGTCATCTTACTCAAACACTTACCTATAAATAGTAAAACCAGAGAAACTGATCACTTTGCAGTGGTCTCTTAATTTCTCTAAGCTCTTCCCAGTCAAATAACTTTCAACATGAAATATTTTTATTTATGTTATGTATAGTAATATGTTTTTAAAGGAAATACTTGAAATTGTTGTTTTTCAATTTTTTTAAAATATATATTTCTCTATATAACTGTAAATATATATATATATATATATATATTTACCTCATTCCCCAAGGTTGATTTGGGGCGGATGCCAGAGGATCGTCGGGGCGCCCCCTTCAAACCCCAAAGCGGAGGCAAAAAAAAAGTGTAGATGGGGGAATTACAGTACATAGGGCTTTACCCACAGCCGCTTGGGTAATGTCCGTTTTACCCAGGTAATCCTAGGATTCTTACTTTACCCGTAACATATATATATATATATATATATATATATATATGCAGGTGGCCCTCGGTTTACAATGGTTCAATTTGCACCGTTTCAGAATAACGACCTTTTTTTTCAGTCATGTGACTGCTATTGAAAAGCATTGAGAAGAAGTGCATTGATTAAAATAGGCAGTAGGTGGAGCTGTCTGCTTGTGTTGCAGCAAAGATATGCAAGCCAAGCAAACTGTAATTAATCAGTTTAACCAGACCTGAGCAATCGATCAGCTTGCAAAGAAACAAGATCTTCCTGTCTATAAATCAGTCCAGATTGGAATGCATAGAAAGAACTGTTTGCAGAAAAATACAAGTAAAGTCTGTGTTGTTTTTTTTAGGTTTATAATGCTGTTTAACAAATGTTTTTGTTCATTTAACTTAGTTTAATTATATATTCTATGTTGTGTGATTATTTTATTAGGTTTATAATGCTGTTTAGCATTTAAAGTCTTCATTTCAAAGCTTTAAAAATAATGTATTAGGTGTTACTTATGCCAATTTTGAGAGGGGCCTGGAACCTAAATCCCTCACTTCCCATTGACTTACATTATAAACTGGGTTTCAATTTACAACGGTTTCGATTTACAACCATTCCTTCTGGAACCTAACCCCGGCGTAAACTGAGGGCTACCTGTATATATAAATATACACACAAACACACAGTATTTGTGTATGTGTGTGTAAGTACATCTGACTGATTTATTTTGCCCAGTGTAAGGCATATATTTTATTTTTAATACTGTTATTTAAATAATTTAGTTTGATGCTCCACACTGTTGCTGTACAGAGGAGTATTCCTGGAACTGATGTGGGGGGTATTTTAAGAATCCCCACAGTCAGTTCCAATGCAATGGCCTGACTCTCTTATCGTGTTTTTTACCCAGACATGATATACATAGGAATGTCATACATACATTATAAAATATATTAATTTCTTTATTTAATCAAAGAACCTGATTTCAATAGCACTGCTCAAATGAACAATCCTGGTATTATAAATGCATTCATTAATGTTGTCCTATTCACTAAAAGAAAAGAGAGGTTTGGTGAATGGGCTTTTTACAATTACCTAGGAATTAGAGAGACCTTTCAAGTGAATCTGGAACAAGGTCATAGTGTCATTGTCCCTCTGTATAGAATGCCAACAGAATTATAACATGCATACAAGTAAATATTAGCTATTAGTTTATTTTAGAAGCCATGCACACTACATACTAAAACAAATAGGCAAATGTTAATTGATTTTTCAGTAATAGAGAAGAAAATGTAAAATATCTAAAATACCTTCTTCCGAATATTTTTACGAAAAATGTGTGATTATTTTTTCTTCACTCTCTGATGCGTTTAGCTGGAAATCTAAAACAAGCTATTAATTGACTTTATAGAGTATGCCGGTTAGCTATACAAATACCCGTTGCTGCTATTGACATAATGCCAAATACAATGCATAGTCTGCATAAATATTTATTCACTTTGCCTCCACGATAAATTAATTGACATTCGACAATTAAAATTACCTCTATAAAGTTGCAGTATTTAAAGGTTAAAGATTAGACAAGCTCCCTCTTGTGTTACTAAGAATTCACGCTGCTTCCTCTGACAGATGACGGCAGCTAAAGCCATCTGTTCTTTCAAGTAAAATCCCTTCCAGTTGGCCCTGATATTCCTGACAAATGGTTATCAATAGATGTCAAGTAAAAGGTGGTTTTGGTTTGCAAACCACATCGGAGCAGTACATGTATTGCAATGATGTATGGTCATTAATTCTGTCGCTGCTGTAAAGGTACCAAGTGTACTGGAATGTAAAAAGTTAAATGTTCACGATCTTGCAGTGTATTTGCTTTTGTGCTTTTGGCAATCATTATTATAAATGCAATGCTGGCACTTGCAATAGCCATTGCAAATGGAATGTAGCAGTTAATCAGGAATACTTTATAAATATATTTAAATAAATTGCTCTGAATATGTTAAGCTTGAGTTTATAATGACCTGAAATAAATATTTTAGTTTAATTATTAACATCTTAAAGGGATACAGCATTGACAATAACCAAAACAAAACAAAAGGTTTTATCCCTCCATTAAATATTGATATTATAAAGTCTACAACTCTTATGCATTTAAAGGGAAAGTCAACACCAAAATTGTTATTGTTTAAAAAAATAGATAACACCTTTAATACCTATTCCTCAGCTTTGCACAGTCAACATTGTTATATTAATATGCTTTATAACATTTAAACCTCTAAATTTCTACCTGTTTCTAAGACACTACAGACAGCCTCTTATCAACAAGAGACTGCTAATCCATGTGAGCCATATAGACAACATTGTGCTCTGTCCTGTGGAGTTGTGCAGGATACAACACTAATTGGCTAAAATGCAAGTCAATAGAAAATAAATAAATAGCCATGTGATCAGGGGTCTGTCAAATGAGGCTTAGTAATCACAGAGGTAACAAGTATATTAATATAAACATGTTGGCTGTGCAAAACTGTGCAATGGGTAATAAAGGGAATATATATCTTTTTAAACAATAACATTTTTGGAGTTGACTATCCCTTTAACTGAAGCATAATTATGTATTTATAAGTGCTGCTCCACTCTTCTTTTTCAAAACAGTGACTTGGCTTCTGACCTCTACTGAAAGCCGTTCGGAAATACTACAGTAGTAATAATGAAGTATAGTGAAGTGTCTGCAGCAATATAAATGAATATTTCCTAAACTTTATATGTCATAAAATACAAAAATGTGTATATCTATGCACTAAAAGGATATAGTCCGAAATGTGTATAATTCCACCTCCTGGTAAAAATATTCTATTTGGACCTTCAAAAGAAAAGAAAACTGCAAATGGTGAAGTATGTAATCGCATAAATACAGCTGGTAAATCAACAATTCATACTCACATTCTTTTGCACTTATAAGTTAGCTCTCAAGTATATAAGCATAAACGTAGCCTCTTCATATAAGGCTTACAGGCAAAATCAGGAATAGATTAATGGTTAAATATACATTTATTAATAAATGTACAAGTCACTTGGGTGAACAACACCATGGGCAAGATTACATATGCGGCGTCGCCCGCAAAAGCCAGCAACACCGTTTTTTACACAGTTTTGGTATCACATATACGGCGCCGCATATAAATGCCGCGCATATATTTCACCCGTCACCCACAACTTTTACTCCCATAAGCTAACATAGAACCACGTCGCAAATCGGTATCTCATATTCAGCGCAAGGACTTACGCGGGGAAGAAGGAGAAATTTACTCCATTTTCACCTCGCCACACATAGGCAGGCTCAACAAGCCTTACGCTAAAAATGTGAGCACCGTAACTGCCTGAAAATATTAACTAACACCTAACGCATGCACAATATCTATCTACCTGTCAACCGTAATCCCCACCGCAATAACTAATAAAGTATATTAACCCACAATCAGCCATTAACCCACATCTCAAAAACCTAATAAAACTATTTACCCCTAATCCGCCATTAACCCACATCACATTAAACCTAATAAAGCTATTAACCCCTAATCCGCCATTAACCCACAACGCAATAAACCTAATAAAGCTATTAACCCCTAATCTGCCAAACCCACACAATGCAATAATTCTAATAAATCTATTAACCCCTAATCCCCCAAACCCCCACAATGCAAAAACCTTATTAAATTAATAAGCCCCATAACCTAACACCCCTTAAATTAACCCCAATTACCTAAATTAAAAAATGCTAAGTTACAATTAAAATAAAAAAGCTAACATTACATAAAATAAGAAACCAAAATATAAAAAAATAAAAGAATTAAACCTAATCCCTATGAAAATAAAAGCCCCCCAAAATAAAAACACCCCCTAATCTAATACTAAACTACCAATAGCCCTTAAAAGGGCCTTTTGTAGGGCATTGCCCTAAATTAAACAGCTCTTTTACCTTGTAAAATACTAAGTCTCCCCTCTAACAGTAAAAAACCCCACCCACCAAACCCCCCCAAATAAAAAAACCTAACACTAAAAAATCCTAAACTACACATTGCCCCTAAAGGGGCATTTGTATGGGCATTGCCCTTAAAAGAGCATTCAGTTATTTTACTGCCCTTAAAAGGGCATTCAGATCTTTTAAGAGTGCCCAATAAATCCTTAATCTAAAAAAAACAAACCCCCCAAAAATAAAAAAAGCCTCAGTCTAACCCCCAAATAGGTACTCACCGTTCCTGAAGTCCGGTGGAGAAGGTCCTGTTTCAGGAGGTTAAGTCATCTTTCAAGCGGCCGAAATCTTTTTTCAAAGCGGGAACCTCTTCCTTCTTCAACCAGGACCAAGCTGGCACGGAGCGGAGATGAGCGCGGAGCAGGACCGGCGATCGCCGCCGTACACTGAATAGTGAATTCAAGGTACGGGTTTAACTATGGCGTCCCTTGCATTCCTATTGGCTAATTTGATTCTTCAAATTCAAATCAGCCAATAGAATGAGAGCTGCTTAAATCCTATTGACTAATTTGAAAAGATGTGTTTAACTTAGGGCAATGCCCTACAAAAGGCCCTTTTAAGGGCTTTTGGTAGTTTAGTATTAGATTAGATTAGAGTGTTTTTATTTTGGAGGGGCTTTTTTATTTTCTTAGGGATTAGGTTTAATTTTTTTTATTTTCGATAATTTTGTTTATTATTTTCTGTAATGATAGACTTTTTTTATTTTTGGTAATTTTAGATTAATTTATTTTAATCTGGGGCGCGATCCGATATACATCGTAGTTTGCGGTGCAAGCGAGGGAACCCCCGCCGCCCGTAGTTTCAGCTTGCAACTTGAGCTATTCAATATACCCCGCCGGCAATTGCTAAAATTCCGTAAGTCGGATAAACTAGCGATGTCCAGAAATCTGCGTAAGTACAAATTTCTGGAGTCGCCAGGGACTTACGGCACTTTAGAAACTGTCGGCACCTACAAAACCTGACTAAGTTATTAAATCTCCCGTACTGTCTAACACACCTCCCAAACATAGCCCGACACGTATACCCCTCTATCCGCAATCACCCCTCTCACTCCTAATAATAAATGTATTAACCCCTAAACCGCCGCTCCCGGACCCCGCCGCACCTAATAAAGTTATTAACCCCTAAACCGCCGCTCCCGGACCCCGCCGCCACCTACATTAACTACCCCCTAATATGAGCCCCTTACACTGCCGCCACCTACATTAACTACCTCCTAATGTGAGCCCCTTACACCGCCGCCACCTACATTAACTACCCCCTAATGTGAGCCCCTTACACTGCCACCACCTACATTAACTACCCCCTAATGTGAGCCCCTTACACCGCCGCCACCTACATTACCTACTCCCTAATGTGAGCTCCTACACCGCCGCCACCTATATTAAAATTATTAACCCCTAATCTATTCCCCCTATACCGCCGCCACCTATATTAAATTAATTAACCCCTAAAATACTAAAATATCCCTACCACTAAACCTAAGTCTAACCCTACAAATAGCCCTGAAAAGGGCTTTTTGCGTGGCATTACCCCAAAGTAAACAGCTCTATTGCCAGCCCTTAAAAGGCCTTTTTGCGGGGCTTTGCCCCAAAGTAACCAGCTCTTTTACCAGCCCTTAAAAGGGCTTTTTGTGGGGCATTGTCACAAAGTAATCAGCTCTTTTGCCTCTAATCTAAATCCCCCTACACCGCCGCCACCTATAATAAATGTATTACCCCCTAATCTAATCCCCCTATACCGCCGCCACCTATATTAACTATATTAACCCTAATTCTATTAGGGTTAATATAGTTAATATAGTTATTATATTATATATATTAACTATATTAACCCTAATTCTATTAGGGTTAATATAGTTAATATAGTTATTATATTATATATATATATATATATTAAGTATAATAACCCTATCTAACTCTAACACCCCTAACTAAATTCTTATTAAAATAAATCTAATTAATATTAATATTATTAATTAAAATATTCCTATTTAAATCTAAATACTTACCTATGAAATAAACCCTAAGATAGCTACAATATAATTAATAATTACATTGTAGCTATTTTAGGGTTTATATTTATTTTACAGGTAACTTGGTATTAATTTTAACTAGGTACAATAGCTATTAAATAGTTAATAACTATTTAATAGCTACCTTGTTAAAATAATTACCAATTTACCTGTAAAATAAATTCTAGCCTAAGTTACAAATACACCTACACTATTAATAAATTAAATAAACTACAAATATCTAAACTAAAATACAATTAAATACACTAAACTAAATTACAAAAAATAAAAAAAGATTACAAGATTTTTAAGCTAATTACACCTATTCTAAGCCCCCTAATAAAATAATAAAGCCCCCCAAAATAAAAAAATTTCCCTACCCTAATCTAAATTACAAAAGTTAACAGCTCTTTTACCAGCCCTTAAAAGGGCTTTTTGCGGGGCATGCCCCAAAGTAATCAGCTCTTTTGCCTGTAAAAAAAAACACAATACCACCCCCCAACATTACAACCCACCACCCACATACCCCTACTCTAAACCCACCCAAACCCCCCTTAAAAAAACCTAACACTAAGCCCCAGAAGATCTCCCTATCTTGAGTCATCTTCAACCAGCCGGGCCGAATTCTTCATCCAATCCGGGCGATGTCTTCATCCAAGCGGCAAAGAAGAAGTCTTCCATCCCAGTGATGTCTTCATCCAAGCGGCAAAGAAGAGGTCCTCCATCGGGGCAAAGTTTTCCTCCAAGCGGCATCTTCAATCTTCTTTCTTCCGACCTCCAACGCGGAATATCCAGGTGGCCCGACGACTGAACGACGAATGAAGTTTCCTTTAAATGACGTCATCCAAGATGGCGTCCCTCAAATTCTGATTGGCTGATAGGATTCTATCAGCCAATCGGAATTAAGGTAAAAAAATCTGATTGGCTGATTCAATCAGCCAATCAGATTCAAGTTCAATCCGACTGGCTGATCCAATCAGCCAATCAGATTGAGCTCGCATTCTATTGGCTGTTCCGATCAGCCAATAGAATGCAAGCTCAATCTGATTGGCTGATTGGATGAGCCAATCGGATTGAACTTGAATCTGATTGGCTGATTGGATCAGCCAATAGGATTTTTCCTTATTTACAAAGAAGGGTTGCCAATGGCACTACTGTTGTATAAGAGACCTGTTACTTTAAGTATCTAGCCGGCTGGTATAGCCTTAATAATTGCCAAATATTCTGGCTAAGTGTGGGTGCTGTGTGTAAATCCTTGATTACTGGTGCTAGAAGAAAAAAGAATACACAGAAATAGCACTCCCAGGTCACTGGAGAATAGTGAGATGATATTACTTATGATCAGGTGATCCAATGATGGTATAAAGGGAGACAAACACTAAACTACAATTAAAATATAACTTTTATTGGGGTTAAAATTTAAAATAGGAAAGAATACAATTTAAAATTACTCTCAAGCTCTGACTGTAGTTAAATTAGGTCAATATAGCAATAGCAATAATATATGTGCAGAGATGCCCCCTGGAGATATAATAAGGATGATTGGCTAAGAATATGTAGCCTGCTTCATCAACTGACTCAGAAAATGTATCTGATTCCTCAATAAAGGGTCAGTACAGGTCTGTAACGTCCTATGCATCAGGAGGGTAGTAGTAAATGCAAGACCACTTGAGACTTGAACCGAATGCCACTAAGTATATCAAGTATATAATGTCCACTTTTATAGGTAAGAAGATAACCCTGATGACTGTACAAATGTGATTAGATTGGTTTGGACAATAATATCCCCTTGTATTAGGTAATGGGTTGCCCAACTATCAATGCATACAGCAATATGTGGTATTGTAACCAATAAGTCAATGTGTCCTTCTAGATTTGATAATAATCTTGTATGTGCTTGAAGTAAGCGTTACTGACTTCTGCAATAGCAGTTGAGAAGCTTATTGTTTGTATATCCGTATACTTTTATTTATTTTATTTAGTGCACCAACCGTTATGATGGTTGATAATATATAGAATGAATTAGCATAGATTAAGTTGCTTGAGGTTACCAAGTAAATACTTCCTAAAAGTCAGGGCTACTGATTAATATTGCCTGTGTGGCGACCTACTGAGTGTAGTTATAAAACTACTAGTATGTCCACTCCATTTTGTCCCTTTACTGTGTATTTCGTTTCACAACAGTGAGGGTTCTTAATATAGTCGATTTGTGTTAGACATTAATGGAGTGCATATTGAGTGCTTGCTAAATAATAATCTTATATACCACAGTATGTGCTTGCAGTACGGATTACTGACTTCTGCAATAGTAATTGCAAAAATTATTTATATATCAGTGTGCTATTATTTAATGCACCAACCGTGATAATGATTGGTAGTATACAGGATGAAAAAGTATAGAATGGGTTGCCTAAAGGTTACAAAGTAAATAAATACTTGGAGTCAGGGCTGCTGACTAGTGTTACTTATATGACAACCTAGTTAGTATAGTTATGTAATTATTGGTATGTCCACACCAATATTAATTCTCACCACAATATTGAGGAATATTTATCTTTTCGTTTGCTAGATATTAATTCTCACGACAGTGAAAGTTCTTTATATGGCACCTAATGTTTGAACATAGAAGGAGTATATATTGAATACTTCTATAATGTACTAGATTATCACTCTAAAATGTATTAGTCCCATCTTATAAAACCATGTCTTGACTTTAATATGCTATTTGTAAAATATTCCTTTATAAGAAGTCGTTTTTAACATACATTACTGCTCGCCACAGTAATAGTAATAATGTATCAGCGTAAATAGCTGAAGTTTATCAGTTTATGGATGAAGATAGAAGATGCCGCTTGGATGAAGACTTCTGTCGCTTGGAGGACCTCTTCTGCCCGGATCGGATGAAGACTTCTGCCCCTCTGGGGGTCCACTTGTGCCCGGCTGGGTGAAGACGGCTCAAGGTAGGGAGATCTTCAGGTGTTTTTTTTAAGGGGGGATTGGGTGGGTTTTAGAGTAGGGTTGGGTGTGTGGGTGGTGGGTTTTAATGTTGGGGGGGTATTGTATTTTTTACAGGTGAAAGAGCTGATTACTTTGGGGCAATGCCCCGCAAAAGGCCCTTTTAAGGGCTCTTTGTAATTTAGTATAGGGTAGGGAAATTTTATTATTTTGGGGGGATTTTTTATTTTATTAGGGGGATTTGATTAGGTGTAATTAGTTTAAAATTCTTGTAGTTCTTTTTTTCCCCTGTAATTTAGTGTTTGTTTTTCGTAATTTAGTTTATTTAATTTAATTGTAATTAATTGTAGGTAGTAGGTAATTTATTTAATGATAGTGTAGTGTTAGGTGTAATTGTAACTTTGGTTAGGTTTTATTTTACAGGTACTTTTGTATTTATTTTAACTAGGTAGTTATTAAATAGTTAATAACTATTTAATAACTATTGTACCTCGTTAAAATAAATACAAAGTTGCCTGTAAAATAAAAATAAACCCTAAGATAGCTACAATGTAACTATTAGTTATATTGTAGCTAGCTTAGGGTTTATTTTACAGGTAAGTATTTAGTTTTAAATAGGATACATTTATTTAATTATGTTAAATTTATTTCGTTTAATTTAAATTATATTTAAGTTAGGGGGGGTTAGACTTAGGGTTAGACTTAGGTTTAGGGGTTAATAAATTTAATATAGTAGCGGCGACGTTGGGGGTGGAAGATTAGGGGTTAATAAATTTAATATAGTTGCGGCGACGTTGGGGGGGCAGATTAGGGGTTAATAAATATAATGTAGGTGTCAGCGATATTGGGGGCAGTAGATTAGGGGTTCATAGGGATAATGTAGGTGGCGGCGGTGTCCGGAGTGGCAGATTAGGGGTTAATAATATAATGTAGGTGTCAGAGATAGCGGGGGTATCAGATTAGGGGTTAATAAGTGTAAGATTAGGGGTGTTTAGACTCGGGGTTCATGTTAGGGTGTTAGGTGTAGATATAAAATTCCTTTCCCCATAGGAAACAATGGGGCTGCGTTAGGAGCTGGAGCTTTTTTGCAGGTGTTAGGTTTTTTTTCAGCCAGCTCAGCCCCATTGTTTCCTATGGGGAAATCGTACACTAGCACGTTCAGCCAGCTCACCGCTGACTTAAGCAGCGCTGGTATTGAGGTGAGATGTGGAGCTAAATTCTGCTCTATGCTCACCTTTTTGCGGCTAACGCCGGGTTTAAAAAAAACTGTAATACCAGCGTTGGCTTAAGGGAGCAGTGGGGAAAAAAGGCTCGTTAGCCCCGCAAGGCTTACCGTCAAAAACTCATTATCTAGCCGTAGTTTTTTTTATTGAGGTTCAAGAGTTTGCACAAAGCAAATGAATATAAATGTAAACAAATTACATCTGGTACACTATGATACATAATATATATAAATCCAAGCAACACGAATTTGACAAGATATAAAACAATAAAAAAGACAGTAAAACAAAACTGGTATGGCTGTACATATATAGAAGAAGAAATATTATTTTTGCCAGATGTACACTCAAAGGGACATTATACACTCATTTTTTCTATGCATAAATGTTTTGTAGATGATCTATTTATATAGCCCATAAAGTATTTTTTTTTTTAAATGTATAGTTGTGCTTATTTTTAAATAACATTGCCCTGATTTTCAGACTCCTAACCAAGCCCCAAAGTTTTATGAAAATACCATCAGCTACCTACTCCAGCTTGCTCCTGTTTGTGTAAAGGGTCTTTTCATATGCAAAAGAAGGGGGAGGGGGGAGTATCTTATTTGCCACTTGCAGTGGGCTTTCCAGCTACCTTTTAAACAGAGCTAAACTGAGAGCTTCTAAGTAAGTTTTTAAACAGTCTTATACTGGATCAGTATCTGTGCATCTTATTCTTTATAGTAGTGTCTATTACAGTATATGAAAATGAGTGTATACTGTCCCTTTAAGATGGAACCTCTATTTTTACTTTTATGAGATAAATACTCAACAGACATTCAAGACCTCTCTTGGGCCTCACTTTATATGTAATCATTTTAGAGGGAAATGCAGTATTACAATAAAACAACAAATATAAAGCTATAGGTTAGCATTCTGTCAGTAGAGGAATAAATAAAATAACATGGATATTTCAATACCTTACTAGCATATAGGATTGTTGACATAGTAGATATAAAGTTCAACTGACAAATGTTCAAGATTTTTAATGCTTTCAAGTAAACTTGTGCTTAACCAAACAGATATCATCAGAAGTAAGGAAAAATGTTCCCCAATTACAAATACAAATTTAAGAGGATATTAACTAGTGATAAAAAGGTTTATAAAAGGGCCACACACAAGTTTTACATAGATTAGGGAACAATAGACATACAATAGCGGTATTTGCAAGATAAACTGCAGCTTTAGTCTCTGAACACAATTGAGGAGTGTCAGAGTACATAGGTGGGGGGGGGGGGTGTGAGTGCATAAGGAGCCAGCTAGGTAAAAGTTGTCGATGATGTATAAGCAAGGGGCCAGCCACTGTCTAGGAGAGGGAGAAGGTTAAACAGACGCTATAGAGTAAATATGCCACTGGGCATAATAAGCCTTAAACACTGCCTCGGCCGCTGGCAACATAGCAATACTAAGTAGTTGAGCCATAGCTCTTAGGGTATTGAAGTTGGAAAATAGCTCCCCAGGATTATTTAGGGAAATATGGTTGTTTAGCTGGGGGTCCCTTGTTGTAGAAACTATAAATACATTTCTATAGCAAAATTCACACATATGCAGATATGTTAATTATTATTAAAATATCTAGTAAGATTTGTCTCTTGTAGACAAGAACACATATAAAAAATGACTGAGTTTAGTAAGGAACTAGAATGCCTCAAAATTGTACATAAAAACTGATTTATTCACCAGCTATATAATATTAAGACTAGAAGGCCTAGTTATATAGTAGAGACCATGTAAATGGGCCTACCTTTAAATAAAAGATACACTGCTTTGTATAGTGCTGGAGATGGCCAGGTTCCCCATGTTTAAAAAGATGTAATAAACACATTTAACCATTGCATATACAGACAAATATATGAAGATTAAATAAACAACCAGCGCTGCTAATATAAACTTTGGGTCAGCAGCCTTCCTATGGGTAATTCTTGGGTAAGATCAATAATGTCCTGATGAATTGTACTGAAGTAAACCCTCGTAATCCCATGTAAGATTGAAAATTCTACATCCCAGTCCTATTTGGATGAGAAGCTGCCAGCTCCCCAACACATCCAGTCCATTATAGATAAACCTCCAGGGTCCCAGTTCAAAAGTAATGGATCTACATAACCGGGGTCACTGCATGGTTGAGATGGTGGTCATCCACTCATAGTCCGTAGCTGGACAGATTTCAAGAACTAGGTATAAGCACTAGCCAGAATCTTCACAGGGGTAGGATTTGTAAACATCTAGCTCAGCACAGAAAATGATTGATGAACAAAAGTGAGTCTCTCTCTGATCTTGGCTGCTGTGTCACTGCTCCACAATTTAGGCTCCAAATCTACAGACTCCAAATCACTCTGTGATCTCGAGGAGATGGGTGGTGAGTGCTGGAGCCCCGAAATGCCACCATTTCCACACTCCTTCAGATCATTATCGAGATAGATTGTTTGTGTGGGTATATGGACGTCCTCGTAATAAAGCGTATTGAATAATGTTTCTGTTAATGCGGTGTGATGTCTATCAAAGAGGATGTGTAACTCTGCAGCAATTAGCCTGCAAGTCGCCATGGCTGAGTTACGTATGTGCCGGTGCAGATATTCACTAGCTAAAGAAAGGACCCGCTGCCTTGTTGTTGAGTGGGAGTTGGACTCCTGTCCGCCTAACGTGAATTTACTTATTAAGATGAGGAGGAAAACGGGTTGAGCATGTCTGTCTCAGCATTAATAGGGCCTGTAGATATATTCTAAAATGGCGCCTGTCAGTTCTCAAGAGCTAAGTTAGAGCAGTTCCTGTCCTAAATTGAGCTGGAGAAGCGATACACGGCTTGAAGTGAGAGCAGAGTGACCATGGGTAGTTGCACTATAGCGGTAGGTGCTTTTCCATCATATTGTGACCAAATTTAGGCAGGATTGGCTCTTAATTATGCGGAGCAACTCAAACATGCAACCGCTCCATAGGTAGCCGGCTCCACCCCGCCTGCAAAGTCTTTAATACCAAATTAAGACTCCAAGGAGGAGAAATAGATTTAATAACAGGTTTAATTTTAATCAAAGCTTGGATAAAACAGTGAATATCAGGAAGATTAGCAATCTCTCTGTGAAATAAAACAGAAAGAGCAGAGATTTGTCCTTTCAAAGTATTGACAGACAAACCCTTATCCAAACCATCCTGAAGGAACTGGAGAATCCTAGGAATCCGAAAGGAATGCCAGGAACAATCATGTGTAGAAAACACCAAGAAATAAAGGTTTTCCAAACCTTGTGGTATATTTTCCTTAAAACACGCTTACGGGCCTGAATCATAGTTTTAATCACGGAGTCAGAGAAACTTCTATGACTGAGGACTAAATGTTCAATTTTCATGACATCAAATTTAGAGATATGAGAGCTGGATGGAAGAATGGGCCTTGAGACCGAAGGTCTGGTATTAGAGGAAGAGGCCAAGGCTGGCAACTGGACAATCGGACAAGGTCTGCATACCAAATCCTGTGAGGTCACGCTGGTGCTATTAGAAACACATAAGATTGTTCCATTATGATCTTTGAGATCACTCTTGGAAGAAGATCCAGAGGGGGAACAATGTAAGCAGGCTGGTAAGACCAGGGAACTGCTAGAGATTCCATTATTTCTGCCTGAGAATCCCTGGACCTGGAAAGGTACCTAGGAAGTTTCTTGTTCAGACGAGAGGCAATAAGATCTATCTCTGGAGAACCCCACATCTGTACAATTTGAAAGAATACATCTGGGTGGAGAGACCACTCCCCTGGATATAGAGATTGCCAGCTGAGATAATCCACTTCCCAATTGTCTACACCTGGGATATGAATCACCGTGATTAGACAGGAATTGGATTCCACCCAAGAAAGTATGCAAAATACTTCTTTCATAGCTAGGGAACTGTGAGTTCCCCTTGATGATTGACATATGCCACTGTATTGATATTGTCTGTCTGAAAATGAATATAAGGTTTCCTCTTCAATAGAGGCCAAGCCTGAAGAGCCCTGAAGAGAGCACAGAGTTCCAAAATATTGATTGGTAACCTCGCCTCTTGAGGATTCCAAACTCCTTGTGCTGTCAGAGACCCCCAGTCTGGAAGACTTGCATCTGTGGTGATTACAGACCAGATAGGATGAGCAAAAGAGGCCCTTGAATACTAAAGTGGTGGTTGGGATTTAAGAATATCAGTTGTGATACCTGAGTGTAATCGCAGCACCATTGGTGCAACATGCAAAGCTGAAGAGGTGGATTGGTATGTGAAGATAAGCATCCTGTAAGTCTATTGCGGACATAAATTGACCTTGCTGAAGAAAAGGCAGAATAGTCCTTATAGTCACCATCTTGAAAGTTGGGACTCTTACAAATCGTTTTAAAGTTTTCAGATCCAAAATTGGTCGGAACAAATTTTTCCTTCTTCGGGACAATTTTAATAAAAACCCAATCCCTGTTCCTGAAGAGGAACTGGGACAATTACCCCCAAGAGTTCTAGATCTGAAACACATTTCAGAAATGCTTGGACTTTTACGAGGTTTTTTGGTACATGGGTGAGAAAATCTTTCCATGGGAGGCCTTATTCTGAATACAATTTGATACCCCTGAGAAATTATATTCTGAATCCACTGATTTTGGGCAGAGTCTGCCCAAAATTCTTGAAATAGCTTTAGTCTGCCCCCACCAGAAGAACTGGATTGGGGGACCGCACCTTCATGCAGGCTTAGGGACTGGATTTCTTATATGGCTTGGATTTATTCCAATTTGGAGATGTTCTCCAATGAGAGCCAGAGGCTTTAGAAGAGGGACCAGTTTTCTGTTCTCTATTCTGACAAAAGGAACGAAAACGATTAGTAGCTTTAAATTTGCCCTTAGATTTTTTGTCTTGGGAAGAAAAACTCCCTTTCCCCAAATAATAGAGGAAATAATAGAATACAATTGAGAACCAAAAAGGTTTTTACCTTGAAAAGAAAGAGACAGTAATCTTGTTTTAGACACCATGTCAGCATTCCAAGATTCAAGCCATAATGCTCTTCTAGTCAGAATAGCTAAAGACATAGATTTGACGTTGATTGTCATAACATCAAAAATAGCATCACAAAGAAATTGATTTGCGTGTTGAAGTAAAAGGATAATGTTAGATAATTCAAGGTCTGAAGACAACTGCTGAGTTAAACTGTCTAACCAAAAATTAGAAGCAGGAGCAACATCAGCCATAGATATAACTGGTCTAAGAATATAGCCAGTATGTAAATAAGCCCTTCTAAAATAAGCTTCCTATCTAAAGGATCTTAAAAAGAAGTGCTGTCTTCCATAGGAATGGTAGTACATTTAGCAAGAGTGGAAATAGCCCCATCAACCTTAGGGACTGTTTCCCAAAGTTCCAAATTAGCAACAGGCAAAGGATACAATTTTGTAAACCTAGAAGAAAGGTTAAAAGAGGTACCAGGTTTAGACCATTCTTTAGCAATCACATTAGAGATATCATCTGGAATAGGAAAAACTTCAGGTGTAATAACAGTAGTTTTAAATACAGAATTTAAATGATTACAAGATTTATCATCAGGAGGTTTAGATTCCTCAATACCCAAAGTAAATAAAACTTCCTTCAAAAGTGAGCGAATATGTTCAATTTTAAATAAAAAAGATTTATCAATTTCTGTCTCTGATGTAGGATCCTCTCAATTAGAGGAACCCCCATCAGTAGAAGATGCATCAGTATGCTGTCAGTTAGTACAAAATTCACTAGACTTAGGAAAAGTTTCTAAAGTCCTTTTACATTTATTTGAAGGCAGAATAGCAGTCACAGGGGCCAATTTATCAAGGGCCGAACGGCCCCTGATGCCCCTGTTTCTGAACGAGCCTTCAGGGTCGCCGGAAACAGCAGTTAAGAAGCAGCGGTCTTAAGGTCGCTGCTCCTTAACTGGTCCGCTGCCTCTGAGGCTGCGGACATCAATCCACCCAATCATATACAATCGGGTTGATTGACACCCCCTGCTAGCGGCCAATTGGCAGAGAATCGGCAGGGGGCAGCATTGCACAAGCAGTTCACCAGAACTGCTTGTGCAATGTTAAATGATGACAGCGTATGCTGTCCACATTCAGCGATGTCCACCAGACTATGATAATTTGGCCCCATAGCCTTCTCTATGGCTGCAGCAATAAAATCTTTAATTTCTGCAGGAATGCTTTTTGCATTAGACTGAGATGGAACAACAGTGGATGCATCTGTATTCATAGAAATATTATCAGCATGTTATAATTTATCAAAACAGAAGCCATATAATTAAGCTGAAGAATTTAGATCAGCTTTTTTACAACACGCACACTTAGCTTTGGTAGAAATATGTTCAGGCAGTTAAGTTTCTATGATTAAACAGCTTTAGCTGCCTGGGAAGTTAAGACATGACAACTAAGCTATATAATTTTAGAAACTACACCCCCAGCTGCATCAAATAAGGTCTTATTTATATTTATCAATATATATATAAAGTATGAAGCTATGTTAACACTTCCCTTCAGGTGCTCGCTGCCAGCCCCGGTTCTCCTAGACCTTGTATAGAAGCAAGAAATATTGAATATGGCGGCGCAGTGTCACCCCCAGGGGATCCAAGCTGATCACGTCCTCTGAGTTAACCTGACTTCTTTCACCTCCAATAGTGTAGCAAGTTTCAAACAGTGTGGTAGGCGCACAAATAGGTTATCATGTTTTTAATAATAGGCTGATTTTAACTGAAATCTTATGAGTATAACCTGTTTGTGCGTCTACCACACTGCTTATTTGTGTTTGTATGACATATCTGAAGTGTGCAACAATCATACTTGTAAAAAAAAAAAAAATGAATCAAAGGGACATGTTCATTTATATCTTACGCACTTCTAGCACAAAAGTGGAGTGCGCAAATATTAATGGAATTAGGTGTTTTGCTTAGAGAATATTTTTTTCTAAGCAAAGTGACATGTTCATTTATGTCTTACGCACTCCAAATTTGTGCTATCAATACATGCAGCTCCTCATTTGATGCGTCAAGGGGTGTACTTTCCAAAACTGTGTACCTTGTATACTGTATCTTAAATTCCCAGGTGGCTACAGCTGTCTAATTGTAGACATCATCCATAAATGTTTAAAGACACTTTTTAAATAAGATTTTCAAGGTTGCCATATTTTTCAGTTAAACAGCTCTAGCCACCTGGGAAAATAAATTAGGGTACATAAAGTACCCATTTGTAGAAAGTAGCCCCCCTGACGCATCAATTGAGGGGCTATATGTACTTCTAGCACAAAAGTGGAGTGAGCAAATATTCATAGAATATGGTGCTTTGCTTAGAAAATATTTTTTTAGTGTGCAACAAATAAGCGAATATCCTACTTGTAAAAAAAAAAAAATGTATCAAATCGACATGTTCATTTATATCTTACGCACTTCTAGCACAAAAGTGGAGTGCACAAATATTAATGGAATAAGGTGTTTTGCTTAGAAAATATTTTTTTCTAAGCAAAGTGACATGTTCATTTATGTCTTACGCACTCCAAATGTGTCCTAGCAATACATGCAGCTCCTCATTTGATGCGTCAAGGGGTGTACTTTCCAAAACGGTATACCTTGTATACTGTATCTCTAATTTCCAGGTGGCTACAGCTGTTAAACAACAACAAACAATACAGTCCAGCACCCAGGCCACTGCACGCCACGTAGGGACACCACCACTACCTACAGATAGAGACTTTGACAAATCCAAACAATAGAGTGGCAGCCAACGTGAAATATAGCAGGTTTATTCAACACATAAAGTTAAGAAAATGCAACGTTTCGGGAACTCTTTCCCTTAATCATGCAGTAAAAATTGTGGTACAAAGTATCCTTATATACCCCTCAGCCACCAGGGGGCAATAGAGGGATATTTACAAATTTAACTGTTTATTGACCAAATTTATACTAGACAATATATCATGAATCACAACATAGGACCACAATGCTAGAAATTGATACTAAATAAGAAATTATAAAAAAAATTACAAACAATAGAAATCAAAATAAATATAACCATAATAGACTTAATTAAAAATCTAGCAGCAAAGAAATTATCACCCTATATTATAAACCTATATTATAAAGAGGGCTATATATCAATCTGAAAAATGCCATGTATTATTCAAAAGGGGCAGAATATGAATGATAGAATGGGTTACCAAAAATTATTATTTAAATTACCAGATTTATTAGGATCATAAAAATACAGATAGATCTGAATCTTTATTTAGACCATTAGGTCCTAAAGTACCCAACTCATATATCCAAAAACATTCTTTTTGTTGAAGTAAAAGCTCTCTATTGCCTCCTTGTCTCGGTCTAGGAATAAAATCTATGATTTGAAATCTGAGCTGATTAACAGCATGACCCATCAAATTGAAGTGGCAAGCTACAGGAGCTAATTTGTTATTAGTTCTAATTGAACTTTTATGTTCGATGATACGGTCCCTAATACAACGGGTAGTCTCCCCTACATAGCTCCGCCCACAAGGACATTTGACAAGGTAGATAACGTATTTAGATAGGCAAGTAAAAAAACATTAATTTTATACTTTTTACCGGACCTAGGATGATGAAATACAGATCCTTTAATTACATTGCCACAGCACGAGCACCCCAGACAAGGGTAACAGCCATTATTTTTACTCGTCAGAAAACATTGATTGTCAACTACAATTGATGAACCAATATCAGCCCTAATTAATTTTTTATGTAAATTAAAGCCCCGTTTAAAGGCTGGCATAGGAGCCTCAACAAATTCAGGAATGTCAGGATTGCATTTTGCAAGTAAAGGCCAATGCCTTTTAATGATATTTTGAATAGCATAACTTTGAGAATTAAACTCAGACACAAAAACCATCCGTGAGTTCTTTTTCACTTTTTCCATTTTTACTTTAGAGGATAACAGTGGTTCTCTAGGGACCGAAGCTACCATCTCAATCTCTTTCTCAACCATACAATGCAGATAACCATGTTCTACAAACTGGTCTCTCATTTCACTGAGTCTCAAATCAAATAATATTTTATCTGTGACTATTCTGCGGACTCTCATTAGTTGACTTCTTGGTAGAGCCTATAGTAAGGACAAGGGATGAGCACTATTAAAGTGTAGAATGCTATTACGATCAGTAGGTTTTCTAAACAAATCAATCATTAAAGATCCACCTGAGTTAATGACCCTAGTATCCAAAAATATTACCTCTTCCTCACTATAAGTGAGTTTAAACTTCAAATGGCTGGTAGAACTTTTGAGATCATTAACAAACTTTACCAGGGTTCCAACATCACCCAGCCAAATTCCAAAAACATCATCGATATAGCGCCACCAACAGGCGCCATACCGAATTAAATTTAAGTTGGAGAAAACAAACCTCTCCTTGAACATATTCATTAGCAAATTTGCATAGTTGGGGGTGACATTGGAACCCATAGCAGTACCCTGGATTTGCAAGAAATAATCATACTCGAAAAGAAAATAGTTATAATAGAGCACAAATTCCAACAATGATATAAAAAAATTCAATTTGGACGTTAGAATGATCCTTATAAGCATTCAGGACTGATTTAATAGCACCAATACCACTAACATGGGTGATGGAAGTGTACAAACTTTCCACGTCCAAACTGAATAAAGTAAATTTTAGGACCTAATGGTCTAAATAAAGATTGGGATCTATCTGTATTTTTATGATCCTAATAAATCTGGTAATTTAAATAATAATTTTTGGTAACCCATTCTATCATTCATTTTCTGCCCCTTTTGAATAATACATGGCATTTTTTCAGATTGATATATGGCCCTCTTTATAATATAGGTTTATAATATAGGGTGATAATTTCTTTGCTGCTAGATTTTTAATTAAGTATATTATGGTTATATTTATTTTGATTTCTATTGTTTGTAATTTTTTTGTAATTTCTTATTTAGTATCAGTTTCTAGCATTGTGGTCCTATGTTGTGATTCATGATATATTGGTCAATAAACAGTTAAATTTGTAAATATCCCTCTATTGCCCCCTGGTGGCTGAGGGGTATATAAACGTTGCATTTTCTTAACTTTATGTGCTGAACAAACCTGCTATATTTCACGTTTGCTGCCACTCTATTGTTTACAGCTGTTAAACTGCAGACATGGCTACCTTGAAACACTTTAAACGTCTAGGGGTTATATCTGCAATTATACAGTTTTATCTACCGCCTTAATTAACTAACCTAATTCTAAATTATTTTATTTTATGTTTAAAAATATAACACTCTTTTGCATTACCCACACAAGCATTACAGGCACTCACACTGGTTGAATTAGCACATGGATACCCATGTGAGCAGTAACACCCCGTCAAGACTTCAACCCTTGCTACTGACCATTCACACACCTTTCATGTCTGATTCACTCACAGAAGCACCCAGCCCCTACATGCATCAAGACTTTCATCCCTACTACTGACCATACACACAACTTTTGTATCTTCATTCACTCACAGAAACACAACCCCTACCACTGGCCAGTCACACACCTTTCATATCACCATGACAACATACCTTTTGCTAGGGGCAAACTCAATCACTGGGCTGGGCAGGCGTAAGCCTCAACCAGGGCACTGGGCTGGTCAAGCGTAAGCCTCAACCAGGGGACTGGGCTGGTCAGGCGTAAGCCTCAACCAGGGGACTGGGCTGGTCAGGCATAAGCCTCAACCAGGGCACTGGGCTGGTCAGGTGAAAGCCTCAACCAGGGCCATGTACCTGCATTTCAGAATCTTGAGTCTTCTGGGGTTGTGAGGGTATGCAACTAGTAGGTTTCCATAGTATGATAAATACGGAAGCATTCGGGCAGGCATAGCCCTGGTTTAGAGGGGCAGTCTGGACAGTAGTAACAGGTGTCTTTACAACGTCCATGCTGACTGCACACTCTACACCTTCTACTAGGGAAAGTTTTTTTCTGAATACCTTGTATATACTCAGTGAAGTGACGGCCATGCAATCTTGCATTCTCCTCACTTTTAATAACAGATTCCTGAAATTTCAGGAAATGTAGCCCTCTTCCTTGGGTAGCCTGATACAGGACAAACGCATTAAGCATTGACAATTGTATCAAGTGGACTGACAGTTTCTTGTACTATGTATATGCTTTGCGAGAAGCAGAGTATGGTTCAAGCATCTGGTCAGTCTTATCTACCCCTCCCATATGTCGATTGTAATCCTGGACACATATGGGTTTCATAGTTGGCGTGTTCTGCCCACTGACATAGACAGGTGATGTGCTCTCATCATGTATAGTTGTGAGAAGATGCCCATCATTTTTGTGAATTTCACAGCTAGCAGCTCATCAGTGCGCAAAGCTGTGGTCTCTTTTCTCTTTTGCTTTCTGAACATGTGAGTAGGAAAGCCTTTGTGATTGGCACGAATAGTGACACACGCAACAGTGCCCTTGCTATATAGCAATTTAAATAATTGCACACCAGTGCAAAAGTTATCACATATACATGGTCACCTTTATTAAATATTAGGTTGAGTAAGTCCCACATTATTTTTTCACTGGCAGCAAGGGAGGAGGGACTGTCAGGAGGTGCTAGAGCAGAATCCTTGCCAGTGTATATCCTTAAACTATAGGTATATCCACTAGAGCTCCCGCACAACTTATACAGCTTGATCCCATAGCGAGCTCTCTTAGAAGGAATGTATTGTTTAAAAACAATATGTCCCTTATATAAGATAAAGGATTCATCGACTGATATGTTCTGGCCTGGAGTATAGCACTCTTGAAATCTTGCCGATTAATAGTAAAAAACAGGCCTTATTTTAAACAATAGGTCATGTGCTGGGTTGTCTCGTGGCAGAGCATTTGCATTATAATTCTAATGCAAAAACCTGAGCAGTAACATACTGTATATCTGTCCCTGCTCATTGTAGACATCTGAGTAGACTGCTTTGACCAATATGAGGCTATGCTTGGTTTTGCAGAATCCCCATTAGCAGAGTGAGGCCCCAGAATTTCCTCATCTCTTGCAAATTGGTCGCAGTCCACTGATGTGCACTGGCATGGCGGCTCAATTCTTTGCCAGTATTTTTTAAAAATTGCTCAGCATACAGATTTGTCTGCTGAACAATAAATTCTAAGAACTCACCCACAAACAACTGAAAGTAGTTTATGGATTCAAAATTTTCAGTGCCCACCAAGAGGCCAGAATTGCCAGTAAATGGAGGCAACACTGGCTGAACCATATTAGGGGAGGTCCAGTTGTAGCTTGGAACAGGCCTGCTTGCACCTGGGAGTGCAACATGTCTCATGCCCATGACTCCTACAGTATGCTGTGTGGCCACTGCAGATGTTGTTGCAACATCCCCATGCCTATGACTCCCACAGTATGCTGTGGGGCCACTGTGGATGTTGTTGCCATCCCTCTGCCACGGGAACTGACAGCTCTGAACTGTCTGCGGCCACGCCGTGGCTCAGTTGGCTCATCTGTCTTACTTGAACTGTCACTATATGATGACAGCCCAGGGAAAAAGTCGCTGTCAGAATCTTCTGCAGCAGATGTGTCATCAGAAAAGGAATCAGAGTCTGAGTTCATAAGAATCTCAGCTGCTTCCTCAGCACTCATAAGACACTAAGCCATAATTCTCTTTACAAAGAAATTATGCTGCTAGAAATAAAAGATATACATTTTATTGCAAAAAATAAGCTTTTTGTAGCCAAAATGAAAGGATTTTAGACTATGGGGAGAGCTGAGCAAAGAGGATGCTTACTCCCCTAACACACAGGCCAGAAGACACTGATAATAAAAATATTATTAGTTTTTCATTAAAAACATCCCTCTACCATTGTAACCACATGATCTAGGTGATTATGGGATTACAAATATAATATCAGGAGCCATATTGGTAAAGGGAATGTGACATTTCATAGCTAAGTGATCACTGCATTTACACTGATAACTACAATGATCATTTAGCTAGAATACTTAAACCAATACTTTTTTTTAAGATTAACTAGTTTATTTTCAGAAAATGTATTTTGGGGGTCTCTAGGCAATTTTGATCTTTATTAATGAGCCTTTGAAGACCCTACTTTTTTATATATATATATATATATATATTTTTTTTTTTTAACTTTTTTTCTCAACTGCCACACACCTATAACAGTTGGAAAGGTTAGGTGATTACCTTTACAATGGTGGGTCTTGGGGGTCTGTAGCTGCTTAGATGCCTGAGATGCAGGCTTCTAAGCAGCATGCCCCCATCTCCCTATAACTGACAATTGTCAGTTATCAATAAAGTTGTGCAGTGATGTCATCACGTGACCGCACCAAATGTAAAGCCCCGGCAATGCCTGTCACTATACAGGCCAGATCGCCGGGGTGGAAGTCAGTGGGAGCCCCCAGATTGCCCTCAAGGTGGATGAGTGCTAGCGAAAATGTTTGCTCGAAAAAGGCGCAAAATGATGATGCGTCATGATGATGTAAATAGTGTCATCACATGTGTGATTTTGCTTGCGAAAATTAAAAATTAAAAAAAAAAACCTCAGAGAATGCAGAGGTAATAAGGGCCTAAAAGTAAACATTGTTCATAAATAAAACCCCCACATTCAAATTTCTAAGCAAAATTTCCAATACTGATACAGTATTTTATGACAACCTGTCTCATGGCCAATATATATAGAGTATCTCACAAAAGTGAGTACACCCCTCACATTTTTGTAAATATTTTATTATATCTTTTCATGTGACAGCACTGAAGAAATTACACTTTGCTACAATGTAAAGTAGTGAGTGTACAGCCTGTATAACAGTGTAAATTTGCTGTCCCCTCAAAATAACTCAACACACAGCCAATAATGTCTAAACCATTGGCAACAAAAGTGAGTACACCCCTAAGTAGAAATGTCCAAATTGGGACCAATTAGCCATTTTCCCTCCCTGGTGTCATGTGACTTGTTAGTGTTAGAAGGTCTCAGGTGTGAATGGGGAGCAGGTGTGTTAAATTTGGTGTTATTGCTCTCACACTATCTCATACTGGTCATTGGAAGTTCAACATGGCACCTCATGCAAATAACTCTCTGAGGATCTGAAAAAAAGAATTGTTGCTCTACATAAAGATGGCCTAGGCTATAAGAAGATTGCCAAGACCCTGACACTGAGATGCAGCACAGTGGGCAAGACCATACAGGGGTTTCACAGGACAGGTTCCACTCAGAACAGGCCTCGCCATGGTCAACCAAAGAAGTTGAGTGCACGTGCTCAGCGTCATGTCCAGAGGTTGTCTTTGGGAAATATGAGTGCTGCCAGCATTTCTGCAGAGGTTGAAGGGGTGGGGGGTCAGCCTGTCAGTGCTCAGACCATACACCGCACACTGCATCAAATTGGTCTGCATGGCTGTTGTCCCAGAAGGAAGCCGCTTCTAAAGATGAAAGCCTGCAAACAGTTTGCTGAAGACAAGCAGACTAAGGACATGAATTACTGGAACCATGTCCTATGGTCTGATGAGACCAAGAAAAACTTATTTGGTTCAGATGGTGTCAAGCGTGTGTGGCGGCAACCAGGTGAGGAGTACAAAGACAAGTGTGTCTTGCCTACAGTCAAGCATGGTGGTGGGAGTGTCATGGTCTGGGCCTGCATGAGTGCTGCCAGCACTTGGGAGCTACAGTTCATTGAGGGAAAAATGAATGCCAACATGTACTGTGGCATACCTTCGGAGACTGGGCCACAGGGCAGTATTCCAACATGATAACAAAATACACCTCCAAGACGACCACTGACTTGCTAAAGAAGCTGAGGGTAAAGGTGATGGACTGGCCAATCATGTCTCCAGACCTAAACCCTATTGAGCATCTGTAGGGCATTCTCAAATGGAAGGTGGGGGAGCACAATGTCTCTAACATCCACCAGTTCCGTGATGTCGTCACGGAAGAGTGAAAGAGGACTCCAGTGGCAACCTGTGAAGCTCTGGTGAACTCCATGCTCAAGAGGGTTACGGTAGTGCTTGAAAAAAATGGTGGCCACACAAAATATTGACACTTTGGGCCCAATTTGGACATTTTCACTTAGGGGTGTACTCACTTTTGTTGCCAACAGTTTAGACATTAATGGCTGTGTGTTAAGTTATTTTTTTTGGGGACAGCAAATTTACACTGTTATACAGGCTGTACACTCACTACTTTACATTGTAGCAAAGTGTAATTTCTTCAGTGTTGTCACATGAAAAGATATAATAAAATATTTACAAAATTGTGAGGGGTGTACTCACTTTTGTGAGCTACTGTATACAGGGAGTGCAGAATTATTAGGCAAGTTGTATTTTTGAGGATTAATTTTATTATTGAACAACAACCATGTTCTCAATGAACCCAAAAAACTCATTAATATCAAAGCTGAATATTTTTGGAAGTAGTTTTTAGTTTGTTTTTAGTTTTAGCTATTTTAGGGGGATATCTGTGTGTGCAGGTGACTATTACTGTGCATAATTATTAGGCAACTTAACAAAAAACAAATATATACCCATTTCAATTATTTATTTTTACCAGTGAAACCAATATAACATCTCAACTTTCACAAATATACATTTCTGACATTCAAAAACAAAACAAAAACAAATCAGTGACCAATATAGCCACCTTTCTTTGCAAGGACACTCAAAAGCCTGCCATCCATGGATTCTGTCAGTGTTTTCATCTGTTCACCATCAACATTGCGTGCAGCAGCAACCACAGCCTCCCAGACACTGTTCAGAGAGGTGTACTGTATTTGATGATGGACCACAGGTTCTCAATGGGGTTCAGATCAGGTGAACAAGGAGGCCATGTCATTAGATTTTCTTCTTTTATACCCTTTCTTGCCAGCCACGCTGTGGAGTATTTGGACGCGTGTGATGGAGCATTGTCCTGCATGAAAATCATGTTTTTCTTGAAGGATGCCGACTTCTTCCTGTACCACTGCTTGAAGAAGGTGTCTTCCAGAAACTGGCAGTAGGACTGGGAGTTGAGCTTGACTCCATCCTCAACCCGAAAAGGCCCCACAAGCTCATCTTTGATGATACCAGCCCAAACCAGTACTCCACCTCCACCTTGCTGGCGTCTGAGTCGGACTGGAGCTCTCTGCCCTTTACCAATCCAGCCACGGGCCCATCCATCTGGCCCATCAAGACTCACTCTCATTTCATCAGTCCATAAAACCTTAGAAAAATCAGTCTTGAGATATTTCTTGGCCCAGTCTTGACGTTTCAGCTTGTGTGTCTTGTTCAGTGGTGGTCGTCTTTCAGCCTTTCTTACCTTGGCCATGTCTCTTAATATTGCACACCTTGTGCTTTTGGGCACTCCAGTGATGTTGCAGCTCTGAAATATGGCCAAACTGGTGGCAAGTGGCATCTTGGCAGCTGCACGCTTGACTTTTCTCAGTTCATGGGCAGTTATTTTGCGCCTTGGTTTTTCCACACGCTTCTTGCGACCCTGTTGACTATTTTGAATGAAATGCTTGATTGTTCGATGATCACGCTTCAGAAGCTTTGCAATTTTAAGAGTGCTGCATCCCTCTGCAAGATATCTCACTATTTTTGACTTTTCTGAGCCTGTCAAGTCCTTCTTTTGACCCATTTTGCCAAAGGAAAGGAAGTTGCCTAATAATTATGCACACCTGATATAGGGTGTTGATGTCATTAGACCACACCCCTTCTCATTACAGAGATGCACATCACCTAATATGCTTAATTGGTAGTAGGCTTTCGAGCCTATACAGCTTGGAGTAAGACAACATGCATAAAGAAGTGATGTGGTCAAAATACTCATTTGCCTAATAATTCTGCACTCCCTGTGTATATATATATATATATATATATATATATATATATATACAGGTAGCCCTTAGTTTACGCCGGGGTTAGGTTCCAGGAGTAATGGTTGTAAATCAAAACCGTTGTAAATGGAAACTCAGTTTATAATGTAAGTCAATGGGAAGTGAGGGGGTTAGGTTCCAGGCCCCTCTCAAAATTGTCATAAGTAACACCTAATACATTATTTTTAAAACATTGAAATGAAGACTTTAAATGCTAAACAGCATTATAAACCTAATAATATAGATTGTATCATCATCAAACTAAGTTTAATGAACAAAAACATTTGCTAACAGCACATATTTAAATAATCACACAACAGACTGCATCATCGTCAAACTAAGATTAATAAACAAAAACGTTTTTTTACTTGCATTTTTCTGCAATCAGTTCTCTGCATTGTTAGCATGTTAGATAATATTGGGTCTGCACCTATTCTATGCATTTCAATCTGCAGTGATTAATAGGCAGTAGGCGCCCTCACCTTAAGCTGCTGGACAGGAAGATAATAGGGAAGTGGCTGCTAAAACTTGTTGCTTGATATCTAATGTCTTCTCTGTGTACACAGATCAATTTCAGGGTGTTAGGTTGCATAACTTTGCTGCAAAACAAGCAAACAACTCTACCTACTGGCTATTTTTTTTTTTATTGAGGTTGTGCAAAAACAATACAACATATAAGAGACATATCTTTGCAACAAACATAAGTGGTACATTTCAAGTTGACAACTTCAGCAGAGATATAAAAATAGGGATCTCCATATGGATAATCCCATAGGGAGAAAAGAGAACAAACAAACTAGAACCTCATTTTCTTTTCATACACTGAGACTAGAAATTTGCATGGTCATAATGGGATCTGTAAGCTAAGATTAGTTTAGCAATAAGAAATTGAAATGGTAGCAAGAATGGAAGAATCATTACGCGGTGGAAATAGTATGTTAGAATGTATAACTGCAAAAAACAACTATGAGTAGAGTTGCGGCACAGGAAAGAGAAGCCGCGTAGCTAGCCCTCCTAAAGTGGGAAGTCCATTGCAAGGGTGGGGGGGGGGGGGGGGAGGAGGTGGTGAGGTAAATATGATGTCGGCTATGTAACTTAGGAACTAGAAGGCTAGGTATGGGTTGAGGAGGAGGTAGTTGAGTAAATTTGAAAAGCAGCAAATACTAAGTGAGCAGGCTGTAGTGTCACAGGGCAGTATAATCATATATATAGTCAGGTGAACACATTGGCTAGCAGGGGAAAGATAAAGGGGTACTGGTTACATAGTAGGCTAATGATATATTTGGTATAAGAAAGCCCGGTTCTGCATCCAACAAAACTAACATGGTTGAAGCAGCGCAATCAGGATAGCAATCAAGCAGGACCAGCCCGCATCATTAATAGGTAGAGATAACTATATGTCACTGCATATTGAGGGCCTCATCATCCTGTAATAAAGTGTTGCAAATTATGTTTCACAGAAATAATAACAGACCTACATTGCGTCAGCTGAAGCGGTGGTACATAGATAAAGATCCTATAAATACCCATCATGCGTTGCAACACAACATACAAGCACATCCGTTGTGTCACGGTCATATATGTCATTTTAGAGTTAGTCCTTACCGTCTCTAGTCTGTCCCTGAATCAAGAAGCAGGAGAGCATAATAAAAGGTACAGGAAATTACTTCTATCACACAAAGTGTTAGCATGCAGGATTAGAGTATGTAGTAACAAGCCAATGAAATAAGCTAATCATAATATCAGGCGTGCGGTACATACTGAGCTATAGAGGCAAAGTGAGCTCACAGAATGCTACATGTCAGCTGAGTGTTGGTTGTAATGAAAAATGATCTATCTTTTAGTATGGGTTAGTAGTTAATTAAACCCTTAAACCAGCACGCATAAGTGCCTACCCAAAAATAGAGACAACACCCAGATATACATTATAGCTATTGGGTAGGCATTATAGTGAAAATAAGGAATATGGTTGTTCCATAAGCTTGTAGCTGTTATGCTCCGCTATCCAGGCAGGGGCCCTATGCCTAGACAGCAGGCACCACACTTATATGTATAGGTACGTTATTCCCAATAGTTGCCCACTCAACCTCCTCAAACTGATGGAATAATATGTTTAATGCCCTTTGTGCTAATATAGACAGTATAAAAAAGATGCAATTCTTCAAAATAGTGACGTATGTATTTGCCATGGCTGTTGACAACGAAAAAGTAACTAATTAAGTGGTAGTCTAATCCTAATCAAATAAACATGGGAGTACATAGGGATAGTGTTAAATCCAAATTATATTAATAACTCTATGAGTGCAAGTAGACTGTAAGCAATTTCAACCCAAAAACTGGACCATGTAGGTAAAATAGGATGGCCTTGTAGTAGAGAGGCAGTCATATTTTTGCAAGCGCTAGAATTGACATGTGTTTATGTCTCAACAGAGGTTATGCAGTTATGAAACAGGCATTTTTTTTTAAACCAATATACACTAGAACAGAACACAATGTGCCGACAAAATACTCTGGCGTTTAAAGTGCATAGACAAATTCAAAACTAGCATATCCGTGACCAAATGTGCTAGCCACAGATGACAACCAGGCATCGTTAAGGAGTCGTTGTAAACGGTGTTAACACTGAAGGAGAGGGACTGCAAAATATAATATGTGAAAAATTGACTTGTTTTTACTCCCTGTGTGAGTAATGTTCTATGCCAGTGCAACAGCAAACATTGTAAACACGATTTAGAATGTTGGGTCAGGAGTTTTGTAAGATAAAGTGTCCTCCATGTTCAGTTCATTGATCTGTGGGCATTAAGGCAGTACTGGGATTCCACTATTCACCACCCTGCTCTGAACAGAGTTTAACCCGCAGCAAGTCTCCTCTATCCAACACCAACTTTGTACTGCTGCAACACTAACATCGGGGTCAGAACAAGGATAGAACAATATGTCTTCTCCTTACTCTCCGCTGGAACCTGGTGGGGGAGAAAAGTCCCCAGCTCTGATTTCCCTACCGCCAAAATAAGAGCCCCGAGCTGACAAGTTAGAGTAGCCGGTATATTGATCTCAGGTCCCGCCACAATAACCGTGTTTCCCTTTTCCAGCACTGACATCCAGAAATGATAGGTGTGAGGCAGCTCCGCTTCTGATTGAGGACGTGTCCTCTTCGTGTGTGCCGCAGCCATAAGGTATCGTACCGCAGTACAGCGGTCCGTTGTAATCGGTGCCCTGGGAGCAGCACTAGCAATAGTCGGGCAGTCCTCTGTAGCTTGATCTGCGGTATCCCACTGCGTTATACACGGTGCTGCCGCTTTCACAGGCTCTACCTCAGCCGTGTGTGGGGTAAGGAAAGGGTAAGCAACTTGTTCCATGTGGTTTGCGGCTTCTAGTTGCAGGGGCGGTAGCTCAAAGGAGTGTTCAAGCAACTCGTAGCAAGTATCCAAAAAATTGTAGATTTCCTCCATAATGGCCTCCGGAGGCTCCATAGTGCAGCAGGGAAATAGTCGCCTAAACCAGGGGATATATATATATAAAATAAGTTGTAGCTGGTCTTGTTCTACCCCTCTAGCCCTGTACAGGCCACAAGATGGCTGCTCCAAGTAGCGGTCCTCATTCACAATCACACCAAGGTTGTTAAATCTCCTCAGTGACACCCAGCTCACCATGAAATTTAATGCATCTGTCTGCTAGAGTGTCTGGTCTACAAGAATATCCACTTTTTTGAGCTGGATCAGTCGCTAAATTTGCGTTCTATTATAGTATACCAGGAGCTTTAAGAGTATGCGACTGATCAGCTTCAGAGTTGGCTCCCCCCCCACCTACTGGCTATTTTAATTAGTGCACTTTGCTTTCCAAAGCTTTTCAATAGCAGTCACATGACTGAAAAAAAAGGTTGTTATTCTGAAATGGCGCAAATTGAACCGGCGTAAACCGAGGACCACCTGTATATATATATATATATATATATATATATATATATATATATATATATATATATATATATATACACACACACACACATATACATTAAGAACTTTACAAAATAAAGTGCCTTTCCATAGCTGAAAGTGTCCCTTAAAAAAGATAGATACTTACCATAAGACACCCATCCACATATAGCAGACAGCCAAACCAGTACTGAAACATATCAGCAGAGGTAATGGTAGAGGACTATAATGTTGATCTGTAAAGGGAAGCAGCAGATGAATCCATGCGACCGAATTTACAGAGAGCCTTATGAATAGATTTCCCATAGGTTAAAATATGGTATCAACAAGCAATACTCCCTTCACATCCCTCAAGACAAACTCTGTACTTAGAGAGGAACTGGGATTCAATATGCTTAGAAGCGCCTTTCACTGAAGAAATCAAGCACATCATACTTCACCACCTCCTAAGGAGGCAAAGTTCTTAAAACTGAGGTATGAGTGAGGTGGGAGGTGTATTTTTGGGAAACTTTGCCCCCCTACTGGTAGGAATGTATATCCCATCAGTAACTAGCTCTTGGACTCTCGCCACCTATATGCAAGAAAAATAAATAGCAATCATATTATACAGTAATTATCCAAATAATTAAAACATATGCGGCCAGATTCCGAGTTTTTCGTTATGAGCTGTGCGGTGCTAACAAGCAGTTTTTTTCTCACCGCTCACTTATATGCAGTGCTGGTATTACGGGTTTTTACAAACCCGGTGTTAAAAGGCAAGAAGTGAGCGTAGAGCAAAATTGAGCTCCATACCACACTTCAATACCAGCGCTGCTTAAGTCAGCGTTGATCTGGTCATACGTGCTCGTGCACGATTTCCCCATAGACATCAATGTGGAGAGCCGGCTGAGAAAAAGTCTAACAACTGCAAAAAAGCAGTGTAAAGCTCAGTAACGCAGCCCTATTGATTCCTATGGGGAAACACATTTTATTTTATTTTAACACCCTAACATGAACCCAGAGTCTAAACACCCCTAATCTTACACTTATTAACCCCTAATCTGCTGCTCCGGACACCACCGCCACCTACATTATACTTATTAACCCCTAATCTGCTGCCCCCAACATCGCCGCCACCTACATTATACTTATTAACCCCCAATCTGCTGCCCCCAACATCACCGACACCTACATTATATTTTTTAACCCCTAATCTCCCACCCTCCAATGTCGCCGCAAGCTACCTACACTTATTAACCCCTAATCTGCCGCCCCCAATGTCGCCGCCACTATATTAAATGTATTAACCCCTAAATCTAAGTCTAACCCTAACACCCCCTAACTTAAATATAATTTAAATAAATCTAAATAAAATTGCTATCATTAACTAAATCATTCCTATTTAAAACTAAATACTTACCTATAAAATAAACCCAAAGATAGCTACAATATAACTAATAGTTACATTGTAGCTAGCTTAGGGTTTATTTCTATTTTACAGGCAAGTTTGTATTTATTTTAACTAGGTAGAATAGTTACCAAATAGTTATTAACTATTTAATAACTACCTAGCTAAAATAAATACAAATTTACCTGTAAAATAAAACCTAACCTAAGTTACAATAACACCTAACACTACACTACAATTAAATAAGTTCCCTACATTAAATACAATTAAATAATGTGACAGAACCTTCTGTCAAGTACTGAAAGAGTTAACTTTGTTCAGCTTTAAGAAGCTATTTTCTAAAGACAAGGTTGCTGGCATCAGCTATTGTGTACTGTAATTAAGTTTAGTGATAAACATTAACATTGTTTAATCCCAAGAGAGCAGACGCCCAAGTGATAAGAAAAGCTCAAGTGTGTCTTGTGTTTAACTTGTTATCTGCTTAAGTAATGTGATTCTATTGTGGCATGTCAAAGGGCGTTTTCCCTCTATCTAAATGTACAATATTCTTTCAACCCCCCAGCTGGGGTCAGACCTGTATAAATACTAGGCATATAGCCTTTAATAAATAGCATTCTGTTTTAACCTTCAATGTGGAACCTGGTCTCATGTTTGAGGGGGGGATTAGCTGGGTTGTGAGTTGTTGATCTCACATTCAGGGCATCTTCCATCTGGTATTAACCCTTGGTATCTGTTGATACCGTAACAATTGGTGGCAAGCGATGGGAGGATCCTTATCGCCCAGAAGAGCAACTACACAAGCCAGTAACCTCAGGAAGAGGGGGATTATTACAATACTGATGGAAAGAGTACCAGGGACCGAAGGAACCAATGGGCCCAGCATATCAGACAGAACCCCCGAAGAAGCAAGCTTTGATCGGGCGGTTAAAATAAGACTGGCATATTATGGCCCCAACCCATCTGCGGAAATTATCGACCGGGTCATAGCAGCTGTGGAGGCCAACCTACTTCTCCAAAGCGGCGCTGCAGCAGCCCAAGTCACAGCAACCCCAGTGGAAAAGGGAAAAGTAAATTTTGCAGCTTTTAAAAACTTCCTGGAAACAGAAGGAGAGATTGATGGGTACCTTGCGGATTTTGAGAGGCAATGTGCACTACACAAGGTACCCGCAGAGGACTGGGTCACGATATTATCCGGAAAATTATCCGGCCGGGCCAGTGAGGCTTTTCGGGCCATTCCAGATGATGAAGTCGGGGATTATAATACTGTGAAAGAGGCTCTGCTCTCCAGGTATGCGGTTACACCGGAGGCATACCGGAGGCGGTTCAGAGACACTGTTAAATTGGCTGGTGATTCCTACGTTGAGTGGGCATGTAAGGTGCACCGCACAGCAGCTCACTGGATGGCGGGGTGCCAAGCCGTATCTGGGGAAGAGGTGCTGCAGCTATTCCTGTTGGAACATTGCTTTGACAAGTTATCAGCAGGAGTTAGAGAGTGGGTTCGGGACCGTAAACCCTCCACCCTGCATGAAGCTGCTCACCTGGCAGATGAGTATACGGATGCCCGCAAACTGAATACTGCTACCACTAAGCCCCCTGCTAGAGTGGAGTACAGACCCCCAGTCACCCCAGCAGCTGCCAGTTACCAACCCCCGACGCACCGCTATACCACACGGCCTCCGGCCACGAACTACCCTCAGAGAGCCCGGTTCAATTCGCGGGATTACTCACAGCCTATTCGGTGCTTTGGATGTAAGCAACTAGGGCACAAAAAAACAGAGTGTCCCCTAAACGCAGCGAACCAAGCACAGTCCTGGAGAAGACCCGCCGGCGGAATCCCACGTAATCCTCAGCCTGCGTCCCGCTACGTAGAGGAGCAAGAATGCTGGGGTGTCCTACATGAGGCAGACCTTGTGCAAGTTGCCCACCGGAATAACCGGCAACTGGTTAAAGTGAATGGGAAGGAGGTCAGTGGTCTACGGGATACTGGTGCTACCATGACCTTGCTTCAAAAGAACTTGGTGTCTGAGAAACAGCACACTGGAGACACTGTGGCTGTGAGGGTAGCAGGGGGCGCTGTGTTCCGCCTACCTGTTGCCCAGGTACATTTGGATTGGGGAGGGGGCGCTAGACCTGTGAATGTGGGGGTGAAGAAGGACTTACCTGCTGATGTTCTCCTTGGAAATAACTTGGCCCCCCTTGTTTCTGCCTATGCTCCCATGGGTCCCACCGATGTTAACCCTGTGACTACCCGTGCCCAGATCCATGCCGCAGGGACTGACCCACCTGCTGCTAAGCCCCAGGATGCTGAACTCAGTAAATCTCTATCCGCTATTGATACGTGGAAGTCCCGTTACAATGCGCTGATGTAGGAGAAGAGTCAAGTAGAGGATGAAATGGTCACGTTAAATAATCACGTAACAGTGCTAGCGGGAGAGAAGATGAGCGCAGAGGAAAAAGCATGTTTAGAACGGGAATCTCTGCTAGACAAGCTGCACCGACAGACTGCAGAAAACACCAGCTTGAGAGTGGAACATGAAACATTAAAGACAAACTTAGCGACACTGGAGGAGAAGCTGGCGCTGGCTCATAGTGAGGTGCAGCAACTCAAGGGCACCCTATGTCAGTATGAAGGGATTGTGGATACCTATAAAGAGCAGGTACAAAAACCACGTAAAGAAGCCGATGATATTTTGAAGGACTGTTTAGCCCTAGTCTGGGCACTGAAGAAGTTGAACCCTTATTTATACGGACAGGGATTCTCTCTCATAACGGGAATACAGATGGATTGTCCCGGCAAACTGACATGCCTACCACCCTAGTCTGGTCATCCCCAGGTTGACCCGCCAAAGGGTCAAGCCGGGTCTGCCGGAGTGTTCCACAAGGGGGAGCTATGTGACAGACCCTTCTGTCAAGTACTGAAAGAGTTAACTTTGTTCAGCTTTAAGAAGCTATTTTCTAAAAACAAGGTTGCTGGCATCAGCTATTGTGTACTGTAATTAAGTTTAGTGATAAACATTAACATTGTTTAATCCCAAGAGAGCAGACGCCCAAGTGATAAGAAAAGCTCAAGTGTGTCTTGTGTTTAACTTGTTATCTGCTTAAGTAATGTGATTCTATTGTGGCATGTCAAAGGGCGTTTTCCCTCTATCTAAATGTACAATATTCTTTCAACCCCCCAGCTGGGGTCAGACCTGCATAAATACTAGGCATATAGCCTTTAATAAATAGCATTCTGTTTTAACCTTCAATGTGGAGCCTGGTCTCATGTTTGAGGGGGGAATTAGCTGGGTTGAGTTGTTGATCTCACATTCAGAGCATCTTCCATCTGGTATTAACCCTTGGTATCTGTTGATACCGTAACAAATAAATCAAATTAAATTAAATTAGATAAATCACAACCCCCCCCCCACTAAATTACAGAAAATAAAAAACAAATTACAGATCTTTAAACTAATTACACCTAATCTAAGAGCCCTATCAAAAAAAAAAAAAAAGCTAACCTAAACTAAACTACCAATAGCCCTTAAAAGGGCCTTTTGTGGGGCATTGCCCCAAAGAAATCAGCTCTTTAACCTGTAAAAAAATACAAACAACCCCCCAACAGTAAAACCCACCACCCACACAACCAACCCCTCAAATAAAAGCCTAATTAAAAAAAACCTAAGCTCCCCATTGCCCTGAAAAGGGCATTTGGATGGGCATTGCCCTTAAAAGGGCATTTAGCTCTATTGCTGCCCAAAGCCCTAACCTAAAAAATAAACCCACCCTTAAAAAATCGTAACACTAACCTCCGAAGATTCACTTACCGGGAGAAGTCTTCATCCAAGCAGCAAGATGTCCACAACGAAGCAGGCAGAAGTGGTCCTCCAGACGGGCAGAAGTCTTCATCTAGTGGCGGCGATGTCCGTAGCGGCAGATTAGGGGTTAAAAATTTTATTATAGTGTTTGCGATGCGGGAGGGCCTCGGTTTAGGGGTTAATAGGTAGTTTATGGGTGTTAGTGTACTTTTTAGCACTTTAGTTATGAGTTTTATGCTACAGCGTTGTAGTGTAAAACTCATAGCTACTGACTTTAGAATGCGTTACGGATCTTGTCGGTAGAGGCTGTACCACTCACTTTTTGGCCTCCCAGGACAGACTCGTAATACCGGCGCTATGGAAGTCCCATAGAAAAAAGGGTTTACGAAGTTTACGTAAGTCGGTTTGTGGTGAGACCAACAAAGTGTGCGGTACACCTTTACCTGCAAGACTCGTAATACCAGCGGGCGAAAAAAAGCAGCGTTAGGAATTTTTAGAAATTAAGAAAACTACTCCAAAAGTTACATAGAAGATAGTCCAGACATTGAAAATAATTGTTAAAATGATTGTAAAGTTGAATGATTTATAGCACACTATTTAAAATACTCTTACAAACATGGGCACTTTTAGTCATTAAACTTTACAATTATGCTTCTTTTTTAAAATACTTACCTTTTTGTTACTGTAAACTTACTGCCGATCCTCTGCCCACATCTCCTTCAATATTAAGCAGATCAATGACAAATCTGGCTTCCTCTAATCGTTGTGTGCCCCCTTTGGCATCCAGCTCGTGAGGCACACAACGATTGGAGGAAGCCGGATTGTCATTGATATGCTAAATACTAAAGGAGATTTGGGCTGAGGATCATCTGTAAGTTTACAGTAACAAAAAGGTAAGTATTTTAAAAAAGAAGCGTAATTGTAAAGTATATATGAACATATTTATAATATCAAACGTGGTTTTCAAAAGCACTCTGTATCTCGCCATTTCGGCCAGATACAGGAAAGAGACATTAAAAAATTGTCGATCCATGGGATAGAACACATTGGACTCACAAGAAGATTGGGAGACAGACATAAAAGACTAAACCAGCGAGAGACCTTCTGGATAGTAACTTTAAATACTCGATACCATAAAGGTTTGAAGGTGAACTTTGACCTTGTTAGTTTTATAATATAGCACTATGGGACTTACTGATTTCATCGATATCTTGAATATGAAATTACTCAAATATTCCCAGATAACTATATTTGTTTTTTTTTGTTTGTTTGTTTTTTCAATGTTGTAATGGAAAAAATAGTCTTTAGAGAAAATTGCATAACATCTTTATGTCACATTTCAAGTCACTTTTCTATTCCACTTTCAATTCCCTATTTTCAGCCTTTGACTAATACCATCAATGTGGATGTATCAAACGTCTCCCTGCTCTGATAGGGATGACTTTTGAGCATTACCCACTATGGTGTTTTGGTCATCAGGCTTTACATTCCCTTTGCTATACATCCAGGCGGCGATATCTTCATCCATCCAGGGGGCGTCTTCTATCTTCATCCTGATGGTGCGGAGCGGAGCCATCCTGGAAGCCGATCCCATCCTGCGCGGAGCATACTCTTCATACGATCACCGCCATACACTGAAGTTGAATGCAAGGTAGCCGTTTCAAAATGGCTTTGATTTAAAGGACCAATTTGATTTCAGTAGGACTCATCCTATTGGCTGTTTTGAACAGCAAATAGGATTTCGGATGCTCTCATCCTTTTGGCTGATTTGAATTTGAAGAATCAAACCATTTTGAAATGGCTACCTTGCATTCAACTTCAGTGTACAGCGGTGACTGTATGAAGAGGACGCTCTGCGCAGGATGGGGATCGGCTTCCAGGATGGCTCCGCTTCGCGCCGCTAGGATGAAGATAGAAGACGCCCCCGAGATGGATGAAGATATCTCCGCCTGGATGAAGACTTCTCGCTACCTGGATGAAGACTTTTCGCCGCCTGGATCAAGATGGGTGTCCGGACTTCGGGAACCATGAGTAGATATACTGGGGTTAGTGTTAGGTTTTTTTTTTTCGTTTTTTTGGGTGTTTTTTTTTTTTTTTAGATTAGGGCTTTGGGCTTTTGGTAAAGAGCTGAATGCCCTTTTAAGGGAAATGCCCATACAAATGCCCCTTTAATGGGTAGCTTAGGATTTATTTTTATTTTTTAAAGTTAGGTTTTTATTTTGGGGGGTTGGTTGGGTGGTGGGTTTTACTGTTGGGGGGACTTTGTATTTTTTTTACAGGTAAAAGAGCTGTTTAACTTAGGGCAATGCCCTACAAAAGGCCCTTTTAAAGGGATAGGAAAGTAAAAATTAAACTTGCATGATTCAGATAGAGCATGTAATTTTAAATTCACTTCTATTTTCAAATGTGCTTCACTCTTTTAGTATCCCTTGTTAAAAATGAATACACACATATCATACACTAGTGGTGCCTGCACACATTCTCTTGTGATTGGATAACTAGTTTTTATTTATTTTAAGATAGTTATATTGTAATTTTAATTTTAAGTTAGGGGGGTGTTAGGTTTAGGGGTTAATAGTTTAATTTAGTGTTTTGCGATATGGGGGCTGGCATTTTAGGGGTTAAAAGGTTTATTTAGTAGCAGCGATGTGGGGGGCCGGAGATTTAGGGTTTAATAGGTTTATTTAGTGGTGGTGATGTCGGGGAGCGGCGGAATATGGGTTAATAACTTTATTTAGGTGTTGGCGCTGTCGGGAGTAGTGGAATAGGGGTTAATAACTTTTATTAGTGTCGGCGATGTCAGGGGCGGCAGATTAGGGGTGTTTAGACTTGGGGTTTATGTTAGGGTGTTAGGTTTAAACATAACTTTGTTTTCCCATAGACATCAATGGGGTTGCGTTATGGAGATTTTTCATTCTGCACTTTTTTCTGACACTCTCTCCCCATTGATGTCTATGGGGGAAAGCGTGCACGAGCACGTCAAAGCAGCCCTTGGCTTTTGTGCAGTATGGAGCTTAACTCCACCATATTGCATGCACAAGGAGGCTTTTCAGTAACTCGTAATGGCGGCGCTATGGAGAGTGAAATAATGCAACTTTTTGGCGTTAGTTTCGCACCCTGTTTAGTGCAAAACTCGTAATCTTGGTGTATGTTATTTCTTATTATTACTAACTTCATTTGAAATTGCATTGAATTTTGTATAATAGCTAAACATTTATGTAATTGGGGTTTGTGAAACTTAGTAGAAGTAGAATATTGAATAGAACTTCCGATACATTCAGAGTCAATACTTGTTCATGGCTCATAATCAAGTAGTAGCTATAAATATCCAACTGCTTGCCAGTAATTTAATCCACCATAGGAAGAGGAGCTATCCTTGAAACGTGTAGTGGTGCTGTTAGTAGTTGCCGGCCGGTATCCTGTTCATGGTCTGCAGTTTTGGTTGTATGAATATTGTTTTGCGGCCAAATCGACCATTGCCATCTTACTTATAGTGCAAGTATCCTTTTTCTAACATTGTTGATTTCAACGCTCTTAAAACTTATGAGTGGTTTTGCTTATTGTCCCGAGTAACCTTCATTTCAGCATATATTTCCATTTTATTGAGTTTAATGTAGTAATATTCCTCTATCTAAACTAAAAAAATGGATTCAGACAGAGCATGCAATTTTAAACAACTTTCTATTTTACTTCTATTATCAAATTGTCTTTGTTTTCTTGGTATCTTTGGTTGAAAAGCAGATATATATGCTTAGGAGCCAACCCTTTTCTAGAGAACAACATGGCATCAGTTTTCCAAGAATGTTATCCATTTGCTAGAGCACTAGATGACAGCACTATTTCCTGCCATGTGGTGCTCCAGATGTATACCGAGATGTCTCTTCAATACAGAATATCATGGGAATGAAGCAAATTTGAGCACATAAGTAAATTGGACACTTTTTAAAATTGTATGCTCTGTATGCTCTGGGTTCCGTATCCCTTTAATATTATTTGGTTTGTATATTTACCAAATTAGGGGGTCAATGGTAAATTGCCTATTAAGGAACTTGTATACTCTTTTATACTCTTGCTATAACCGCTCTCCAAAAGGTATGAATAGAGGAGCACCACCTTCACATGTGGGCTATATCACTGCCCACCATCACCTGTAACTTTTAATATGGAAAGGCCGGTGATGTTTCTGTGGAATATAATACCACATACATCCATTCCATTTATGACAGCTAAATATGTCACATGAGAACTGACTGGATACCAGGCTCAACAGTCCTCCACTTATGTCAACTATATCTGCCACATCAGAGCTGACCACATGCTGGGCAACATGCCCCCACACCCTGCTTATCTGAGCTTAATGTGCACCATCAGACCAGACTAGACACCAGGCTTCATGGCTCCTCCACCTATATCAGATACATGTGCCACATCAGACCTGACCAGATAGTAGGTTTCATGGCTCCCCTACTTATGTCAGATACATGTATCACATCAGACCTGACTATATAGTAGGTTTCATGGCTCCCTACTTATATCATATACATGTACCACATCAGACCTGACCAGATAGTAGGTTTCATGGCTCCCCTACTTATGTCAGATACATCTGCCACACCAGACCTGACCAGATAGTAGGTTTCATGGCTCCCCTACTTATATCATATACATGTACCACATCAGACCTGACCAGATAGTAGGTTTCATGGCTCCCCTACTTATGTCAGATACATGTACCACATCAGACCTGACCAGATAGTAGGTTTCATGGCTCCCTACTTATGTCAGATACATGTATCACATCAGACCTGACCAGATAGTAAGTTTCATGGCTCCCTACTTATGTCAGATACATGTATCACATCAGACCTGACCAGATAGTAAGTTTCATGGCTCCCTACTTATGTCAGATACATGTATCACATCAGACCTGACCAGATAGTATGTTTCATGGCTCCCCTACTTATGTCAGATACATGTGCCACACCAGACCTGACCAGATAGTAGGTTTCATGGCTCCCCTACTTATATCATATACATGTACCACATCAGACCTGACCAGAAAGTAGGTTTCATGGCTCCCTACTTATGTCAGATACATGTATCACATCAGACCTGACCAGATAGTAGGTTTCATGGCTCCCCTACTTATGTCAGATAAATGTATCACATCAGACCTGACCAGATAGTAGGTTTCATGGCTCCCTACTTATGTCAGATACATGTATCACATCAGACCTGACTAGATAGTAGGTTTCATGGCTCCCCTACTTATATCATATACATGTACCACATCAGACCTGACCAGATAGTAGGTTTCATGGCTCCCTACTTATGTCAGATACATGTATCACATCAGACCTGACCAGATAGTAAGTTTCATGGCTCCCTACTTATGTCAGATACATGTATCACATCAGACCTGACCAGATAGTAAGTTTCATGGCTCCCCTACTTATGTCAGATACATGTATCACATCAGACCTGACCAGATAGTAGGTTTCATGGCTCCCTACTTATGTCAGATACATGTATCACATCAGACCTGACCAGATAGTAGGTTTCATGGTTCCCCTACTTATGTCATATACATGTACCACATCAGACCTGACCAGATAGTAGGTTTCATGGCTCCCTACTTATGTCAGATACATGTATCACATCAGACCTGACCAGATAGTAGGTTTCATGGCTCCCCTACTTATGTCATATACATGTACCACATCAGACCTGACCAGATAGTAGGTTTCATGGCTCCCCTACTTATGTCAGATTCATGTATCACATCAGACCTGACCAGATAGTAGGTTCCATGGCTCCCCTACTTATGTCAGACACATGTGCCACATCAGACCTGACCAGATAGTAGGTTCCATGGCTCCCCTACTTATGTCAGATAAATGTACCACATCAGACCTGACCAGATAGTAGGTTCCATGGCTCCCCTACTTATGTCATATACATGTACCACATCAGACCTGACCAGATAGGAGGTTTCATGGCTCCCCTACTTATATCATATACATGTACCACATCAGACCTGACCAGATGGTAGGTTCCATGGCTCCCCTACTTATATCATATACATGTACCACACCAGACCTGACCAGATAGTAGGTTCCATGGCTCCCCTACTTATGTCATATACATGTATCACATCAGACCTGACCAGATAGTAGGTTTCATGGCTCCCCTACTTATATCATATACATGTACCACACCAGACCTGACCAGATATCAGTGACATTCCCCTATCCCCAGCTTATGTAAGCTACATATGCAACAAGTCTCTAGTTTGTTCCATAGAGACTTATTTTTACTAAAAAAATAAAACAAAATGTGGTAGTGATCTAAGAGAGGCCCCTGTATATTATGGGAGAAACCCTTTCCATATTGTTTAACATTTGGTTGCAGGGGGGTCCTAAAAATATGCAGTTTATTATGCTTTGGGTTACCCAAGAGTATTCTAAACATTTTTACATGTTCTGCGATTTTGCTATTCAATATTGATGTGTGAAAATCTCTCAGTATGTGTTCCCATTTGTCTGTAAGTTTGGTAATAAAACTCCGTAAAATAATATAGAAAAAAAAGAGTTAAACACTTTAATAAAAGAAGAAACACGTTTCATAGCTCTAAAATGCTATTTCATCAGGCTACCTTCACCTTACAGTACTGATGAGATTTCTTAGATCATTTTTGCCAGAGGAAAGATCTTTAAATCATCAAGCCATTGAGATAAGATACATGTGTTTTTATCTATCTATCTATCTATCTATCTATCTATCATCTATCTATCTATCTATCTATATATATATATATATATATATATATATATATATATAGTAGCAAGTGGTGAAGGATCCAAACGGATGGGTTCCGTATCCAGCAAAAACTTCACACAGCAGGCACAGCAGGAATTTATAATCCGTGTCTGTCCTGGCTTATGTTTACCATTGACAAAAGCCCCTGTGAGTGCTGAAACGTTTGGTTATTTACACATTAAACGGATTATAAATTCCTGCTGTGCCTGCTGTGTGAAGTTTTTGCTGGATACGGAACCCATCTGTTTGGATCCTTCACCACTTGCTACTGTTTGTTTATTTAGCAGTGCACCAGGTGATTGCTGATGTGAGGAGTGCCGTTTCCACTACGCTCTTTATATATATATATAAGAAAACAAAAGAAAATGTTGGGTTTATGTCCCTTTACTTAGAATATTGCTTGCACGTTAACCTAAAACCCCATAGAAGTGAATGGAGCAAAAATGTGGAAGAAAACCTTAACTCCCTACTCGCACACTAATCCGAACATATATTCTTAAAGGGACACTGAACCCAAATTTTTTCTTTCGTGATTCAGATAAAGCATGCAATTTTAAGCAACTTTCTAATTTACTTCAATGATCAATTTTTCTTTCTTCTCTTGCTATCTTTATTTGAAAAAGAAGGAATCCAAGCAATTTTTAGGTTCAGAACTCTGGACAGCACTTGTTTATTGGTTGTTGAATTTATCCACCCATCAGCAAGAACAACCCAGGTCGTTCACTAAAAATGGGCCGGCATCTAAACTTACATTCTTGCTTTTCAAATAAAGATACCAAGAGAATGAAGAAAATGTGCTAATAGGAGTAAATTGGAAAGTTGCTTAAAATTGCATGCTCTATCTGAATCCCGAAAGAAAAAATTTGGGTTCAGTATCCATTTAAGTGCGCTAACCTGACATGAAACTATGAATATTTCCTATTCCAATTTTCTTTACATAAAACGAAGAATATGTTATATTTATTTATAAATACATATTTCTACATATATCTGATGGTATTTTGGTACAATATATATCTATACCTATATATATAATTATATATAGGTATAGATATATACAGATATAGGAATGTCTATTTATAAATACATAGAACATATTCTGCTATGTGCATAACATTGGAATGTAAAAATACATAGTTAAAAACTCATTAAATATTAATATTGCAAAAATATGCTTTTACATGTTTTCATCTACTTGGCTGCAAAGGGCTCCATTGCATATATATATATATATATATATATATATATATATATATATATATATATATATATATATATATATATATATATATATATCTACAGGGAGTGCAGAATTATTAGGCAAGTTGTATTTTTGAGGATTAATTTTATTATTGAACAACAACCATGTTCTCAATGAACCCAAAAAACTCATTAATATCAAAGCTGAATAGTTTTGGAAGTAGTTTTTAGTTTGTTTTTAGTTATAGCTATTTTAGGGGGATATCTGTGTGTGCAGGTGACTATTACTGTGCATAATTATTAGGCAACTTAACAAAAAACAAATATATACCCATTTCAATTATTTATTTTTACCAGTGAAACCAATATAACATCTCAACATTCACAAATATACATTTCTGACATTCAAAAACAAAACAAAAACAAATCAGTGACCAATATAGCCACCTTTCTTTGCAAGGACACTCAAAAGCCTGCCATCCATGGATTCTGTCAGTGTTTTGATCTGTTCACCATCAACATTGCGTGCAGCAGCAACCACAGCCTCCCAGACACTGTTCAGAGAGGTGTACTGTTTTCCCTCCTTGTAAATCTCACATTTGATGATGGACCACAGGTTCTCAATGGGGTTCAGATCAGGTGAACAAGGAGGCCATGTCATTAGATTTTCTTCTTTTATACCCTTTCTTGCCAGCCACGCTGTGGAGTACTTGGACGCGTGTGATGGAACATTGTCCTGCATGAAAATCATGTTTTTCTTGAAGGATGCAGGCTTCTTCCTGTACCACTGCTTGAAAAAGGTGTCTTCCAGAAACTGGCAGTAGGACTGGCAGTTGAGCTTGACTCCATCCTCAACCCGAAAAGGCCCCACAAGCTCATCTTTGATGATACCAGCCCAAACCAGTACTCCACCTCCACCTTGCTGGCGTCTGAGTCGGACTGGAGCTCTCTGCCCTTTACCAATCCAGCCACGGGCCCATCCATCTGGCCCATCAAGACTCACTCTCATTTCATCAGTCCATAAAACCTTAGAAAAATCAGTCTTGAGATATTTCTTGGCCCAGTCTTGACGTTTCAGCTTGAGTGTCTTGTTCAGTGGTGGTCGTCTTTCAGCCTTTCTTACCTTGGCCATGTCTCTGAGTATTGCACACCTTGTGCTTTTGGGCACTCCAGTGATGTTGCAGCTCTGAAATATGGCCAAACTGGTGGCAAGTGGCATCTTGGCAGCTGCACGCTTGACTTTTCTCAGTTCATGGGCAGTTATTTTGCGCCTTGGTTTTTCCACACGCTTCTTGCGACCCTGTTGACTATTTTGAATGAAACGCTTGATTGTTCGATGATCACGCTTCAGAAGCTTTGCAATTTTAAGAGTGCTGCATCCCTCTGCAAGATATCTCACTATTTTTGACTTTTCTTAGCCTGTCAAGTCCTTCTTTTGACCCATTTTGCCAAAGGAAAGGAAGTTGCCTAATAATTATGCACACCTGATATAGGGTGTTGATGTCATTAGACCACACCCCTTCTCATTACAGAGATGCACATCACCTAATATGCTTAATTGGTAGTAGGCTTTCGAGCCTATACAGCTTGGAGTAAGACAACATGCATAAAGAGGATGATGTGGTCAAAATACTCATTTGCCTAATAATTCTGCACACAGTGTATATACTGTATGTGTACATTTGTATTTATGTGTTTATATGTCTGTAAATACACACACACATATATATATACATATAAATACATAAATACATATGTACACATACTGTAAATAGACATACATATACAGTATATACATACATATACATATTTAGATATATGTATTTATCTCTATGTTAAATCCCTTTGCCTGCCTTTTTTCTAACTAACACCTGAGACCTCATATCTTTGAGACTTTATGGTGTTAACTTATGATAGTGCGGACGGACATGATACGATGTAGCGTATCATGTCCGCCGTACATCGATAAATGCCGACAGCATATGCTGTCGGCATTTATCATTGCACCAGCAGTTCTTGTGAACTGCTGGTGCAATGCCGCCTCCTGCAGATTTGCGGCCAATCGGCCGCTAGCAGCGGGTGTCAATCGGGTTGATTTCTGTCCGCCGCCTCAGAGCTTGATAAATTGACCCCTATAACTTTTTGTGCAATATTATTTTTTCATAATTTTTATTATATAGTGTTATTATGAGTGTAACTGTACTTTTTTATTATAATATTGATGTGTTTTGTGCAACTTTTCATTCAAGCATAACAGTGAACCAGAGCTCTGAGGTCACGCTAACCCGACGCATGTTTACTTGAATTGCGCTCTATCGATCACATTTACTTTCAACTTGTAATATGCGCGCTACTTCCAACACGCACAAACATGCGCGCCACTAGTAATCTGGGCCCTAATGTTTTTATGCTCGGCCAAGTGTCTGCAGACTCCTCATTTACAGCCTCAACAGCAGCACCAAAAAAGGCCAGTTTGTATGTAAAATAATCCAAACTTGTTCTCAGTTCTACCTTACTTGGGAGCCTGGCTGATGCTGACACAGCTAAGAAGTCATTGTAGCAGACTGAAGACTCCCTAGGCTTCCAATTTGTATTTTTAAATGCTAAAATATTTCTTCTTATGGATTAACAACTTGGCTTCATATATTTTTTTTAAAGAATCACCTTTGTTATCCCCGAGTCCTTACCTATACAGTGATTTTTAAGGCTCCATAATTTTTTATTTAAATTTAATTTGAAAACAAAAGACAATACAAAATCATCATATACCAATGGCCATCAGTCAACAAAAATAGTTATATAAAGCGTTTTAAAATGACATCTGTTAGCAGGATTATTGATATACATAGCATTGTAATATACCATTTCCATATAAGATATCGTATAGTTGATTTTAACTTATATGGAAATGGTATATTACAATGCTATGTATATCAATAATCCTGCTAACAGATGTCATTTCAAAACCCTTTATATTTGCTTTAAGACATAAATATAAAGATGTTCTAACACAGCAATGAGCTATATATGGCAAAAACAACATGGAACAAACCTTGCATTTTCTAAATAAAGTATTATCAGTGATCCCCTATGAAGGCAATAAATGAATAGTCTAGTCAAAATTAAACTTTCATGATTCAGATAGATCTGGAATGGAAAGAAGAAGGGCGCCTCATGGTGCAGAAAGTTACAAAACATATATTGATCATAATAAAAATTTCCAAAAGGGTGCTCACAATGAATAAAGCACTATGGATAAGTGCTAGTAGAGCAAGCTGGATCTCAGCAGCCTCCAGTTAACTGGCCACCTGGGCTTCACAGGCAATCAGGATCCCTCTCAGTTCAGGGCTGGCTGGCCTCTTGTTTGGCAGACAGTCTGGAGGGGTTGGAGGAGTTAAAAGTAATTCCTATAAATCTGAACAATCTGATGTTTTAAAGAGAAAACTGCAGTAAAATCTTTTATTCCATCAGGTTAATAATATTGTATATATACAGACACAATACTGTGCAAAAGTCTTAGGCCACCATTAGATTTGTTGTTTTAGCAAAGTTTTAATGACCATCCATATTTACAGGTATGTCTCTTTGTTACGATACACTCAGAAAATACAGGAAATATGTCCTGAAGTTTTCCAAAGTAATCTTCTGGTATATTATACTGTGCTTCTTTAAGCACTTCCCAGAGTTCTGCTTTAGATTTAGGTTGTCTTTTATTTATTTCTCTGCCCAGGTGATCCCATACGGCCTCTATAATATTTAGGTCTAGAGTGTCAGTGTGCCTGTCAAATTCTTGAATGGAAGGATGCGATTGAAATTTGGTCTTATTAGCAAGCTTTCAATGAATTAAACTCATACCACATGTATATGTAATGCTCAAGCATGTCTTGCACAAACCTGGTGTAATAGACCTTTTTCACAGCAGTCATTTTGACATGAAATAGTATGACAAATACAGGTGATAGCAATGACATTAATTGGGGTTTTCCAAAGTAATCTTCTGGTATATTATACCGTGCTTCTTTAAGCACTTCCCAGAGTTCTTCTTTAGATTTAGGTTGTCTTTTATTTATTTTTCTGCCCAGGTGATCCCATACGGCCTCTATAATATTTAGGTCTAGACTCTCAGTGTTTTATTGGCTGTTTTTCTCTCCAAATATGATTTCACTGCATTATCAGTGTGCTTGGGATCGTTATCATGCTGAAAAATAAAACCATTCCCAATCAGGCGCTTTCCAGAAGGAGTAGTAAGATGAATTAAAACCTGTCTGTACTTTTCAGCATTCATGATCCATCAATTTTGACAATATTGCCAACACCACTGGCAGACATGCAGCCCTAAACCAGGAAAGACCCTCCACCATGTTTCACAGAAGGCCACAAACACTCATTCCTCCATCTCTCTCCAACTCTTCTTCTCACATATTGTCGACAATTGGACCCAAAAAATTTAAATATGGATTTGTCATTCCATAATACTCTTTTCCACTGATCTTCATTCCAATCTTTGTGAACTTTAGCTTATCTTAGTCTTTTCACCCTGTTCCCCTTCTGAAAAAGTGTTTTCTTGGTTGCTACCCTTCCACAAAGTCCATTCCTGATCAAACTTCTTTGGACTGTAGAAGGGTCAACTTGGCATCCCAATGAAGCTGAAAGAACAAGAGGTAGTGTGTGGATTCAATCAAGTTGGTCTCCCATAAGTATGAAAAATAGATTTACAGTTCATATGTAATATACCCCTCCAGACATTCCATCAAAGGCAATTTACAGATACAGACAAAATAACACTTGCAGCAGACTCACGCTTCCGATGTGGTGGGAGGACTTCCGCTAATCCTGCGGTGCGAAGAGAGCCGTGCTCCCTACCTCACTCACCCTCTGTACCAGTGTGTCTCCGATGTGTGTTTGTCAGTCCGTATCCAGTTCCTCGGCGCTTGTCAATGACGTCACTCCTTGGCGCCTGCGACCTGTAGCCAGTGTGGGGAAGTCGGCGGTACTGGCAAAACACTGTTCCGTATATCAAGACTGGATTATTGGATCTGCTGAGCAACAAACAGTATAGCAAAGAAGAAGGTCGATCCACTCCAGTAAATTAAAAATCCAATATATTGAAAAGTATTGTTAAAACAAATGATGCAGGGAAGCACCTTACAAATGAGAGATTTGAGCAGACAAAGCACTTGGCTTACGCGTTTCGGCTTAGTGAGCCGTAATCATAGCCTGATGTGCTTAGCCTGATCTCACAATTTAAAAGGCAAGTCGTTTTACTATTGGTTAATAGTCAAACCTAGTTAAAACAATTGAGTGTCTGCTTCAAATAATTTAACCCTATCCTTTAGACAGAGAGTAGTACTTTTTTGTTGCACAACCATTGTTAATTAACACATATTAGTGTATACAATTCTAAACTATCTGTGCACTGGTAACTTTTAAAGATGTGATGAACTAATTCAGATTATACATGCAAAATTAATAAATATACATCATATTTTATTTTATATACTCCCACTGTTGGTAATACCTTAAACTATCAAATAAGTGAGTAAACTTATATCCCAATGAAGCTGCCAGATGCTGAGCCAGGTCCTTGCTGGACTTCTTCTGGTCTCCCAAAGAAGAAACTCTGAGAAACTTCTCATCAGATTTTGTTTCCCTACAGTCCTTTTTTTGTCCTTGACCTCTCCTGATTCTTCGAATTTCTTTATAACAACTTGAATATCACATCTTGAGTATCCCGTTTATTTGCTGATTTTCCTTTGAGAGTGGCCTTGCTGATGTAAAAGTATGATTTTATGCCTGTCAAATTCTTGAATGGAAGGATGTGATTGAAATTTGGTCTTATTAGCAAGCTTTCAATGAATTAAACTCATACCACATGTGTATGTAATGCTCAAGCATGTCTTGCACAAACCTGGTGTAATAGACCTTTTTCACAGCAGTCATTTTGACATGAAATAGTATGACAAATACAGGTGATAGCAATGACATTAATTGGGGTTCCATTCCATTTAGGTTTACGAGAGCCAGGTTCCTGCTATTGCTTAAGTGTAATTGGAGGTCCCACTAAATACTTGCTACTTTAGTCTATATATATATATATATATATATATATATATATATATATATATATATATATACTGTATATGAGTGTGTATATACTGTATGTGTGGACATATGTATTTATGTTATAAGTACATATATTGTGTCAAAATAATGGTTGATGGTGCATAATCCTCACCTAATAGAATAATACCATATAGATTAATCTAGGTTCTGGCAACAATCAACATCATAGAACTAAAACAATAAAGATAGAAGGTGAGACTCAATAGAAACATCTTAAAAGAATGGCCATGCTGTACTTACCCATAGTGGAACAAAAAGGGACATTAACAAATCCCAATCTATATGTTATTAAATTGAAAGATAAAACATTGCTTCTATATGCAAATAGAACCTTTAGTGTGTCTAGCTGTGACTACGAAGAACGCTGAGCATCTGGGAATTACCGCACTTCACTTATCATTACTTGGAGCTTGTGTAATTTTGAGTGACTTTATATGTACTGATGCATGGATGTTTTTCAACCACATCTGCAGATAGGTTTCGTGCTCTGTATTATGTATTATATATTATTGAGTTAGGAGGGGATTTGTTATAATAAATGTCCCTTTTTGTTTCACTATGAATGAGTGCAGCATTGCCATTCTTTTAAGCTGTTTCTATTGAGTCTTTAATGTTTTAGTTCTACATATAATGTTACTGCACCACTTTTTTCACACAAAAATATATCCTTTAAAATATATTTGCCATGCATGGGGAATGACATGTGCCAATATCGTGTCTTACAATAAATATCAAATGAATCCACACCCCAGCAATAGCACAATTGCAAATTAAGTAAAAAAAACAAAACGTTATTAGTATTACAAATTAGGAAAATTGTGTAAATGAAGAAAGATGTTCCAAAGTAGTCACCTTTATAGAAAAAAACAAACCCATGTGTGCTAAAATAGTATACACTAATAATTAAAACATATGAACCACCTAGGTGTCACAGGTGGAACAGCACTGAAACCCAAATTAATCGAGTCAGGTACACGTAAATAATATCTATGCAATCATAGCTTCCAAATATAGATTACGAGTAGATATATTCAGCTGAGTAGTTGACCACCTTAAGACAGTAATGTATTGAAATCTTCAATATAATGTCTTTTAACACAAGTTTTTATCCATGAGTGTATGCATCAATCTTTGAGTATATACTGATTCCTCTGTGCCACTTAATACTATATCGCAATATTCACCACCACACATTCAGTACCAGATTATAGAACATTATATTCAAAGTAAACCTTTCAGACATGTTTGTGCTTATATGTAAATCAATCTGCTATGTGTCTGTGAAATATGCTGCCGTCTTTATGACTCACGGTTTACCACACTGTCCATGTATTGTCTCTCTCAAGGGTTATTATGCCTGCAGCTGCACTTCCATAGCATCCAGTGCTTCTCATTCAAGCCACACTTAGCGCTACCGCGGGCAGCTCTCACACCTCCAGCATTCTCAATAATCTGTATATGCCTATAGGCTATACCTGTATATCTATTTCTATAGATATACAGGGAGTGCAGAATTATTAGGCAAGTTGTATTTTTGAGGATTAATTTTATTATTGAACAACAACCATGTTCTCAATGAACCCAAAAAACTCATTAATATCAAAGCTGAATATTTTTGGAAGTAGTTTTTAGTTTTAGCTATTTTAGGGGGATATCTGTGTGTGCAGGTGACTATTACTGTGCATAATTATTAGGCAACTTAACAAAAAACAAATATATACCCATTTCAATTATTTATTTTTACCAGTGAAACCAATATAACATCTCAACATTCACAAATATACATTTCTGACATTCAAAAACAAAACAAAAACAAATCAGTGACCAATATAGCCACCTTTCTTTGCAAGGACTCTCAAAAGCCTGCCATCCATGGATTCTGTCAGTGTTTTGATCTGTTCACCATCAACATTGCGTGCCGCAGCAACCACAGCCTCCCAGACACTGTTCAGAGAGGTGTACTGTTTTCCCTCCTTGTAAATCTCACATTTGATGATTGACCACAGGTTCTCAATGGGGTTCAGATCAGGTGAACAAGGAGGCCATGTCATTAGATTTTCTTCTTTTATACCCTTTCTTGCCAGCCACGCTGTGGAGTACTTGGACGTGTGTGATGGAGCATTGTCCTGCATGAAAATCATGTTTTTCTTGAAGGATGTAGACTTCTTCCTGTACCACTGCTTGAAGAAGGTGTCTTCCAGAAACTGGCAGTAGGACTGGGAGTTGAGCTTGACTCCATCCTCAACCCGAAAAGGCCCCAAAAGCTAATCTTTGATGATACCAGCCCAAACCAGTACTCCACCTCCACCTTGCTGGCGTCTGAGTCGGACTGGAGCTCTCTGCCCTTTACCAATCCAGCCACGGGCCCATCCATCTGGCCCATCAAGACTCACTCTCATTTCATCAGTCCATAAAACCTTAGAAAAATCAGTCTTGAGATATTTCTTGGCCCAGTCTTGACGTTTCAGCTTGTGTGTCTTGTTCAGTGGTGGTCGTCTTTCAGCCTTTCTTACCTTGGCCATGTCTCTGAGTATTGCACACCTTGCGCTTTTGGGCACTCCAGTGATGTTGCAGCTCTGAAATATGGCCAAACTGGTGGCAAGTGGCATCTTGGCAGCTGCACGCTTGACTTTTCTCAGTTCATGGGCAGTTATTTTGCGCCTTGGTTTTTCCACACGCTTCTTGCGACCCTGTTGACTATTTTGAATAAAACGCTTGATTGTTCGATGATCACGCTTCAGAAGCTTTGCAATTTTAAGAGTGCTGCATCGCTCTGCAAGATATCTCACTATATTTTACTTTTCTGAGCCTGTCAAGTCCTTCTTTTGACCCATTTTGCCAAAGGAAAGGAAGTTGCCTAATAATTATGCACACCTGATATAGGGTTTTGATGTCATTAGACCACACCCCTTCTCATTACAGAGATGCACATCACCTAATATGCTTAATTGGTAGTAGGCTTTCGAGCCTATACAGCTTGGAGTAAGAAAACATGCATAAAGAGGATGATGTGGTCAAAATACTCATTTGCCTAATAATTCTGCACTCCCTGTATAGGTATATACTGTATATTGTTATGTACAGGATTAACCAACTCTGCACCAGTCTCTTGTTTTGCACAGGAAGGGTTAACAGACCCTTTCCACCTTAATTAACTTTTCATAGTCTTGCCACTCTAGGTAAGCCTGTGCCTTAGTTCAGTGAGTGCAAGGGTTAACAAACACTTTCTAGTCTGTTCTAGAAAAAAATTCCCAAAACTATTCTTTAATGCCACCCACACTAAACTATCTATAGGCTGCCACCACCTAAGATTATTATAGGGGAAAATTACGGAAAACCCACACTAACAGAAGAAAGGTCCGAAAATACAATTTAGCAAAAAAATAAGCTAAAGAAAAACACAGTACTATTATCACCAGTCTCTTACAGTAACATGGTTCAAATATTAGACAAAGACAAAACTTAACAAAGGAACATTTATTATGAGCACACACAAAAAAATAGTCCCAGTGCATTGATATAAGAAATAGATGTTAACAAATAAAATTTCACACACCAAACAGTTTTAAAAACAAAAAGGAGAAATAGCAGAACCTATAAATTTACCAGTATATAGTCTTCTGCTTCCAGAGAGATAGTCAAACACACTGTTCTGGCAGTCTCCCATGTAGAATGACAACATTATATTGCTGAAATCAAAGGTATATCGATTTCTGGTCAGGCCCCTTTTCAGAGTGGGCAAATATAGTGACCTTGGCTGAAATGATAGAACAACTTATAACATTTTGTTATGAATATCCAGAACATAAACATAGATAGGCATGAGAATTAGTTTGATACCAAATATTACATGGTTGTCATATTTCTATCATCCAGTGTCAAGATGGTTGCATTTTCAAGAGCTGTTGAGGGGAACATAATAAAGACTCAAATACTAATTTCATATTTGTCATTTTTTAAAGCATCTGTGTGCCATCCTACCATACCATTTAATAAAAATATATAGAGTAATTTTACATTTATATTTTAATATTTTTAAAAGAGTTGTCAGCCGTTCTTACTATATTAATACATAAGTGCTAAGTGCGCCAAAAATAGTGAGACAAAAATACAATAATTAAATATGATAATAACAGTTGCAACATACCAACACAGAATCAAAATAAAATTTGTGCAGGAAAATAAAAAAGTCCACTAAAGAGTGACCAGTGGTGATCAAATAGTGGGGATTGGTTGCTTCCTCTTCAAAAAGATCTCCTGTAGAAACATGAGTCCAAAACTGGAAAAGACAAGAAGAGAAAAGAGGACGCCCAAATGGTGTGATATCTTCAACCAAGGATAAACAAACAACAAGCCAAGAAACATACTCACAGATTTTCAAGCACTTCAACAGTGCAGGAAAGCCAGGCTGGACAATTAAAAGTCAGCCAGCAGACTTGTGTTAACCAGACAATTCTTCCAATATAAAAAGGAGATCCAATTGATGGTTCAAAGAGGTGAGGTAGCCCAAATCAAACCAAACACATTCTGTGCGATACGCTCAGCATCCCAGAAGATGTATGAACTCAAAGTGACAAGATTAAAGGATAGAAAAGCTTTAATATAAAATCAATTAAAAACCAATCAGTATAAACATCTCACAACGCGTTTCTCAGATCTTATCATTTCATCAGCTGAGCTGTTAAACTTGTCACTAACAGAGATTTAAATAGCTCCCGGTTGGCGTTCCTGTCACTCTATGGTGCATGTCTGCAACATTGACTAATCAGATCATCTCTTTGGATGTTATCGAAAGAATTATACTATAGTGCAAGAAACACCCACAGAAAGCCACCAAATATTGCTGGTGAGTTGCTATTACAATGGGATAGATAACACATATAAACATATTAAAACAACCAATATACAGCAAACAATAAAACACAGACCACAACCAACATGGCCGACGGAGTTACAAATTGCCGTCACGAGGTTGAGGATTGATCCAGCTAGTGTGCATGCGCAACCACTTAACAGGAGATACAGCACCAAAATACATTGGCTGTGCCTAAATCCAATAATCGCGAATGCGCAGGTGCCATATCAATTATTGCAATGTGAAAAACAAAGAATAGTGCACCTAGAAATATTAATATGGATCCATGTAATGGACCTAACTATAACAAAATATTTGAACAAGGACCATGCTCAAATATAAAACATAAATAGCACCATAGCATAACGGACAAATACCAATAAAATGATACAAAAGGTAATTAAATGGATACATGGAATTGCAATACAAAAACATAAAAGTACCTTGTTAGAATGTATCAATATACAACAAAATACTGCAATATTGTAGAAAACACTATCCTGCAAATTGTGTTAATAAGAACCAACAATCTGTGGTCTAATATATATACATATTTGAAAGTGATATATAGCGATGATGGACCCTAATACTACAAGTGAATGAGAGCCCCTCAAATGAGAGGGATAAATATCATAACAAATGTAGATCAGACATGTGTGTATGAATGTATAATAACCAATATCATTTCTCTTGTAAGGTGTATCCAGTCCACGGATTCATCCATTACTTGTGGGATATTCTCCTTCCCAACAGGAAGCTGCAAGAGGATCACCCACAGCAGAGCTGTCTATATAGCTCCTCCCCTAACTGCCACCACCAGTCATTCTCTTGCAGCTCTCGACAAGGTAAGTAGCTAGAGAGATGTGGTGAATTAGTGTAGTTTATCTTCAATCAAAAGTTTGTTATTTTTAAACGGTGCCGGCGTTATACTGTTTTTTTACCTCAGGCAGAAATTAGAAGAAGAATTTGCCTGAGGTTTTTGATGATCTTAGCAGGTTGTAACTAAGGTCCACTGCTGTTCTCACACATAACTGAAGAGTATGGGGAAACTTCAGCTGGGAGAACGGCCTGCAGAATTAACTGCCCTGAGGTATTTTCAGTATATTTTTTTCTAGAGGATGATAAGAACTAGAAAATGCTGACAGTGCCTGATATAGTTAAGGTAAGCCTGATTGCAGTGATTTAATAACGACTGGCATCATGCTTGCAGTAAAGGGTAATTTTCATATTACATTCTATTATGGCTTAGTATGTAAAACGTTATATATATAAAGGAACGTTTTTTACTGAGGTGATAAATCTTTATTTGGGGCTTAGTTTTCCACATGGCTGTTAGTTTACTCCTAGGAATAGTTTTTTAAGGCCCTCTGACTTTGAGTGCATGGTGGGAGGGGCCTATTTTCACGCTCTAATTGCGCAGTTGTTTTTTACATTCTGAGACATCCAGCTTCCCTGAAGGAGTCCCCTGTCATGTTGGACCTCTGTAAAGGGTTTTTGTGCCTACAAAAGTCGTTTTATGGGAAGGTAGGAGCCACAGTAGAGCTGTGGCAGTTTGCTTGTGACTGTTATAACGGTTTTTACCGTTTTTTTGCTTCGTTTTTGAACCTGAGGGGTTAATCATCCATTTTCAAGTGGGTGCAATGCTATTTAAGTCTATTATATACAATGTAAAAATTTCATAGAGTTAACTGCTTTTTTTCACTGTTTTGTAGTTTTTGTGTTTGTATTTTTCCCTTAAAGGCACAGTACCATTTTTTATATTCTGCTTTTTCACATTAATTAAAGTGTTTTCAAAGCTTGCTGGTCTCATTACTAGTTTGTTAAACATGTCTGACATAGAGGAAACTCCTTGTTCATTATGTTTAGAAGCTATTGTGGAACCCCCTCTTAGAATGTGTACCAAATGCACTGATCTTACTATAAGTTATAAAGACCATATTCTGGCTTTAAAAGATTTATCACCAGAAGAAATTGACAAGGGGGAAGTTATGCCGACTAACTCTCCCCACGTGTCAGAGCCTTAAACTCCCGATCAAGGGGCACCAAATACATCTAGCGCGCCCATTGCGTATACTTTACAAGACGGCAGTTATGAATCATACTCTTACAGAAGTATTGTCCAAACTGCCAGGGTTACAAGGAAAGCGAGACAGCTCTGGGGCTAGAAAAAATACAGAGCTCTCTGACGCTTTAGTAGCTATGTCCGATATACCCTCACAATGTGCAGAAGCCGAAGAAGGAGAGCTTCTATCTGTGGGTGATTTTCTGACTCAGGGAAGACACTTCAACCTGATTCTGATATGTCTACATTTAAATTTCAGCTTGAACACCTCCGCATGTTGCTCAGGGAGGTTTTAGCAACTCTGGATGACTGTGACGCCATTGTAGTCCCAGAGAAATTGTGTAAATTGGATAAATACTACGCAGTGCCTGTTTACACTGATGTTTTTCCAATACCTAAGAGGTTTTCAGAAATTATTACTAAGGAATGGGATAGACCAGGTGTACCGTTCTCTCCCCCTCCTGTTTTTAAAAAGATGTTTCCCATAGATGCCGCTACACGGGACTTGGGGCAAACGGTCCCGAAGCGTACAACTATCCCTGTCAAGGACAGTTGTGCTTTTCTAGATCCAATGGACAAAAAATTAGAGGGTTACTTTAAGAAAATTTTTATTCAACAAGGTTTTATTCTCCAGCCCCTTGCATGCATTTCCCCTGTCACTGCTGCCTCGGCCTTCTGGTTTGAGACTTTAGAAGAGGCTCTACAGGTAGAAACCCCATTGGATGATATCCTTGACAAGCTTAAAGCTCTTAAGCTAGCCAATTCATTTGTTTCTGACGCCGTTGTTCATTTAACCAAACTAACGGCTAAGAACTCAGGTTTTGCTATTCAGGCGCATAGGGCGCTATGGCTTAAATCCTGGTCAGCTGACGTTACTTCAAAGTCTAAGCTTCTCAACATTCCCTTCAAGGGGCAGACCCTATTCGGGCCTGGACTGAAGGAGATCATTTCTGATATTACTGGAGGAAAAGGTCACGCCCTTCCTCAGGATAGGTCCAACAAATTAAGGACCAAACAGCCTAATTTTTGTGCCTTTCGAAACATCAAGAGTGGCGCAGCTTCAACTTCCTCTAATACAAAACAAGAGGGAAATTTTGCCCAGTCCAAGCCGGTCTGGAGATCTAACTAGGCTTGGAACAAAGGAAAGCAGGCCAAAAAACCTGCTGCTGCCTCTAAGACAGCATGAAAGATCAGCCCCCAATCCGGTAACGGATCTAGTAGGGGGCAGACTTTCTCTCTTCGCCCAGGCTTGGGCAAGAGATGTCCAGGATCCCTGGGCGTTGAAAATTGTGTCCCAGGGATATCTTCTGGACTTCAAAGCTTCTTCCCCAAAAGGAAGATTTCATCTCTCACAATTATCTGCAAACCAGATAAAGAGAGAGGCATTCTTACATTGTGTTCAAGACCTCCTAGTTATGGGAGTGATCCACCCAGTTCCAAAGGAGGAACAGGGGCAAGGCTTCTATTCAAATCTGTTTGTGGTTCCCAAGAAAGAGGGAACCTTCAGACCAATCTTAGATCTCAAGATCCTAAACAAATTTCTCAGGGTCCCATCCTTCAAGATGGAGACTATTCAAACCATCCTACCTATGATCCAGGAGGGTCAATATATGACTACCATGGACTTAAAGGATGCTTATCTGCACATTCTGATACACAGAGATGATCATCGGTTTCTCAGGTTCGCCTTCCTAGACAGGCATTACCAGTTTGTGGCTCTTCCCTTTGGGTTAGCTATGGCACCAAGAATCTTTATGAAGGTTCTGGGGTCACTCCTAGCGCGGAGTATAGCAGTAGCCCCTTACCTAGACGACATTCTAATACAGGCGTCGAATTTTCAAATCGTCAGGTCCCATACAGACATTGTTCTGGCATTTCTGAGGTCGCATGGGTGGAAAGTGAACAAAGAAAAAAGTTCTCTATCCCCTCTCACAAGAGTTTCCTTCCTAGGAACTCTGATAGATTCTGTAGAAATGAAGATTTACCTGACATGCTCAGTCAGTGGAATGGGGATTACACAGATTTGTCCCCTCTACTAAATCTGGATCAAGAGACCAGGGATTCTCTTCTCTGGTGTTATCTTGGGTCCATCTGTCCAAGGGTATGACCTTCCGCAGGCCAGATTGGAAAATAGTAACGACAGATGCCAGCCTTCTGGACTGGGGTGCAGTCTGGAACTCCCTGAAGGCTCAGGGCTTGTGGACTCAGGAGGAGACACTCCTTCCGATAAACATTCTGGAACTAAGAGCGATATTCAATGCTCTTCAGGCTTGGCCTCAGCTAGCTGCGGTCAGGTTCATCAAATTTCAGTCGGACAACATCACGACTGTACCCTACATCAACCATCAAGGGGGAACAAGCAGTTCCCTAGCAATGTTGGAGGTTTCAAAAATAATTCTATGGGCAGAGGTTCACTCTTGCCATCTATCAGCTATCCATATCCCAGGAGTAGAGAACTGGGAGGCGGATTTTCTAAGTCGACAGACTTTTCATCCGGGGGAGTGGGAACTCCATCCGGAGGTGTTTGCACAGTTGATTCAACTTTGGGGCAAACCAGAACTGGATCTCATGGCGTCTCGTCAGAACGCCAAGCTTCCTTGTTACAGATCCAGGTCCAAGGATCCCAAGGCAGTGCTGATAGATGCTCTAGCAGCGCCTTGGTCTTTCAACCTGGCTTATGTGTTTCCACTGTTTCCTCTGCTCCCTCATCTGATTGCCAAGATCAAGCAGGAGAGAGCTTCGGTGATTTTGATAGCACCTGCGTGGCCACGCAGGACTTGGTATGCAGATCTGGTGGACATGTCATCCCTTCCACCATGGACTCTACCGCTGAGGCAGGACCTTCTACTTCAGGGTCCTTTCAACCATCCAAATCTAATTTCTCTGCGTCTGACTGCTTGGAGATTGAACGCTTGATTTTATCAAAATGTGGTTTCTCCGAATCGGTCATTGATACCTTAATTCAGGCTCGAAAGCCTGTCACCAGGAAAATCTATCATAAGATATGGTGTAAATATCTTCATTGGTGTGAATCCAAGGGTTACTCATGGAGTAAAGTCAGGATTCCCAGGATATTATCTTTTCTCCAAGAAGGATTGGAGAATGGATTGTCAGCTAGTTCCTTAAAGGGACAGATTTCTGCTCTGTCTATTCTTTTGCACAAGCGTCTGGCGGATGTTCCAGACGTTCAGGCGTTTTGTCAGGCTTTAGTTAGAATCAAGCCTGTGTTTAAACCTGTTGCTCCGCCATGGAGTTTAAACTTAGTTCTTAAAGTTCTTCAAGGGGTTCCGTTTGAACCTCTGCATTCTATAGATATTAAGCTTTTATCTTGGAAAGTTCTGTTTTTGGTAGCTATCTCTTCGGCTCGAAGAGTTTCAGAGTTATCTGCCTTGCAGTGTGATTCCCCTTATCTGATCTTCCATGCAGATAAGGTAGTTTTGCATACCAAACCTGGGTTTCTTCCTAAGGTGGTATCTAATAAGAATATCAATCAAGAGATTGTTGTTCCGTCACTGTGTCCTAATCCTTCTTCAAAGAAGGAACGTCTATTACACAATCTTGACGTGGTTCGTGCTTTAAAGTTTTATTTACAAGCTACTAAATATTTTCGTCAAACATCTGCATTGTTTGTTGTCTACTCTGGTCAGAGGAAAGGCCAAAAGGCTTCAGCAACTTCTCTTTCCTTTTTGTTAAGAAGTATAATCCGCTTAGCTTATGAGACTGCTGGCCAGCAGCCTCCTGAAAGAATTACAGCTCATTCCACTAGAGCGGTGGCTTCCACATGGGCTTTTAAAAATGAGGCTTCTGTTGAACAGATTTGTAAGGCGGCGAGTTGGTCCTCGCTTCATACTTTTTCTAAATTCTACAAATTTGATACTTTTGCTTCTTCGGAGGCTATTTTTGGGAGAAAGGTCTTACAGGCAGTGGTGCCTTCCGTTTAAGCTCCTGCCTTGTCCCTCCTTTCATCCGTGTCCTATAGCTTTGGTATTGGTATCCCACAAGTAATGGATGAATCCGTGGACTGGATACACCTTACAAGAGAAAACAAAATTTATGCTTACCTGATAAATTTATTTCTCTTTTGGTGTATTCAGTCCACGGCCCGCCCTGTCATTTTAAGGCAGGTGTTTTTTATTTTTAAACTACAGTCACCACTGCACCCTATAGTTTCTCCTTTCTCTTGCTTGTCTTCAGTCGAATGACTGGAGGTGGCAGTTAGGGGAGGAGCTATATAGACAGCTCTGCTGTGAGTGATCCTCTTGCAGCTTCCTGTTGGGAAGGAGAATATCCCACAAGTAATGGATGAATCCGTGGACTGGATACACCACAAGAGAAATAAATTTATCAGGTAAGCATAAATTTTGTTTTTCCTCATCTCAATATCATTAACCCCTTAATGACCGATGACATACAGGGTACATGGGTACGTCCTACAAAAAATGGTTGTCAACGAACAGCCATATACCCTGTACGTCTTCAGGGGTGGAAGCGATCCTGATCGCTTCCATCTGCTTTCAAAGTATTGCCGTGATGCCTCGATATTGAGGCATCACTGTAATACCTTTTTTCACACATTGATGCAGAGAGAGCCACTCTGTGGCCCACTGTCAGGGTGCCAGGAATCAGACTGATATGAGAAGTGCAAAAATAATCACACCTTTATTAATAGCAAAAAATAATAAAAAGTCCACAAGTCAAATAACAATCCAGGAATCAAAACCAGAGCTGGTAGTCAGACGAGCCGAGTCAGGAGCCAAAGCGAGTAGTCAGATGAGCCAGAATCAGGAACAAGGAGAACAGAGTCAGGAACAAGCCAGGGATCAGGAACCAGGAGGGACGTCAGACAGCCAGGTAATACACAGGAGCTCTCACAAACAGGTCTGAGACAACGCATAAAGGGCAAAGCATACTGAACAGAGGCCCTTTAAATAATAAGTGATGACATCACAATTCTGAGACTGCATCCTGTCTCACACGGATGATGTACACCAGTCTGACCATAAAAGGAAGTGCAGGAAATGAGCAGCATCACACAGAATGCACCAGAGTCAGCAAGAGAGGTGAGTAAAATAGCTGCCAGCAGCACATGGCAAACAAAGTAGGGGGAAAACCCTGACAGTACCCTCCCCTTAATGACCCCTCCCCCGCAGGAGGAAAAAAGGCTTATTGGGGAAACGGGCATGGAAGGCATGGAGGAGGGCGGGAGCATGAACATCAGAGGAGGGAACCCATGAACGCTCCTCTGGACTGTAGCCCCTCCAGTGAACCAAATACTGTACACGGCCCCTGGACATACCAGAGTCAATAATGCTGCTGACCTCATACTCATGGTTGTCAACAAAGATAGGACGGGGATGAGGCAACACAGTGGTAAACCGATTACAAACCAATGGTTTCAAGAGAGAGACATGAAAAACATTGGAGATGCGCATTGCAGGAGGAAGGTCAAGAGCGTAGGCCACAGGATTGACCCGTCGGAGTATTCGAAAAGGACCAACATAACGGGGAGCCAGTTTATTGGAAGGCACACGAAGGTTCAAGTTGCAGGAGGACAGCCAAACTCTCTCACCAACCTGGTAGGAAGGCGCGGGCAGACGCCTACGATCAGCCTGGAACTTTTGGCACTGCATAGAACGATGAAGGCAATCCTGAATCTGCACCCACGTAGAACGGAAATGCCGGAGATGCTCCTTCAAAGCCGGAATACCCTGAGACATGAATGAATTGGGCAACAAGGATGGTTGAAACCCATAATTCGCCATGAGCGGGCATAACTTGGAGGAAGCATTAATAGCACTATTATGAGCAAACTCATCCCAAGGTAACAGTTCAGACCAATTATTGTGGTAATCTGAGACATAGCAATGGAGGAACTGTTCCAGAGCTTGATTAAACCATTCCGCAGCCCCATTGGATTGAGGGTGATATGCCGAGGAGAAGGAAAGCTGGATCCCCATTTGAGCACAAAAGGAATGCCAAAATCTGGAGATAAACTGGCTACCCCGGTCTGACACTATCTCCTTGGGTAACCCATGTAATCGGGCAAAAATTGAAGCAAGCTCCTGAGCGGTAGGCAACTTCTTCAAGGGAATGCAATGTGAAAAATGGTCAACCACCATAAGGATAACAGTATTGCCATTGGAAACAGGGAGCTTGACAATGAAGTCCATGGAAAGATGTGTCCAAGGATGCTCACCATTAGCAATAAGTTGAAGAAGACCCACAGGAAGACGTTGAGGAGTCTTATTCTGTGCACAAACTGAGCAGGAGGCAACATATGCAGCAACATCAGAACAAAGACCTGGCCACCAGAACTGTCGAGTAACAGACCAAATAATTTGGTTCTTGCCTGGGTGACCTGTGGCTTTAGGATAGTGGTAATTGTGCAAAAGTTTAGTTCGAAGATTCTCAGGAACAAAACACTTACCACTAGGTTTCTCAGGAGGTGCATTGGTTTGTGCAGCCAGGATCTCCTCTACCAAGGGAGAAGTCAAATTAGTACGTATGGTAGCCAAAATATGCTCAGGAGGTATAACAGGAGTAGGTACAGACTCCTCCTTGGACAGAGGTGAAAAGTGTTGAGAGAGGGCATCAGCCCTAACATTCTTACTACCAGGCAGGTAGGAGACCACATAATTAAACTGAGCCAAAAAAAGCGCCCATCTGGCCTGTTGAGGGCGGCAAACGTTTTGCTTCAGATAGATAAGTTAAATTCTTGTGGTCAGTAAGAATGAGCACTGGCATGCTAGTACCCTTGAGAAGATGCCTCCATTCCTTGAGTGCCAAAATTATGGCCAGTAATTCCCTGTCGCCAATTTCATAATTGCACTCCGCTGGAGACAATTTCTTAGAGAAGAAACCAAACGGATGCAAGGAACCGTCAGGCGTAGGACGCTGAGACAAGAGGGCACCTACTCCAGTCTCAGACGCATCGACCTCAAGAACGAAAGGCAGGACAGGGTTAGGATGAGCCAGAATTGGAGCGGCAGCAAAGGCAGTCTTAAGACTATCAAAGGCCTTAATGGCAGTAGGTGACCAATGGAGTGGATCATTCTCTTTACGGGTCATGTCTGAGATGAGTTTGACCAAGGAAGAAATGTTTTTAATAAACTTTCTATGGTAATTGGCAAACCCCAAAAAAACGTTGAATAGATCGAAGACCAACTGGGCGAGGCCACTGCAGAACTGCAGATAACTTGTCAGGATACATGGAGAACCCTGCAATGGAGATAACATTACCTAGGAAGGTTACTTGAGTCTGATGGAACTCACATTTCTCGAGTTTACAAAACAGGCCGTTCTCACGTAGTCTCTGAAGAACCTGTGTAACATCAGAATGATGAGCCTCAAGTGTGGGTGAGTGTATGAGGATGTCGTCTAAGTACACCACAACACACTGTTGCAACATATCTCATAGGACATCATTAATAAATTCCTGGAAAACAGCAGGAACATTACATAGGCCAAAGGGCATTACAAGATACTCATAATGCCCGCTCCTGGTGTTAAATGCTGTTTTCCATTTGTGGCCCTCCTTAATCCTAACGAGATTGTACGCTCCTCTCAAATCAAGTTTAGTAAAGACCGTAGCTCCCTCGAGGCGGTCAAAGAGTTCCGTAATCGTAAGACCGGTGAGGAGGCAACGTACCGGCACACACCATGTCAAAAACATCTAGGAACTCTCGGTACTCCTCTGGCAATTGAGATACCGAAGAAGTGCACAAGAGTTTAACTGGTTTTCGAAGACAAGTGAAAATACATTGCGGAGACCACGACAAAATTTCGGACCTGAGCCAGTCGAGACTGGGATTGTGCTTTTGGAGCCAGGGATAACCCAGAACAACCAGAAAATGTGGAGAGTTTATCACCTGGAACTGTGCAGGCTGAAGGGGCTTGCCATCAATGGCTTCAATAGCAAGCGGAACGGACCGAGGCAAAACAGGAATGGAGTGCTTTGATACAAAAGCACTGTCAATGAAATAGCCCGCTGCACCAGAGTCAATAAGAGCCTGGGTGACTATGGAGGAGTCCACCCAGGAAAGGACAACCGTAACCAAAGGTTTCTCCTTTAGCGGTTCCGGGGATGAGGCTAAACCACCTAAGGTCTGCCCCTGAAAGGACCTTAGGTGTGAGCGTTTCCCGACCGTGTAGGACAAGACTTCAAAAGGTGGCCCTGTAACCCACAATAGATCAGGAACCATGAGGGACAAGCCAGGGATCAGGAACCAGAGGCCCTTTCAATAATAAGTGATGACATCACAATTCTGAGACTGCATCCTGTCTCACACGGATGATGTACACCAGTCTGGCCATAAAAGGAAGTGCAGGAAATGAGCAGCATCACACAGTATGCACCAGAGTCAGCAAGAGAGGTGAGTGGAATGGCTGCCAGCAGCACATGGCAAACAAAGTAGGGAAAAAACCCTGACACCCACTCTGCAACGGCCAGCGATGGTGCCGATCATTGGTGGGTGGGAGCCATTGCAAGGAAGCGGGTGGGCGGCCTATCACTGGTGAACTTCCGGCCAGCAGTGTGTAATCATTCACGGGTGCGCGCTGGAGCGCGCGCACCCGTGATCTGCCCATATGGGCGCCTATGAAGTGGTGCGAGAAGGTGGTGGGAGAAGAGGGCGGGATAGGGGGGAGAAATAATGTTGGGAAAGGGATCTGGGAGGGGGAGGGGGGAGGGTATTGAGGGGGGGCAGCTACACTACAGAAAAAGTGTGAATAACTTAAAAAAAAGCCCAATTTTATTGCAAAGTGGGTACTGGCAGACAGCTGCCAGTACCCAAAATGGTGACAAATAGTTAGTGGGGGGAGGATTAGAGAGCTGTTTGGGGGGCTCAGGGAGGTTGAGTGGTAAGGCGGGACCCTACATTGCAGAAAATCTATAATTAAAAAAAATATATATATATTTTTATACTGGCAGACTTTCTGCCAGTACTAAAGATGGCGGTGACAATAGTGATGTGGGATTGGGAAGAGAGCTGTTTGAGAGTGGTCAGGGAGGGATCAAGGGGTGGGATGTGTCAGATTGGAGGCTGATCTCTACACTAAAGCTAAAATTAACCCTTCAAGCTCCCTACAAGCTACCTAATTAACCCCTTCACTGCTGGGCACAATACAAGAAGCAATGCAAAAAGCAATGCCAAAGCCATATATGTCTGCTATTTCTGAACAAAGGGGATTCCAGAGAAGCATTTACAACCATTTGTGCCATAATTGCACAAGCTGTTTGTAAATAATTTCAGTGAGAAACCCAAAGTTTGTGAAAAAGTTAGTAAAAAAAGTTAACGATTTTTTTTATTTGATCGCATTTGACTGTGAAATGGTGGCATGAAATATACCAAAATGGGCCTAGATCAATACTTTGGGTTGTCTACTAAAAAAAATATATACATGTAAAGGGTTATACAGGGATTCCTAACATATATCAGTGTTCCACTGTAACTATAGCTAATTTTGAAAGACAATGGTTTGGAAATTGTAAAGTGATACTTGTATTTATTGCCCTATAACTTGCAAAAAAAACAAAGAACATGTAAACATTGGGTATTTCTAAACTCAGGACAACATTTAGAAACTATTTGGCATGGGTGTTTTTTGGTGGTTGTAGATGTGTAACAGATTGTGAAGGTCAAAGTGAGAAAAAGTATGTTTTTTCAATTTTTTCATAATATTTTATAATTTTTTTATAGTAAATTATATATGATGAAAGTTATGGTTTCTTTAGAAAGTCCATTTAATGGCGAGAATAACGGTATATAATATGTGTGGTTACAGTAAATGAGTAAGAAGAAAATTACAGCTAAACACAAACACTGCAGAAATGTAAAAATAGCCCTGGTCCCAAACGGTCAGAATATTGAAAAGTGATGTGGTCCTTAAGGGGTTAAACATTACTAATGTAGGTGCAATGATAATAAACAGAAAAATAGATTAATGATTAAAAGTGGCCATGTCTACATTCTTGTTCAGACCAAAAGAGTACGTAGCTTCCAAATCCAAAACGTTTCTCTTTGTCTTAAATGTATGAACCAATTTACTCCTCAAGATTTGGATATGTGTTCAATTGGGGTCATTTTGATAGAATCTTTATTCTCTTCATGAAAACACTGTACATGTCTTGGTACACTATGTTTGATCAGTCTATTCTCAATGTTCCTGTGATGCTCCCCCCCATCTTTTCTTTATGGGTCTGCAGGTGGGCCCAACATACTGTGGGCCACAAATGCAGTCAAGCAAATAAATCACAAATTGTGTATCACAAGTTATACGTAAACTAATATTGAAACATTCATCCGTATAGTGTGATTTAAATTTGTCTGTCCCACTGACCACGTTAGGGCATAGACTACATAGTTTTCTACCACATTTGTAAAAACACTTTTGGCCCAGATTCATAGTGGAACTATTATCAGACCTGGTACAGTGAGAACCCTTGACCTTGCTGCTTCTATCATTCATTCTCCTAGTTACCACTTTGCTGGGTGCTAGTTTGTTTTTGAGCATTGGTGCTCTAGTGAAAGTACACAGTGGGTTTTTTTCTAAAATATTTTTGAAAACATGATCATAAGTCAAAATGGGCCAATGTTTATTTATTATTTTGTGTATAGCATTATGATTACTATTGAATTTAGTAATGAAACGAGGAGTATATTTTTCATTTATTGGCCATAAACTGTGGTTATGTTTTAATTTATTTTTATTTTGAGAGAGTAATTCACTACTGTCAATATTTTTTCCTCTAAGGAAACCTTGATTTATAAGCTCAATGGGATCATTTTTCTCAAGGAATCTCTCTTTGAGGCTGTCCGCTTGTTCCTCAAATACTTACAAATACAATACAAATAACCCTAATTTCAGAAAAATTCCTCTTGACTCGACAGAACTAGTTAAAAGGAATATTCCTCTTCCATGGTACATAATGATTGCTCCTATAATTCAAGTAACTGTTACTGTCTACCTCCTTTGAAAATGTTTTGGTAGCTATATTACCATGGGCATCCCAATATAAAACAAGGTCCAAAAATTCCAAATGATTGGTTTTGATATTGGCTGTGAAAGATAAACCCATTTCATTTTTATTTAGATGGTCCACAAAAGATTGTGCTGAATTTGAACTACCCTCCCAAATAAAAATCAGGTCATCGATATAGCGACCAAAGAACACCAGGCTTGCTCCAAATTCCAAGGAATAAATGTATTTCTCCTCAAATGCACCCATAAAAAGATTGGCAAAACTTGGGGCAAACCTGGAGCCTATCGTCATGCCTTTGACCTGTAGAAAAAACTGCTCTTGGTAGATAAAATAATTATGCTGGAGAACAAATTTAATTGCTTCCAGCAAGAAATGTTTTTGTTTGGAAGGCATAAAAATATCCTTATCCAAATATGATGCAATTACCTCAATACCCAATAAATGTTGAATGTTCGAGTAGAGAGCGGTGTCATACTCTGCAAGGGAGCAGGTTCAGGAGTAAGGAGCTGTTGTGCAGAGGTGTCAGGTTTTGGGGTTAATGTTGTGTTTTGTCTGCGTGAGTCTTTCCTTTTAGGCATAATTAAACAGGTACAAGGTTTAGGAAATAAAGTAAATGGTTTTATTCATAGGATAAAGCAATGTAGAGAAATGCAATTTAGATAAGACAATGTCTATAGGCTGTAGTATCAGGCAGGAATACAGTTCTTTGTAATAACAGACAGGATACTTGCATATGCTCTAGATTGGAACAGTGAAATTACACGCAGGAAAGCAGAGCTTTGTAATAACAAGCAGGATACTTGCATATGCTGTAGAACTGGAGCTGAGTAGAATCAGGCAGGAAAACAGAGCTTGTATAACAGACAGGATACTTGCATATGCTGAAGACTGGAATATGTAATTACACTCAGGAAGGCAGAGCTTTGTAATAACAAGCAGGATACTTGCATATGCTATAGAACTGGTACTTTAAGGAAACTTGCATAAACTGCAAACTGGTACTTTGTAGAAACAAACAGGATATTTGCATAGACTGCAATTGGAACTTTGTAGTATCAGGAAACAAGCAAGCAAAAGTACCTGAATCAGTCCTTAGGAAATAAAGTTTTAGGCAAGTTCAATTGCCATGAATTCAGTCCAAAAATGAAACACAGTGCCAAGGAATTATCCAGAAAGGTAGTCAGTAATTGTAGCAGAAGTCAGGAACAAGGAAATCCAACATAACTGACCAGGAAATCCAACATAACTGTATTTCTCACAGGAAACAGGAGCAGAGAGTCTTTCAGAGTATCACTCTTAATGTGAAAGCACAGAATTGCAAACAAACCACCAAGATAAAGCAGGCTGCTGATTAAATGATTTCTTTCAGCTGGCAAGCAGGTGTAGCCAGAGAGCTAAAGTTGCAGTAAACAGAAAAACACAATATTCCTTTCCTGTGATCAAGCCATCTGGTGGCATAGTGGTAACACAACAGGCTGGGAAATAACAGCTGCAGAAATAGAGACAGGTCCCAGGTTCAATTCCAGGCTGAACCCTGACAAGCGGAGACATCACAGGACACCCAAAGTAAGTCTCTGTCCCCTTTCTTTATATCCAATGTCTTAGATATCAGGTCTGTTGAGTCTCTTATATAAGAAGGTAGCATCACCACCATTTTGTTTTCAGCTATTGATCTATATATTGGGAGAGGTTACAAGTTAAATTCCCAATGCCCAAAATGATGGGCCTCCCTGGGGGATTTGTCCTACTTTTATTTACTTTGGGTAAATGATAATAGTATGCCATATTTGGGTTGATGGGAATCAAAAAATCTTGTTCTTTTTTATTGACAATGCCTTCCAATTAACTTCCTCATATACTGAGTAGTGGGATCAAAAGTAAGTTTCCTATAATAATTTCTATCTAGGAGAATGCGATTGGCTTCTGCTAGATAATTGTCCCTATCCAGGAAGACCCCCCCCCCCCCCTTTGTCAGCTTGTCTAATTATCAAGTTTTTATTTGAAGACAAATTCCATAATGCTCTCTTTTCATAATTGTTTACATTTTATTTGCCTGTTCCTCCTTTGGGGATTTCATTGAAATCCTTTAAAACCAAAGTCTGGAAAAGGTGTAAAGAAGGGCAATTGCTCGGTGGATTAAAATCTGAGTGCAATTTTAACTCAGTATGGATGTAATCATCAAAAAGATGTTTGGTTAGATCATCAGAATTCCAAATAAGGAAATCATCTGTTCTCATTCTTTCATCCATGGTATCTGTTAGAATAGGTCTACTTTTACTTGATTTACAATTTTTATTCCAAAAATATTTTTGTAGGGAAAGTTTCCTAACAAATCTATTCAGATCCCCAAATAATTCGAAAACATTATGTTCATTAGAGGGGCTAAAAGAGAGACCTCTTTGTATGATGGCTATTTCCTTAGTAGATAATGTATGTGAAGAGAGATTGAAAATTCCAGTCTTTAGTTTCTCAAGTTTCTCTTTTTTGAGAGTTTACCTCTCCCCCTACAGCCACGTTTGTGCAAGACCGTTTTTCTCTTTGGGGCAACAGAATATCTGGGGTGAAATGACTTGGTGGTTCTCTTTCTAATTATCTGAGAACTGGTGGTTTCTGTCTGACTTGCTGTCTGTTTCCCTGAAAGTTTTTTTTTTGTTTGAAACCTGTCTGTTGTCCTGATATATTCTCTGCAAATTGTTAGAGGATTCAGGATTCTCATAGAAGCTATCATAATTGTTGGCATTAGGAAAAGACCTCTCTCCAAAATTATAAGTATTAGAAAAAGATCGCCTTCTAAAATTAGTGGGGTATTGTTCTCTATAATTTGAATAATGATTATTTGAGTTATTACTATGGTCCCAATCATCATTATAATTATGAGTATTTATAAATGTGGCATTGGATTGAGAATAATGACATGTGGATCCTTAGTTTTTTCTAGGATTATTTTGCTAATAATTATGACTGTTACTCTGACTCCAATTCTTATTGTTAGGATTTCTAGGTGTAAAATTAGACTGGGGATAATTAGTTTTGAGATCTTGATTATTAAAAACTAGATTCTTTTTCTTGTATTTGGGTTTCTTATAATGTACAAATGCTTCCACACAGGTGGATAGGATCCAGCAGACAAATGGACCCAGAGAATATGTTTAAAAGTCTCTTTATTTTGTATCCATAAAAGTGTACTGTGATCAGTCACAGAATTTTTTTTTTTACAATATCACAGCCTCAAGCATGTCAGCCTAGCAGCTCAAGGTCTAATACTCCAACATGTTTCGTGCTGTTACAGCACTTCCTCAGGGATAGTAAAGGGTTAACTGTTCACCTGTTAAATACATGTATGGTCCAATCAGAAACACGCAATTTAGTTTGAACCAATTGAAATACACAGTCTGAACTCGTTACAAGTTCCTCAAAAGGTGAGACCTTATTTGCATATTCTGATCAGACCAAGTGTAGCAACAGGTGAACAGTATAAAAGACAAGAGTACTTGTGTGCAAGCATTTAACATACACAAATAGACTTTGAGTTTGCACTGATCATAGTACAAAAATGAATTAGTACAGCATAATTACTACAGTGTTTGACAGTAAGTAAAACTAAATAAATAGCCACAGCAGCTTGTTGTAACAAATAGTGCTATAAGCAACTTATGTGAATGAGCTGTGTTTCTCACAGCACTATTTATTATAACAAGTTGCTGTGTTCATACATTTGTTTAGCGTTACTCCCAGTCAAATATTGTGACAATTATACTGTTCCATCTTACAACCAGTCTATCAATCATCCATGTCATTTAGTATGTAAGCCGTAATCAGTAATTTTCATCTATATAGAGGTTGTCACCTCATTGCAAATACTACACTGACAGGCTGGCACTCTAGCCGAACAGGGCTCACATCTTATTGTTAGAGAGGTTGTCAACTTGCAGATTCATTGCGATCACTATACTAGTAGCTTCACATTTTTTGTCTTATCTTTGGACAAAATAAACAGAGCTATTAATTATAGTTGATACATTTTTCTTGTGTTGCAACGCTTTTTTGTTTAATCGAGCTGGAATGTATAGCCCTATACCATTTTGAATGACACGGCTAGAATATGGTAACATTTCAACTGGGCACATTGTAATTGCGACAAATATACATTATAATAAAAACGCCATTGTCTTGTGACCCAGTTGATAAATAGAAACATGGAAATAAGTGAATGCTTTTTTTGAATTTATACATTTTAACTTGTTATCTTGTCTTTAATATATTGCTGTACTAATTCATTTTTGTACTATGATCAGTGCAAACTCAAAGTCTATTTTTGTATGTTAAATGCTTGCACACAAGTACTCTTGTCTTTTATACTGTTCACCTGTTGCTACACTTGGTCTGATCAGAATGTGCAAATAAGGTCTCACCTTTTGAGGAACTTTTAACAAGTTCAGACTGTGTATTTCAATTGGTTCAAACTAAATTGCGTGTTTCTGATTGGACCATACATGTATTTAACAGGTGAACAGTTAACCCTTTACTATCCCTGAGGAAGTGCTGTAACAGCACGAAACATGTTGGAGTATTAGACCTTGAGCTGATAGGCTGACACGCTTGAGGCTGTGATATTGTAAAAAAAAAATTCTGTGACTGATCACAGTACACTTTTATGGATACAAAATAAAGAGACTTTTAAACATATTCTCTTGGTCCATTTGTCTGCTGGATCCTATCCACCTGTGTGGAAGCATTTGTTCATTTTATTTTCAAGTGGTTTGTTCTGGCACAATACCGCTTCCAGCAGCTTCAATAACACTCTCACTGGACGCCCCATACACTGGTTATACCGACGGAAGGACAGCTTCCCATTATCTGCATGCCTGTGACACACAGCATCCAAAGGAGCAAGTAACTGCTGATAAGAGAGCAATTCAGCCCCTGAATGAAGAAGGGTGAGTGAGTGTTTTGTTTTTCTTATGTTTGGACTTCCATTACAAATTACATTGTATAGACAGCCCTGCCATTCTCACTGTGGGACTAATCTATGTAATTGTGAAAAATTGTGGTGTTGTCAATAAATTAGGGGACATAGCTGTTACCAGAAAATTTATTTTCTATACACACAACTCAATCTATGTACCCCCCTGAAAAAAGGACAAGCACTTCAGAATACCAGAAGAAACCAAATATATCTTTCATTCCCTTAGGCTTGTATATGACTGATATACAAGCTAAACCTTAGGGATATTGTTCAGCTTTTCTTAATTACTTCTTATAATTTACTTTTACCAACTTGTCATCGCTATTTCTATTGCCAGTCATCTCACATCTCCCTGAGATATCTATCTCGGAGTCCTGAGTGAAGCTAACAGTTGGCTAGATTATGAGTTTTGCGTTAAAGGGACACTAAACCCAAAACATTTCTTTCATGATTCAGACAGAGAATACAATTTTAAACAACATTCCAATTTACTTCTATTATCTAATTTGCTTCATTATTTAGATATCCTTTTTTAAAGAAATACCAATGCACATGGGTTAGCCAATCACATGAGGCATCAATGTGCAGCCACCAATCAGCAACTACTGTGCATATCTAGATATGCATTTCAGGACATAATATCAAGAGAATGAAGCAAATTAGATAATAGAAGTAAATTAGAAAGTTGTTTTAAAGGGTATTCTCTATCCGAATCATGAAAGAAAAAATTAGGGTTTAATGTCCCTTTAAGCTGTAAAAGCAGCGTTAACAGGTCCTAACGCTGCTTTTTCACTACCACTGCTATTACAAGTCTTGCAGGTTTAGGGACACCGCACACTTCTTTGGCATTACCACAAACCGACTTACGTAAACTTTGTAAACCCTTTTTCTATGGGACTTCCATAGCGCTGGTATTACGAGTCTGTCCTGGGAAGCCAAAAAGTGAGCGGTACACCCTCTACCTCCAAGATTCCTAACGCATTTTAAAGTCAGTAGTTATGAGTTTTACACTACAACACCGTAGCATAAAACTCATAACTAAAGTGCTAAAAAGTACACTAACACCCATAAACTACCTATTAAGCCGTAAACTGAGGCCCTCCTGCATCGCAAACACTATAATAAAAATATTAACCCCTAATCTGCCGCTCTGAACATTGCCGCCACTAGAATAAACATATTAACCCCTAAACCGCCGCCCGCCCGCCTCGTAAACACTAGTTAAATATTATTAACCCCTAATCTGCTGCCCCTAACATCGCCGCCATCTACATTATACTTATTAACCCCTAATCTGCCATCCCCAATGTCGCCGACAGTATGTATTAACCCCTAAATCTAAGTCTAACCCTAACCATAACACCCCCTAACTTAAATATAATTTAAATAAATCTAAAGAAAATTACTATAATTAATTAAATTATTCCTATTTAAAACTAAATACTTACCTATAAAATAAACCCTAAGCTAGCTACAATATAACTAATAGTTACATTGTAGCTAGCTTAGGGTTTATTCTTTATTTTACAGGCAAGTTTGTATTTATTTTAACTAGGTAGAATAGTTACTAAATAGTTATTAACTATTTAATAACTACCTAGCTAAAATAAATACACATTTACCTGTAAAATAAAACCTAACCTAAGTTACACTAACACCTAACACTACACTACAATTAAATAAATTACCTACATTAAATACAATTAAATAAATTAAATACAATTAAATAAATTAACTAAATTAAATACAATTAAATAAATTAAATTTGCTAAATCACAAAAAAAACAAACACTAAATTACAGAAAATAAAAAAACAAATTACAGATCTTTAAACTAATTACACCTAATCTAATACAATTAAAAAAGCCCCCCAAAATTAAAAAAAACCCTAGCCTAAACTAAACTATCAATAGCCCTTAAAAGGGCCTTTTGCGGGGCATTGCCCCAAAGTAATCAGCTCTTTTACCTGTAAAAAAAAATACAAACAACCCCCCAACAGTAAAACCCACCACCCACACAACCAACCCACCAAATAAAAGCCTAACTAAAAAAAAATAAGCTCCCCATTGCCCTTAAAAGGGCATTTGGATGGGCATTGCCCTTAAAAGGGCATTTAGCTCTTTTGCAGGCCCAAAGCCCTAACCTAAAAAATAAACCCACCCAATACACCCTTAAAAAAATCACACTAACCCCCGAAGATTCACTTACTGGGAGAAGTCTTCATCCAAGCGGAAAGATGTCCTCAATGAAGCCGGCAGAAGTGGTCCTCCAGACGGGCAGAAGTGGTCCTCCAGACGGGCAGAAGTCTTCATCCAGATGGCACCTTCTATCTTCATCCTTCTGGCGCAGAGTGGGTCCATCTTCAAGACATCCGACGCGGTGCATCCTCTTCAAACGACGGCTTCTTCGTAATGAATATCTCTTTAAGTGACGTCATCCAAGATGGCGTCCCTTAGATTCCGATTGGCTGATAGAGTTCTATCAGCCAATCGGAATTAAGGTAGAAAAAATCATATGTATTTAATTTTTATTTAATTGTAATGTAGTGTTAGGTGTTATTGTAACTTAGGTTAGGTTTTATCTTACAGGTCAATTTGTATTTATTTTAGCTAGGTAGTTACTAAATAGTTAATAACTATTTAATAACTATTCTACCTAGTTAAAATAAATACAAACTTGCCTGTAAAATAAAAATAAACCCTAAGCTAGATACAATGTAACTATTAGTTATATTGTAGCTAGCTTAGGGTTTATTTTATAGGTAAGTATTTAGTTTTAAATAGGAATAATGTAGTTAATGATAGTCATTTTATTTAGATTTATTTTAATTATATTTCAATTAGGGGGTGTTAGGGTTAGGGTTAGACTTAGGGTTATTACATTTAATATAATGGCTGCGACATTGGGGCGGCAGATTAGGGGTTAATAAGTGTAGGTAGGTTGTGGCGACATTGGGGGTGGCAGATTAGGGGTTAATAAATATAATGTAGGTGGCGGCGATGTTGGGGGCAGCAGATTAGGGGTTAATAAGTATAATGTAGGTGGCGACGGTGTCTGGAGCGGCAGTTTAGAGGTTAATAAGAATAATGTAGGTGTTGGCGATGTCAGGGGCTAATTAGGGGTTAATAAGTGTAAGATTAGGGGTGTTTAGACTCGGGGTTCATGTTAGGGTGTTAGGTGTAAACATAATGGGGCTGCGTTTCTGAGTTTTACGCTGCTTTTTGGCAGGTGTTAGACTTTTTCTCAGCCAGCTCTCCCTATTGTTGTCTATGGGGAAATGGCGCACAAGCACATACGACCAGCTCCCTGCTGACTTAAGCAGCGCTGGTATTGGAGTGCGGTATGGAGCACAATTTTGCTCTATGCTCACTTCTTGCCTTTTAACGCCGGGTTTGTAAAAACCCGTAATACCAGCGCTGTAGGTAAGTGAGCGGTGAGAAAAAACTGCTTGTTAGCACCGCATAGCTCCTATCGCAAAACTCGTAATCTCGCCAAGTGTATTTTTTGTTATTATATCTATATATATAGAACCCTCCTTATAAACCTCATCATCCCTAGCTGATTTTTTAATTTTCGTTTGGACTAATTTCTTTTAAAATTCGTCTGTCCTATATGTGACTTCGCCGTTTAAAGTTATATAGGTCTCAGTGGTTTCAAAGGGCTTTAATGCCAATTGTATATTTTCTATTTCTTCACTAGCATTTTTGATAAGTGAGTCTATATGTGTAATTAGTAGAGTCAGAAGTTTAAAATCACAATTTGTGAGTATCTCATCCCATTCTTTTAATAGCCCTTCATTGTCCTTAAAATAACATTGTTTTAATATCCTTAGGCCACGGGGCACTTGTTTCTTGATGAGATACTTTCTCAAAGTGTCTGCATCCCACCAGTGTTTATGTTCGTTTTTAATAGCTGATTCTAATTTATCAAACAATTGTTTAATTGTATGGTGATTTGTATTAGAACCATCCCCTTCAGATTTGAAATTAAAATGACTATTGTGTCTTTCTGCTAATGTCTGCATGGTGGCAGCCCCAAAGTGTAAGTAATAAAATAAAATTAAAACAGTGTGAAAATATCCCTTAAATGCAATAATCAAAAACAATAGTGAACAAATTAAGTGATAATAAAACTAAAAATCTTGTGTCGCTAAACAGCTGAATATAGAAAACAAAATCTATAATGATGGCAAATAATACATAAGTGCTGAGTGCGCCAAAAATAGTGAGACAAAAATACAATAATTTAATATGATAATAATAGATGCAATACCAACACAGAATTAAAATGAAATTTGTGCAGGAAAATAAAAAGTCCACTAAAGAGTGATCAGTGGGGATCAAATAGTGGGGATTGGTCGCTTCCTCTTCAAAATGAACTTCTGAAGAAACATGAGTCCAAAACTGGAAAAGACAAGAAGAGAAAAGCGGGCACCTAAATGGTGTGATATCTTCAACCAAGGATAAACAAACAACAAGGCAAGAAACGTACTCACGTACTTAAAAGAAAGGACTTTTAAATTCATACATCTTCTGGGATGCTGAGCGTATCGCACGGAATGTGTTTGGTTTGATTTGGGCTACCTCACCTATTTGAACCATCACTTGGATCTCATTTTCATATTGGAAGGATTGTCTGGTCAACACAAGTCTGCTGGCCAACTTCTAATTGTCCAGTCTGCCTTTCCTGCACTGTTGAAGTGCTTGAAAATCTGTGAGTACGTTTCTTGCCTTGTTGTTTGTTTATCCTTGGTTGAAGATATCACACCATTAGGGCGCCCTATTTTCTCTTCTTGTTCTTACCATATTTAATAGTATAAAAATAAACTGTATTTTCCAATTTTTATAGTGCAACAAAGAAGCAAAAGTGTACCTTTAATGGGCAGCTACAAAGGAATTTCTTTTCATCACAAAGACCTGTGTTTCAGACTCTGATGTGAGGTTCAAGACATGTACGTTATAGTTTTTACATCAGCCATGGTGGTCGTGGTGATATTACAACTCACTTAAGCAATTTCTGCAGCAGCATCTAGCTCACCAATAACAAAAAAATTTAGACAAGAGAAATTTGGTGATAAGGAAGAGCAGATAGCGGCAACTGAGGTTCTCACAATTTTAGGTCCATGGATTGTACATCAAAGCTACTCAAGGTAACATGTTTGTGTCTCTAAAATTATAGTTTCAATGAGTCTGTGATTGGTTGATAGCTGTCACATGATAGAGGGTGCTGGCAAAATTAAGTAAATTTTGAAAGTTGACAAAAAATAAATCTACTGCTCATTTAAAACTTAGAGTAAGTGATAATGCATTGTATTTTTATTATGCTCTTGTTGATTATGGAATTCTACTGTTTCTAATGGTCATTAAAAACTTTGAGCTATTAGTCATTCATCACAATGGGTAAGACCAAGGAATATAGCTGTGATATGTGGCAAAAGGTTGTTGAGCTTAAAAAAAAGCAAAAGCATTGAAAATGCCAATTTCCACCATCAGGGCAATAATTAATAAGTTCCAGTCAACTGGAAATGTTATAAATCAACCTGGAAGAAGACGTGTGTCTATATTGTCTCAGCAAACGCCAGTATCTCAGAAAGGGAACTTGGTTTAAGGAAAAGGCAGAGCATATGCCAGTATCTCAGTAAGGAACTTGGTTTCAGGAACAAGCAGAGCAAATGCCAGTATCTCAGAAAGGGAACTTGGTTTCAGGAACAGGCTGAGTATACGCCAGTATCTCAGTAAGGGAACTTGGTTTCAGGAACAAGCAGAGCATGCTCCAGTATCTCAGTAAGGAACTTGGTTTCAGGAACAAGCAGAGCAAATGCCAGTATCTCAGAAAGGGAACTTGGTTTCAGGAACAGGCTGAGCATACGCCAGTATCTCAGTAAGGAACTTGGTTTCAGGAACAAGCAGAGCAAATGCCAGTATCTCAGAAAGGGAACTTGGTTTCAGGAACAGGCTGAGCATACGCCAGTATCTCAGTAAGGAACTTGGTTTCAGGAACAAGCAGAGCAAATGCCAGTATCTCAGAAAGGGAACTTGGTTTCAGGAACAGGCTGAGCATACGCCAGTATCTCAGTAAGGGAACTTGGTTTCAGGAACAGGCTGAGCATACGCCAGTATCTCAGTAAGGGAACTTGGTTTCAGGAACAGGCTGAGCATACGCCAGTATCTCAGTAAGGGAACTTGGTTTCAGGAACAGGCTGAGCATACGCCAGTATCTCAGTAAGGGAACTTGGTTTCAGGAACAAGCAGAGCAAATGCCAGTATCTCAGAAAGGGAACTTGGTTTCAGAAACAGGCTGAGCATACGCCAGTATCTCAGTAAGGGAACTTGGTTTCAGGAACAAGCAGAGCAAATGCCAGTATCTCAGTAAGGGAACTTGGTTTCAGGAACAAGCAGAGCAAATGCCAGTATCTCAGAAAGGGAACTTGGTTTCAGGAAGAAGCAGAGCTTATGCCAGAATCTCAGTAAGGGAACTTGGTTTCAGGAACAAGCGGAGCATATGCCAGTATCACAGAAGAGTTGTTTAGACTCACAGCAGAGAACCTTGGCTTCAGGATACAAAAATGTCACAGTAGAGTTGCTTAGACTCAGCAAGCAGATAAACATACAGTTCTTACAGCAGTGGAGTTTAGTGCCAACAGCCATGGAAGTATACAGGTACTCACAGAAGAGGTGATTAGTCTCAGCAACAGGTAAACATGCAGTTCTCACAGCAGAGGTGCTAGACTCAGAAGCCAGGTAAGCTTACAGTTCTCACAGCAGAGGTTATTAGTCTCAGCAACAGGTAAGCATACAGTTCTCACAGCAGAGGTGCGAGACTCAGCAGCCAGGTAAGCTTACAGTTCTCACAACAGAGGTGATTAGTCTCAGCAACAGGTAAGCATACAGTTCTCACAGCAGAGGTGCTAGACTCAGAAGCCAGGTAAGCTTACAGTTCTCACAGCAGAGGTTATTAGTCTCAGCAACAGGTAAGCATACAGTTCTCACAGCAGAGGTGCTAGACTCAGCAGCGAGGTAAGCTTACAGTTCTCACAGCAGAGGTTATTAGTCTCAGCAACAGGTAAGCATACAGTTCTCACAGCAGAGGTGCTAGACTCAGCAGCGAGGTAAGCTTACAGTTCTCACAGCAGGGGTGTTTAGTCACAGTAGCCAAGTAAGCAAACAGGTACTCACAGAAGAGAAATTGCTGCAACAGGAGGAAGACACAGGATACAAAAGAATTGTCAGAATACAAGCCAAGGGTCTGTAACCAGGAAAGCAGCCCAATCTTTTATAAAGCATAAGGAGAATCCAGAAGAATGGTCAATTAGCAAGCCAAGTTCAGAAGCCAGTAATCCACCAACAAGACAGGAATTCAGGAAGCAGAACAGAGGCACAAACAAAGGAAATAAATCACAATGTCAAGGCAGGAATTGAATAGTGAAGCAGCTATTTATAGAAGAGCTGATTACAAAACTACCTGCAGCTGACAAGCAGGTGGAGCCAGAGAGTAATCCACTGCAGGTAACAGGTCTCCAAAAGGCTGCAAACATAAACAAATACCTCTGGTGGAGCAGGAAAAGAGAAACAGGCTGAGAACCAGGTTCAAATCTAGGCACGGCCGTGACACAAACTCCAGTATCTTCAGTTTGCCAGACACTACTGGAACTTCAAATGGGATCGGGTTCTATGGTCAGATAAAACCAAAATAGAGCTTTTTGGCAATAAACAACCGAGGTGAGTATGGCGCACACACACTTAGATTACGAGTTTTGAGCACTATAGGGAAAGTAAAGAACGCAACAAAAGTTGTGTTATTTAACCCCCTATAGCGCTGCCATTACAAGTTTAAAAAAACCCGGCTTGTGTGGGCGATATGGCTGCGTTGAGCTCCATACCGCACACAAAAGCAGCGCTGTTTTGACGTGCTCATGCATGCTTCCCCCCATAGACATCAATAGGGTGAGCCGGCAGAAAAAAAAAAAAGTCTAACACTTGCGATCGTGAAAAAAAGGAAACAAAAGTTCCTTAACGCAGCCCCATTGATGTCTATGGGGAAAAAGAAAAGACAGTTTAAACCTAACACCCTAACATAAACCCCGAGTCTAAACACCCCTAATCTGCTGCCCCTGACATTGCCAACGCCTGCCTATAGTTATGAACCCATAATCTGCTGCTCCCAATATCGCTGCCACTATACTAAAATTATTAACCCTATTCCACTGCACCCCAACATCGCTGCAACTATATTAAAGTTATTAACCCTTATCCGCCTCTCCCGATATCGCCACCACCTAAATAAAGCTATTACCCTCTAAACCTCTGGCCTCCCACATCCATACCACTAAATAAACCTATTAACCCCTAAACCCCCAGACCCCAACATCGCAACAACCTAAATTAAACAATTAACCCCTAACCCTAACGTAACCCTAAACCTAACACCCCCTAACTTTAACATAATTAAACTAGATCTAAATTAAACTTACAATTATTAACGAAATAAACCTATTAACCCCTAAACCGCCAGCCCCCCACATCACAACGACCTAAATTAAACTATTAACCCCTAACCCTTAAAATAGATCTAAATTAAATTTACAATTATTAACTAAATAATACCTATTTAAAACTAAATACTTACCTGTGAAATAAAACCTAAGCTAGCTACAATATACTGTAACTAATAGTTATATTGCAGCTAGCTTAGGTTTTATTTTTATTTCACAGGTAAGTTTGTATTTATTTTAACTAGGTAGACTAGTTAGTAAATATTTATGAACTATTTACTAACTACCTAGTTAAAATAAATACAAACTTACCTGTCAAATAAAACCTAACCTGCCTTACACTAAAACCTAACATTACAAAAAAAATAAAAAAAATACCATTACAAAAATAAAAAAAACTACCATAACAAAAAAAACGAAATTATCCAAAAAATAAAGATTATTCCTATTCTAATACCCTAAAAAAAACACCCCAAAATAAAAAAGCCTAATCTAGAAAAAACTACCAAGGGCCCTTAAAAGGGCCTTTTGGGGGGCCCTTAAAAGGGTCTTTTGTAGGGCATTGCCCTGAGATAAACAGCTCTTTTGCTCCAACAAAATACAAACACCCCCTAACACTATATAAACTCCCACCCCCCAAACTACCAAGGGCCCTTAAAAGTTGTTAGTTAAACTTAGTTTTTTTAATTTGACAGGTCAATTTTAATTTAATTTAGGCTAGGGGAATTGTAATTTTAATGTAAAGTTAGGGAGTTGTTAGGTTTAGGGGTAAATAGTTTAATTTAGTTTATTTCAATGTAGGGGGCTTTCGGTTTAGGGGTTAATAGTTTAGTATATTTCATTGTGGGGGACTTGCGGTTTAGGGGTTAATAGGTTTAGTATAGTATCGGAGGTGTAGGGCTTAATAACTTTAGTATTAGGGGTGAGATGTGGGCGGACTGCAGATTAGGGGTTAATAATATTTAAATAGTATAAATAAAAAGAGAGAAGCGCTCAACCTGGGAATGAACAATAACATAATAGTTGTTCTATGGCTAGTTACCACCCAAGAAGCAGCCTCTTTTTGCTCGACATGTGCCTTTCACAGAGAAGAACTTTCCTGAAGCATAGCAGTCTGATCCTGACTTCACAGTACAGTCCAGCCCCGAAATACCAGGCAATCCCTCTCTGAACGAGAGAAACAGCAAAACCCCAGACGTACGTTTCGGCCTATTGTGGGCCTCATCAGTGAGGTGCAGCTATATCCCTTTAGACATACTGAGCAAAGGGTCCACGTCTGGATTCCCGCATCATTATAGTGGTAAATAGGGGTTAATATTTTTTTAAAGTGGCAGCGATATCGGGAGCGGCAGATTAGGGGTTAATAAATTTATTATAATGTTTGTGATGCGGGAGGGCCTCGGTTTAGGGGTTAATAGGTAGTTTATGGGTGTTAGTGTACTTTTTAAAAACATTAGTTATGAGTTTTATGTTACAGCTTTGTAGCGTACAACTCATAACTACTGACTTTAGATGGCGTTACAGATCTTGTCATTTTTAGCCTCACCGCAAAACTTGTAATACCGGCACTATGGGAATCCCATGAAAAAACTTCATTTTTCGGAGTGCGGGACTGACGTTACGGTACAGGCTAAAAGGCTTGCGGTACACCTATACCGACCAGACTTGTAATGGCTGTGTTAGGGAAAAAGATGCGTTATGGGCCACAACGCTGCTATTTGACTCATTACACAAAACTCGTAATCTAGCTGACAGAGAGGTAGCCATATAGAAAAGTACCTCATGCCCATGGTTAAATATGGTGGTGACTTTAATGTTTTGGGGCTGTTTTTCTGCCAGAGGACCTGGATATTTTGTTAGCATACATGCCATCATGGACTCTATCAAATATCAACAAATATTAAATGAACACCTGACTGTATCTGCCAGAAAGCTTAAAATGGGCCATGTTTGGATCTTCCAGCAGGAAAATGATACAAAACATACATCAAAATACATACATCAAAATCAACACAAAAATGGTTTACTAACTACAAAAGCAAGGTCCTGCCATGGCCATCCCAGCCCCTGATTTGACCCCCATAGAAAAACTGTGGGGTGGACTGAAGAGGAGAGTCCACCAGCATCAACCTCGAAATTTGAAGGCTCTGGAGAGATTTTGTATGGAGGAATGGTCTCAGATCCCTTGCCATGTATTCTCCAACCTCATCAGGCATTATAAGAGAAGATTGTAGACAAAACAGGGTAAAATGGCACCTGCTTTACAGTTATTTACAATTGTACTCTTAAATTTACCCCCACCTCCTAGTCACCCTTTGATTTCACTGTGGCGTACCGCTTGATCTCATACAAATGACCTTTCTTTGGGGTTATAACCGTAATAGCCTCCGGGGCAGGATGGTAGGCTACACACACATGTGCACTCACTGCTTACCTCTTCCAACCTCTGGGCTTCCACACACGGGTCCCCTCTTCGGTATCTCCTGCAAGGTTTTAAAAGCACAGTGACTGGAAAAACCTACAATAATTTTTCATGTTTAAATTGCATGGCAACATATGCCATCTACCTCCTTACGTGCAACCAATGTGGGATACAGTATGTGGGGCTCACGAGCATGGAAATGAGAGAAAGAATTTTTGAGCATGTTTCCAGTATCAAACAAGGGAAACTCACTACCCCATTGGTACAGCACTATAGGAGGTACATAGAAAAAAGTGCTGAGTCATTGAAATGGTCCATAATAGAGACAGTTAAATGTCCGATAAGAGGTGGAGATAAGGACAAATTGTAAGGAAAGAGCGAGGTTTTTTGGATTCACAAGCTCAAAACAAGGACACCAGATGGTTTTAATACCAATTATAACGATTAACTACTGGGAATAAATACCCAAGTCATCAGTGTTGGTGTCTGTGAATACCAGAGACCTCCCTCTCCCTACAGTAAATACATAACCTCCTTGTACAGCATTATATGATGACAATCGTTTTATTAACAATATACCATGATTAGTGTTTGTTAAACAGTGGTGTTGGTATCAAAAGTTGAATGAAATTGGGAAGAGGAAAATAAATCACCATTTTTGACATACATAAGAGAAAACGTCTGTATATATATATAAATATAATATATATATATATATATATATATACTGTATATACAGTATGCGTACAGTCAATAATAGACACTGAAAATTATTTATAGCTAGTCAATATGATGTGTTTTGTTTAGTTTGCAATTTATTATCTCCATATGTAGTCATGGTTTATTAAAGTCACTGTACACAATGTATAAAATAGTTTTTGTTTTAAATAATCAGAAAGCAATACAGGAATAAATGAGTTCTATATTATCCCTGCAAATACCAATGTATTGTTGTATTCTGCAATGTGTTTTCCTTTACAATTGTTTATCAGTCCAATACTTACCTGTAATATAAGAGGTTAAAAGGAGGTGATGTACATCCCACATAACTGAGGGGTGGAGATTGAGGGCTCACTCTATGATATTGGTTTTAGCCAATCACTTGGTAATAAGTGTTTTAAAAGGACTGTTTTTGTCAGTAAACTGCAGCTACGATTACGGCTGTGTAGGCCGAAACGCGTCAGCAGCAGTGTTAAGGAGTGAGCTCCTCATCCCATCTCCACTGTCATAGTGGCAGCTTGATCTGATTTCAATTTTATCTTTATTGGAAATAAAAGTCTAAGTTGTATTCACAATCTTTGTGGCGGTGATCCTTTATCTCTTTGGTGTGGAATGTGTATTATAGGAGAAGACTCAGAGCTTTTATCTTGGCAAAGGGAGTTAGCACAAAGTATTGACTAGAAGGGTGCCAATAATTTTTTTTTAATAACCTGTGTTGTGTTTGCAATTGTTTGATATCCATGAGAGCAGAGTATTATGTGTATTTTTTGAACAAAAGATCAAAAGGTTAAACAATAAAGGGAATTTTTCATAGTCCTCTTTGCTCATATTTAACAAGGGTGCAAATATTAGGGGAGGGCATTATATATATATAATTTAAATATATCAGGCATGAGTGTATCAAGCTCTTATTATTATCATTATCTATTATGATCTATTATTATTATTATCATTATGTGTTATGCGACAGACTCTACAGTGACATACAGAGGATACAATTAATAAACACAGGACAGGGAAGGCAGACTTGGACAGAAGAATTACAAAGTCCCCATTTCTTAATACATTTTTTACCACCATATCTAGTTTTAGAATGAGAGATTAATATAGAAAAGATTGTTTTCTTACCACTATAATACTTGTCTTTGGTCTGTAAATTGTTATACATTGTGCAATATTTAAATGACTCCACTGTAAAGTGCATAGAAGCATCAAATAATACTCTTGGTACGTTTAGCTGTGTGTCATTAACCCGAATTCCGCAGATGTGGATATGGCCTGATGCAATTTTCATGCAAATATGTCCCCTTATTGTAGCATAAGAAGATTTCTAATAAGATTACTAGATTTCATCTAAAAGTCTATAAAGCTAATGATGCATTGCAATGCAATTTCCGGATCATTCACTATTCACTATATCTGAAGCTTAGAATATCATAAATGTGCATTTAATCTGAGCTTAACCTATTTTAGGTCTGATGTTGAACAAAATTGGAATATGTACTAGGCTGTGAATACAGATATCCTTATAGCAGGCTAGAATACCACATTAGTAAATGTATTCAATTACACAGGGCCCATTTCTCTTTGAAATCATCACATCACTGCTCACAGAGGCAAACCTCTTTCAATTCTCAAAAAAAAGGTGACTTAACCAGAAAAAGCAGTTGTCAGCTGCTTCCAATAGAAAATGAAATGCAGTATCTTGCAGGGGAGATTTAATGTGACAGGGCGCACCTGACACTGGTAAGCAGAATTCTTTTGAAGCATAAAGCAATCAAATTGTGCTGTTTTTAGCATACTTATCCTTGCATTCTCTTCTTGTTTTGTATACATGTCTTTTTTTAGCAGTGCACTAAGCTCATTGTATATTTTGAGGCATTTCACCCGACTTACATTTAGCAAAAAAAACTGCAAGACCTACAGTTATAACATACATTCAGCTAGATTACAAGTCTGTGCGTTCGCCTTTTAACGCTGAAAATATGGTAATTTGAGCGTTAAAACAGCACCACAGCCATTACGAGTCTTGTCGGTATAGGTGTACCGCAAGCCTTTTAGCCTGTAACACAACGCCAGTACCGCACTCTTAAATATTATGTTTTTTAATAGGATTCCCATATCGCTGCCATTACGAGTTTTGCGTTCTGGCTAAAAAAACGGCGTTACAGCCTAAAATGATCCGTAACGCCATCTAAAGTCAGTAGTTATGAGTTTTACGCTACAAATCTGTAACATGAAACACGTAACTAAACTGCTACAAAGTGCACTAAACACCCATTAACCTACTATTAACCCCTAAACTGAGGCCCTCCCACATCGCAAACAATATATCAAACTTATTAACACCATAATCTGCCGCTCCAGACATCGCCGCCACTAAAATGTTTTATTAACCCCTATTCCGCCACTATAATAAACTTATTAACCCCTAAACCGTCGCTCTCCAGCATCGCAATCATTATTTAAATATTATTAACCCCTAATCTGCCATCCGCCCACATCTCCCCAACTATACTAAAGTTATTAAGCCCTACACTGCAGCCACTATAATAAACCTATTTACCTCTAAATCGCAAGCCCCCACAATGAAATATACTAAAGTAAACTATTAACCCTTAAACAGAAAGCCCCCCACATCGCAATAAACTAAATTAAACTAGTAACCCTTAAACCTAACCATAACCCTAACTTTAGATTAAAATTACAATTTCCCTATCTTAACCCTGCAAAGGGCATTTGGATGGGCATTGCCCTTAAAAGGGCATTTAGCACTTTTACATGCCGAAACCCTAATCTAAAATTAAAAACCCACCCAAAAAATCCTTAAAAAATCACTAACCCCCCGAAGATCCACTTACAGTTTTTGAAGTCCCGCTTGAACGATCTTCATCCAGGCGGTGAGAAGTCTTCATCCAGGCAGCCTCTTCAATCTTCATCCCGGCGGCGAAGTCCTCATTCAAGCGGCGAGAAGTCTTCATCCAGGCGGCCTCTAAAATCTTCATCCAGGCAGCATCTTCTATCTTGATCCCGGCGGCGTGGAGCGGGTCCTTCCTGAAGACATCCGGCGCAGAGCATCCTCTTCATACGGTCGCCACTGTACACTAAATCTTCAATGCAAGGTACGTGATCCAAGATGGCATCCCTTGCATTCCTATTGGCTGAAAAATTTGAATCAGCCAATAGGAATTAGAGCTGCTAAAATCCTATTGGCTGTTCAAATCAACCAATAGGATTTAAGCAGCTCTCATTCTATTGGATGATATGGTAGCTTAGGTTTTTTAGATAGTTTTTTTTATTTTGTGGGTTTGGGGGGGTGGGGGTTTGTAATATTAGTGGGTGTTTGTTAAAAAAAATTCATAAACAGAGCTGATTTCTTTAGGGCAATGCCCTACAAAAGGCCCTTTTAAGGGCCATTGATAATTTATTCTAGATTCATTTTTTTTTATTTTGGGGTGTTTTTTTTAATGGATATTAGAATAGGAATAATTTTTATTATTTTTGATCATTTATTATTTTGTGTATTTTTTTTTTAGGGGGTGTTTGTTTTTTTTGTAGCAAAAGAGCTGTTTAACTTAGGGCAATGCCCTACAAAAGACCCTTTTAAGGGCCCCCCAAAAGGCCCTTTTAAGGGCCCTTGGTATTTTGGGGGGTGGGGGTTTGTATACTGTTAGGGGATGTTTGTTTTTTTTAGCAAAAGAGCTGTTTAATTTAGGGCAATGCCCTACAAAAGGCCATTTTAAGGGCCCCCCAAAAGGCCCTTTTAAGGGCCCTTGGTAGTTTGGGGGTGGGGGTTTGTATACTGTTAGGGGGTGTTTGTTTTTTATAGCAAAAGAGCTGTTTAACTTAGGGCAATGCCCTACAAAAGGCCTTTTTAAGGGCCCCCAAAAGGCCTTTTTAAGGGCCCTTGGTAGTTTATTCTAGATTAGGCTTTTTTATTTTGGGGTGTTTTTTTTTTATTTTAAAGAATATTAGATTAGGAATAATTTCTATTTTTTGGATAATTTCATTTTTATTTTTTGTAAGGGTAGGCTTTTTAATTTTTTTTAATTTTAGGTTTTAGTGTAAGGTAGCTTAGGTTTTATTTCACAGGTAATTTTGTATTTATTTTAACTAGGTAGTTATTAAATAGTTAATAACTATTTACTAACTAGTCTACCTAGTTAAAATAAATACAAACTTACCTGGGAAATAAAAATAAAACCTAAGCTAGCTAGCTTAGGTTTTATTTCACAGGTAAGTATGCTATTTAGTTAATAATTGTAAGTTTAATTTAGATCTATTTTAATTATGTTAAAGTTAGGGGGTGGAAAGGTATACAGAGGGCGACTCCTAGTGCAGATCAGTTAGCAAAGTATGTACCCACCAACTTATCCCTTCAGAGAGATACTCACAAAGTGAAAAGCACAATACATAGGCCGCACCTGCAGGATGATAAGTCAAAGATGGTCAGAACATCTTAGATGCATTAGGAAAGGATTAGATAAATACAGCACTTCTAGACATCACACAGCATCACATGGCACTAATAAATGTCTTATGAAGATTATTCCACTAGAGATAGTGACTACCAGTAATTCACAAAATAGGATGATAAAACTCCACCAAAGAGAGACCTTCTGGATTTATAAATTTTCATCTCTACATCCAGAAGGTCTTAATGAGGTTATAGATACAGCAGCGTTTTGATTATAGAACATTATCATATTACACCATTCCTATTAATAATATTGTTATTGGTATATAGGTCATATAACATTTCTCTGATAAAAGTTATGCATACAGTTCATAGAAACATAGATATTGACGGCAGATAAGAGCCATAGGCCCAGCAAGTCTGCCCGATATTACCTAACAGTATAAACTTATTTAGTTTGTAGGATAGCCCTATGCTTGTCCCATGCATTTTTAAAGTCCCCCACAGTGTTTGTTGCTACTACCTCTTGAGGAAGTTTATTCCATAATCACTCTTTCTGTAAAGAAGTGCTTCCTCAAATTACTCCTGAATCTACTACCCTTTAGCTTGAGCTCATGACCCCTTGTTCTTGAATTTTCCATTTTATGTAAAATACCCACAGCCTCAGTTTTACTAAACCCTTTAATGTACTTGAAAGTTGCTATCATATCAAAAACTAACAACTCACACTAACAATTTATTTATATATATACATCATTTATTATTTCACTATAAATTACAATTCTTTCCCAAATTCTGTTTCTATTTTATCACATTTGTTAAGTCATATAGGTATATATCATGATATCTACTGTGACACTATACTTACACTCAGTCAGACACTACAGTTAAGAAAGTAGCACAGTTCAGTTCACGTTTTACACTATCACATTGAATTCATCTCGTGTCGATAGGCATGAAAGAACATTGGCTTAGACGGACACACCTCTATGCTAACAAACAGAAAAACATAAAAAAATAAAAAGGTTTTTTTTTTTTTAATTTTGCTCTAGCACGGAGACCACAATAGACACGGTTCCGATTTAGTTTATGACTCATCTGATTACATAGACAAAAAGACTGAAGACCAAACAATAATTTTATTTAACTTGATATTTCAGAATTGTACATTCCATTGGGTTCATTATAGTTATCATAAGATAGGGACTATTTCTAACATGGCTTCACAGTCAGCCTGTTCTATTATAGCTATACAGGCCAAGGGCTGTGTTGATAAGATCAGCCCGAGTTCTAAACAGACATTCCAATAAATCTTCACCGATTGGCTAAAATCCAAACAGAGTGATTGGATAACATTTACACACCTCTGTGGTTACGGCAGCAATTGATTGGTTGCTTAGCGCACAATATTGCGGACGCCGATCAATGTTGCTGTAAACTAAAATTATTTATGATAATTATCTGTGGGAAGCTTAGTGGATTTGAGTGAGGGATTTAGGAAGTACATGGGACATCGCATCTATTGAAAATGTTAAATGCGAGGGCTCAAGATGAAGCTAAAGATTTGGCGCTAAAGGACACACGCCCACAAGCTATGTCTCACACATACGGCATTAGGAGATGAGATTAGTGCCATGAACAAGTAAATAAAGCTTGATTTTACATGTACATATATATATAAAGAGCTACTTATAACAACTGTGAAATTGCAGTGACCATATGACAAATAAATATATGGTCTATACATTTATAAAATCGTTCTATTGTATGGGCTTTTTATTTTTTATTTTTCATCTGTTTGTATATGATAATGTATATTGATACATTGTATAATCAGTCTGACTTTTGTTACATTGTGTGTTAAGTCTTTTCAGCAGTTCTTTGTATAAAATATATCAAATGTATTATACACTTCTATTAAGAAATGTTAGGTGTGGTTAGAAAGGTTTCTATAGAAACATTTGCACGAGTAAATTGAAAGGGTGTGTACTGGGTGTTACTTACATCCTAATCAGTTTTAGGTGTTTAAATAGGAGACTTCAGTCATAGATCAGTATGACTTGCCTGAGGAAACAGAGTGGTCAGCTCTGAGAAACGCGTAGCGTGTTTTACTGATTGTTTTTATTTGTTTATTGATTCATTTTTTTATAAAATACTTTTATATACTTCTGGAGTCTCCTATCTTCTGTTTTGAACATCAATCCACTGTTTGCCGGAGTGATATGTGCGCTGGGGCACTGCAATATACCCAGCTTGTTTCATTAGCACTACAGTGTGCTGTTCACTTTGTGAGTATCTCTCTGAAAGGATAAGTTGGTGGGTACATACTTTGCTAACTGATCTGCACTAGGAGTCGCCCTCTGTATACCCTTCCACTTTATCAGATTGTTATTTGAACCATTTGAGAGGAGCTGCCCTTGCATTTGGTGCACAGTCAACTGGGACACTGCTGAGTTTCCAGACTGCTTACCTAGGCATTATCTTTGCCTTCACTATATGTGAGTATAAAATTTATATCTGATTCTATCTATCCTTTTATAAATTGGCTACACTAGGAGGCGCCCTTTTCTTCTTTTTTCCAAAGTTAGGGGGTGTTAGGGTTAGGGTTACGTTAGGGTTAGGTTTAGAGGTAGGTGTAGGGGTTAATAGTTTAATTTAGGTTGTTGCGATGTGGGGGGCTGGCGGTTTAGGGGTTAATAGGTTTATTTAGTGGTAGTGATGTGGGAGGCCAGAGGTTTAGGGGTTAATAACTTTATTTAGTTGCGGCGATGTCAGAGGCGGCGATGTTGGGGTGTGGCGGAATAGGGGTTAATAACTTTAGTATAGTGGCGGAGATATCAGGAGCGGCAGATTAGGGGTTAATAACTGTAGGCAGGCATCGGCAATGTCGGGGGCAGCAGATTAAGGGTATTTAGACATAGGGTTTATGTTAGGGTGTAAGGTTTAAACGTTATTTTCTTTTTCCCCATAGACATCAATGGGGCTGCGTTATAGAGCTTTTTTTTCCGCAATCACAGGTGTTAGACTTTTTTCTGAACCGCTATCCCCATTGATGTCTATGGGAAAAGCGTGCACGAGCAGTCAAAACAACAGTTGTTTTTGGTGTGGTATGGAGCTTAAAAGCATCATATCACCCGCACAAGTCGGGTTTTTTAAAACTTGTAATGGCTGCGTCATAGGGGATTAAATAAAGCCACTTTTGTTGCGTTCATTAATTTCCCTAAAGAGCACAAAACTTGTAATCTAGGCGTTAGAGAATACAATGAGACCAGTAAGAAATCTTCAGAAAATCCCAAGGAACGCCCCTGTTCAGGTCAATCACCAAGACTTTGAGACTCATTTTGCAATAGAAAATTAAAGTACACTTTACATTTTTTATTTTTTTTGGTACAATTTTAACTTCATTTTTTGCAACAAGGTTGTACATTAAATTTAATGTTTATGTACACATAAAATACATAGTTCCATGCTCTCATACATCTTATGTAGGCTTTTTGGAAAAGACACTTTATTTGCTTAGTTATATTGGTTCAGTTGCATGTTTTTCAAAATGCTAAATACTTTTGAAAATTCAATAATAAAAAAAAAAGAAGGACTCGATTGCCCTGACAGATTTTATTAGATAATCTTATATGAGTAGAGAGCTCTAGAGAATCAAGCACCTGCTCTCAAATAACTAATAAAAAAGAAACAAAAGTCTCAATGGAAAGGCACTCACCTATGTATAAACCATTTAAAAATACATAAATTAATGATATAATTGAAGACATTTTAAGCTATAAAAATAGGTAGTATAAATGTGAGGAAGAGATATAAATAAATGTACAGATTAACAAACCATCAATAACCATTAATGTCCAAAAGTTCAATAGTCCACAATTCATCCAAAAAGCTTGGAAGGCTAAGCAGCTCTCTGAGTCAAGGTCTAGCAGCCCCACAACTCTAAAACAAGAAACGGAGGCTCCTCATGGTGTAGTATGAAACAACCGCAGAGAATATAGGTAAGAAAACAAGTGCACTCACATAAGACCAAGCAAAGTTGTGCTGAATAAGTGGTCCAGGATGTCAAAGCCTCCCAGGTAGCTCCCCTCTGGCTACAGCATCAATCTAGGCATAGATTTCCTCCAAACTATCTTCCCAGATGATCTCCCTTTGCATGCTAGAATGCACCAGATCTGAGACTCAAAAATGGTGTTTCAAACAGGGAAGGGTTGGGTACAAAAAAGTAAAAGCCGTACAAATACGGCGAAACGTACATTGGAATACGTCATAGCCAAGTCCTCTGGTTTATGTCACCAGGAAAGGTACTGCGACAGTCCCAGTTATCAAACAGTGAAGCATCACTCTAGGCATGGATTTCATCCAAACTATCTTCCAAGATGATCTCCCTTCGCATGTTAGGATACACCAGATCTGACACTCAAAAATGGTGTTTCAAACAGGGAAGGATGGGGTACAAAAAAGTAAAAGCTGTACAAATACGGCGAAACATACATTGGAATACGTCATAGCCAAGTCCTCTGGTTTATGTCACCAGGAAAGGTATTGCGACAGTCCCTGTTATCAAACAGTGAAGCATCGAATAGAATTCTTACCTAATCTGCTTCTATACGACCAACATACCAGCAGATATCACCCACTAATTAGACAGTATTTCACAAAAGTGAGTACACCCCTCACATTTTTGTAAATATTTTATTATAACTTTTCATGTGACAACACTGAAGATATGACACTTTGCTACAATGTAAAGTAGTGAGTGTACAGCCTGTATAACAGTGTAAATTTGCTGCCCCCTCAAAATAACTCAACACACAGCCATGAATGTCTAAACCTTTGGCAACAAAAGTGAGTACACCCCTAAGTGGAAATGTCCAAACTGGGCCCAATTAGCCATTTTCCCTCCCCGATGTCATATGACTCATTAGTGTTACAAGGTCTTAGGTGTGAATTGGGAGCAGGTGTGTTAAATTTGGTGTTATCGCTCTCACACTCTCTCATACTGGTCACTGGAAGTTCAACATGGCACCTCATGGCAAAGAACTCTCTGAGGATCTGAAAAAAAGAATTGTTGCTCTACATAATGATGGCCTAGGCTATAAAAAGATTGCCAAGACCCTGAAACTGAGCTGCAGCATGGTGGGCAAGACCATACAGCAGTTTCACGGGTTCCACTCAGAACAGGCCTCGCCATGGTCGACCAAAGAAGTTGAGTACATGTTCTAAGCGTCATATCCAGAGGTTGTCTTTGGGAAATAGACGTATGAGTGCTGCCAGCATTGCTGCAGAGGTTAAAGGGGTGGGGGGTCAGCCTGTCACTGCTCAGACCTTACGCCGCACACTGCATCAAATTGGTCTGCATGGCTGTCGTCCCAGAAGGAAGCCTCTTCTAAAGATGATGCACAAGAAAGCCTGCAAACAGTTTGCTGAAGAGAAGCAGACTAAGGACATGGATTACTGGAACCATTTCCTGTGGTCTGATCAGACCAAGTTAAACTTTTTTGGTTCAGATGGACTCAAGCGTGTGTGGCGGCAACCGGGTGATGAGTACAAACATAAGTGTGTCTTGCCTAGAGTCAAGCATGGTGGTGGGAGTGTCATGGTCTGGGCCTGCATGAGTGCTGCCGGCACTGGGGAGCTACAGTTCGTTGAAGGAACCATGAATGCCAACATGTACTGTGACATAGTGAGGCAGAGCATGATCCCCTCCCTTCAGAGACTGGGCCGCAGGGCAGTATTCCAACATGATAACGACCCCAAACACACCTCCAAGATGACCACTGCCTTGCTAAAGAAGCTGAGGGTAAAGGTGATGGACTGGCCAAGCATGTCTCCAGACCAAAACCCTATTGAGCATCTGTGGGGCATCCTGAAACAGAAGGTGGGGGAGTGCAAGGTCTCTAACATCCACCAGCTCAGTGATGTCATCATGGAGGAGTGGAAGAGGACTCCAGTGGCAACCTGTGAAGCCCTGGTGAACTCCATGCCCAAGAGGGTTAAGCCAGTGCTGGAAATTAATGGTGGACACACAAAATATTGACACTTTGGGCCCAATTTGGACATTTCCACTTAGGGGTGTACTCACTTTTGTTGCCAACGGTTTTGACATTAATGGCTGTGTGTTTAGTTATTTTGAGAGAACAGCAAATTTACACTGTAGCAAAGTGTCATTTCTTCAGTGCTGTCACATGAAAAGATATAATAAAGGGGGGGCGGAGCCTACACTCAATGCGGCAAGACGTGTCTTCATGAAGCTCTCTGAGACAGACACTAATTATAGAAGTTTTATGCTGCAAATCTTGACATTTCCTATCCTGTAGCAACTTTCTACCGCTATTAATAGTTCAACTCTAAGAGTGGATGAGTTTGACAAAGTTTGTGCCTATGTTTGTTGAGTCAGCTACGTGCCACACTCCTTCTTAAGACCTGAAGCCATCTTGAAAATTTCTGCACCTACGCAGTGAGCCCAGACACTGAAGAAGTGCCTGTAAAGGATTTGGAACGTAGGTCTGGGGCTGCCGCAATACTACCCCCCCCTGAATTCCGGGGTTACGATATCCTAAAAATAGGATAGCTGGCAGTCATATATTGGCTGTTTTTTTTTTCTCCTCCTACGAGAGAACCATTACTGACAGGACGACATCATTATAAGTGACTACCCTGCTCTGGTACCTATTCTGACAAGCACACATGGAGGCCCTAACAAAGTGGGAGACACAAATACATAGCCTACTACAGGAACACTTCTGTGCTCTAGAAAGGGATCTTTGCGAAATCCTTGCTACCCATGCTCGGGTGACAGAGGAGAGCCGGGTTATCATTTCTGCCGGGAGGGCCTGTGGAGGGGAGGCCCTCTCGACTAAAGCCCAGACCCCAACAAGCTTGAGCCCAGAAAGCTCCCTCCTGATGATACAAGAGACCCACAAGCTACCCGAGGATGTGACTCACCTCGCGGCACCACTCAGCCTCTGGCCGGATTGCAAGCTAGATGTAGATGATAGCGCGGCAGCAAGTGAAGGGGAGACCCGCAAGAATCTATGTCTCACGTCCACTCCACTACCTGTGCTGCCTGCTGCCACGAGCAACATCGCAAAGATAGACATGACTGCGCAAGTGGATCAAGCTGGAGCTTCTATGCAAGGATCGGGTCCGGTCTGCCTTCCTTTCACAAGTGCCGCTGCACCCATTCCAGGAGGGGATTGCTATCTAGCCACGGCAGATAGGTTTGTGATAGAGATGGGTCATTTGCTGCAATGTTTCACAGGGCAGCGGTATTACCTGGTCCTGTTACAGTGTGGAGACCGGGCTGTGGGATCGCTTCACTGCGTGGCTCTGCAAAAGGACTTAAAGGGCGCTACAATATGTTTGCAACACCTACACTTCCTTTCCATGGTGGTAAGACACGCTGAACCATTGGGACCGTTCAGTACCTGGAAGGTGGGAATAGGTTAGATCACTGGGGAAGCTCAGTGTTGTTTTAATACCCTGGTTTCCACGGAACAAATATGGCCGAACTGTGTAGGTTTTAACCCATTGCTATAGCTGGCCCATTTATAGATAATATATTGAAGATCCTGGTTTTAAAGTTTAATTAGTTCAACTTGTTAATATTTGTATAATCCTTCTATCACATTGTAAGCTTTCTCTCCCCATTTTGTTAACGTACATGTATAACAATGGAACAAATGTGCAAGGATTGATGTTTTATTTGTTATGTGCAGGAAGTTTATCAATATGCTGCCAGTGCTAAGTGTTCAGGGGTCATACTCTATGCGGTCTAGGGTGTAACGTTAACCTTGTATACAATATATATGCATACATTTTTGCCCACCCCCAACTGTTATAGCATAGTCACTACACACTATGTCCAATAATCTATAGACCTCTTCTTTACTATTTATATTAGGTCCTGACCACACCGTTACTCCTTAACTAAGTTACCTAATAGGATCCAGAGGTGACCCCTCTTGTTCTTACCCCAAAGCATCCCCATCTCAATTTCATTTGCGTATCTGGTGGCCCAAGAGAGACCGTTGTATTTGAATGGGGGAATATATGTTTTGTTTTTGTTGTTTTTTTTTATATTGCACTCGATATTAATTCTCTCGTAGGGGGTTGTCACTCTTTCATATGTATAAACAAAAATTGAGGTTTGTTTCATGCTCTGTTCACCATATACACAACTTTAGGAGAATGTCCTGCAGTTCATACCAGTGTTAGATTGTGAAGCCTAATTGTATATTGTAATCCCTGACACCTGATTTGAACTGTACTATACTATGTATAATAACTGGTTTGTTTATTGCTGTAATCACTGTCTAAGGACTCTTATCCGGAGAAATTATTTACTGTTTTGTTTTCAACCTCAATAAAAATATTATATAAAAAAAAAAAAAAAAAAATATCTCCCCTGACAGGAGATCCCTCTACTGCCCTCATGAATAGAATTCATATATTTGTATTTGTATCGTGTTGCTATATGTATAATATTTATATATAACCTGCTTTCCACTTGTGTTGAGGCCTTTTCCTTTTCCACGAGGTTTATACACTCATGTATACTAAAATTTTTACTAAGTAGTACCATATTGTTACATGTCATGGGTTAATAGTATTACATCTCGGGATATAGTCACACATATCTATGTCCCATTAGCCTCACATCTAGTTATCATTTTCATGTGACGGTTGTATATTTGTATTTACTTATTAGGGAACACTACATCCTAACCGGAATATAGCCAGGCATGATACTAAACAGTAGTGAGAAGGCACGTTGGGTGATATATCCTCAACACCCATTACAACTACAACTCTCTTTACCTTAAAATTTCCTACCCCGTCTTATGAATAATGACTTACATATTTTATATAATCCTCACGCTTAAGAGACCCTAATTTCCATCCATCCCTTGTTACCCATCATACATTTCCTACATATCTCTGCTTTTATGAATCCCATTTACAGAGGGACCTTTCATGTTGGCAAACTAATTTAAAACTTCATGACACTTCAGTATTCACAATAGATATTTAAGCAGGCTCTGCCCCTCCACCCTCCCCCTTTTATACTAAGTGACTTTTGATTGCTGAATTCCCCCACCCCCTCTATATGCTGAGGCCTAAGAGTGGCCAAGATAAAAACCAACTCCACACACCCTACCATTACAAGATTGAAGAATTCTCTCTAACTCAGTGTGGGGTACTCTATCTATATTATATAATAAAATTGAAGTTCCAATCCCTCTTTTCATGCCATGTTTAGACTTAATAGTTGTCTTTATCACTCTGTGTATATCTTTGTTTTACTTACATTGATGCAACTGTTGTTCATGGACAAAAATTGTATGTTTCTATTCTCACAACTTCAATAAAAATTGTTTCTTAAAAAAAAAAAAAAAAAAAAAAAAAAAGATATAATAAAATATTTACAAAAATGTGAGGACTCAGTGTACTCACTTTTGTGAGATACTGTATATAGTAGTACTATACAATAGTGACTATAAGTAGGGAGCTATATTGTGGCTTTTTATTTATTTTAAGTGTTTTTAATAAATACATTTTGTATTAATCCCAGAGTTGTACTGGATGTATACTGGTTGTCCAACTGTATAAATTGGGTGTGCGTCATCTCCAGAGCCAGTTTAGGCTCTGCAACACATGAGTAGCCCCTTGGCAGTGTTTGGGATGTGTTCATTGAGTTCAAATTATAGTTTACTATTATATATATATATTTTTTTTTCTTGTGGCAAGAAGAATCCATTGGGACCATTGAGGGTTGTTGCACAAGTGGGAATGCAGATCTACTGAATACACATATCCTTAATTAGTGTATTGCACACATATTTGTAACCACATTGTTATATATTTGTCACTTTTTGAGTAACACATTATTATTACACAAATGATCACTGTAGTTTTATTTTTTTACAAAAAAAAGTACATCCAATAATCGGATAAAACAGGAGTGAAGAACAAAATCTTTATTAAAATAAGCGTTTCTTGGGTTTTGATATGCTGTTTAATCAGGCTTATACAATTAAAAAATGAGCTGTGATACATTTTTTTCATTCTATTGGTAATGCAATCAAACAAAAGCAAATAAAAAGTCAAGCATAAGTATATTTCCTTTAGCAGAAAAGTGTTATTGTCTATTTTGGAACTGCTGGGATACTGTGCTATTGGAGCGTAAAAAAATTAAAAAGCCTTGACAAACCTATTTGAAAAGTTTCTGATATGTTTGGTTCTTACAGTTTGGTTTTATTGTGTGTTTAACTAGATGTTGCTATTATACAGATTCTTATTTATTTTTTTCAAATTGGCAACTTTTCTTATTAGAATAGCTTTGAAAAAAAAAAACTAAACATGAGCTGTGATACTTTTCATGATAATGGTAACACAATGAAATAAAAGCAAATAACACGTCAAGCAGGGTCTAATTATTTTTTGTTAAAATAAAGCTCTAGATTTCAGAGTTAAACAAATGATACACACCAATATATAAGCAGATCTCCCAACTGTCCACCATAATATGGGACTGTCACGGTTTGTGAGCTCTGTCCTGCTGTCACTCTTTTAGCTTGCCCTTAAATTTAAATATAAAGTGAAAATTGGCCGATTGGTCACGAATCTGCTGGGGGCGGCATTGCATCAGCAGTTCACAAGAACTGCTGGTGCAATGATAAATGCCGAGAGCATATGCTGTCGGCATTTATCGGTGTGCAGCGGACATAATCCGCAATATCGGATCATGTCCGCTCGCACATTAGTAAATAGGCCCCAAAGGCTGTTGAACTTCACTTCTTTCACATCAAGCCCTACCTACACAATACATTATTATAGGAAAATTAGATGATTTTAGGTTTGTCTAATGTAAATTTAACTAATCACCAGAAAAGTGTGTTAAGTAGAGGTTTAAATTTTGCACCCAGTAAGAGATTTGATATATATATTTTTTTTCAAACTAGCTTTATTTATGTAAAAGGAAAGCATTACATCATAAACATTGAACAGAAAAATCGTAATATATGCACATTCACATTATTTTAAAAAAAAAAATATCTTAGATTAAAGGGACATTAAATACTTTGAGATGGTAATATAAAATGATAACTCGTATATACATAAAAAAACCTCTGCAATAAACTTTGATTTTTTATTTTGTCCCCTTTTTCTGTAATTCCATTCTTAAATTGTGAGCTTTTCAGTTCCTGTTAGAAATGGAAGTGCAGAACACTGTTATATTCCATACAGCCATTGGCTGCACACTCTAGTGATCTATTTATAATTGTCCCTAATTGGCCACAGCAGAGAAGGTAACCTAAGTTACAACATGGCAGCTCCCATTGTTTTACAGAGCCTTTAAACTGCTGCTCCTTAACTCATACGCAACCTATGAGGCTTCGTACAGCAATCTGCACTATCCTATACGATCGGACTGATTGACACCCCCTGCTAGTGGCTGATTCACTAGAACTGCTTGTGCAATGCTGAATACGGATAGTGTATGCTGTCCGCATTCAGCGATGTCTTACGGACATGATACGCTACAGCGTATCATGTCTGCCAGACTTTAATAACTTTACTCTCATTTTGTTAATATTGAAACTTTAAAAAATACATCTATATGTTATTCTCAGACTAATCTTTTCTTTGAATGCTTCATTCTATCATTCTATCTAGCATTAATTTAGGGCTAGATTACAAGGCGAGCGCTATTTTAACGCTCTTGCTCAAGCTTTTTGCGCTTATATTATTAGTCGAAAGTAAAATTGCTTTGGCTCTTGCGCTAAAGCGTCGTGCGTAAAACCCAGAACTTAGAATATTGTTTGAGCGATAACCTATTTCCCCCATAGAAATCAAGGAAGCATAAAAAAAAACACCCTACTCGCATGCAAACAAGATCCCATATTCTCAAGTGCGCAAACCTGACATAAAAATATGAATATTTCACATTCAAATGTTCTTCACATAGTAGAATTTGTTTTATTTATTCATAAATACAATTTTTTTTACATATATCTGATGTTTTTTTGTTAAAATATATATTTTTCATGTTTTCATCTACTTTACTGCAAAGGGCTCCAATGTACTTATATATATACACCGTATTGTCCTGAGTATAGGCCGCACTCTTCACCCTAATTTAGATCTTTAAATTAGGGGTGCGGCCTATAATCAGGATGTTATTGAAGGCATCCGATTTCATTCAATATTATTGACAGATGTTTCATTCGATAATGCTATTTCAAATACGCTATTAGTTTTTTTTACACCTTTGGCTGCAATTGTAATATCACTGTAAGTTTTTATCTTTGTTTGTATATACTCATGTGTTGTTAATTGAATGAATGATTGTTACCATAGTTTAACTGATAAGTCTTTTTTCAAAAGGTATAATGGTTTCAATGATAGTCTAGAAAAAAACAGTACAGCTACCATATTTCTGTGAGCATATAACATATGCCATCAAAAGCAGGACTAACTGCATAATTGATACCAAAAGTGTTAAAAATATAGGTACATGTGTTCCGGCTTTTAATTGGGTGCGGCCTATACTCGGTACAATACGGTCTATATTTATATGCATGTCTATATATATGTGTACAAATGTATTTATATGTGTATATATATATCTGAAAATACATATATACACATATAAATACATATCTACACACACACACATATATATATATATATATATAAATATATATATGTATATATATATATATATAAAACCATCTTTAGACATGTATATGTATGTATCTCAGTGTTAAAGCCATTTCCCTGTATTTTTTTGCTAACACCTGAGACTTCATATCTTTTAGCCTTTATAACTTTTTCGTGCAATATTTTTTTAAAATAATTTTTATTAGATGGTTTTATTATGAGTTTAACTGTACTTAGTAGTGTCTTTTTGAAACAGTTAATCAGAGGTCTGAGGTTACCCTAACCCAATGTGATTTAGATTTAATTGCGCTCAAGCGATCACATTTATTTTCAACATCCGCGATAAACCCCTTATTGCTTGTGAGTGACTGTTAATGTGCCATGCGTTATCTGGCCCTTAGTGTTTAATGTCCCTTTAAGGTACATTTTGAGTGGCTGGTTATTTTATATGGTAAACATAGCTTAGACATAACACATACAGTACAATTAAGTCATACAAGGTTCCAATTTATAAGGACGGGAAGTATAGATAAGAAATAATATCTAGTGTATATGAGAAGGTGATGTCATGCTTACTTATTCCTGCTGTTATTAGGCCTAAGTTTAGTATCTTTATTTTAAAATTACAGGGAGTGCAGAATTATTAGGCAAATGAGTATTTTGACCACATCATCCTCTTTATGCATGTTGTCTTACTCCAAGCTGTATAGGCTCGAAAGCCTACTACCAATTAAGCATATTAGGTGATGTGCATCTCTGTAATGAGAAGGGGTGTGGTCTAATGACATCAACACCCTATATCAGGTGTGCATAATTATTAGGCAACTTCCTTTCCTTTGGCAAAATGGGTCAAAAGAATGACTTGACAGGCTCAGAAAAGTAAAAAATAGTGAGATATCTTGCAGAGGGATGCAGCACTCTTAAAATTGCAAAGCTTCTGAAGCGTGATCATCGAACAATCAAGCGTTTCATTCAAAATAGTCAACAGGGTTGCAAGAAGCGTGTGGAAAAACCAAGACGCAAAATAACTGCCCATGAACTGAGAAAAGTCAAGCGTGCAGCTGCCAAGATGCCACTTGCCACCAGTTTGGCCATATTTCAGAGCTGCAACATCACTGGAGTGCCCAAAAGCACAAGGTGTGCAATACTCAGAGACATGGCCAAGGTAAGAAAGGCTGAAAGACGACCACCACTGAACAAGACACACAAGCTGAAACGTCAAGACTGGGCCAAGAAATATCTCAAGACTGATTTTTCTAAGGTTTTATGGACTGATGAAATGAGAGTGAGTCTTGATGGGCCAGATGGATGGGCCCGTGGCTGGATTGGTAAAGGGCAGAGAGCTCCAGTCCAACGCAGACGCCAGCAAGGTGGAGGTGGAGTACTGGTTTGGGCTGGTATCATCAAAGATGAGCTTGTGGGGCCTTTTCGGGTTGAGGATGGAGTCAAGCTCAACTCCCAGTCCTACTGCCAGTTTCTGGAAGACACCTTCTTCAAGCAGTGGTACAGGAAGAAGTCTGCATCCTTCAAGAAAAACATGATTTTCATGCAGGACAATGCTCCATCACACGCGTCCAAGTACTCCACAGCGTGGCTGGCAAGAAAGGGTATAAAAGAAGAAAATCTAATGACATGGCCTCCTTGTTCACCTGATCTGAACCCCATTGAGAACCTGTGGTCCATCATCAAATGTGAGATTTACAAGGAGGGAAAATAGTACACCTCTCTGAACAGTGTCTGGGAGGCTGTGGTTGCTGCTGCACGCAATGTTGATGGTGAACAGATCAAAACACTGACAGAATCCATGGATGGCAGGCTTTTGAGTGTCCTTGCAAAGAAAGGTGGCTATATTGGTCACTGATTTGTTTTTGTTTTGTTTTTGAATGTCAGAAATGTATATTTGTGAATGTTGAGATGTTATATTGGTTTCACTGGTAAAAATAAATAATTGAAATGGGTATATATTTGTTTTTTGTTAAGTTGCCTAATAATTATGCACAGTAATAGTCACCTGCACACACAGATATCCCCCTAAAATAGCTATAACTAAAAACAAACTAAAAACTACTTCCAAAACTATTCAGCTTTGATATTAATGAGTTTTTTGGGTTCATTGAGAACATGGTTGTTGTTCAATAATAAAATTAATCCTCAAAAATACAACTTGCCTAATAATTCTGCACTCCCTGTAGATATATTGAAATAGATTTGAGAAAGCAGTAAAAGTTGTAGAAGAGATGACATTAAAAAATATTATGAATTGTTTAGGTGTTCAAAGTAGGAAGCTAAGATGTTTTGTATCTGAGAATATTTGTCAATTATTTGATGTTTACAACAGTACAGTAATACTCCTCTAGTTTAAGATACTCAGCTACTTTTGTTCCCCGCATAAATAAAGATGGTACATATCTATGTTTCCAATTTTCAGCTATTAAAAACCTTGCACTGTTGACCATTAATTGGAAAAGTTTTTCAGCTGAAGAGAATTGGTGATTGGGGATTCAGTTAAGAAGCCAGATTAAGCAATCTAAAGGAAACTGCCATTCAAGAATAGATTTCAGCAATTAAAGCAGTCCAAAAGTGGAAAATTTAGGGGAACCACCCCCACTGTGGCCTATTCCACCAATTACTTTTTTAAAGAAATAAGAGATGTAGTTTCTGTGTTGAAAAGTACCATCTATGAAGAATTTTAAAAATGATTTCCACCATTGATGAAGAGACAGAAGATGAGATAATAGATTGAAACATTACTAAGCATTGTTGTGGAAGAATTATTGTACCCAGTTCTTTTTCCCATTGTTCTATACAAGAGGGAAGAAAACTCATGAGGTTCTGTGTTAGAATTTTATAAATTTTAGATGGTAGTTGTGAAGTTGGAGGTACAAAGGTGTAATGTCTCTCGAAGTGAGTCAGAGAGCAAAGTAAGTTAGCTGCTGGTGTGTGGGTAGTGATGTAGTAGTGTAGGCATCTGTAATTGAACCAGTTTTTACACCAGGACAAACCCAATTCTTCTAAAGGGTTCTGAGGAGTACCCTCTTATCTTCTGTAACCATATGAGCTAGAATATATCTATCTATCTCTATATATATATACAGTATATATATATATATATATATATATATATACTGTATATATAGAGCTAAGTCAACATAGGACAAGCAAAGTTATTTGCCCATAGGGAATTCATCATTTAAAGTTAAAGAGCATAAAGGGGAAAGGTTAGAAATTAAAATGGAGTTTTTTTTACCGCTATGATCCCAAACGGAGAAGGCTTCACTTACAACCCCAATTCCAAAAAAGCTGGGACAGTATGGAACATGCAAAAAACAAACAACCAAAAAAAGTCATTTGGAAATTAAATTCACCCTGTACTATATTGAAAAAAATAATATTAACACAATATTTTATGTTTTACTTTGTGAATTTAATGTATTTTAAAAAATATACACTCATACTCATTATAAATCTGATGACTGCAACACACTTTCAATAACACTTATTAAACATTTGGGCACTGAAGACACCAGTTTGTGAAGTTTAGCCAGAAGAATTTCCCCCCATTCATCCATTATGCATGTTTTCAGCTGCAAAACTTTATGGGGCCTTCATTGCCTTATATTGCGCTTGATAATGCGCCACACATTCTCAATCAGAGACCGGTCAGGAATGCAGGCAGGCCATGCTAGCACCCTCATCTTCTGCTTACGCAACCATGCGCTGGTAATCCGGGCAGAATGTGGTTTGGCGTTGTCCTTCTGGAAAATGCAGAGATGTCCCTGGAAAAGATAACATCTGGATGGCAGCATATGTTGCTCCAAAATGTATACATATCTTTCTGCAATAATGGTACCTTCACAGATGTGCAAGTTACCCATGCCATGGACACTGACACACCCCCATATTATAAAAAACGCTGGCTTTTGGACCTGACGCTGATAACAGGTTGGATGGTCCTTTTCCTCTTTGGCCAGGAGAACATAGCTGTTTTTTCAAAAAACTATGTGAAATGTTGACTCGTCAGATCACAAAACACAATTTCACTGTGCTACTGTCCATCTCAGATGAGACCGAGCCCTGAGAAGTCGACGGGGCTTCTGGACAGTGTTGATGTATGTCTTCTGCTTTGCATAGAAAAAGTCTTAACTTGTGTCTGTGGATGCAGCCGCGAATGGTGTAGACTGACAAAGGTTTACCAAAGTATTCTTGAGCACATGTGAGGATATCCATTACAGAATCATGATGGTGTTTAAAACACTGACGTCTTTAGAATCAGAGATCACACGCATTCAGAAGTGTTTTTTTACCTTGCCCTTTACTCACAGAGATTTGACTGGATTCCTTGATTTTTTTAATACTACTGTGCACTGTAGAAGGTGAAATGTCCAAAATCCTACCAATTTGTCTTTGCGGAATGTTGTTCTCAAAGTTTTGGATTATTCGATGACGTATCTGTTGGCAGATTGGCGAGCCTCAACCCATCCTTGCTCTTGAAGGACTAGGCCTTTTTTGGAGGCTTCTTATATACTATGATTACATGATTGCCTCACCTGTTTCACATTACCTTCTTATTTCAACTTATTTCAGCTATTAGTCCTAAATTGCCCTTTTCCCAACTTTTTTTATTTGAAATGAGTGTATATTTTCAAAAAAATATTAAATTCACAAAGTAAAACATCAAATAATGTGTTAATAATGTGTTTTCCATATAGTAAAGAGTGAATTGAATTTTCAAATACCTCTTTATGTTTGGTTTTCTGCATTTTCCATACTGTCCCAACATTTTCGGAATTTGGGTTGTATTTATAGGATTTTGTGTTAGGAAAGGCTTTCTGCCGCTAGAGGGATTGCAGCAGAAACCGCCAAGGTGGGTGTATTACTTAGGTAATGTTCCAGTGGAATCCAAAGTTTATGTTCGTAATGAATATGCCAATAATCTATTCTGCTCAGTAAAACTGCTGATCTGTATAATTTGAAGTTAAGAACTGCCAGGCCTTCTTGTGGTCCAGTCATTTTCATGGAGCTTTTATTAATACGGGGTTCCCTCTATTCCAATTACATTCTCCAAAGACCCTTTGAGGGTATAAAAGAGGGAGGGAGAGGAATAAGTAGGGTGTCAGTGACATAAAGCAGTCTTGGAAAGACATTCATATTTATGACATTGATTTAGCTCATCTATGATACATTTTTTGATTGTCTCTGACAATAGCTTTTTTTAACAGGGACATCATTTAGATTGTACAATTTCTCCATGGAGGCACCTAGGTGTATTCCCAAGTATTTTGAAGATGTGTAGCACCATCGAAATGGGCAACATTCACTAATCTCATTTTCCCTCTCTAGTGGTAGAGTGTTATTTAAAATCTCAGATTTTGAGTAGTTAACTATGAAATTGGAAACTCAAGAAAATAGTTTTATCTCTGATAGAAGAGTCTGAATATAATGCCTCAGGTTGGTAAAAGAGGATGTCATCAGCAAAAAGAGATAGCTTATATTTAACCGTATTAACTGACAAGCCAGTAATGTCAGGATTTGTTGGATTTTGGTAGCTAGCATCTCGATTGTGTATGCAAATAATAATGGGGATGGAGTTTACCCCTGTCAAGTACTATTAGAGATTCTAAAAGGACCTGAGAGCACCCCATTCAGTCACACCCTGGCACAAGACGACAAATATGCAAATATAGAACAACATTTCTGTCAAGCATTGTCCCCCTGAAGTACAAATTCATATACATATAGGAAGGTCCAACTAATGTTGTCTAAGGCTTTCTCTGTGTCAGTGGATATTAGCAGATTGGGCATATGTAATTAGGTGCAAAGCTTTAGTAGTATTATTTTTGGCCTCTCTGAAGGGGATGAAACCAACTTGGTCTTGATGGGGGAATAGGGAGTAGTTTATTTACCTGGCTTACACTCTGGGTACCCAGGACCTGCACTAACTTTAGTGGCATGTATACCTGGGTGGCTAGATAAAAGGCTATCATGTCTCCAGTGAAGAATCTCCTTTCATAAATTATTAGGAACAAAGCACCAATTATGAGGTACTAATAAAGAAGGTGGTATACAATGCTGTGGCTTCAGTTGGAAAGTGAGAAGATCTGTGGAGATTTGGGCTATAGTCTTGATTGGAGGTATGATGTGTTCATTGGAAAGACTTATGTCTTCATTAAGAAGAAAATGGAAGATAAGGCACAAGCCCTTTCATTTTTTTAACCAGGCAAATAAGATAGGATAAAGTCAAGGCATGAGAAGAATAGAGTCCAATAAACCTGACTGGGATTCAAACATTTGGCAGCCTGCAAGTACAGGATGTTCTTATGATCAGTGAGTATGGAGAATGGCAAAGTTGTACCATAAAACAGATGGCACCATTGAGTCAGGGCTCTCCCACATCATAATTCAGCTTGGTTTTAGAAAACTTTTTTGAGAAAAATGTCACAGGATGAATATGACCTGACTGACGGTCTCATTGAGAAAGGACTGCACCAGCTGCCACCACAGATGTGTCAACTTCTATAATAAACTGTAATGCTGGATCAGGATGCTTCATAATTGGAGCTAAGCAGAACAGTGTTTCAGGTCGTTCAAAGGCAGCTATAGCTTCGGTGGCCAAACTTTACAACTTGTTTCCTTTTGAGTAAGGGCATAAAGAGGGGTAGCAAAAGATGCAAAGTTGGGGGACGCTTCTGGGCGGCGGCCATGATGGTTGCTTATTTTAGAGGCTGAGGAGTCAGGCTTATATTTCTGCTGCATATCACTTGACTATGACACCATCTATGATCGTGTGTGACATTCTAAAGCTACAGACTCTGCTGAGCAATTTGATCTGGATTGTGACCCCAACTTCAGTCCTGAAGTACAGGAACAAGGAGTAGCAGCCTAGAAAAGGACCAGACATTCATCTACCCCCCACCATGATCCTGGGTAAAACTGCTTGTAAAGCTGTCTTCTTACACCCTTTGTTACCTATATTGTTATTGGAGCCATGGCACTCAATTGGCAACTTTTTGAAGATGCAGTTTGCAATCTATTAGAAGCAAATTACCAGAGACTATCCCGCCAAATCGCTAACAGCTTTGATACACAATCACAACTTAGTAAAGTTGATGAAGACGACCGGCTGCATATACCACCCCTGAACAAGCAAACAACTACTGAGCAGGCTTTGATTAAACCTAAACCTACAGCTCCGACATGTGAAAACCCTACGGCAGACCCAGTTGGCTTCAAAAGAAAGCACCCACCGAGGATTCAAACATTCAACTCTACAGCAGAGGAGAGCAACAAAATTAGAACCAGGGCTGACCAGGGGGATAACCCTGGAAGAATACAGCTATCTCCTGAAGAATTATCTATACTGGCAAAGGTATACTGGTCTGGAGACAACACAACATGCCACGAAATGAAGCAGTGTGGCATGAGGCAGAGACAGCTGACTGGCTCTTTGAGCTGTCAGCATTGCGACCTATTCAATCCAGTGGAACGGCGTTTTGACAGGTTGCTCCTTCTGCTAGCGTCTCTCATAATATATGGGGGCTGGTTAATCCTTCTAAAGAAGGATACCGGGATAAAGTGAGATTGAGACAGTTCATTTTGTCTCATGCATGCCGATGATCCATACACAGTTCCCAGCGATCTGAGTGAGCAACCACCACAAGTCTCCCATCAAAGCGCAGCAGACTGGTACATCACCATACATGCTAGATCAGGAGTGGGGTAAAAAAAGTTTTTTCACTACACAGGGAAGTTCACTTACTATGAAGGTAAGCCTGTTCATCTTTGGTTAGCATCCCCTAGCAGATTTTTTATTTTATTTTTTTGCACAACATATTTAAACAACTAGCGTGTATAAAAAGTCCCTCAGTAGGTTGTCTCTTCTGTAGAAGATCAGATATGGGATGATCCTGGGTTGCACTGGTGCTACTTACATGGTTACACTGGATTTACTAGCCCTCATAGTGAATTTATATGTGAACACTACCTCTGAAACCCCATTGGCAACTACTTTTCTGCTGCTATGTATGACATCTCTCCTTGGGTGCAATTATATTCCCACAGAGACTGACCATGCCATAATGATGGTGCCTACGCCTGATGTTTAGGGGCACATACTCAATGCTAATATATATACACAACATAGCTCATAGATGTGCAGATACCTACTCCTGTGTTGCTATTAAATTCTCCCTACACTATTAGTCTGATCTAATACAATACTTTACAGGTACCAATAGTTCAAAAATCAGTATTTACAAAAGAATAACTGCTTACAAGTCTTCCTCTTTAAAAGCTAGGCTCATAGCTGCCTGTCTGTTATTATAATTAGCTCTTATAATACTCACAACTAACTGTATTTTATACCTCAGATGTATTAGTTTTAGTTTTGTAGTTTATTTTCCAGTATAGTGACAGTTAATCATATATTGAGCTTCTGCAATTCTAGTTAACTGGGCTTATTAAAATATATCTTGTACTTCTATTTTATTACTGAACCTCCCCTCTTTGTTCTATGTTGCTGTGCTGCCAGCGTCCGAGGTGGTACAGCTTTCACATATTTATAGAGAGGTCTATTATGTATGCTAGTCAGAACTAAGACCTAAGTTGTTAGATTGACAGTTAACTACATTTACTATACATACTATGGGCCTATTTATCAAATGTCTTGCGGACCTGATCCGAGAGTGCGGATCAGGTCCTTAAGACATCGCTGAATGCGGAGAGCCATACGCGCTCCGTATTCAGCATTGCACCAGCAGCTCACAAGATGGCCAATGTGCCGCCAGCATGGGTTGTCAATCAACCCGATCGTACTCTTTGTGACCGCTGCTCCATAACTTGTGTTTCTGACGAGTCTTCATAGATAGGCCCCCTATATGTATATACACTATGCTGGAGTTAACCCCTTTTTTATCTTGAGTATATAACTACACCCTCCTTTCTAGTAAGCCCAGCTGTTACAATAGTGGGAAAATATATATAAGGTTGGGCCATTAGCTATATGCCAAATGCTGAGATACAATAAGTGTCATTAGACAATTTAATACTCAAATCTTCTCACAAGTTGATGAGTCTTAGCAGCCACTCCTTGACATGTTCACACATGAGAGCAATTTTAATTTCTGTTCTGCACCTGAATACCCCCTGATACACAAGGTTCTAGTGGATTCTCCATGTTCTGCACAAGCCTACCCTCTATAACAGATATAGGCTGAATCAATGTTTAATGTTTTCACTTTTTTAAAAAAAAATAATTTTTATTTTGTAAAATATATACACTGTGCACGTGCATTTGGCAATATTACAGATTTGTAGGCATTTACAACTGTGCAAGCTACACATACTCAGTGCAGGTAACATACCATTAACATAAGCATTAAAATCACAGAAATAACACGTAAAACAAAACACAACGTGCCTCCTGACATGGAATTCTAAGCATACAACAATGAATGAGATCTATCTCAAGATAACCCTGATACCTAAATATCTAAATTATTTATTACGACCTTTCCAAACAATACCCCTGGGCCTCTACATTTCTTTTCTTTTTCTCTCGTGGCAAACTCGCATTCCCCCATTATTACCACAAGGCGAATGACTATACACTTTAATGTAGATTGTAAATTTCTATGCTGTGCCAGCAACGAACTTATCTCTCAAGTATTCCACCCAAAGTATCTTGAGTTGTGTATATCTATCTAGCTTCCGGTTTTTGATGTAGTGATACTCTTCTAACAGTATAGAATGATTACACTCTTGTACCCATTGTGCTGTAGTGGGAACGGTGATACTTTTCCAATTCCTGGCTATGAGTATCTTAAGACTATTACTTGCAACATTAAATAATTTGACCTGCTCCATAGTAAATTTTTTGGGGACAATATGGAATAGCCAAAGGGAGGGGTCTAATGGCAGTGTTCTGTCTAGTAACTTTGACGTTTCCTTTGAAATTTTTTCCCATACTGGGACTATGTTAGGGCATAGCCACCAAATATGCGCCATATGGCCAGTATGTATGTGGCATCTCCAGCAGATGTCAGAAACGTTGCTAAATATCCTTTTACAGCGGGATGGGGTAAGATACCATCTGTGTAGTATTTTCATGTTTAGTTCAAAGAATTTACTGGCTGTAGCTGATTTCTTGATAGCTGTGAAAATTTTTGAAGCGTCTATATATGAGATCTGCACTCCTAACTCTTCCCCCCATTTATTAATGAAATGAGGTGTGTGGCCTGGGGCCGTCTGCTTCAGTAATGCATAAATAATGGATAAGGCGTGTTTTGTTGGAGATCTTTTATGGGGACTCAAACGCTGTCAAGGGTCTTAACATGTTCCTTTTGTGTGGATGGCCGTATAGGTAGTTGTAGCACTGCATATAAAAAAAACCAGTTTCTAAAGCAGTCAAAACCCTGTTCAATTAGAGCTACCCTAGAGTGCAACTGAGTTTCATTCCCCAAATGACATATCATCAACACCCTGTCCGGCTGTGTGTCGTATTTTATCCTAGTTAGGATGCCAGGGGCAAATTCTTTGTTAGAAATGAAAGAGGTAAGAGGGGAATAGGAGGAGGAGATGTTGGGGAATTCCACAAGTATTCTATCCCAGGACAACATGGTCTCCTGTACTGTGTGTGTAAGGTAAGCCTGTGGTGGCCCTAATTCTGACGGTGTCCAGCACCGTGTGCCCAGGTGTGGGCAACCCGCTATGTCATGTTCAAGGCGCACCCATATTTTGAAGTCAAAGTTGGTGAACCAGTCCACTATTCTCTGTAAGTGTGTAGCCTTCCAGTATGAGATTAGATCAGGAACTCCAAGCCCCCCCATTATCTATTGTCTGGCACATGTCCTTCCTATTTATCCACGCGTGGCGTTTATTCCATGTGAATTAAAAAACTTTGGTTGGTGGAGATGGAAGGAATGTACATGGTAGGACTATGGGTAATGTCTGTATTATATACAATATCTTTGGAAGTATGCTCATCTTAAAGGCGTTAATTCTACCAGTCCAAGTTATAGGTTTCCTACGCCAGGAAGACAAAGTAGCTATAATATTTGACTGGAGTGGCACAAAATTAGCCTTGAAGATTCTATCGACCCTCGGAGTCAGAAATATTCCTAGATATTTCAGTTTACAGTTTTGCCATCTAAATGTGCAAACCTGTCGAATATGTGGTAGATCTTCGTCTGACATGGTAATATTTAATATCTCTGACTTACTTTGATTGATAAGGAAGTTTGAGAGCTTTCCGAAGTTATCTAGCTGGGTTAACAAGCTTGGAATGGATTGCAGTGGTTTTGTTAAAAAAGAGAGCACATCGTCTGCGTATAGCAGAAGCTTATGGTGATGTTCCTTAATCTGTACTCCAGTAATATCAACTGTGGATCTTATTTTAAGTGCCAAGATTTCAATTACACAGGCAAATAAAAGCGGGGATAGGGGACAACCCTGTCTGGTTCCGTTGGATATCTTAAAGGGTGCCGACAGGGAGCCATTCACACGGACTCTGGCCATTGGGGAAGAATACATGGCAAATACTCTGTCTACAAACGTCTCACCCAAGCCCATTCGCAGAAGGACCACAAGGAGGAACCGCTAGCTAACCCGATCGAACGCCTTCTCAGCATCGGTGGACACAACTACTGTGGGAATAGAGCGAAAATTCACATAATCAATCAGGTCGATAGTCCTTACGGTATTATCCTTTGCTTCCCTTGTAGGAATAAAACCCACCTGGTCAGCATGTATTAAATCTGGGAGTAAGACGTTCAACCGGGTTGCCAGCAGCTTGGCGTAAATTTTTACGTCAGTATTCAGTAGGGAGATCGGTCTATAGTTCTCCACCCTCATGTGGTCCCTGCCATCCTTTGGGATTAGTGAAACATGTGCAGTTAAGGAACTACTAAGAAACGGATTAGTACCAGAAATGGAATTAAAAAGGGTTAATAAGTGAGGGGCAAGTATCTTACTGTATTTTTTATAGTAGTAGTTGGTAAAACCATCGGGGCCTGGGGCCTTCCCCAATGGTAGGTCCTTTATGACCAAAAGAATTTCTTTCTTAGTAAAGGGGGAGTTAAGAGTTTCTGCTTGATCCTGGGTAACAGTGGGTATAGCTAAGTCTCTAAGGAAAGATTCCATGAGTGCAGCATTAGATTGATCAATTTGCATGTTATCTGGAAGATTATAGAGTGATTCATAATAAATTCGGAATGCTTCTGAAATATCAGAAGTGGAGTAGGCTGTGTCTTTCCCTGGTCTACTGATGGACAGGATATATGACCTATTGGTGCGTCGTCTCAGTTTACGGGCCAGGAGTCTGCTGCATCTGTTGTCACTATCATAATAAGTTTGCTGTAATTTGAGTGCCAGTTGTTTACAGTCTCTATCTAATAAAGTATTAACCATCTCTCTTTGCATTTGTAGGTCTTTTTTCAAAGTTTCGTCTGTAGGTGATAGTTTGAGTTTCTCCTCAACCACAGCAATAGCAGTCAGTGCGGTCTGTAATGCAGTACGTTGTTGTTTATGCCTATGTGATTGCATACTAATGAGATCCCCTCTAATTGTGCTCTTAAGGGCTTCCCAAATCAGTCTAAAGTCGGGTATAGAGGTTGTATTTAGGTGAAAGTACTCCTGAAGTCGAGTCTCAATCTTTTCTAGGTACAATGGGTGGTCTAATAGGTCATTGTCTAATTTCCAGACGAACATAGAATGCGGTGCCGAGGGCCACTTGACCGAACAGCTCCCCATTGAATGGTCCATCCAGCCTGTGGGAGATATAGTTGATCTAACTGCCAGGGACAAAAAGACACGTCCAGGAAAATGTAGTCAATACAGGAGAAGTGGGAATGGGGGAAAGAGAAGAATTGTGTATTGGCGGTCTACTATGTGTTGTATCCTCCAAACATCATGTACCTCTAAGTCTCTAATGTGTTGCTTAACCCTGTACAGGACTCTATTTGGTGTTGAGGATAGACCTGTGGAGGTGTCCAGTGCGGTGTTGAGAGAAACATTAAAGTCCCCGCCCAGAATTAGCATACCCCTTTTAATTTCCAATATGGCGTCAGAGAGATGTTTAATAAAATGGTCTTGTTGGGTATTGGGGGCATATGCACAGTCCAGTGTGACTATGGTATTATAGAGTTTACCAGTTATAATCAAGTACCTCCCCTCTCTATCCCGCGTTAAACTAAACAGGTTAAAGAGGATACCCTGCCTGATTAATATAGCCACCCCATTGGTTTTATTGTGATTAGATGCGTAATACGCCTCCCCAAATTTATATTTGAATGTTTTGGGTTCTTTCTTGTGAAGGAAGTGAGTTTCTTGTAGTAGGATAATATCCCCTCTGTTATCTTTAAAATCTCTAATAGTTGGTAAAGAAGGATGTTCCGATCAGCCAATAGAATGCGAGCTCAATCTGATTGGCTGATTGGATCAGCCAATCGGATTGAACTTGAATCTGATTGGCTGATTCCATCAGCCAATCAGATTTTTCCTACCTTAATTCCGATTGGCTGATAGAATCCTATCAGCCAATCGGAATTGAAAGGACGCCATCTTGGATGACGTCCCTTAAAGGAGCCTTCATTCGTCGGTAGTCCGTCGGTAAAGAAGGATGTTCCGAGTCGGCGGGATGAAGATTGAAGATTGAAGACCCGGCTTGGAAGATGACATCGCCCGGATAGAAGGCTTCTTCAGCGCCGCTTGGAAGATGACATCGCCCGGATGGAAGACTTCTTCAGCGCCGCTTGGAGGATCACTTCATCGGATGGGAGATTTCTTCAGCGCCGCTTGGAGGATAACTTCTGCCGCTCCGGGTCTCCTCTTCGGTTCCATCGCTGCTCGGCTGAGTGAAGACGACTCAACGTAGGATGATCTTCAGGGGATTAGTGTTAGGCTATTTTAAGGGGGGTTTGGGTTAGATTAGGGGTATGTGTGTGGTGGGTATTAATGTTGGGGGGGTTGTATTTTTCTTTTACAGGCAAAAGAGCTGAATTCTTTGGGGCATGCCTCCACAAAAGGCCCTTTTAAGGGCTGGTAAGGTAAAAGAGCTTTGAACTTTTTTAATTTAGAATAGGGTAGGGAATTTTTTTATTTTGGGGGGGGTTTGTTATTTTATTAGGGGGCTTAGATTAGGTGTAAGTAGCTTAAAATTGTTGTAATATTTTTAAAATGTTTGTAACTTATTTTTTTTATTTTTTGTAACAGCTTTTTTTATTTTTTGTACTTTAGTTAGTTTATGTAATTGTATTTAATTGTAGTTATTTGTAGTTAATTTATTTAATTAATTTAATGATAGTGTAGTGTTAGGTTTAATTGTAACTTAGGTTAGGATTTATTTTACAGGTAATTTTGTATTTCTTTTAGCTAGGTAGTTATTAAATAGTTAATAACTATTTAATAACTATTCTAACTAGCTAAATAAATACAAAGTTACCTGTAAAATAAATATAAATCCTAAAATAGCTACAATGTAATTATTAATTACATTGTAGCTATCTTAGGGTTTATTTTACAGGTAAGTATTTAGTTTTAAATAGAAATAATTTATTAAAGTATAGTGTAGTGTTAGGTGTAATTGTAACTTAGGTTAGTTTTTATTTTACAGGTAAATTTCTCTTTATTTTAGCTAGGTACGCTATTAAATAGTTAATAACTATTTAATAGCTATTGTACCTAGTTAAAATAAATTGAAATTTGCCTGTAAAATAAATATAAATCCTAAGGCCTAGATTTAGAGTTTGGCGGTAGCCGTGAAAACCAGCGTTAGAGGCTCCTAACGCTGGTTTTAGGCTACCGCCGGTATTTGGAGTCACTCAAAATAGGGTCTAACGCTCACTTTTCAGCCGCGACTTTTCCATACCGCAGATCCCCTTACGTAAATTGCGTATCCTATCTTTTCAATGGGATTTTTCTAACTCCGGTATTTAGAGTCGTTTCTGAAGTGAGCGTTAGACATCTAACGACAAAACTCCAGCCGCAGGAAAAAAGTCAGTAGTTAAGAGCTTTCTGGGCTAACGCCGGTTTCTAAAGCTCTTAACTACTGTACTCTAAAGTACACTAACACCCATAAACTACCTATGTACCCCTAAACCAAGGTCCCCCCACATCGCCGACACTTGAAAAAAATTTTTAACCCCTAATCTGCCGACCGCCACCTACGTTATACTTATGTACCCCTAATCTGCTGCCCCTAACACCGCCGACCCCTATATTATATTTATTAACTCCTAATCTGCCGACCGGACCTGAGCGCTACTATAATAAAGTTATTAACCCCTAATCCGCCTCACTAACCCTATCATAAATAGTATTAACCCCTAATCTGACCTCCCTAACATCGCCGACACCTAACTTCAATTATTAACCCCTAATCTGCCGACCGAATCTCGCCGCTATTCTAATAAATGTATTAACCCCTAAAGCTAAGTCTAACCCTAATACTAACACCCCCCTAAGTTAAATATAATTTAAATCTAACGAAATTAATTAACTCTTATTAAATAAATTATTCCTATTTAAAGCTAAATACTTACCTGTAAAATAAACCCTAATATAGCTACAATATAAATTATAATTATATTATAGCTATTTTAGGATTTATATTTATTTTACAGGTAACTTTGTATTTATTTTAACCAGGTACAATAGCTATTAAATAGTTAAGAACTATTTAATAGCTAAAATAGTTAAAATAATTACAAATTTACCTGTAAAAGAAATCCTAACCTAAGTTACAAATAAACCTAACACTACACTATCAATAAATAAATTAAATAAAATACCTACAATTACCCTAACACTACACTATCAATAAATTAATTAAATACAATTGCTACAAATAAATACAATTAAATAAACTAGCTAAAGTACAAAAAATAAAAAAGAACTAAGTTACAAAAAATAAAAAAATATTTACAAACATAAGAAAAATATTACAACAATTTTAAACTAATTACACCTACTCTAAGCCCCCTAATAGAATAACAAAGCCCCCCAAAATAAAAAAATGCCCTACCCTATTCTAAATTACTAAAGTTCAAAGCTCTTTTACCTTACCAGCCCTGAACAGGGCCCTTTGCGGGGCATGCCCCAAGAAATACAGCTCTTTTGCCTGTAAAAAAACATACAATACCCAAGCCCCCCAACATTACAACCCACCACCCACATACCCCTAATCTAACCCAAACCCCCCTTAAATAAACCTAACACTAAGCCCCTGAAGATCATCCTACCTTGTCTTCACCATACCAGGTTCACCGATCGGTCCAGAAGAGCTCCTCCAATGTCCTGATCCAAGCCCAAGCGGGGGGCTGAAGAGGTCAATGATCCAGCTGAAGTCTTCATCCAAGCGGGGCAGAAGAGGTCTTCCATCCGATTGAAGTCTTCATCCAAGCGGCATCCATCCGGAGCGAAGCGGCAGCATCCTGAAGACCTCCACCGCGGAACATCCATCCTGGCCGACGACTGAACGACGAATGACGGTTCCTTTAAATGACGTCATCCAAGATGGCGTCCCTCGAATTCCGATTGGCTGATAGGATTCTATCAGCCAATCGGAATTAAGGTAGGAATATTCTGATTGGCTGATGGAATCAGCCAATCAGAATCAAGTTCAATCCGATTGGCTGATCCAATCAGCCAATCAGATTGAGCTTGCATTCTATTGGCTGATCGGAACAGCCAATAGAATGCGAGCTCAATCTGATTGGCTGATCGGATCAGCCAATCGGATTGAACTTGATTCTGATTGGCTGATTCCATCAGCCAATCAGAATATTCCTACCTTAATTCCGATTGGCTGATAGAATCCTATCAACCAATCGGAATTCGAGGGACGCCATCTTGGAGGACGTCATTTAAAGGAACCGTCATTCGTCGTTCAGTCGTCGGCCAGGATGGATGTTCCGCGGTGGAGGTCTTCAGGATGCTGCCACTTTGCTCCGGATGGATGCCGCTTGGATGAAGACTTCAATCGGATGGAAGACCTCTTCTGCCCCGCTTGGATGAAGACTTCAGCCGGATCATGGACCTCTTCAGCCCCCCGCTTGGGCTTGCATCAGGACATCGGAGGAGCTCTTCTGGACCGATCGGTGAACCTGGTATGGTGAAGACAAGGTAGGATGATCTTCAGGGGCTTAGTGTTAGGTTTATTTAAGGGGGGTTTGGGTTAGATTAGGGGTATGTGGGTGGTGGGTTGTAATGTTGGGGGGCTTGGGTATTGTATGTTTTTTTACAGGCAAAAGAGCTGTATTTCTTGGGGCATGCCCCGCAAAGGGCCCTGTTCAGGGCTGGTAAGGTAAAAGAGCTTTGAACTTTAGTAATTTAGAATAGGGTAGGGCATTTTTTTATTTTGGGGGGCTTTGTTATTTTATTAGGGTGCTTAGAGTAGGTGTAATTAGTTTAAAATTGTTGTAATATTTTTCTTATGTTTGTAAATATTTTTTTATTTTTTGTAACTTAGTTCTTTTTTATTTTTTGTACTTTAGCTAGTTTATTTAATTGTATTTATTTGTAGCAATTGTATGTAATTAATTTATTGATAGTGTAGTGTTAGGTTAATTGTAGGTAATTGTAGGTATTTAATTTAATTTATTTATTGATAGTGTAGTGTTAGGTTTATTTGTAACTTAGGTTAGGATTTCTTTTACAGGTAAATTTGTAATTATTTTAACTATTTTAGCTATTAAATAGTTCTTAACTATTTAATAGCTATTGTACCTGGTTAAAATAAATACAAAGTTACCTGTAAAATAAATATAAATCCTAAAATAGCTATAATATAATTATAATTTATATTGTAGCTATATTAGGATTTATTTTACAGGTAAGTATTTAGCTTTAAATAGGAATAATTTATTTAATAAGAGTTAATTAATTTCGTTAGATTTAAATTATATTTAATTTAGGGGGGTGTTAGGGTTAGACTTAGCTTTAGGGGTTAATACATTTATTAGAATAGCGGTGAGCTCCAGTCGGCAGATTAGGGGTTAATGTTTGAAGTTAGGTGTCGGCGATGTTAGGGAGGGCAGATTAGGGGTTAATACTATTTATGATAGGGTTAGTGAGGCGGATTAGGGGTTAATAACTTTATTATAGTAGCGCTCAGGTCCGGTCGGCAGATTAGGGGTTAATAAGTGTAGGCAGGTGGAGGCGACGTTGTGGGGGGCAGATTAGGGGTTAATAAATATAATATAGGGGTCGGCGATGTTAGGGCAGCAGATTAGGGGTACATAGGGAAAATGTAAGTAGCGGCGGTTTACGGAGCGGCAGATTAGGGGTTAATAATAATATGCAGGGGTCAGCGATAGTGGGGGCGGCAGAATAGGGGTTAATAAGTGTAAGGTTAGGGGTGTTTAGACTCGGGGTACATGTTAGAGTGTTAAGTGCAGACGTAGGAAGGGTTACCGCATAGCAAACAATGGGGCTGCGTTAAGAGCTGAACGCGGCTTTTTTGCAGGTGTTAGGTTTTTTTTCAGCTCAACCAGCCCCATTGTTTCCTATGGGGGAATCGTGCACGAGCACGTTTTTGAGGCTGGCCGCGTCCGTAAGCAACTCTGGTATCGAGAGTTGAAGCTGCGTTAAAAATGCTCTACGCTCCTTTTTTGGAGCCTAACGCAGCCTTTATGTGGACTCTCAATACCAGAGTTATTTTTATGGTGTGGCCAGAAAAAAGCCGGCGTTAGTTTTTCGGGTCGTTACCGACAAAACTCCAAATCTAGTGGTAAGATAGCTACAATATAATTATTATTTATATTGTAACTATATTAGGGTTTATTTTAAAGGTAAGTATTTAGTTTTAAATAGGATTAATTTTGTTCATAATAGAAATATTATTTAGATTTATTTAATTAATATTTAAGTTAGGGGGGTGTTATGGTTAGTGTTAGACTTAGGTTTAGGGGTTAATAATTTTATTACCGTGGCGGCGGTGTAGTGGGGGGCAGGATAGGGGTTAATAAATTTATTATAGGGGGCGACGATGTAGGGGGGGCAGGATAGGGGTTAATAAATTTAATATAGGTTGCGGCAGGGTCAGGGAGTGGCGGTTTAGGGGTTAATACATTTATAAGAGTTGCGGCGGGGTCTAGGAGCGGCGGTTTAGGGGTTACTAACTTTATTTAGTTGCGGGGGGCTCCGGGGGCACCGGTATAGGGGGTAGAACAGTGTAGTTAGTGTGGGTGCTTAGTAACAGGCTAGCAAGAAAGCTGTAAAAAAGCCAAAGAGCAGAGAGATCGGATGAGTGATAACTATCACAGTCCGCTGCTCATCGCCCCGTACTTAGTGCGTGGCTTTTTGACAGCTTTTTTGATAACTTAGGCGAATTTTTGCAGGTCCGCGGCAGCGATGTGAGGCGAGCTTAGGCGGGCGTATTGGGCCGGCGAAGGCAGGTAAAATAGACACGTTGATAACTACCCCCCTAAATTACACCTATTAACCCCTAATCTGCCACCCACCCAATTCTTGACTATTAAAAAACCTATTAACCCTCTAATCTGCCATCCACCCATATCGCCAACAATAAAATAAACCTATTAACCCCTAAACTGTCGGACCCCCACATCGCCAACACTATATAAACCTATTAACCCCTAATCCGCCGCTCTCTCCGGCATTGCAGACACTAAATAAAGCTATTAACCCCTAAACCGCCAGCCCCCCCCACATAGCAACTAATAAACTAAACCTATTAACCCCTAAACCGACGGACCCCCACATTGCAAAACACTAAATTAAACTATTAACACCTAAACCTAGCACCCCCTAACTTAAAATTAAAAGTTACACTATAACTATCTTTAAATAAATTAAAACTTACCTGTGAAATAAAAAAACTAACATTAAACTATAAATTAACCTAACATTACTATTCTAATAAAATAAAAAAACTACCAATAAAAAAACCTAAATTACAAATGTAAAAAAACCTAACACTACAAAAAAAAAAAATTACTAATTTAAAAATCCTAACAAAAAATGAAAAAACTCTAACATTACAAAAAATAATAAACACTAAAAATACGAAAAATAAAAAAACTCTAAGATTACAAAAAAGAATTAACGAAATTATCAAAAATAAAAACAATTACACCTAATCTAATAGCCCTATAAAAATAAAAAAGGCCCAAGTTAAACAGCTCTTTTACATACAAAAATTTACAAAGTCCACACAACAGTAAAACCCAATACCCAACCAACCCCCCAAAATAAAAAACCTAAGTCTAAAAAAAACCTAAGCTACCCATTGCCCCCAAAGGGGCATTTGTATGGGTGTTGCCCTTAAAAGGGCATTCAGCTCTTTTACACTCCCCAAACCCTAATCTTTAAAAAAAAACACCCAAAAAAATAAAAAAAAAACCCTAACACTAACCCCAGAATATCTACTCACGGTTCCTGAAGTCTGGACATCCATCTCCATTCAGGCGGCGAGAAGTCTACATCCAGGCGGCGACATCTTCATCCATCGCAGGGGTGTCTTCTATCTTAATCCCGGCGGCGTGGAGCGGAGCTATCCAGAACCGGCGATGACATCCTGCGCGGACCGTCCTCTTCATATGATCACCGGCGTACACTGAAGTTAAATGAAAGGTACCCGTTTAAAAATGGCATATCTTGCATTCTTATTGGCTGATTTGATTCTTCAAATTCAAATCAGCCAATAGGATGAGAGCTACTGAAATCCTATTGGCTGTTCAAAACAGCTGATAGAATGAGAGCTACTGAAATCCTATTAGCTGTTCAAATCAGCCAATAGGATTTCAGTAGCTCTCATCCTATTAGCTGTTTTGAACAGCCAATAGGATTTCAGCAGCTCTCATACTATTGATTCATTTTTATGCGTTGGTTATGCACCCTGTGTAGCACAAAACTTGTAATCTAGGTGAGATTTTGGTCCATATTGACATGATAGCATCATGCAGTCATCATGCAGTTGCTGCAGATTTATTGGCTGCACATTCATGATGCGAATCTCCTGTTCCACCACATCCCAAAGGTGCTCTATTGGATTGAAATCTGGTAACTGTGAAGACCATTGGAGTACAGTGAACTCATTGGGGGGTAGTTATCAAGCTGTCTACTTTTCTTGCTTCGCCGGCCCAATACGCCCGCCTAAGCTCGCCTACCTTCGCCGCCGCGGACCTGAAAAAATACGCCTAAGTTATCAAATAAAGCTGTCAAAAAGCCGCGGGGCGATGAGCAGCGGACTGTGACAGTTATCACTCATCCGATCTCGCTGCCCTTCGGCTTTTTCCCAGCTTTATTGCTAGCCTGTCACTAAGCACTCACACTAAACTACACTGTTCTATCCCTATACCGGCGCCCCCGGAGCCTCCCGCAACTCAATTAAGTTACTAATCCCTAAACCGCCGCTCCTAGACCCCGCCGCAACTCTTATAAATGTATTAACCCCTAAACCGCCGCTCCCGGACACCGCTACCACCTACAGTATACCTAGTAACCCCTATCCTGCCCCCCCATACCGTCGCCCTCTATAATAAAAATATTAACCCCTATCCTGCTGATCCCGCACCTCTCGGCAACTAAATAAATAGTTTAACCCCTAAACCGCCGCTCCATGAACCCGCCGCAACCTATATTAAACCTATTAACCCCTATCCTGCCCCCCCTACACCGTCGCCACCTATAATAAATTTATTAACCCCTAATCTGCCCCCCCTACACCGTCGCCACCTATAATAAATTTATTAACCCCTATCCTGCCCCCCACTACGCCGCCGCCACTGTAATAAAATTATTAACCCCTAAACCTAAGTCTAACCCTAACCCTAACGCCCCCCTAACTTAAATATTAATTAAATAAATCTAAATAAATTAACTCTTATTAAGTAAATGAATCCTATTTAAAACTAAATACTTACCTTTAAAATAAACCCTAATATAGCTACAATATAAATAATAATTATATTCTAGCTATCTTAGGATTTATATTTATTTTACAGGTAACTTTGTATTTATTTTAACCATGTACAATAACTATTAAATAGTTATTAACTATTTAATAGCTTACCTAGCTAAAATAAAGAGAAATGTACCTGTGAAATAAATCCTAACCTAAGTTACAATTACACCTAACACTACACTATACTTTAATAAATTATTCCTATTTAAAAATAAATACTTACCTGTAAAATAAACCCTAAGATAGCTACAATGTAATTAATAATTATATTATAGCTATCTTAGGATTTATATTTATATTACAGGTAACTTTGTATTTATTTTTAGCTAGTTAGAATAGTTCTTAAATAGTTATTAACTATTTAATAACTACATAGCTAAAAGAAATACAAAATTACCTGTAAAATAAATCATAACTTAAGTTACAATTAAACCTAATACTACACTATCATTAAATTAATTAAATAAATTAACTACAAATAACTACAATTAAATACAATTACATAAACTAACTAAAGTACAAAAAATAAAAAAGCTAAGTTACAAAAAATAAAAAAATAAGTTACAAACATGTTACAAATATTACAACAATTTTAAGCTACTTACACCTAATCTAAGCCCCCTAATAAAATAACAAACCCCCCCAAAATAAAAAAAATGCCCTACCCTATTCTAAATTAAATACATTTCAAAGCTCTTTTACCTTACCAGCCCTTAAAAGAGCCATTTGTGGGGGCATGCCCCAAAGAAAACAGCTCTTTTGCCTGTAAAAGAAAAATACACCCCCCCCCCAACATTAAAACCCACCACCCACATACCACTAATCTAACCCAAACCCCCTTACAAAAACCTAACACTAATCCCCTGAAGATCATCCTACCTTGAGTTGTCTTCACTCAGCCGAGCCACCGATGGAACTGAAGAGGACATCCGGAGCGGAAGAAGTTAATCCTCCAATCAGCGCTGAAGAAATCTTCCATCCGATGAAGTCATCATCCAGGCGGCGCTGAAGAAAAGTCTTCGATCCGTCTGATGTCATCTTCAAAGAGGCGCTGAAGAGGTCTTCTATCCGGGCGAAGTCATCTTCCAAGCCGGGTCTTGAATCTTCCTTCCGCCGACGCGGAACCACCTTCTTCACCGACGGACTACGACGAATGACGGCTCCTTTAAGGAACGTCATCCAAGATGGCGTCCCCTCAATTCCGATTGGCTGATAGGATTCTATCAGCCAATCGGAATTAAGGTAGGAAAATCTGATTGGCTGATGGAATCAGCCAATCAGATTCAAGTTCAATCCGATTGGCTGATCCAATCAGCCAATCAGATTGAGCTCGCATTCTATTGGCTGATCGGAACAGCAATAGAATGCGAGCTCAATCTGATTGGCTGATTCCATCAGCCAATCAGATTTTTCCTACCTTAATTCCGATTGGCTGATAGAATCCTATCAGCCAATCGGAATTGAGGGGACGCCATCTTGGATGACGTCCCTTAAAGGAGCCGTCATTCATCGTAGTCCGTCGGTGAAGAAGGTGGTTCCGCGTCGGCGGAAGGAAGATTCAAGACCCGGCTTGGAAGATGACTTCGCCCGGATAGAAGACCTCTTCAGCGCCTCTTTGAAGATGACATCGGACGGATCGAAGACTTTTCTTCATTGCCGCCTGGATGATGACTTCATCGGATGGAAGATTTCTTCAGCGCCGCTTGGAGGATTAACTTCTTCCGCTCCGGATGTCCTCTTCAGTTCCATCGGTGGCTCGGCTGAGTGAAGACGACTCAAGGTAGGATGATCTTCAGGGGATTAGTGTTAGGTTTTTGTAAGGGGGGTTTGGGTTAGATTAGGGGTATGTGGGTGGTGGGTTTTAATGTTGGGGGGGGGTTGTATTTTTCTTTTACAGGCAAAAGAGCTGTTTTCTTTGGGGCATGCCCCCACAAATGGCCCTTTTAAGGGCTGGTAAGGTAAAAGAGCTTTGAAATTTATTTAATTTAGAATAGGGTAGGGCATTTTTTTTTTGGGGGGGGTTTGTTATTTTATTAGGGGGCTTAGATTAGGTGTAAGTAGCTTAAAATTGTTGAAATATTTGTAACATGTTTGTAACTTATTTTTTTATTTTTTGTAACTTAGCTTTTTTTATTTTTTGTACTTTAGTTAGTTTATGTAATTGTATTTAATTGTAGTTATTTGTAGGTAGTTTATTTAATTAATTTAATGATAGTGTAGTATTAGGTTTAATTGTAACTTAAGTTAGGATTTATTTTACAGGTAATTTTGTATTTCTTTTAGCTATGTAGTTATTAAATAGTTAATAACTATTTAAGAACTATTCTAACTAGCTAAAATAAATACAAAGTTACCTGTAAAATAAATATAAATCCTAAGATAGCTATAATATAATTATTAATTATATTGTAGCTATCTTAGGGTTTATTTTACAGGTAGGTATTTATTTTTAAATAGGAATAATTTCTTAAAGTATAGTGTAGTGTTAGGTGTAATTGTAACGTAGGTTAGGATTTATTTCACAGGTACATTTCTCTTTATTTTAGCTAGGTAAGCTATTAAATAGTTAATAACTATTTAATAGCTATCGTACATGGTTAAAATAAATTGAAAGGTACCTGTAAAATAAATATAAATCCTAAGATAGCTAGAATATAATTATTATTTATATTGTAGCTATATTAGGGTTTATTTTAAAGGTAAGTATTTAGTTTTAAATAGGATTCATTTACTTAATAAGAGTTAATTTATTTAGATTTATTTAATTAATATTTAAGTTAGGGGGGCGTTAGGGTTAGGGTTAGACTTAGGTTTAGGGGTTAATAATTTTATGACAGTGGCGGCGGCGTAGTGGGGGGCAGGATAGGGGTTAATAAATTTATTATAGGTGGCGACGGTGTAGGGGGGGCAGATTAGGGGTTAATAAATTTATTATAGGTGGCGACGGTGTAGGCGGGCAGATTAGGGGTTAATAAATTTATTATAGGTGGCGACGGTGTAGGGGGGGCAGATTAGGGGTTAATAAATTTATTATAGGTGGCGACGGTGTAGGGGGGGCAGGATAGGGGTTAATACATTTAATATAGGTTGCGGCGGGTTCAGGGAGCGGCGGTTTAGGGGTTAATACATTTATTATAGTTGCGGTGGGCTCCGGGAGCGGCGGTTTAGGGGTTAATATGTATAGAGTAGCTTGCGGTGGGCTCCGGGAGCGGCGGTTTAGGGGGTAATAACTTTATTTAGTTGCGGCGGTGTAGGGGGGGACAGATTAGTGGTGTTTAGACTCGGGGTACATGTTAGGGTGTTAGGTGCAGACATCTCCCATAGAAATCAATGGGATGCCGGGCAGCAGCGAACTTGTACTTTCGCTATGGTCAGACTCCCATTGATTCCTATGGGATCCGCCGCCTCCAGGGGTGGCGGATTGAAAACCAGGTACGCTGGGCCGTAAAAGTGCCGAGCGTACCTGCTAGTTTTTTGATAGCTAGCAAAAGTAGTGAGAATGTGCCGCACTTGTGTGCGGAACATCTGGAGTGACGTAAGAATCGATCTGTGTCGGACTGAGTCCGGCGGATCGATGCTTACGTCACAAAATTCTACTTTTGCCGGTCTCGAGCCTTTGATAACTAAGGCGAATCAGCCTCGCCACAAATACGCTGCGGAATTCCAGCGTATTTGAGGTTGACGGCTTGATAACTAGGCCCCATTGTCATGTTCAAGAAACCAGTTTGAGATGATTTGAGCTTTGTGACATGGTGCATTATCCTGCTGGAAGTAGCCATCAGAAGATGGATACACTGTAGTCATAAAGGGTTGGACATGGTCAGCAACAATACTCAAGTAAGGTGTGGCATTTAAACTATGCTCAATTGGTACTAAGGGGCCCAAAGTGTGCCAAGGAAATATTCCCCACACCATTACACCACCACCAGCAGCCTGAACCGTTGATACAAGGCAGGATGGATCCATGCTTTCATGTTGTTTACACCAAATTCTGACCCTACCATCTGAATGTTGCAGCAGAAATCGAGACTCATCAGACCAGGCAACGTTTTTCTAATCTTCTATTGTCAAATTTTGGTGAGCAAATTGTAGCCTCAGTTTTCTGTTCTTAGCTGACAGGAATGGCACCCGGTGTGGTCTTCTGCTGCTGTAGCCCATCTGCTTCAAGGTTCGACGTATTGTGCATTCAGAGATGGTATTCTGCATACCTTGGCTGTAGCAAGTGGTTATTTGAGGTACTGTTGCCTTTTTATCATCTCGAACCAGTCTGCCCATTTTCCTCTGACCTCTGACATCAATAAGGCATTTTCGTCCACATAATATCTATTTAAACATAAAATGAACATTTTCTTATATGTGAAGAACATAGGAATGTAAAGTATTCTTATCACACAGCTTTAGTGCAGTTGGTCTAGCGTAGTTTTGGGTTAGCGCATGGGCATTTCTTCAGTGCGCCCCATAGAATTTTATAGAGCACAGTTGCGATATCCATATTCCTGAAGTTAGCATGCCTCAGTCTTTTGCCTGCGCTAACTTTTTACTTTCAATTTGTACACACGCTGTCAGGGTCCTTACCCTAGTCCTGGGTGTTGTCTCGGCGTCCCACATGCAGAGACATCATGACCAGTCTGATTGACAGCTGCGGCTGCAGCCCTCTAGGTGCGCACGGTCGCACACTGCCTAGATTTAAAGGTCCAGCATCTGATTGTTAGGACTCCCACCTGGAAGGCACAGGTGTGGGAGTCCCCATATAAGGCTGCTTAGTACATCACGCTGTACTGAGTTATTGCCTAACAAGGTCCTTGTCTGTTGATTCCTGCTCTTGACTTCTGGCATATCTGATGGTCGGTCCCTGCTTATGAAGCTAAGTATCCTCTGCTGTGATACCTGTGTATGCTTACTATACTGCTGAGACCAAGGACCTCTGCTGTGATACTTGTGTATGCTTACTATACTGCTGAGACCAAAAACCTCTGCTGTGATACTTGGGTATGCTTATCTTACTATTGAGACCAACGATCTCTGCTGTGATACCTGTGTATGCTTACCCTACTGCTGAGACCAAAGACCTCTGCTGTGATACATGTGTATGCTTACTTTACTGCTGAGACCAAAGACCTCTGCTGTGATACCTGTGTATGCTTACTGTACCTCTGAGACCAAAAACCTATGCTGTGATACCTGTGAATGCTAATCCTACTGCTGAGACCAAGGACCTCTGCTGTGATACCTGTTAATGCTTATTGTACTTCTGAGACCAAATACCTCTGCTGTGATACCTGTGTATGCTTTCTTGTTCCTAGACATTTTACAAGAAACCTCACCAACAGTACCCACTGGGTTCTGTGCTTGCTGAGAGACTTGTGCTAGACTTCTACTGTGATACCTGTGTATGCTTTCTTGTTCCTGGATATTTTACAAGAGACCTCACCAACAGTAACAGTACCCGCTGGGTTCTGTGCTTGCTGAGAGACTTGTGCTTACAGTTTTTATTATAAAGACTTTATTTCATCTTTATCTGGTTCAATATTGTCCTCAATTTGATTTACCTGTTGCTGCCTTATATTTCTTCAGTGAAGTTTGTTCAAGAAAATACTTTTTCTTTGTTTTGGTTTTCCATTCCTGCATACTGAGTTCCAGACACCTCCCTCTCCCTCACACACGCTAATACAGCGACACTAATTATTTACTATGAGCACAGTTAGAGCTTGAGCAAAAAAATCAATAGTGTGCCACTTGTAATCTGGCTTCAAATATCTACTAGGAATTATTTTAACTGCAATAAGTTACACAACAAAGTAGCATGCATTTGCATTACACCCCTATTTAGTAAATGTGTTTTAATTTGCCTTTGCTATAAAAAGGGTTAATAGAACTATACATGATCATTGTATTATTGTATAATATTCTGGGGATTTTAAGCTTTCCACTGACAATTAAGTTCTTAAAGATCCAAATCTCCCTAGTGCTAAAGTTTTTAACTAAGCACAGAGTTTAGATTCTTTGTGTTAATGAGACTTTCTTTACTGTCGTCAGGTTTCCAAAGACACCAGTGACTGCATTATTTGCTGCTATGAATACCGAAGCATCAGCATCAAGTTAAATACATAGTGTCTGGGTAAAACAGAATCCCGTCAATAAAGAAGTATAATGTTAGGTCTAAATTAAGGTGAAGGCACAGACCTAAGATGGCTCTTTGAAGGGGAATCAAAAGTTGAGTTAAAACTATCTTACCTCACAGTATTTCAATATGTTTAATTGGTTAAAAGGAAATAATATGTGCATCTAAAAAGAGTTTAGCTCTTAGAACACACCTATGCGTTAAATTCTAAGTAACACTTTGGGCTCGATTTATAAAGCCCCTCTTCTCCCTTTAACTGCAGGTTTGCAAAAGAGAACCTGCAGTCAGGATTTATCAAGCAGCAGTGATCCCTACCCTGTTCTCCACCTCTTGTTCGGGCAGCGGATTGCTGCCTGCCAGATGCCCCTGTCCCGCATGCCCCTGTCCGCCATGGATTGATAAAATGAGTTAGTGGTGTATCTAGCTGTTAGGATTGAAACCTCCTATTTATATTATAAGAATGCAATCAATACCATATCACTTAGCATTTAACACGTAGTTGAGGTATCAGCCACCAGAGCAACACATTGCATATAATGTTTTTATCTGCTTTTAGTTTATATGCTATCATACTCTTGGATTGAGCCGTTCCTGTCCTCAGTTCATTTGAGTGTTTGGGTAAAGTCTAGGAACTGTTTTTACTGGAGACATAGGGGCCGATTTATCATCAGTCTGTCCGACATGATCCGCTCAGTGGATCATGTCCGACAAACATCGATGAATGCCGACAGCATACACTGTCGGCATTTATCATTGCACAAGCAGTTCTCACAAAAAAACACCAATATACAATTGGCTAAAAGCTACTAAAAGTTGTTAAAAGTTATTGATATAATGTACCCTTCATGCTGGTATATAACAGCTATCCTGACGATAAAAATTATATAATATATAAAATTGTATGCACAAAGAGAACGTTTCGGTTCTCAAATAAATCAATAAGCAAACAGAATTATTAAAATATACGAACAGTTGAAATATATAAACAATAAAATTATGTGAACAATAAATTTTGCAAAAATATGCGTTTCCACGAGTGTCCAATAACTAATTGTCTTTCCTTGTGATAGAAACTCCCTTTATAGTAAAAGATCTGATTGCTAAAAAATAGTGCTAAAATAAAAGTGCAGTGACAGGCAGGTGCCCCTCACTGCAAGGCGCCTGTAGGCACATGCCTACTGTGCCTAATGGGAAATCCGGCCCTGGATGGTCCCTGCTTATGAAGCTAAGTATCCTCTGCTGTGATACCTGTGTATGCTTACTATACTGCTTAGACCAAGGACCTCTGCTGTGATACTTGTGTATTCTTACAGTACTGCTGAGACCAAAAACCTCTGCTGTGATACTTGGGTATGCTTATCTTACTACTGAGACCAACGATCTCTTCTGTGATACCTGTGTATGCTTACCCTACTGCTGAGACCAAAGACCTCTGCTGTGATACATGTGTATGCTAACTTTACTGCTGAGACCAAAGACCTCTGCTGTGATACCTGTGTATGCTTACTGTACCTCTGAGACCAAAAACCTATGCTGTGATACCTGTGAATGCTAATCCTACTGCTGAGACCAAGGACCTCTGCTGTGATACCTGTTAATGCTTACTGTACTTCTGAGACCAAAGACCTCTGCTGTGATACCTGTGTATGCTTTCTTGTTCCTAGACATTTTACAAGAAACCTCACCAACAGTACCCACTGGGTTCTGTGCTTGCTGAGAGACTTGTGCTAGACTTCTACTGTGATACCTGTGTATGCTTTCTTGTTCCTGGATATTTTACAAGAGACCTCACCAACAGTAACAGTACCCGCTGGGTTCTGTGCTTGCTGAGAGACTTGTGCTTACAGTTTTTATTATAAAGACTTTATTTCATCTTTATCTGGTTCAATATTGTCCTCAATTTGATTTACCTGTTGCTGCCTTATATTTCTTCAGTGAAGTTTGTTCAAGAAAATACTTTTTCTTTGTTTTGGTTTTCCATTCCTGCATACTGAGTTCCAGACACCTCCCTCTCCCTCACACACGCTAATACAGCGACACTAATTATTTACTATGAGCACAGTTAGAGCTTGAGCAAAAAAATCAATAGTGTGCCACTTGTAATCTGGCTTCAAATATCTACTAGGAATTATTTTAACTGCAATAAGTTACACAACAAAGTAGCATGCATTTGCATTACACCCCTATTTAGTAAATGTGTTTTAATTTGCCTTTGCTATAAAAAGGGTTAATAGAACTATACATGATCATTGTATTATTGTATAATATTCTGGGGATTTTAAGCTTTCCACTGACAATTAAGTTCTTAAAGATCCAAATCTCCCTAGTGCTAAAGTTTTTAACTAAGCACAGAGTTTAGATTCTTTGTGTTAATGAGACTTTCTTTACTGTCGTCAGGTTTCCAAAGACACCAGTGACTGCATTATTTGCTGCTATGAATACCGAAGCATCAGCATCAAGTTAAATACATAGTGTCTGGGTAAAACAGAATCCCGTCAATAAAGAAGTATAATGTTATGTCTAAATTAAGGTGAAGGCACAGACCTAAGATGGCTCTTTGAAGGGGAATCAAAAGTTGAGTTAAAACTATCTTACCTCACAGTATTTCAATATGTTTAATTGGTTAAAAGGAAATAATATGTGCATCTAAAAAGAGTTTAGCTCTTAGAACACACCTATGCGTTAAATTCTAAGTAACACTTTGGGCTCGATTTATAAAGCCCCTCTTCTCCCTTTAACTGCAGGTTTGCAAAAGAGAACCTGCAGTCAGGATTTATCAAGCAGCAGTGATCCCTACCCTGTTCTCCACCTCTTGTTCGGGCAGGGGGCAGGGTTGCACAATATTAAATTCGGGCAGCGGATTGCTGCCTGCCAGATGCCCCTGTCCCGCATGCCCCTGTCCGCCATGGATTGATAAAATGAGTTAGTGGTGTATCTAGCTGTTAGGATTGAAACCTCCTATTTATATTATAAGAATGCAATCAATACCATATCACTTAGCATTTAACACGTAGTTGAGGTATCAGCCACCAGAGCAACACATTGCATATAATGTTTTTATCTGCTTTTAGTTTATATGCTATCATACTCTTGGATTGAGCCGTTCCTGTCCTCAGTTCATTTGAGTGTTTGGGTAAAGTCTAGGAACTGTTTTTACTGGAGACATAGAGGCCGATTTATCATCAGTCTGTCTGACATGATCCGCTCAGTGGATCATGTCCGACAAACATCGATGAATGCCGACAGCATACACTGTCGGCATTTATCATTGCACAAGCAGTTCTCACAAAAAAACACCAATATACAATTGGCTAAAAGCTACTAAAAGTTGTTAAAAGTTATTGATATAATGTACCCTTCATGCTGGTATATAACAGCTATCCTGACGATAAAAATTATATAATATATAAAATTGTATGCACAAAGAGAACGTTTCGGTTCTCAAATAAATCAATAAGCAAACAGAATTATTAAAATATACGAACAGTTGAAATATATAAACAATAAAATTATGTGAACAATAAATTTTGCAAAAATATGCGTTTCCACGAGTGTCCAATAACTAATTGTCTTTCCTTGTGATAGAAACTCCCTTTATAGTAAAAGATCTGATTGCCAAAAAATAGTGCTAAAATAAAAGTGCAGTGACAGGCAGGTGCCCCTCACTGCAAGGCGCCTGTAGGCACATGCCTACTGTGCCTAATGGGAAATCCGGCCCTGGATGGTCCCTGCTTATGAAGCTAAGTATCCTCTGCTGTGATACCTGTGTATGCTTACTATACTGCTTAGACCAAGGACCTCTGCTGTGATACTTGTGTATTCTTACAGTACTGCTGAGACCAAAAACCTCTGCTGTGATACTTGGGTATGCTTATCTTACTACTGAGACCAAAGATCTCTTCTGTGATACCTGTGTATGCTTACCCTACTGCTGAGACCAAAGACCTCTGCTGTGATACATGTGTATGCTAACTTTACTGCTGAGACCAAAGACCTCTGCTGTGATACCTGTGTATGCTTACTGTACCTCTGAGACCAAAAACCTATGCTGTGATACCTGTGAATGCTAATCCTACTGCTGAGACCAAGGACCTCTGCTGTGATACCTGTTAATGCTTACTGTACTTCTGAGACCAAAGACCTCTGCTGTGATACCTGTGTATGCTTTCTTGTTCCTAGACATTTTACAAGAAACCTCACCAACAGTAACAGTACCCGCTGGGTTCTGTGCTTGCTGAGGGACTTGTGCTTAAAGTTTTTATTGTAAAGACTTTATTTCATCTTTATCTGGTTCAATATTGTCCTCAATTTGATTTACCTGTTGCTGCCTTATATTTCTTCAGTAAACGTGTTCAAGAAAATACTTTTTCTTTGTTTTGGTTTTCCATTCCTGCATACTGAGTTCCAGACACCTCCCTCTCCCTCACACACGCTAATACAGCGACACTAATTATTTACTATGAGCACAGTTAGAGCTTGAGTAAAAAATCAATAGTGTGCCACTTGTAATCTGGCTTCAAATATCTATTAGGAATTATTTTAACTGCAATAAGGTACACAACAAAGTAGCATGCATTTGCATTACACCCCTATTTAGTAAATGTGTTTTAATTTGCCTTTGCTATAAAAAGGGTTAATAGAACTATACATGATCATTGTATTATTGTATAATATTCTGGGGATTTTAAGCTTTCCACTGACAATTAAGTTCTTAAAGATCCAAATCTCCCTAGTGCTAAAGTTTTTAACTAAGCACAGAGTTTAGATTCTTTGTGTTAATGAGACTTTCTTTACTGTCGTCAGGTTTCCAAAGACACCAGTGACTGCATTATTTGCTGCTATGAATACCGAAGCATCAGCATCAAGTTAAATACATAGTGTCTGGGTAAAACAGAATCCCGTCAATAAAGAAGTATAATGTTAGGTCTAAATTAAGGTGAAGGCACAGACCTAAGATGGCTCTTTGAAGGGGAATCAAAAGTTGAGTTAAAACTATCTTACCTCACAGTATTTCAATATGTTTAATCGGTTAAAAGGAAATAATATGTGCATCTAAAAAGAGTTTAGCTCTTTAGAACACACCTATGCGTTAAATTCTAAGTAACACTTTGGGCTCGATTTATAAAGTCCCTCTTCTCCCTTTAACTGCAGGTTTGCAAAAGAGAACCTGCAGTCAGGATTTATCAAGCAGCAGTCATCCCTACCCTGTTCTCCACCTCTTGTCCGGGCAGGGGGCGGGGTTGCACAATATTAAATTCGGGCAGCGGATTGCTGCCTGCCAGATGCCCCTGTCCCGCATGCCCCTGTCCGCCATGGATTGATAAAATGAGTTAGTGGTGTATCTAGCTGTTAGGATTGAAACCTCCTATTTATATTATAAGAATGCAATCAATACCATATCACTTAGCATTTAACACGTAGTTGAGGTATCAGCCACCAGAGCAACACATTGCATATAATGTTTTTATCTGCTTTTAGGTTATATGCTATCATACTCTTGGATTGAGCCCGTTCCTGTTCTCAGTTCATTAGAGTGTTTGGGTAAAGTCTAGGAACTGTTTTTACTGGAGACATAGGGGCTGATTTATCATCAGTCTGTCCGACATGATCCGCTTAGTGGATCATGTCCGACAGACATTGATGAATGGTGACAGCATACGCTGTCGGCATTTATCATTGCATAAGCAGTTCTCACAAAAAACGCCAATATACAATTGGCTAAAAGCTACTAAAAGTTGCTAAAAGTTATCGATATAATGTACCCTTCATGCTGGTATATAACAGCTATCCTGACGATAAAAATGATATAATATATAAAATTGTATGCACAAAGAGTACGTTTCCGTTCTCAAATAAATCAATAAGCAAACAGTTAGAATTATTAAAATATACGAACAGTTGAAATATATAAACAATAAAATTATGTGAACAATAAATTTTGCAAAAATATGCGTTTCCACGAGTGTCCAATAACTAATTGTCTTTCCTTGTGATAGAAACTCCCTTTATAGTAAAAGATCTGATTGCCAAAAAATATTGTCCAAATAAAAGTGTCCCAAAAATAGTGTACAAAATGTATCAAAAAATATAATATATAATTATAAGTGTCCAAAATATGGTGTACACCAAAAATACAAAAATTATGAAAAAATAGAAAGGCCAATCTAAATGTGAATGGTAAGAAAATAGTGAAAAATGTATATATATATATGCAAAAAATAAAAATAGAAAATATTTGTTTAGAATTTATCCAAATTCTTCTGTTGGGATATATGGAATATTCTAGCCTTGAAAAGGCCTTGTTAAAGGCTGCCGAAAAGCATAGACGCTTCAAACCTAACGGCTCAGGTTTATTTGAGAACGGAAACATATTCTTTGTGCATATAATTTTATATATTATATCATTTTTATTGTCAGGATAGCTGTTATATACCAGCATGAAGGTTACATTATATCGATAACTTTTAGCAACTTTTTGTAGCTTTTAGCCAGTTGTATATTGGCGTTTTTTGTGAGAGGAATAAATCTTTTATATAAATAAAACTTTAGCTTTCTTAGCTTTTTCAGCCTTTTTAGCGCTCCTCATACAGCAATTTTCAGTTATGAAGCAGCTGTTTTAAGATCGCTGCTCCATAACTGATCCACTGCCTCCGAGGCTGCGGTCTGCAATCTGCCCAATCCTATATGATCGGACTGATTGACACCCGAATCTGCAGGTGGCGGCATTGCACAAGCAGTTCTGGTGAACTGCTTGTGCAATGTACGCTGTCGGCATTCATAGATGTCAGACAGACAATGATAAATTGGCCCCATAGTGTATAGTGAAATGGAGACCCATTTCAGACCTTATAATTCACTAGCGTATATGTATAGTGTGGATGGCAACAGATTCACCAAGCATCTTGGTATTCCTCAAAGTGTCTGGTTGCCTGCAATGCTTCCCTAACCCGACCAAGGGCCCAATAATCAAAAACTCGTTGGCATGGAAAGAAAGCACACCAGATCTATGCAGAACCCTGCATAGTAAGATAAACATCTCTCAAGATAAGCAGGCCCATTTATCAAGCTCCGTACGGAGCTTGACGGACCGTGTTTCTGGCGAGTCTTCAGACTCGCCAGAAACACAACTTATGAAGCAGCGGTCAAAGACCGCTGCTCCATAACCTGTCCGCCTGCTCTGAGCAAGTGGACAGGAATCGCCGGAAATCAACCCGATCGAATACGATCGGGTTGATTGACACCTCCCTGCTGGCGGCCGATTGGCCGCGAGTCAGCAGGGGGTGGCGTTGCACCAGCAGCTCTTGTGAGCTGCTGGTGCAATGTTAAATGTGGAGAGCGTATTGCTCTCCGCATTTAGCGAGGTCTTGCGGACCTGATCCGCAGTGTCGGATCAGGTCTGCAAGCCCTTTGATAAATTGGGGCCAAAATGTTAATTTCTAAAATGTTTACAGAGATCTTGCTGTACTTTTTAGACCATCTCGTCTGAGCAGGGGACTCTAGATCATTGAGCCCCTAGTTCAGGTCTGGTTTTTCACCTGAGCTGGTGAGATTGTTTAGCTCCTTGAGGAAGGGATAATGAATTGATAAAGTTATTAAAGAGAAAATAGAATGTTATTGCAGTATTGTATACTGTCTTTTAGGACACATTTATATAATTATATTCACAGTTTCTATGCATTTATCCCAACCACAGTTTGGAGTTGATATTATTTTACGGACGATAAGTGCAAAAAGAAAATGCTTTAATGTGTTAGAGTATTGTATTATTACATTGTTGTTTGTATATAACTATGGACGAGATTACAAGTGGAGCACTATTTAACGCTCTTGCTCAAGCGTAATTGCGCTAGAAGTAACATTTTTGGGGCCATTGGGTTGCACTCGTATTATGTCTTGAAAATAAACTGTTTTTGCACTTGCGCTAACCCGACAAGCGCAAAAAGCTGACCTTAGAATATTGCGTGCGTGTTCACGTATTCTCCTATAGAAGTCAATGGAGAAAAAAGTGGAAAAAACCCTAATACCTTACTCTTACGCAAAGCTGATTGCATATTCTCATGTGTGCTAACCTGACATGAAAATATGAATATTTCACATTCCAATGTTCTATACATAGCAGAAAATGTTCTATTTATTTAGAAATAAATATTTATATATACAGTATATATATATATATATATATATATATATATATATATATATATATATATATATATATATATTACACACAGAAAACCTGGCACTCGCCAGCAGATTCCAGTAATGTTTAAAAGCAAAACTGGGGGTCCAATCCTGTATTGATTTTTTAGTGCGATGGCATTCCACTGCAAGTCGGTTGAATACAGTTTGAACTCCGTGATATACTCTTCAACCTGACGTCGGCCTTGTTTGAGGCCTCTCATATTGGATTCTGCAGATAACTGTAGGTTTGAATCAACGTAAAGTTCATCCATGGTAGCGAGGAACTGACGTAGGGAGGATAAGACTGGATCATTGGCCTCATACAGCGTATCTGCCCACACCCTAGGTTCCCCTCGTAGGAATGATATCATAGTTAACACTTTGATTTTATCTGTACTATAGGTCTTTGGCTTCAATTGAAACAGCAGAGTGCAAGCATTTTTGAAATGTCTGTAATACTTGCGATTACCCCCGCTATCGCTGACCCCTGCATATTATTTTTAACTCCTAATCTGCCGCTCCGTACACCGCCGCCACCTACGTTATCCCTATGTACCCCTAATCTGCTGCCCCTAACACCGCCGACCCCTATATTATATTTATTAACCCCTAATCTGCCGCCCTCAACGTCGCCGCCACCTACCTACAATTATTAACCCCTAATCTGCCGACCGGACCTCACCGCTACTATAATAAAGTTATTAACCCCTAATCCGCCTCACTCCCGCCTCAATAATCCTATAATAAATAGTATTAACCCCTAATCTGCCCTCCCTAACATCACCGACACCTAACTTCAAGTATTAACCCCTAATCTGCCGACCGGACCTCACCGCTACTCTATTAAATTTATTAACCCCTAAAGCTAAGTCTAACACTAACACCCCCCTAAATTAAATATAATTTTTATCTGACGAAAAAAATTAACTCTTATTAAATAAATTATTCCTATTTAAAGCTAAATACTTACCTGTAAAATAAACCCTAATATAGCTACAATATAAATTATAATTATATTGTAGCTATTTTAGGATTTATATTTATTTTACAGGCAACTTTGTATTTATTTTAACCAGGTACAATAGCTATTAAATAGTTAAGAACTATTTAATAGCTACCTAGTTAAATAATTACAAAATTACCTGTAAAATAAATCCTAACCTAAGTTACAATTAAACCTAACACTACACTATCAATAAATTAATGAAATAAAATACCTACAATTATCTACAATTAAACCTAACACTACACTATCAATAAATTAATGAAATAAAATACCTACAATTATCTACAATTAAACCTAACACTACACTTTCAATAAATTAATGAAATAAAATACCTACAATTATCTACAATTAAACCTAACACTACACTATCAATAAATTAATTACATACAAATACCTACAAATAAATACAAATAAATACACTAACTAAAGTACAAAAAATAAAAAAAGAAATAAGTTACAAAAAATAAAAAAATAATTTACAAACATTAGAATAATATTACAACAATTTTAAGCTAATTAAAAAGGGCCTTTTGCGGGGCATGCCCCAAAGAATTCTGCTCTTTTGCCTGTAAAAAAAAAACATACAATACCCCCCCCACATTACAAACCACCACCCACATACCCCTAATCTAACCCAAACCCCCCTTAAATAAACCTAACACTAAGCCCCTGAAGATCTCCCTACCTTATCTTCACCACGCCGGGTATCAACGATCCATCCAGAGAAGGCTCCGAAGTCTTCATCCAAGCCCAAGCGGGGGCTGAAGAGGTCCATCATCGAGCTGAAGAGATCCATCATCCGGCTGAAGAGGTCCATCATCCGGCTGAAGAGGTCCATCATCCGGCTGAAGAGATCCATCATCGGGCTGAAGAGATCCATCATCCGGCTGAAGAGGTCCATCATCCGGCTGAAGAGGTCCATCATCGGGCTGAAGTCTTCTATCAAGCGGCATCTTCAATCTTCTTTCTTCCGGATCCATCTTCATCCCGCCGACGCGGAACATCCATCCTGGCCGACGACTTCCCGACGAACGACGGTTCCTTTAAATGACGTCATCCAAGATGAAGTCCCTCGAATTCCAATTGGCTGATAGGATTCTATCAGCCAATCGGAATTAAGGTAGGAAAATTCTGATTGGCTGATGGAATCAGCCAATCAGATTGAGCTCACATTCTATTGGCTGTTCCGATCAGCCAATAGAATGCGAGCTCAATCTGATTGGCTGATTGGATCAGCCAATCGGATTGAACTTGAATATGATTGGCTGATTCCATCAGCCAATCAGAATTTTCCTACCTTAATTCCGATTGGCTGATAGAATCCTATCAGCCAATCGGAATTCGAGGGACGCCATCTTGGATGACGTAATTTAAAGGAACCGTCATTCGTCGGGAAGTCGTCTGCCAAGATGGATGTTCCGCGTCGGCGGGATGAAGATGGATCCGGAAGAAAGAAGATTGAAGATGCCGCTTGAAAGAAGACTTCAGCCCGATGATGGGCCTCTTCAGCCGGATGATGGATCTCTTCAGCCCGATGATGGACCTCTTCAGCCGGATGATGGATCTCTTCAGCCCGATGATGGACCTCTTCAGCCGGATGATGGACCTCTTCAGCCGGATGATGGACCTCTTCAGCCGGATGATGGATCTCTTCAGCTCGATGATGGACCTCTTCAGACCCCGCTTGGGCTTGGATGAAGACTTCGGAGCCTTCTCTGGACGGATCGGTGATACCCGGCGTGGTGAAGATAAGGTAGGGAGATCTTCAGGGGCTTAGTGTTAGGTTTATTTAAGGGGGGTTTGGGTTAGATTAGGGGTATGTGGGTGGTGGGTTGTAATGTTGGGGGGGTATTCTATGTTTTTTTTACAGGCAAAAGAGCAGAATTCTTTGGGGCATGCCCCGCAAAAGGCCCTTTTAAGGGCTGGTAAGGTAAAAGAGCTTTTCTATTTGTATTTTAGAATAGGGTAGGGCATTTTTTTTATTTTGGGGGGCTTTGTTATTTTATTAGGGGGCTTAGAGTAGGTGTAATTAACTTAAAATTGTTGTAATATTTTTCTAATGTTTGTAAATTATTTTTTTATTTTTTGTAACTTAGTTCTTTTTTTATTTTTTGTACTTTAGTTAGTTTATTTAATTGTATTTAATTGTAGGTATTTGTATGTAATTAATTTATTGATAGTGTAGTGTTAGGTTTAATTGTAGATAATTGTAGGTATTTTATTTAATTAATTTATTGATAGTGTAGTGTTAGGTTTAATTGTAACTTAGGTTAGGATTTATTTTACAGGTAATTTTGTAATTATTTTAACTAGGTAGATATTAAATAGTTCTTAACTATTTAATAGCTATTGTACCTGGTTAAAATAAATACAAAGTTGCCTGTAAAATAAATATAAATCGTAAATTAGCTACAATATAATTATAATTTATATTGTAGCTATATTAGGGTTTATTTTACAGGTAAGTATTTAGCTTTAAATAGGAATAATTTATTTAATAAGAGTTAATTTATTTCGTTAGATAAAAATTATATTTAACTTAGGGTGGTGTTAGTGTTAGGGTTAGACTTAGCTTTAGGGGTTATTACATTTATTAGAGTAGCGGCGAGGTCCGGTCGGCAGATTAGGGGTTAATACTTGAAGTTAGGTGTCGGTGATGTTAGGGAGGGCAGATTAGGGGTTAATACTATTTATTATAGGGTTATTGAGGCGGGTGTGAGGCGTATTAGGGGTTAATAACTTTATTATAGTAGCGGTGAGGTCCGGTCGGCAGATTAGGGGTTAATAATTGTAGGTAGGTGGCGGGGACATTGGGGGCGGCAGATTAGGGGTTAATAAATATAGGGGTCAACGGTGTTAGGGGCAGCAGATTAGAGGTACATAGGGATAACGTAGGTTGCGGCGGTGTGCGGTCGGCAGATTAGGGGTTAAAAAATTTTAATAGAGTGGCGGCGATGTGGGGGGGCCTCGGTTTAGGGGTACATAGGTAGTTTATGGGTGTTAGTGTACTTTAGAGCACAGTAGTTAAGAGCTTTATGAACCGGCGTTAGCCCAGAAAGCTCTTAACTCCTGGCTTTTCTCTGCGGCTGGAGTCTTGTCGTTAGATTTCTAACGCTCACTTCAGCCAAGACTCTAAATACCAGCGTTAGAAAGATCCCATTGAAAAGATAGGATACGCAAATGGCGTATGGGGATCTGCGGTATGGAAAAGTCGCGGCTGCAAAGTGAGCATTAAACCCTTTCCTGACTGACTCTAAATAACAGCGGTAGCCCAAAACCAGCGTTAGGAGCCCCTAACGCTGGTTTTGACGGCTAACGCAGAACTCTAAATCTAGGCGTAAATTCTTTAGATATCCTTTTTTGAAGAAATAGCAACTCACATGGGTGAGTCAATCACACGAGGCATCTATGTGCAGCCACCAATCAGCAGCTACTGAGCCTATTTAGATATGCTTTTCAACAAAGAATATCAAGAGAATGAAGCAGATTAGATAATTAAAGTAAATTGGAAAGTTGATATAAATAGTATGTTCTTTCTAAAGCATGACAGAAAAAAAATTGGGTTTCATGTCCCTTTAAGATCTCTGGAGATTGACTTGTAACCTTGAGATTGTCCATGCTTTTCGACAATTTTTGTTCTCAAATCCTTAGACAATTCTTTGCTGCTCTTTCTCTTCTCCATGCTTAGTGTGGCACACATAGACACACAACAGAATGGTTGAGTCAATTTTCACCATTTTAACTGGTTGCGGTGTGATTTCTATATTGTCAGCACCTGTTAATTGATACAGGTGAGTTTAATTACAAATTACAGGAGCATCACAAACTTGGAATGCAATTATTTCTTACAATTATGAGAAGGTGCCAATAATTTTGTCCAGTCCATTTTTGGAGTTTTGCGTGGAATGTGTCAGATTTGGCTTTTTTTCTCCACTTTTTTGTGTTGTACCAATACAAACAAAAGAAATAAACAAGAGAATGCCTAAACATTTGTAATTGCAACAATTTTCTAGTCGAAGTGGTGAATTATCAGACAAAAAAGCAGGGGTGCGAATATGTATACAGCTAAGGCTAAACAAGCTATCTCAATGAGCTAAAGCTCAAAAATGCTATAATAAAAAGAGAATTTTTCTTTTGGGAGCCATCCAAGTGGAATCTCTGCTTTGGGAAAAGCAATAATGCCGCTTTAAGTCTTTAAGGCACTTTCTAAGAATATAGTGACCGGACAATCCCCGTGCCTGGAGAGAAGGGGAATTCTGAAACGGACGGACTGCCTTACTACGAATCACAGCAACCGTAGCCGAAGAATACTGAGTGCACCGCAGTGATCTGCATATGTGGTTGGTAACAGTGAGTAACGGCAATAAGCTTGTGATATGTCCATTTCAGGAAGTCCTACAAAGTCTGATGATAAGTTATGGGTCACCATCTTGCCAACTCCTTGTAGCCTATTAGGGCAATTTGCAGCAGTAAAGGGCAATCTAATATAAGTTCTTAAATCTAAAAAAGGCGGCTCCTGCCTTAATAACTCCCAAAGAAAGAATGTTACAGACAATGGCATCTATTTATCAAGCCGTCAACCGCAAGTAAGCTGGAATTCCGCAGCGTATTTGTGGCGAGCCTTATTCTCCTTAGTTATCAAATCCTACAGACTGGCAAAAGTAGAATTTTGTGACATAACATGCGATCCGCCGGACTCAGTCCGACACAGATCGATGCTTATGTCATTACAGATGTTCCGAAAGCAAATTCGGCAAAATCTGACTACTTTTGCTAGTTATCAAATTTCTACCAGGTACGCTTGCCACTATTCCGGCCCAGTGTACCTGGTTTTCAATCCACTGTCCTGGAGACGGCGGATGCCATAGGAATAAATGGGAGTCTGAAAGCAGCGAAAACTTATGTTCGATGCTGCCAAATATCCCATTGATTCCTATGGTAACGTTTACACCTAACACCCTAACATTTACCACGAGTCTAAACACCCCTAATCTGCCCCCCCTACACCGCCGCCACCTACATTATACTTATTAACCCCTAATCTGCCGCCCCCACACCACCGCCACCTACATTATACTTATTAACCCCTAATCTGCCGCCCCCACACCACCGCCACCTACATAAAGTTATTAACCCCTATTCTGCCCCCCCACACCGCCGCCACCTACATTATACTTATTAACCCCTAATCTGCCACCCCGACACCGCCGACACCTACATTAAACTTATTAACCCGTAATATGCCGCCCGACATCGCCGCCACCTACATAAAGTTATTAACCCCTAATCTGCCCCCCTATACCGCCACCACTTACATTATACTTATTAACCCCTAATCTGCCACCCCCTACACCGCCGCCACTATATTAAATTTATTAACCCCTAAACCTAAGTCTAACCCTAACCCTAACACCCCCTAACTTAAATATCATTTAAATAAATCTAAATAAATATTCCTATCATTAAATAAATTATTCCTATTTAAAACTAAATACCTATAAAATAAACCCTAAGCTAGCTACAATATAACTAATAGTTACATTGTAGCTATCTTAGGGTTTATTTTTATTTTACAGGCAAGTTTGTATTTATTTTAACTAAGTACAATAGTTATTAAATAGTTATTAACTATTTAATAACTTCCTAGCTAAAATAAATACAAATATACCTGTAAAATAAAACCTAACCTAAGTTACAATTACACCTAACAGTACACTATAATTAAATACATTCCCTAAACTAAATACAATTAAATACAATTAAATAAAATTATCTAACGTACAAAAAACAAACACTAAATTACAGAAAATAATAAACAAATTACAAGATTTTTAAAATAATTACACCTAATCTAATCCCCCTAACAAAATTAAAAAGCCCCCCAAAATAAAAAAAGCCCTACCCTACACTAAATTGCAAATAGCCCTTAAAAGGGCCTTTTGCGGGGCATTGCCCCAAAGTAATCAGGTCTTTTACCTGTAAAAAAAAGTACAAATGCCCCTCCCAACATTAAAACCCACCACCCACACAACCAACCCTACTCTAAAACCCACCCAATACCCCCTTAAAAAAACCTAATACAAACCCCTTGAAGATCACCTTACCGGGAGTAGTCTTCACCCAACCAGGCCGAAGTCTCAACGAAGCCGGCAGAAGTGGTCCTCCAGATGGGCAGAAGTCTTCATTCAGACGGCATCTTCTATCTTCATCCATCCGGCACGGAGCGGCTTCATCTTCTAGACATCCGACGTGGGGCATCCTCTTCATCCAACGTCTTCTTGAACAATGACGGTTCCTTTAAGTGATGTCATCCAAGATGGCGTCCCTTCAATTCCGATTGGCTGATAGAATTCTATCAGCCAATCGGAATAAAGGTAGAAAAAATCCTATTGGCTGATCCAATCAGCAAATAGGAATGAGCTCACATTCTATTGGCTGATTGGCACAGCCAATAGAATGCGAGCTCAATCCTATTGGCTGATTGGATCAGCCAATAGGATTGAACTTAAATCCTATTGGCTGATTGCATCAGCCAATAGGAATTTTTCTACCTTAATTCCAATTGGCTGATAGAATTCTAGCCAATCGGAATTGAAGGGACTCCATCTTGGATAACGTCACTTAAAGGTACCTTCATTCAACAAGAAGACGTCGTCAGAAGAGGATGCTCCGCGTTGGATGTCTTGAAGATGGACCCGCTCCGCGCCGGATGGATGAAGATAGAAGATGTCGTCTGGATGAAGACTTCTGCCCGTCTGGAGGACCACTTCTGCCCGCCTGGAGGACCACTTCTGCCGGATTCGTTGAGGACTTACGCCTGGTTGGGTGAAGTCTTCTCACGGTAAGGGGATCTTCAAGGGGTTAGTGTTAGGTTTTTTTAAGGGGGTATTGGGTGGGTTTTAGAGTAGGGTTAGTTGTGTGGGTGAGGGGTTTTAATGTTGGGGGGTTGTAATTTTTTTTTACAGGTAAAAGAGCTGATTACTTTGTGGCAATGCCCCGCAAAAAGGCCCTTTTAAGGGCTATTTGTAATTTAGTGTAGGGTAGGGATTTTTTATTGGGGGGGGCTTTTTTTATTTTTTTAGGGGGATTAGATTAGGTGTAATTATTTTTTTTGTACTTTAGATAATTTTATTTAATTGTATTTAATTGTATTTAGTTTAGGGAATTTATTTAATTATAGTGTAGTGTTAGGTGTAATTGTAACTTAGGTTTTATTTTACAGGTATATTTGTATTTATTTTAACTAGGAAGTTATTAAATAGTTAATAACTAACTAATAACTATTGTACCTAGTTAAAATAAATACAAACTTGCCTGTAAAATAAAAATAAACCGTAAGCTAGCTACAATGTAACTATTAGTTATATTGTAGCTAGCTTAGGGTTTATTTTATAGGTAAGTATTTAGTTTTAAATAGGAATAATTTATTTAATGATAGGAATATTTATTTAGATTTATTCAAATTATATTTAAGTTAGGGGATGTTAGGGTTAGACTTAGGTTTAGGGGTTAATAAATTTAATATAGTGGCGGCGGTGTAGGGGGGCAGATTAGGGGTTAATAAATATAATGTAGGTGGTGGCGGTATAGGGGGCGGCAGATTAGGGGTTAATAAGTATAATGTAGGTGGCGGCGGTGTAGGGGGAGGAAGATTAGGTGTTAATAAGTATAATGTAGGTGGCGGCGGTGTAGGGGGCGGCATATTAGGGGTTAATAAGTATAAGGTAGGTGGCGGTGGGCTACAGGAGCGATGGTTTAGGGGTTAAACACTTTATTTAGTTGCGGTGGGTCCGTGAGCTGCGGTCTAGGGGTTAATACATTTATTAGAGTCTGGGAGTGTTGGTATAGGGTGGGGTCTGGGAGTGGTGGTATAGGGGGTAAACAGTATAGTATAGTGGCAGTGTTTAGTGACAGGGTACCAATAAAGCTGTGAAAAAGCTGAAGAGCAGCGAGATCGATGACTGTCAGTTAACAACAGTCCGCTGCTCATCGCCCCGTACTTGGTGTGAGGCTTTTTGACAGCTTTTTTGATAATTTTGGAGAACGTATTCAGGTCCGCGGCAGCGATGTTAGGCGATCTTAGGCGAGCGTATTGGTAACGTCGAATGCAAGTAAGTTGACGGCTTGATAAGTAGATTCCTTAATCACAATTTGTAGCAAGCTGCTTCTTTACTTAAATTAACAGTGACGGCTGGGACAGTACTTTAACACAATCTAAATACAATACACGGCTGGACATACTTTGATGGCTAATAAGACTTTTAATATGCAAGCATGCAGAGCTATTATCCTTGGGCAAGATGAATTGTTTTTGTATATTTATAATTGTGTGACCACAACTAACACCTAGAATACGAGTTTTGCATTGCAGTTCGATACGGCTTTTAACGCTGAAAAAATGGCCATTACACTGGAATGGCTAGGAACGCATATTACGAGTCGCGGAGGTATAGTTATACCACAAGCATTTTAGCCCGTAGCGCAACGTCCATTCCGTACTCAAAAAAATTACGTTTGAGTGTGGGATTTCCATTTGAGGTTGTGCGTTCAGGCTAAAATTTTTGCGTTACAGCCTATACCGACACAATCCATACGGCCATGTGAGAGCAGTAGTTATGGATTTTGCAAAACAAAAATGTTTCACAAAACTCATAACTAAAGTGTTACAAAGTACACTAACACCCATAAACTACCTATTAACCCATATATTGCCACCCTCCCGCATCGCAAACACTATTTAAAACTTATTAACCCCTAATCTGCCGCACACCCACATCGCGACTATTAAATAAACCTATTAACCCATAATCTGTCGCCCACCCACATCGCCAAAACTATTTAAATATATTAACCCCTAAACCGCTGCTCCCCGACTTCGCCAACACTATAATAACGTTATTAACCCCTAAACCTCTGGGCTCCCACATCGCCGCCACTAAATAAAACTATTAACCCATAAACCTCCGGCATCTCACATCGCCACCACTAAATAAACCTATTAACCCCTAAACAGCCAATAGGATTTCAAAAGCTCTCATCTTATTGGCTGATTTGAATTTGAAGAATCAAATCAGCCAATAGGAATGCAAGGTACGCTTTTTTGAAACGGCTACCTTGCATTCAACTTCAGTGTACGGCGGTGACCGTATGAAGAGGACGCTCCGTACCGGATGTGTTCCAGTACAGCTCCGCTCCGCCGGGATGAGGATGGATGTCCGGACTTCAGAAACCGTGAGTAGATTTTATGGGGTTAGTGTTATTTTATTTTTTTTGGGGTGGATTTTATTTTAGATTAGGGCTTTGGGCAATTGTAAAAGAGCTTAATGCCCTTTTAAGGGCAGTGTAAAAGAGCTGAATGCCCTTTTAAGGGCAATGCCCATGTAAATGCGCCTTTATGGGAATGGGTAGCTTAGATTTTTTTTAGAGTTAGGTTTTTATTTTGGGGGGTTGGTTGAGTTGTGGGTTTTACTTTTGAATCAACTACATCAGTCCTTAAAGTTCAAAATAAACTGGAGCAGTGAGACCATTGAGTTTTTGGATCTGATGATTTACAAAGAGAACAATACCTTACAAACAACTTTGTATAAGAAACCCACCGACAGAAACTCATTACTTGAAGCATCTAGTTGTCATCCACCGGCGCTCAAAAAGGCGCTTCCCAAATCGCAGTTTATGCGTGTTAAAAGGAATAACACTCGAGAAGAGAATGCCAATATCCAACTCAAGGAGATGAAACAAAACTTCATGGAATGAGGCTATAGGAAGAAAGCCCTTAATGAGCAACTCAAGGGGATGCAAGCGATGGGTACCACGCATAAGAATGACGATTGCATGAAAAGGTTAATGTTTACAACGACATATACTGCAGATAAGAATGAATTTAATCGGATCATGAGACGGAATTGGGAAATCTTCCAGAGTGATGAGACACTCCCCTTCAAAGATATGATGGCACCGCGAATAGGGAAGGGAAATCGCTCAAGGATAATCTGCAACTGACGGACCCGACACATTGTTATTCTAAGAATTGGCTTAGCAGGCAGGCATTGAAACCAGGATGTTATAAATGTGGTGGCTGTACCACCTGTAATGGGATGTCTGTAGGCAAGTACTTCAATCACCCGAGATATAATAAGAAATATTATCATAAATATAGGGTGACCTGCACGACCCCCTATATTGTATACATGCTCCACTGTCTCTGCAGCCTATTTTATATAGGTAAGACCTGTGACAACCTGAGGATAAGGATGGCCAACCACAGGAGTGCCATCAGACAAGCCATTAAAAAAGGAGAATCGAATCAACCCGTGGCCAGGTACTTTCAAGAGCAAGGGCATAGTGTGGAGGATCTACGCTACACGATTATCGACCACGTACCAGAGATGAGCAGAGGTGGAGACAGGAATAGGTTGCTACTCCAAAGAGAGACAAGATGGACCTTTGAGTTAGATACTATAATCCCCAAAGGACTGAATACAAAACTTGAGTGGCACAGCTTCTTGTAGCCCTATAATGAGAATCTAATGACCAGTATCATATCTTCCAGGATCGTCTTGGACTATCTTTTACTTCTATGTTTTTAATGTGTTTTTGTTTTTCTTTGTTTTGTTATTCTTGCTGCTGTATGTCCAGTGGGATTGTTTTATTTGTTATCCTTCCTTTTTTGTTTTTTTGTTATTTATTTCTCTTTTTTTCTTTTTCTCTTTCTTTTTCGTATCCTTTCCTCTATTTCTTCTATTTCTTTGTGAATGGTATCTGGTTATTTTCTGGGTGTTGTAAGGCTGTGAGACCAGGTATTGGCATAATAGAGCTTCTTTATGTCAACTTGTGATACTGGGCAGCCGAGATTAGCTATATCGATAACATTGTTAGTGTGCCCAATAGGACCGCGTTATGGCTATGAAACTTGACAGGCGCATATAAGCCTATCTAAAGCTAGGTTGTTAAGCCTGTGTAGTCATCAGGTTTAGAATATGTACATATAATGAAATGCTCTAATTTGCACCTTCTGTGAGATTAAAATCTGTTATGTTTAAGGATAGCGGGTGAGGTCTTAGACACATAATGGACCCGTAATATGCACTAGCGGGTAGAATATCTCTAAGGTGATAGTGTCAGTCTTGTTCACAATAGCATTTTTCTCAGTAATATTGTTTTTAAATTCTAATTATAGAAAGTAATGTGATAGGTTGTCACATAGTTTTTGTTTACTATTGGTTGCTAGGATACGGGCGTTGCTTGATGATGCGCACTACGTGTTGGGCAACACCTGCACTTGGTGAATAAGGTGAGAGGGTATTTAAGACTGTGAGTTATGTGGGATCTGGTTGTCTGTTTGAAAACGGGGGTAAAACCCTGAAACGTTACATATAAGGAATACAAATTATCTCCTTGTCAAATCCGGCGAGTGCCTTCCTCTCTTTGATTGTCTTGGACTCCTTTGATGAGCACCCTGGTGATTTAAGGTTACCGTGAGTACTAGGCTACACTATAGAGATTATATATATATATATATATATATATATATATATACTGTATGTATATATATATATATATATATATATATATATATATACATACAATACTATGAGAGAGAAGGATTGAACGAAATTTATCAGTCAATCAAAGAGGGACACAGGCCGCACTTAGTTAACCAGAGTTTTATTTACTATGTAGTTCTGAACAACCGTAAATCAGAACGTCTACCCTCCACCCTATTCCTTTAAAACGGAATACACACAAACTAAAATACACAGGTATTAGAACAGGCTGGCCAGCTATTGAATTGAAAATATATCTCTCGAACTCACATGCACCATATACATAAAATCACATATACATAATATCACCTAAACTGCAATTATAACTGGGAGACAATAGAGTAAGGAACTTTGATATCAAAAAAAGTCCGTCTATTATTACGGGGCCCCAAAGTTGCAGCTGTGATTAACCAGGTAAATGTTCAGTTTCCATGCTCTTAGTGTATATACACGCTCTGGATCTGGACACAATTTCTTTACTTTTGCACAATGTAACAGCTTGATTGCAAGGTTTATGCTTGTAATTTCATTCTGTGGACAAACTTGTGAGTGATATGCATGCAGTGTCTTTCTGAAGATTAACGCACAATGTACCCTGGCGGGACAGACTCGTCTGTCAGCCGCAAGACTTTAAAGCCAATATAAAGGACTATTGATTCAGTACCTGTTATAGCAGTTTTAGGCAATGAAAAAGTCTTTGTTACTGCAGTAGGGCTGCTTCACTTGTTACCGCCATGTACCCTTCAGCGTTTTAGCGTTTCTCAGTGAAATTCGAATGCCACTGGCTCTGTTCTCAGCTGCTCACAGCTGTTCACCTGTCGTGCTTTGCTCAATCATGACGCGTTTCTCCCCTCCCACATAGGGCTGAGTGTCGGGGCCTCATCAGATGTGTATCTTGGGGGGTGTGTGTCAGGCTTTATATTGCCATTGGTCACCAGTACCTCCCCCTCTCTTTCACAGCACTATTCTACCTACACAGCTTCAAAACAAAACCGTGTCTTCCAATCGGTGTCAAACCGCACAAAAAGGAACTAATCATTAATATTTACAATATGTACAAAGAGCTAGATATGGCTTATGCAGACAAAGAATTAGATTGCAACATATTACGGATTCTTACAATTTTATAGTGACAAAATTTTAGATGCACCTCCACAGCTAGATCCATTGCTTTTTACCTACATTTACTGATTCTAATTATAATTATATAGCCATTATATTCTTTTTGAGTTAAAAAAACCCTTCTATTGATAAACATAAAGGCCTGCATTATTATGTAGTAAAAAAGTCTATGGTACATCTTGAATATCACTACTTTCTTTTGACCAAATACATGTTAATCACAAGTTAACCCTTTTTGCTTATAAGCACTTTAGATAAGGAGAGTTGTTCATAAAAAATGTGCATACTCTATTTTTTCATTTAAGCCAATTGGTCTTAAGGTGTTTAACCTAAAAATCCACCTTGACTCATGCTGTAAGATGATTTTATCTAGGTGACCACCCCGTCTATTCTGTTTTAACTGTTCGATGCCCATAATTTGCAACTTCGTATGATCTGAATTATGGTAGAGTTTATGGGCTATCTGTGTCCTCATTTTTAATGTCGTCTCTATGCTCTCGGATTCTACTTTTGAACTCTCTAGTAGTTTTCCCTACATAGAATCTGGGACATGAACAGTTAAGCAGATATATTACATTTTTAGAGGTGCATGATATCCTCTCTCTTACATGATACACCTTACCCCTAGTTCGGGTGCTAAATGTGGTGGATCTTTTGACAAATGGACAATACAAGCAGTGTCCACATGGTACACTGCCTGCTTTATGTTGTGACGCTGTTAACCAATTTTTGGTTTCCTCTTTTTTAAATTCGCTATGTACTAGCATGTCCTTTATGCTTGGAGCCCTTCTCGCCGTCAATAATGGATACTCTGATATGCATCCCCTAAGTGATGCATCATCAGATAATATGTGCCAATGGTTATTAAGGATATCTTTTAACTTCCTCCAGTGTGAATTATATTCCGTGATTAATCTTACTTGTGTGTCACTATTTGATTTCTTTTTGGAATATTAGAGGTCAGTTCTACAGGTTTTTCTTGCTCTCACCCATGCTTTTACACTATTTTTCGAGAGTAGCCCCTTGCTAGAAATCTGTCTGCCATTATTTTAGCCTGTTCTTCAAATACTTTTGTTGAAGAGCAACATCTTTTGAACCTCAAAAATTGGCCTATAGGCACACCTCTTTTTTGATGCTCAGGGTGATGGCTGTTCGCCTGCAGCAAGCTATTTGTTGCTGTTTGTTTGCGATATTAGTATGCAGTATGTTGTCTTGTTTTGTTATTTTTAAATCAAGAAAAATTGCACTTTCTGTGCTGATGTTATATGTGAGGAATAAGTTAAGATCATTTTTGTTCAGGATGTTGACAAAATCATGAACTGACTGCTCATCTCCCTTCCAGAGAACAAGTATGTTGTCCACGAACCTGAACCAGAGTATGATATGTCTATCTACCCATTCTGAGAGTTCGCTGAAGACATACTTAGTTTCCCAAAAGCCTAGGTGCAAACAAGCGTACGTTGGTGCGCATGTTGCACCCATGGCTGTTCCTCTCAATTGCCTAAATAGTTTGCCATCAAAACAAAAAATATTGTTTTTCAAAACAAATTCTAATAGACAGAGGATCCATTCAGTGTTTTTCCTGTACTCCTCTCCCCTCAACTCCAAAAAATATCTGGATGCTTTTAAACCTGCTTGGTGGGGGATAGAGGAGTACAGGGACTCCACATCAAGAGTTACTAAAAGTAGATCTTGCTCTACTGTGATTTTATGTAGGAGGACAAGGATTCCAGAAAAGGTCTCAGGAAAAAGTCAACATATCTACTGATACCCTCGGTAGGTCCACCTATGCCCGAAATTATTGGGCGACCGGGTGGGCATTTGAAATTCTTATGCACCTTGGGTATACAGTAGAAAGTTGGTAATACTGGGTAGGGGTTAACTAATGATTGATGTTCCTTTATGTTAATTAAACCCTCACTTCTTGCTTGGTTAAGAAGAAAAATTAACTCATTACATGATTTATCATAGTCTTGATGGGTAACCCTTTCATATTGCTTATTGTCAGACAACTGTCTATTGACTTCTTGTACATAGGCATTCTGGTCCTGTATAACGATATTACCGCCCTTATCAGATGGTTTGAACACCAAGTCTTTCTTTTTCATTAATTCTTGTAAAGCTATTCTTTCATTTCTGCTCAAGTTGTCGCTAACAATGCCAGTGATCCCTATCTTACTAACATCTGCTTCTACACATTTTACAAAAGTTTGAATGCTAAGGGATAGGGATAATTGAGGCATGAACTTAGATTTTGGTTTAAAGCTTGTTTTCATGGGATATTCATTCTGTATCTGTTCAGCATCTTGATCCTCTAGCAAGGAAGCTAAGTCTTCTAGTGCTGACATATCTGATTCAGAAATACATGAACTTATTGAATAAAGATATATATATATATATATATATATATATATATATATACACATACTGTATTTATATATATATACAGTATATACACTCACCGGCCACTTTATTAGGTACACCTGTTCAATTATTATTATTACTGTTATTATTATCGGTTATTTGTAGAGAGCCAACAGATTCCACTTGCTAACACAAATTGCTAATCAGCCAATCACATGGCAGCAACTCAATGCATTTAGATATCTAGACGTGCTGAATATGACTTGCTGAAGTTCAAACCGAGCATCAGAATGGGGAAGAAAGAGGATTTAAGTGACTTTGAACATGGCATGGTTGTTGGTGTCAGACGGGCTGGTCTGAGTATTTCAAAAATTGCTGATCTACTGGGATTTTCACACACAACCATACCTAGGGTTTACAGAGAATGGTCCGAAAAAGAGAAAATATCCAATGAGCGGCAGTTTTGTGGACAAAAATGTTTTGTTGATGTCAGAGGTCAGAGGAGAATGGGCAGACTGGTCTGAGATGATAGAAAGGCAATAGTAACTCAAATAAACACTTGCTTACAACCAAGGTATGCAGAATACCATCTCTGAACGAACAACAAATCGAACCTTGAAGCAGATGGGCTACAGCAGCAGAAGACCACACCGGGTACCACTCCTGTCAGCTAAGAACAAGAAACTGAGGCTATCTTCCACAGGCTCACCAAAATAGGACAATAGAAGATTGGAAAAATGTTGCCTGGTCTGATGAGTCTTGATTTCAGCTGCAACATTCAGATGGTAGGGTCAGAATTTGGCATAAACAACATAAAAGCATGTATCCATCCTGCCTTTTATCAATGGTTCAGGCTGGTGGTGGTGGTGTAATGGTGTGGGCGATATTTTCTTGGCACACTTTGGGCCCCATAGTTCTAATTGAGCATCATTGAAACTCCACGGCCTACCTGTTTATTGTTGTCCATCCCTTTATGACTACAGTGTACCCATCTTCTAATGGCTATTTCCAGCAGGATAATGCACCATGTCACAAAGCTCAAATCATCTCAAACTGGTTTCTTGAATATGCCAATGAGTTCACTGTACTCCAATGGTCTCCAGTCACCAGATCTCAATCCAAGAGAGCATCTTTGGGATGTGGTGGAATGGGAGATTTGCATCATGGATGTGCAGCCGACAAATCTGCAGCAACGGCATGATGCTATCATGTCAGTATGGACCAACATCTCTGAGGAATGTTTCCAACACCTTGTTGAATCTATGCCATGAAGAATTAAGGCAGGTCTGAAGGCAAAAGAGGGTCCAACCCGGTACTAGCAAATAAACGTAGGGGGCGCCCTATCAAGGGATGGAGCTAAGAACTTTACAGGTGATAGTAATAAACCAATTGGTATACAAACCTCAGTGAGGAGAGTAATGTGTCTATACTAGTCAATGACTAGAATATATTAGAGAATATATATGTACCTCCTAAGAGAGAGACAAAGTGTAGTAATATGTATGAATATATAACACACAATGTTAGATAATCAACACTCAAATATGGAGTAACCACGGTATAAATTGTGAAGTCCAATACACAGTGTTAGAGGCTAGTAGAGGGCAATGAGTCCTATAATAATGGTGATAGTGATGTTGGATAATCACTGGAACGGGCACAGGCAGCTATCTGTGAAGATCCAGGCCGGGATCCAAAACAGCAATCTAAAAAGACAAGAAAAGACAGAAGTGCCACATGGCCCAATATTGTCTAGTCCAGAAGATAAATCTGTGTGAATATACAATATCAACTCACATTCAGGAAAGCACTTCAAATAGTGCTATTGCAGCAGTCTGGGATTTCTATTAGTCACCCAGGAGACCAAATTCCGGTGTAGATGTGATGTCTAGATGAACAACATAAAGGGACAAACGGTGCCTATATGGCCTAGTATTGTCTTGACAAATATGAGTCAGTAAGTATTTGAATAAGGTACTCACATTTGTTGTAGCATCTCCCTTGATGCTATAGAGGCAAGATGGGATCAATATGGTCACCCACCAGACTTAATCAAAGGCTTGCCGGAAACCAGGAAATCCAGGAGCCTCCAGTGAGACAGAGAGAGGCCCAGTGCTAAAAGGCTCCTCTCAGCAAGTTGTAATGTAGCAACAAAGATAATAGAAAAATAGAAAAATAGCAAGTGTCCCAATATAAAAACAGGAGTTTTATTAAAAATATAAAAACAGAGCTACGCGTTTCTCAGCTCAAGGCTGTTTCATCAGACACTTGCTATTTTTCTATTTGTTTTAATAGAAACAGTGTAACCTCATCATTAACCCTTCAAACCGACTGTTGCAATTCAGAAAAAAAATTATATATATATAGGAATATCTATGAACATTGCATAAATATGTTTAATGTTTTCATCTACTTGACAGCAAAGGGCTTCAATGCACATACAGTATATATATATATATATATATATATATATATATATATATACTTTCAACTCGTAATACCAGCGGTAAGCCGACGATCACAAACACCCGTAATAAACCCCTTATTGCTCATGCACAACGTTTGCGCTCCACTTTTAATCTGACCCTTTGCGTTTTTAAATCAGCTCCAGAGTAGCAATGTATCACTGCGATCAAACTGAGCACCAATGACAATAAGCATATCCGTGTAGCCACCAATCTCAAGCTAGCTCTCAGTAGTGTACTGCTACTACTGAGCCTACCTAGGTAAGCTTTTCAACTAAGGATACTAAAGGCATGAAATACATTTGATAATATAAGTAAATTGAAAAGCCTCTAAAAGGGACATGAAACCCAAAATATGTATTTCATGATTCAGATAGAATGTACAATTATTATTTTTTTAATTTCTATGAGATAATTTGCTTCATTCTCTTGTTATCCTTGGTTGAAGAAGCAAAAATGCACTACTGGGTGCTATCTGAAAGGACCAGTGCATACAGTAGATTTGCATAATCAATAAATGCATGATAAAAAGACAAGTCTGAACTTCAAATGAGTAGTAGATTTTTTTCTGACAAATTTCAGTTACAGTATGTCTATTTCCCTTCCCCTGTATCATGTGACAGCCATCAGCCAATCACAAATGCATATATGTATATTCTGCAAATTCTTGCACATGCTCAGTATGAGCTGGTTGCTCAAAAAAGTATATATAATATAAAAAGACTGTGCACATTTTGTTAATGGAAGTAAATTGGAAAGTTGTTTAAAATTGCATGATCTATCTGAATCATGAAGTTTAATTTTGACTTGAGTGTTCCTTAAATTTAAGAGTTTCTATTTCCATGTCCTTTGATTTCAAGGTTGCATTTGTTTGTTTTGGTTTTATTATGATTCACATACACGTATTTGCTATGCTGTTTAAACTACGATTCTCTTGAAAAGCAATAAATTAAAACAGCTACACAATGAATTACAAACTCTCACTGAACAAAGAAAGGTGTTGATAAAATGAGTATTTATACAAAGACTAACATTATGCATATCAGCACTTGATCATAAAACCATATTTAAAATCCCACAAGGGAAAACACTGGTGAAGTTCAGAAGTGAGCAGTGATTTCATCTGCCGGTTGGGGAGTAAATTATCTCAATACTTGTAATTTTTTGAAAGCTAATAATGTAAATAATCAAAGAGAGGGACGTCAAGGATGGGGAATACACAGAAGAATAAATACCAGAATGAAATATCGGTTTTGTTCTTGGGTTTTACATGCCTTTGAGACCAGAACATTTTGTCGCATTTAATAGATGCTATTGTCAATTATACAATTGTAGCGTGGCAGTTAAATGAGAAAATGGTATTACTAATAATTAGATTTTGGAATAGTTTGGATTTTGGGTATATTTGCATAATTAAAATTTGTAGAGGGGATGTAACCAAGAGTAAATAACAATCAGCTAGATTACGAGTTTTGAGCGATATAGGGAAATTAACGACCGCAACATTTTTGGCGTTATTTCACCTCCCTAAAGCGCTGCTATTACAAGTTTAAAAAAAGCTGGCTTGTGCGGGCAATATGGTTGCAATGAGCTCCATACCGCACCGAAATCAAGCGCTGCTTTGACGTGCTCGTGCACGATTTCCCCATAGACATCAATGGGGAGAGCTAGCAAAAAAACTAACACCTGCGATTGCGGAAACAAAAGCTCTGTAATGCAGCCCCATTGATGTCTATGGGGAAAAGAAAAAGTTACGTTTAAATCTAACACCCTAACATAAACCCAGAATCTAAACACCCCTAATCTGCTGCCCCTAACATCGCCGCCACCTACATTACAGTTATTAACTCCTAATCTGCTGCCCCTAACATCACCGCCACCTACATTACAGTTATTAACCCCTAATCTGCTGCCCCCAATGTCGCCGCCACTATACTAAACCTAACCCTAGCGTAACCCTAAGCCTAAGTCTAACCCTAACGTAACCCTAACCCTAACACCCCCTAACTTAAATATAATTAAAATAAATCTAAATAAACCTTACAATTAATAACTAAATAATTCCTATTTAAAACTAAATACAAACTTACCTGTAAAAAAACTAATAGTTATATTGTAGCTATCTTAGGTTTTATTTTTATTTCATAGGTAAGTTTGTATTTATTTTAACTAGGTAGACTAGTTAGTAAATAGTTATTAACTATTTACTAACTACCTAGTTAAAATAAATACAAACTTACCTGTGAAATAAAACCTAAGCCGCCTTACACTAAAAACTAACATTACAATAAAAAACATTTTTTTTATTAAAATACAATTTTCTAACTTACAAAAAAAAAATAAACACTAAATTACACAAAATCAAAAACGAAATTATCAAAAATAAAAACGAATGACTCCTAATCTAATAGCCCTATCAAAATAAAAAAGTCCCCCAAAATAAAAAAAACCTAGCCTACACTAAACTGCCAATGGCCCTTAAAAGGGCCTTTTGTGGGCATTGCCCCAAATAAATCAGCTCTTTTTTAAGGGGTTTTTGGGTGTTTTTTTTTTAGGTTAGGGTTTTGGGCAATGTAAAAGAGCTAAATGCCCTTTTAAGGGCAATGCCCATCCAAATGCCCTTTTCAAGGCAATGTTTAGCTTAGGTTTATTTAGAAAGGTTTTTATTTGGGGGGTTTGGTTGGGTGGGTGGTGGGTTTTACTGTTGGGGGTGTTTGTATTATTTATTACAGGTAAAAGAGCTGATTTCTTTGGGACAATGCCCCGCAAAAGGCCCTTTTAAGGGCCATTGGCAGTTTAGTGTAGGCTAGGGTTTTTTTATTTTGGGGGGCTTTTTATTTTGATAGGGCTATTAGATTAGAAGTAATTCAATTTTATTTTTGATAATTTCGTTTTTTATTTTTTGTAATTTAGTGTTTATTTTTTTTGTAAGTTAGAAAATTGTATTTTAATAATTTAATTTATTTTATTGTAATGTTAGTTTTTAGTGTAAGGCAGGTTAGGTTTTATTTTACAAGTAACTTTGTATTTATTTTAACTAGGTAGTAAGTAAATAGTTAATAACTATTTACTAACTAGTCTACCTAGTTAAAATAAATACAAACTTACCTGTGAAATAAAAATAAAACCTAAGATAGCTACAATATAACTATTAGTTATATTGTATCTAGCTTAGTTTTTTTTTTATAGGTAAGTATTTAGTTTTAAATAGGAATTATTTAGTTATTAATTGTAAGGTTTATTTAGATTTATTTTAATTATATTTAAGTTAGGGGGTGTTAGGTTTAGGGTTATGTTAGGGTTAGGGTTAGACTTAGGGTTACGTTAGGGTTAGGGTTAATATATTTATGTAGAGTTAGTAATGCGGGAGGTCAGAGGTTTAGGGGTTAATAATTTATTTTAGTATATTTCGTTGTGGGGGGCTTGCGGTTTAGGGGTTAATAGGTTTATTATAGCAGCGGTGTGGGCCGATGGCAGATTAGGGGTTAATCATCTTTAAATAGTGTTTGCGATGCAGGAGAGCGGCGGTTTAGGGGTTAATAGGTTTATTATAGTGGCGACGATGTCGGGGAGCGACGGAATAGGGGTTAATAATTTTATTTTAGTGTTTGCGATGCGGGAGGGCCTCGGTTTAGGGGTTAATAGGTAGTTTATGGGTGTTAGTGTACTTTTTAACACTTTAGTTATGAGTTTTATGGTGCAGCTTTGTAACGTAAAACTCATAACTACTGACTTCAGATGGCGGTACAGATCTTGTCAGTATAGGGTGTACCGCTCACTTTTTGGCCTCCCAGGCAAACTCGTAATACCGGCGCTATGGGAGTCCCACTGACGTTGCATGACAGTCAAAAGGTAAACCTATACCTACAAGACTTGTGATAGCGGCGTTAGGGAAAAAGCAGCGTTATGAAGCATAACAATGCTTTTTCACTCATAATGCAAAACTCGTAATCGAGCTGAATATCTTCTGTCATTTAGGCAATATTTACATGTCATAATGCAGCTTATACACGCAACCTAAAGGTAGTTTTATATCATTTTTAATACTTTTGTATACATAGTACCCTCAGAAAGAAAGTACAGTATTGCAGTCAGAAAGGTAATATTTGTTTTTTTAAATAAATTTAGACTATAATTTGCATTAAAGAACACAATAAACAAACCAGACAGAGGCAAAGAAGATTGTGACTTTCAGGCAGGGAAAATAGTAATTTTTTATAATTTTGGGCCAGATTATGAGTGAATCGCTAATATGTGCAAGCAATAAGGGGTTTATCGCGGGTGTTTGTGAGGGAGAGGGAGGTGTCTGGAACTCAATATGCAGGAATGGAAAACAAAAACAAAAAAAGTATTTTCTTGAACAAACTTCACTGAAGAAATATAAAGCAGCAACAGGTAAATCAAATTAAGTTCAATATTGAACCAGATAAAGATCAAATAAAGTCTTTACAATGAAAACTTTAAGCACAAGTCTCTCGGCATGCACAGAACCCAGCGGGTACTGTTGGTGAGGTCTCTTGTAAAATGTCCAGGAACAAGAAAGCATACACAGGTATCACACTAGAGGTCTAGCACAAGTCTCTCAGCAAGCACAGAACCCAGTGGGTACTGTTGGTGAGGTTTCTTGTAACATGTCCCGGAACAAAAAAGCATACACAGTAATCACAGCAGAGGTCTTTGGTCTCAGCAGTAGGATAAGCAAACACAGGTATCAAAGCAGAGGTCTTTGGTTTCAGAAGTACAGTAAGAAAAACATAATTTATGTAAGAACTTACCTGATAAATTCATTTCTTTCATATTAGCAAGAGTCCATGAGCTAGTGACGTATGGGATATACATTCCTACCAGGAGGGGCAAAGTTTCCCAAACCTCAAAATGCCTATAAATACACCCCTCACCACAACAACCCAAATCAGTTTAACGAATAGCCAAGAAGTGGGGTGATAAAAAAGTGCGAAAGCATATAAAATAAGGAATTGGAATAATTGTGCTTTATACAAAAATCATAACCACCCCAAAAAAAGGGCGGGCCTCATGGACTCTTGCTAATATGAAAGAAATGAATTTATCAGGTAAGTTCTTACATAAATTATGTTTTCTTTCATGTAATTAGCAAGAGTCCATGAGCTAGTGACGTATGGGATAATGATTACCCAAGATGTGGATCTTTCCACGCAAGAGTCACTAGAGAGGGAGGGATAAAATAAAGACAGCCAATTCCTGCTGAAAATAATCCACACCCAAAATAAAGTTTAATGAAAAACATAAGCAGAAGATTCAAACTGAAACCGCTGCTTGAAGTACTTTTCTACCAAAAACTGCTTCAGAAGAAGAAAATACATCAAAATGGTAGAATTTAGTAAAAGTATGCAAAGAGGACCAAGTTGCTGCTTTGCAAATCTGATCAATCGAAGCTTCATTCCTAAACGCCCAGGAAGTAGAAACTGACCTAGTAGAATGAGCTGTAATCCTTTGAGGCGGAGTTTTACCCGACTCAACATAGGCAAGATGAATTAAAGATTTCAACCAAGATGCCAAAGAAATGGCAGAAGCTTTCTGGCCTTTTCTAGAACCAGAAAAGATAACAAATAAACTAGAAGTCTTTCGGAAAGACTTAGTAGCTTCAACATAATATTTCAAAGCTCTAACAACATCCAAAGAATGCAATGATTTCTCCTTAGAATTCTTAGGATTAGGACATAATGAAGGAACCACAATTTCTCTACTAATGTTGTTAGAATTCACAACTTTAGGTAAAAATTCAAAAGAAGTTCGCAACACTGCCTTATCCTGATGAAAAATCAGAAAAGGAGACTCACAAGAAAGAGCAGATAATTCAGAAACTCTTCTGGCAGAAGAGATTGCCAAAAGGAACAAAACTTTCCAAGAAAGTAATTTAATGTCCAATGAATGCATAGGTTCAAACGGAGGAGCTTGAAGAGCCCCCAGAACCAAATTCAAACTCCAAGGAGGAGAAATTGACTTAATGACAGGTTTTATACGAACCAAAGCTTGTACAAAACAATGAATATCAGGAAGATTAGCAATCTTTCTGTAAAAAAGAACAGAAAGAGCAGAGATTTGTCCTTTCAAAGAACTTGCGGATAAACCTTTATCTAAACCATCCTGAAGAAACTGTAAAATTCTCGGAATTCTAAAAGAATGCCAAGAAAAATGATGAGAAAGACACCAAGAAATATAAGTCTTCCAGACTCTATAATATATCTCTCTGGATACAGATTTACTAGCCTGTAACATAGTATTAATCACAGAGTCAGAGAAACCTCTTTGACCAAGAATCAAGCGTTCAATCTCCATACCTTTAAATTTAAGGATTTGAGATCCTGATGGAAAAAAGGACCTTGCGACAGAAGGTCTGGTCGTAGCGGAAGAGTCCACGGATGGCAAGAGGCCATCCGGACAAGATCCGCATACCAAAACCTGTGAGGCCATGCCGGAGCTCCCAGCAGAACAAACGAGCATTCCTTCAGAATCTTGGAGATTACTCTTGGAAGAAGAACTAGAGGCGGAAAGATATAAGCAGGATGATACTTCCAAGGAAGTGATAATGCATCCACTGCTTCCGCCTGAGGATCCTGGGATCTGGACAGATACCTGGGAAGTTTCTTGTTTAGATGAGACGCCATCAGATCTATTTCTGGAAGCTCCCACATTTGAACAATCTGAAGAAATACCTCTGGGTGAAGAGACCATTCGCCCGGATGCAACGTTTGGCGACTGAGATAATCCGCTTTCCAATTGTCTATACCTGGGATATGAACCGCAGAGATTAGACAGGAGCTGGATTCCGCCCAAACCAGAATTCGAGATACTTCTTTCATAGCCAGAGGACTGTGAGTCCCTCCTTGATGATTGATGTATGCCACAGTAGTGACATTGTCTGTCTGAAAACAAATGAACGATTCTCTCTTTAGAAGAGGCCAAGACTGAAGAGCTCTGAAAATTGCACGGAGTTCCAAAATATTGATCGGTAATCTCACCTCCTGAGATTCCCAAACTCCTTGTGCCGTCAGAGATCCCCACACAGCTCCCCAACCTGTGAGACTTGCATCTGTTGAAATTACAGTCCAGGTCGGAAGCACAAAAGAAGCCCCCTGAATTAAACGATGGTGATCTGTCCACCACGTTAGAGAGTGTCGTACAATCGGTTTTAAAGATATTAATTGAGATATCTTTGTGTAATACTTGCACCATTGATTCAGCATACAGAGCTGAAGAGGTCGCATGTGAAAACGAGCAAAGGGGATCGCGTCCGATGCAGCAGTCATAAGACCTAGAATTTCCATGCATAAGGCTACCGAAGGGAATGATTGTGACTGAAGGTTTCGACAAGCTGAAATCAATTTTAGACGTCTCTTGTCTGTTAAAGACAGAGTCATGGACACTGAATCTATCTGGAAACCCAGAAAGGTTACCCTTGTCTGAGGAATCAATGAACTTTTTGGTGAATTGATCCTCCAACCATGATCTTGAAGAAACAACACAAGTCGATTCGTATGAGATTCTGCTAAATGTAAAGACTGAGCAAGTACCAAGATATCGTCCAAATAAGGAAATACCACAATACCCTGTTCTCTGATTACAGACAGAAGGGCACCGAGAACCTTTGTAAAAATTCTTGGAGCTGTAGCTAGGCCAAACGGCAGAGCCACAAACTGGTAATGCTTGTCCAGAAAAGAGAATCTCAGGAACTGATAATGATCTGGATGAATCGGAATATGCAGATATGCATCCTGTAAATCTATTGTGGACATAAAATGCCCTTGCTGAACAAAAGGCAAGATAGTCCTTACAGTTACCATCTTGAACGTTGGTATCCTTACATAACGATTCAATATTTTTAGATCCAGAACTGGTCTGAAGGAATTCTCTTTCTTTGGTACAATGAAGAGATTTGAATAAAACCCCATCCCCTGTTCCAGAACTGGAACTGGCATAATTACTCCAGCCAACTCTAGATCTGAAACACAATTCAGAAATGCTTGAGCTTTCACTGGATTTACTGGGACATGGGAAAGAAAAAATCTCTTTGCAGGAGGTCTCATCTTGAAACCAATTCTGTACCCTTCTGAAACAATGTTCTGAATCCAAAGATTGTGAACAGAATTGATCCAAATTTCTTTGAAAAAACGTAACCTGCCCCCTACCAGCTGAGCTGGAATGAGGGCCGCACCTTCATGTGGACTTAGAAGCAGGCTTTGCCTTTCTAGAAGGCTTGGATTTATTCCAGACTGGAGATGGTTTCCAAACTGAAACATTTTTGGCGTTATTTCACCTCCCTAAAGCGCTGCTATTACAAGTTTAAAAAAAGCTGGCTTGTGCGGGCAATATGGTTGCAATGAGCTCCATACCGCACCGAAATCAAGCGCTGCTTTGACGTGCTCGTGCACAATTTCCCCATAGACATCAATGGGGAGAGCTAGCAAAAAAACTAACACCTGCGATTGCGGAAACAAAAGCTCTGTAATGCAGCCCCATTGATGTCTATGGGGAAAAGAAAAAGTTACGTTTAAATCTAACACCCTAACATAAACCCAGAATCTAAACACCCCTAATCTGCTGCCCCTAACATCGCCGCCACCTACATTACAGTTATTAACTCCTAATCTGCTGCCCCTAACATCACCGCCACCTACATTACAGTTATTAACCCCTAATCTGCTGCCCCCAATGTCGCCGCCACTATACTAAACCTAACCCTAGCGTAACCCTAAGCCTAAGTCTAACCCTAACGTAACCCTAACCCTAACACCCCCTAACTTAAATATAATTAAAATAAATCTAAATAAACCTTACAATTAATAACTAAATAATTCCTATTTAAAACTAAATACAAACTTACCTGTAAAAAAACTAATAGTTATATTGTAGCTATCTTAGGTTTTATTTTTATTTCATAGGTAAGTTTGTATTTATTTTAACTAGGTAGACTAGTTAGTAAATAGTTATTAACTATTTACTAACTACCTAGTTAAAATAAATACAAACTTACCTGTGAAATAAAACCTAAGCCGCCTTACACTAAAAACTAACATTACAATAAAAAACATTTTTTTTATTAAAATACAATTTTCTAACTTACAAAAAAAAAATAAACACTAAATTACACAAAATCAAAAACGAAATTATCAAAAATAAAAACGAATGACTCCTAATCTAATAGCCCTATCAAAATAAAAAAGTCCCCCAAAATAAAAAAAACCTAGCCTACACTAAACTGCCAATGGCCCTTAAAAGGGCCTTTTGTGGGCATTGCCCCAAATAAATCAGCTATTTTTTAAGGGGTTTTTGGGTGTTTTTTTTTTAGGTTAGGGTTTTGGGCAATGTAAAAGAGCTAAATGCCCTTTTAAGGGCAATGCCCATCCAAATGCCCTTTTCAAGGCAATGTTTAGCTTAGGTTTATTTAGAAAGGTTTTTATTTGGGGGGTTTGGTTGGGTGGGTGGTGGGTTTTACTGTTGGGGGTGTTTGTATTATTTATTACAGGTAAAAGAGCTGATTTCTTTGGGACAATGCCCCGCAAAAGGCCCTTTTAAGGGCCATTGGCAGTTTAGTGTAGGCTAGGGTTTTTTTATTTTGGGGGGCTTTTTATTTTGATAGGGCTATTAGATTAGAAGTAATTCAATTTTATTTTTGATAATTTCGTTTTTTATTTTTTGTAATTTAGTGTTTATTTTTTTTGTAAGTTAGAAAATTGTAGTTTAATAATTTAATTTATTTTATTGTAATGTTAGTTTTTAGTGTAAGGCAGGTTAGGTTTTATTTTACAATTAACTTTGTATTTATTTTAACTAGGTAGTAAGTAAATAGTTAATAACTATTTACTAACTAGTCTACCTAGTTAAAATAAATACAAACTTACCTGTGAAATAAAAATAAAACCTAAGATAGCTACAATATAACTATTAGTTATATTGTATCTAGCTTAGTTTTTTTTTTATAGGTAAGTATTTAGTTTTAAATAGGAATTATTTAGTTATTAATTGTAAGGTTTATTTAGATTTATTTTAATTATATTTAAGTTAGGGGGTGTTAGGTTTAGGGTTATGTTAGGGTTAGGGTTAGACTTAGGGTTACGTTAGGGTTAGGGTTAATATATTTATGTAGAGTTAGTAATGCGGGAGGTCAGAGGTTTAGGGGTTAATAATTTATTTTAGTATATTTCGTTGTGGGGGGCTTGCGGTTTAGGGGTTAATAGGTTTATTATAGCAGCGGTGTGGGCCGATGGCAGATTAGGGGTTAATCATCTTTAAATAGTGTTTGCGATGCAGGAGAGCGACGGTTTAGGGGTTAATAGGTTTATTATAGTGGCGACGATGTCGGGGAGCGACGGAATAGGGGTTAATAATTTTATTTTAGTGTTTGCGATGCGGGAGGGCCTCGGTTTAGGGGTTAATAGGTAGTTTATGGGTGTTAGTGTACTTTTTAACACTTTAGTTATGAGTTTTATGGTGCAGCTTTGTAACGTAAAACTCATAACTACTGACTTCAGATGGCGGTACAGATCTTGTCAGTATAGGGTGTACCGCTCACTTTTTGGCCTCCCAGGCAAACTCGTAATACCGGCGCTATGGGAGTCCCACTGACGTTGCATGACAGTCAAAAAGTAAACCTATACCTACAAGACTTGTAATAGCGGCGTTAGGGAAAAAGCAGCGTTATGAAGCATAACAATGCTTTTTCACTCATAATGCAAAACTCGTAATCGAGCTGAATATCTTCTGTCATTTAGGCAATATTTACATGTCATAATGCAGCTTATACACGCAACCTAAAGGTAGTTTTATATCATTTTTAATACTTTTGTATACATAGTACCCTCAGAAAGAAAGTACAGTATTGCAGTCAGAAAGGTAATATTTGTTTTTTTAAATAAATTTAGACTATAATTTGCATTAAAGAACACAATAAACAAACCAGACAGAGGCAAAGAAGATTGTGACTTTCAGGCAGGGAAAATAGTAATTTTTTATAATTTTGGGCCAGATTATGAGTGAATCGCTAATATGTGCAAGCAATAAGGGGTTTATCGCGGGTGTTTGTGAGGGAGAGGGAGGTGTCTGGAACTCAATATGCAGGAATGGAAAACAAAAACAAAAAAAGTATTTTCTTGAACAAACTTCACTGAAGAAATATAAGGCAGCAACAGGTAAATCAAATTAAGTTCAATATTGAACCAGATAAAGATCAAATAAAGTCTTTACAATGAAAACTTTAAGCACAAGTCTCTCGGCATGCACAGAACCCAGCGGGTACTGTTGGTGAGGTCTCTTGTAAAATGTCCAGGAACAAGAAAGCATACACAGGTATCACACTAGAGGTCTAGCACAAGTCTCTCAGCAAGCACAGAACCCAGTGGGTACTGTTGGTGAGGTTTCTTGTAACATGTCCCGGAACAAAAAAGCATACACAGTAATCACAGCAGAGGTCTTTGGTCTCAGCAGTAGGATAAGCAAACACAGGTATCAAAGCAGAGGTCTTTGGTTTCAGAAGTACAGTAAGAAAAACATAATTTATGTAAGAACTTACCTGATAAATTCATTTCTTTCATATTAGCAAGAGTCCATGAGCTAGTGACGTATGGGATATACATTCCTACCAGGAGGGGCAAAGTTTCCCAAACCTCAAAATGCCTATAAATACACCCCTCACCACAACAACCCAAATCAGTTTAACGAATAGCCAAGAAGTGGGGTGATAAAAAAGTGCAAAAGCATATAAAATAAGGAATTGGAATAATTGTGCTTTATACAAAAATCATAACCACCCCAAAAAAAGGGCGGGCCTCATGGACTCTTGCTAATATGAAAGAAATGAATTTATCAGGTAAGTTCTTACATAAATTATGTTTTCTTTCATGTAATTAGCAAGAGTCCATGAGCTAGTGACGTATGGGATAATGATTACCCAAGATGTGGATCTTTCCACGCAAGAGTCACTAGAGAGGGAGGGATAAAATAAAGACAGCCAATTCCTGCTGAAAATAATCCACACCCAAAATAAAGTTTAATGAAAAACATAAGCAGAAGATTCAAACTGAAACCGCTGCCTGAAGTACTTTTCTACCAAAAACTGCTTCAGAAGAAGAAAATACATCAAAATGGTAGAATTTAGTAAAAGTATGCAAAGAGGACCAAGTTGCTGCTTTGCAAATCTGATCAATCGAAGCTTCATTCCTAAACGCCCAGGAAGTAGAAACTGACCTAGTAGAATGAGCTGTAATCCTTTGAGGCGGAGTTTTACCCGACTCAACATAGGCAAGATGAATTAAAGATTTCAACCAAGATGCCAAAGAAATGGCAGAAGCTTTCTGGCCTTTTCTAGAACCAGAAAAGATAACAAATAAACTAGAAGTCTTTCGGAAAGACTTAGTAGCTTCAACATAATATTTCAAAGCTCTAACAACATTCAAAGAATGCATTGATTTCTCCTTAGAATTCTTAGGATTAGGACATAATGAAGGAACCACAATTTCTCTACTAATGTTGTTAGAATTCACAACTTTAGGTAAAAATTCAAAAGAAGTTCGCAACACTGCCTTATCCTGATGAAAAATCAGAAAAGGAGACTCACAAGAAAGAGCAGATAATTCAGAAACTCTTCTGGCAGAAGAGATTGCCAAAAGGAACAAAACTTTCCAAGAAAGTAATTTAATGTCCAATGAATGCATAGGTTCAAACGGAGGAGCTTGAAGAGCCCCCAGAACCAAATTCAAACTCCAAGGAGGAGAAATTGACTTAATGACAGGTTTTATACGAACCAAAGCTTGTACAAAACAATGAATATCAGGAAGATTAGCAATCTTTCTGTAAAAAAGAACAGAAAGAGCAGAGATTTGTCCTTTCAAAGAACTTGCGGATAAACCTTTATCTAAACCATCCTGAAGAAACTGTAAAATTCTCGGAATTCTAAAAGAATGCCAAGAAAAATGATGAGAAAGACACCAAGAAATATAAGTCTTCCAGACTCTATAATATATCTCTCTGGATACAGATTTACGAGCCTGTAACATAGTATTAATCACAGAGTCAGAGAAACCTCTTTGACCAAGAATCAAGCGTTCAATCTCCATACCTTTAAATTTAAGGATTTGAGATCCTGATGGAAAAAAGGACCTTGCGACAGAAGGTCTGGTTGTAGCGGAAGAGTCCACGGATGGCAAGAGGCAATCCGGACAAGATCCGCATACCAAAACCTGTGAGGCCATGCCGGAGCTACCAGCAGAACAAACGAGCATTCCTTCAGAATCTTGGAGATTACTCTTGGAAGAAGAACTAGAGGCGGAAAGATATAAGCAGGATGATACTTCCAAGGAAGTGATAATGCATCCACTGCTTCCGCCTGAGGATCCCGGGATCTGGACAGATACCTGGGAAGTTTCTTGTTTAGATGAGACGCCATCAGATCTATTTCTGGAAGCTCCCACATTTGAACAATCTGAAGAAATACCTCTGGGTGAAGAGACCATTCGCCCGGATGCAACGTTTGGCGACTGAGATAATCCGCTTTCCAATTGTCTATACCTGGGATATGAACCGCAGAGATTAGACAGGAGCTGGATTCCGCCCAAACCAGAATTCGAGATACTTCTTTCATAGCCAGAGGACTGTGAGTCCCTCCTTGATGATTGATGTATGCCACAGTAGTGACATTGTCTGTCTGAAAACAAATGAACGATTCTCTCTTTAGAAGAGGCCAAGACTGAAGAGCTCTGAAAATTGCACGGAGTTCCAAAATATTGATCGTAATCTCACCTCCTGAGATTCCCAAACTCCTTGTGCCGTCAGAGATCCCCACACAGCTCCCCAACCTGTGAGACTTGCATCTGTTGAAATTACAGTCCAGGTCGGAAGCACAAAAGAAGCCCCCTGAATTAAACGATGGTGATCTGTCCACCACGTTAGAGAGTGTCGTACAATCGGTTTTAAAGATATTAATTGAGATATCTTTGTGTAATCCTTGCACCATTGATTCAGCATACAGAGCTGAAGAGGTCGCATGTGAAAACGAGCAAAGGGGATCGCGTCCGATGCAGCAGTCATAAGACCTAGAATTTCCATGCATAAGGCTACCGAAGGGAATGATTGTGACTGAAGGTTTCGACAAGCTGAAATCAATTTTAGACGTCTCTTGTCTGTTAAAGACAGAGTCATGGACACTGAATCTATCTGGAAACCCAGAAAGGTTACCCTTGTCTGAGGAATCAATGAACTTTTTGGTGAATTGATCCTCCAACCATGATCTTGAAGAAACAACACAAGTCGATTCGTATGAGATTCTGCTAAATGTAAAGACTGAGCAAGTACCAAGATATCGTCCAAATAAGGAAATACCACAATACCCTGTTCTCTGATTACAGACAGAAGGGCACCGAGAACCTTTGTAAAAATTCTTGGAGCTGTAGCTAGGCCAAACGGCAGAGCCACAAACTGGTAATGCTTGTCCAGAAAAGAGAATCTCAGGAACTGATAATGATCTGGATGAATCGGAATATGCAGATATGCATCCTGTAAATCTATTGTGGACATAAAATGCCCTTGCTGAACAAAAGGCAAGATAGTCCTTACAGTTACCATTTTGAACGTTGGTATCCTTACATAACGATTCAATATTTTTAGATCCAGAACTGGTCTGAAGGAATTCTCTTTCTTTGGTACAATGAAGAGATTTGAATAAAACCCCATCCCCTGTTCCAGAACTGGAACTGGCATAATTACTCCAGCCAACTCTAGATCTGAAACACAATTCAGAAATGCTTGAGCTTTCACTGGATTTACTGGGACACGGGAAAGAAAAAATCTCTTTGCAGGAGGTCTCATCTTGAAACCAATTCTGTACCCTTCTGAAAAAATTTTCTGAATCCAAAGATTGTGAACAGAATTGATCCAAATTTCTTTGAAAAAACGTAACCTGCCCCCTACCAGCTGAGCTGGAATGAGGGCCGCACCTTCATGTGGACTTAGAAGCAGGCTTTGCCTTTCTAGAAGACTTGGATTTATTCCAGACTGGAGATGGTTTCCAAACTGAAACTGCTCCTGAGGATGAAGGATCAGGCTTTTGTTCTTTGTTGAAACGAAAGGAACGAAAACGATTATTAGCCCTGTTTTTACCCTTAGATTTTTTATCCTGTGGTAAAAAAGTTCCTTTCCCACCAGTAACAGTTGAGATAATAGAATCCAACTGAAAACCAAATAATTTGTTACCCTGGAAAGAAATGGAAAGTAGAGTTGATTTAGAAGCCATATCAGCATTCCAAGTTTTAAGCCATAAAGCTCTTCTAGCTAAAATAGCTAGAGACATAAACCTGACATCAACTCTGATAATATCAAAAATGGCATCACAGATAAAATTATTAGCATGCTGAAGAAGAATAATAATATTATGAGAATCATGATCTGTTACTTGTTGCGCTAAAGTCTCCAACCAAAAAGTTGAAGCTGCAGCAACATCAGCCAAAGATATAGCAGGTCTAAGAAGATTACCTGAACACAGATAAGCTTTTCTTAGAAAGGATTCAATTTTCCTATCTAAAGGATCTTTAAACGAAGTACCATCTGACGTAGGAATAGTAGTACGTTTAGCAAGGGTAGAAATAGCCCCATCGACTTTAGGGATTTTGTCCCAAAATTCTAATCTGTCAGACGGCACAGGATATAATTGCTTAAAACGTTTAGAAGGAGTAAATGAATTACCCAATTTATCCCATTTTCTGGAAATTACTTCAGAAATAGCATTAGGAACAGGAAAAACTTCTGGAATAACCACAGGAGATTTAAATACCTTATCTAAACGTTTAGAATTAGTATCAAGAGGACCAGAATCCTCTATTTCTAAAGCAATTAGTACTTCTTTAAGTAAAGAACGAATAAATTCCATTTTAAATAAATATGAAGATTTATCAGCATCAATCTCTGAGACAGAATCCTCTGAACCAGAAGAGTCATCAGAATCAGAATGATGATGTTCATTTAAAAATTCATCTGTAGAGAGAGAAGTTTTAAAAGATTTTTTATGTTTACTAGAAGGAGAAATAACAGACATAGCCTTCTTGATGGATTCAGAAACAAAATCTCTTATGTTATCAGGAACATTCTGCACCTTAGATGTTGAAGGAACTGCAACAGGCAATGGTACATTACTAAAGGAAATATTATCTGCTTTAACAAGTTTGTCATGACAATTAATACAAACAACAGCCGGAGGAATAGCTACCAAAAGTTTACAGCAGATACACTTAGCTTTGGTAGTTCCAGCACTAGACAGCGATTTTCCTGAAGTATCTTCTGACTCAGATGCAATGTGAGACATCTTGCAATATGTAAGAGAAAAAACAACATATAAAGCAAAATTGATCAAATTCCTTAAATTACAGTTTCAGGAATGGGAAAAAATGCCAATAAACAAGCTTCTAGTAACCAGAAGCAAAGAAAAAATGAGACTGAAATAATGTGGAGACAAAAGCGACGCCCATATTTTTTGGCGCCAAATAATACGCCCACATTATTTGGCGCCTAAATGCTTTTTGGCGCCAAAAATGACGCCACATCCGGAACGGCGACATTTTTGGCGCAAAAGGACGTCAAAAAATGACGCAACTTCCGGCGACACGTATGACGCCGGAAACAGAAAAGATTTTTTGCGCCAAAAAAGTCAGCGCCAAGAATGACGCAATAAAATGAAGCATTTTCAAATTTTTAAGGTAAGAAAAAATTATTGATTCAAATGCATTATCCCAAATATGAAACTGACTGTCTGAAAATAAGGAATGTTGAACATTCTGAGTCAAGGCAAATAAATGTTTGAATACATATATTTAGAACTTTATAAATAAAGTGCCCAACCATAGCTTAGAGTGTCACAGAAAATAAGATTTACTTACCCCAGGACACTCATCTACATGTTTGTAGAAAGCCAAACCAGTACTGAAACGAAAATCAGCAGAGGTAATGGTATATAAATAAGAGTATATCGTCGATCTGAAAAGGGAGGTAAGAGATGAATCTCTACGACCGATAACAGAGAACCTATGCAATAGACCCGTAGAAGGAGATCACTGCATTCAAATAGGCAATACTCTCCTCACATCCCTCTGACATTCACTGCACGCTGAGAGGAAAACCGGGCTCCAACTTGCTGCGGAGCGCATATCAACGTAGAATCTAGCACAAACTTACTTCACCACCTCCATAGGAGGCAAAGTTTGTAAAACTGAATTGTGGGTGTGGTGAGGGGTGTATTTATAGGCATTTTGAGGTTTGGGAAACTTTGCCCCTCCTGGTAGGAATGTATATCCCATACGTCACTAGCTCATGGACTCTTGCTAATTACATGAAAGAAATACAGATATCACAGCAGAGGTATTTGGTCTCAGCAGTACAGTAAGCTTACACAGGTATCACATAAGAGGTCTTTGGTCTCAGCTGTAGGGAAAGCATACACAGGTATCACAGTAGAGGTCTTTGGTCTCAGTAGTAAGATAAGCATACCCAAGTGTCACAGCAGAGATCTTTGGTCTCAGCTGTACGGTAAGCATACACAGGTATCACAGCATAGGTCTTTGGTCTCAGCAGTATAGTAAGCATACACAGGTATCACAGCAGAGATCTTTGGTCTCAGCAGTATAGTAAGCATATACAGGTATCACAGCAGAGATCTTTGGTCTCAGCAGTATAGTAAGCATACACAGGTATAACAGCAGAGGTCTTTGGTCTCAGCAGTATAGTAAGCATACACAGGTGAAACAGCAGAGGTCTTTGGTCTCAGAAGTATAGTAAGCATACACAGGTATCACAGCTGATGTCCTTGGTCATGGGAGGCTGAGACAGAATGCCGGGGGCCCCACATTTACCCCTGCAAGTGACCAGGGTAAGGACAGTATTTGGGTTGAAAGTAAACGCGATTGTTTGAGCACAATTGTAGTTAACGCACATCGGGTTAGGGCATACTCAGAGCTCTGGTTAACTGTATCACAAAACATATCAAAAATATATTACAAAGTACAGTTACACTCATAACACCATCTAATAAAAATTATTAAAATAAAATATTGCACACAAAAGTTATAAGGGCTCAGAGATATGAGGTCTCAGGTGTTAGAAAAAAAGGCAGCCAAAGGGCTTTAACAGAGATACATAAACATACATGTCTAAAGATGAATGTGTATGTATATACAGTGTATATATATATATATATATATATATATATATATATATATATATATATATGTCTAAATATATGTATTTATATGTGTATTTATGTATTTACAGACATATACACATATAACATATAAATACATATGTACAATATATGACATTCTAATGTTCTGCACATAGCAGAATATGTTCTAAGTATTTATAAATAGATATTCTTATATATATACTTATATATAATAATATATAAATATATATATATATATATATATGTATAAATATATATTTTACCAAAATACCTTAATATATATGTATATATGAATAAATAGAACATATTTTGCTATGTGAGGAACATTGGAATGTGAAATATTAATATTTTCATGTTGGGTTAGCGCACTTGAGAATATGCGATCATGTCTGCGTGCGAGTAGGGTTTTAGTTTTTCCCCCCTACTTTCTTTGTTCCATCTTCTTCTTCGACTTCTGTGGGGGAATAGGTTGTGCAATATTCTATGTTCGGCTTTTAACGTGCGTCGGGTTAGCTTGCAAATGAAAACTGTTTACTTTCAACTCATAATACGAGTATAACCCAGTGCGTGCAAAAAGCTTACTACTAGCGCAGTAAACGCTCGAGCGGTAGCATTAAATAGCACTCCACTTGTAATCTGGACCTTCATTTTTTTTAAATATTCTTTAAAAAGTTTGGATTTCAGAATAAGTTTGGATTTGGAAATATACTGTACTACTACTCTTATTATTTTTTTTATATTATTACTAATGTTATTTTACAGTTGCCTTCTAATTAATAAAATTAAATTGCTTTGCTAAATAAAATTGTTCTGATACACAACTCATACAAATTATTATGGGCTAGATTACAAGTGGAGCACAAAAATATTAGTGCAATTGTGCATTACATCGCTTGAGTACAATGAATAGCACTTCTATACTTGCGCTCATAAGTCCAAAGTTATTTCTGTATCACTTAAATGATAGTTTAGAGCTTGCTAACATCTGCATGTTGCATAGTGTGGGTGAGCAAAATCACTCAAATAATGAAATTTAAGTGATGAGGGAGCGCTACGTTGATGGTGCCCAAGAAGTGGAGTTCTTCATGTGGTTCTGTGCTATATGTGGACAGAGATTTGGTTTTGGTACTGTTATACTCTGCTAATTTCGTCTCATCAAACGATTCTTACAGATTTCTTTTCAAAATCCCAGAAATCCTTTGTATTATAGCTCTGAAAGAACTTTGTCTTTTAATCTGCACTTACCTTCCTAATATAAAATGCAGGGGATAATTTGTGAGCAGCACAAGCTGAGTCAACCTTCTGAAGAGAATCTTCTGGTAATACACAGTTCTTTCTCTGCTCCATACATTTTTTTTAGCAGGCGGGACACAGTGACCTACCATGGACAAGAGGTCTTATCCTTTGATACGTGCTCTAATCAAATTCCTCATAGTCATTTTGTAATACATTTGTTATGATATTCCATGAGATTACAACATATGTAACCAAATAGGTTACAATATTTCAATAGAAATGTGTTTTCATGGTACATGGTAGAAACTGATGTAACATCACACTTACCCTTGAAAACAACAACTCATTTTCTTCTTCTTCTTTTTATCAAAGGAGAAACAACACCATAGCTCTGTTTATCTAGTGAACTGCTTGTGCAATGCCACCCCCTGCAGATTGGCGGCTAATCGGCCACTAGCAGGGGGTGTTAATCAGCCCGATCCTATGAGATTGGGAGGATTGATGTCCGCAGCCTCAGAGGCGGTGGATCAGTTAAGGAGCAACGGTCTTAAGACCGCTGCTTCTTAACTGCTATTTCCGGCGAGCCTGAAGGCTCGCCCAGAAACAGAGGCATCAGGGGCCCTTGATAAATCGGCCCCTGTGTTTCTAGATTTGGATACAATCTATTCCTGCATCACTTGAACACACTTAACACACTTTAGGTCCTAGCATTTAACTCACAAGAATGCAGCCAACACACTGACAAGCTGTGTCCATACACTTGCAGGTTTAGGTATGCCCATACATGCAGATACAAAGTCTTCCTGCCCTAATGTTATGTATGTGCCTGAACCCACAGGATAGCTCATGCTTCACTGTTACCAATATCAAATGTAGTAAAATTGTAGAGCTTATTGACAAGCATAAGTTATTTTTGTTTATGTCATTTTTATTAAAGTTGAGCAAGTGCATACAGTTAATAAACTTCACAAATCAACATCAAAATAAGAGAATTTACATACACAGTATTCCATGAAGCATATCAACCGTTTTTTTGAGAGGAAGGGATATAGGGAGGTAAAGGGGTGAGGGAATACAGGAATAAAGGAAAGGGACCCTACATAACAGTGAAATACATCTGTTATTAAGACATAAGACATTAGCAGATGATAAGAAATTAAAACAGAAAAAAAGAAGAGTTCTTCCCTTTCTATATGTTAAATTCAGACTAGTAATTACACCATACTGATCTTATTAGGGGGCTGTGTTCCCATATGAAAATGATATCAAGAATAAAATCTCACTTTCCTATGAAGCAATAATGCTTTTTTCCTAGTGCTAGGATGTGATTAATTTCTGAGATCCATTATTTGTTTGTAGGGGGTTGTTGCTGTTTCCATAGCCTCGCGATCAGCCTTTTGGCACTAATTAGCATCATGTGTAATAATTTATTTCGGTATATACATCCTAGCTGTGGGGTTTGGTTAAGTAGGATGATGGCAGGGGTGAGATGAATATTAGCATTGAGTGTTAAATTAAAACATTTTTATATCTGGGACCAAAATGCAGATAGTTTTGGGCAGAACCACCAAATGTGGGAATGAGTCCCTACATCCCCACATCTTCTCCAGCAGCTTGAGGTGACCCCTGGGAAGATTCATCCTGGATATATCCAAAGGCCCAATAATTCTGAGAGTTGATTTTAACTTCCCAGTGGATCCAGTAATGGACACTTGCACTGGAAAATCTTACATACGGAGCAACCAAATAATTAATAACAAATCACTCCTACAATCCATGACTTTATCTGACACCTGGAGAATAGTCCATACTTCACAAAGGGACTATACCTTTTTATCTCACCCACAACGCACGTATACCAGACTAGACTATATATTTTGTGACCAAGCGACACTGATAAACCTTATACATTCTAAAATCTCCCACTCGGCATGGTCTGACCACAGTATGGTCATTAACTCCTTTAATTGGTCATCCAAACTAGAAACAAAATGAACTGGAGACTAAATGATTATATTCTCTTGGACCAAGACACGTTAGATAATATCACAAAAAAGCATGGAAGAGTATGTCCAATTGAACAAACCACATGACACATCCATAACAAACAATTAGGGGGCCTTCAAATGCTATATTAGAGGATTGCTTATACAACACACGGCCAAACTGCAAAAACTCAGATCTTCACTGTGTGTGTGTGTGTGTGTGTGTGTGTGTGTGTGTGTGTGTGTGTGTGTGTGTATGTATGTATGTATGTATGTATATAAATAAATATATATATATATATATATATGTATATATATATATATATATTTATATTAAAAGCAGGTGGGATTCGGACACACTTCCAATAGGAAAACAATAAGAAAACAATTTTTCTATATAAGTAATGTCCGGTGCAATACCTTCCAGGACCACCCTTAAGGTCCCAAAGTAATAATGAAGAAAATAAAGGTAGCACACGAATTCAAAAGGCTGAACCTTTTATTAGAGCAACGTTTCGGGGCTCCTGCCCCTTTCTCAAGCTTGAGAAAGGGGCAGGAGCCCCGAAACGTTGCTCTAATAAAAGGTTCAGCCTTTTGAATTTGTGTGCTACCTTTGGTTTCTTCATTATATATATATATATATATATATATATATATATATATATATATATATATATATAAAAAAGAGATATGAATTGAGGGCGGCAGTCCCCAATTCACCCTATAGCGCAATTATACAGATATAATGCCTCCCTGAAATTACTACAGGACCCCTATATACTTCGCACTAGCTGAGGGTACCTAGCAGCCTAGTCCCAAAGAAAAAGAAACGTCCCTTAACACTTCCAATACACTACACATAAAACAAAGAATATGAGATGGCGCAAGAAATCAGCTAGTATATATACATCAATACAATATTAAATATTGTATCATAAAAAGTGTCAGAAAGGAGAGGAATATTCCCTCAACAATGTAACTCTAAGCACTATAGTATAAAGAAAAAAGATTCAATATCACAAAAAACAAAAGAAAAAATAGGTGGAAATTTAAAATAAATAATATAAATGAAATCATAAAACAAGTAAGTGTCACAGTTCCAGATGTATAAAAGTCAGAATAAATGTATATATATGAGATTCCACATATATATATATAAACAATGCACAAAATCAGCAGTTCTTCATCGCTGTTTCCCCTAATGGATGTGCACTTACTTCTAGAACCCTCAATCAAATGAGGTAAGGATGTAGCAGAATTCACAAATGGGCTAGGCGCCTCCTGTAGTATGGATCAGGTATGTAGTAGATCTCTGGTCATATGCTGAATCTTGTCACAGAAATTATAACCAAGCTCCGTGTGGATACTCCAAGGTCCAATCCTTATGTGTGGGCAGAAGACTCTCAGCTCCGGTAACCATATAAATGGAAAAAAACAGAAAAACAGAGCATAGTGTGATACCATTTAATAATAAAGTTAAAAAGCACAACATACGATTTTCCACTCACATTTAGAGTCCTCAATATATGAGGTATGAATACAGCATTTAAAAATTGATCCACAGCATTCAAGATGGTAGAGCAACAACACCCTAGTATACCCGGTTCAATCCGGGGGATTTGAAGCACCAGTCGATCCAAAATACACAAGAGGATACAGTCTATCTTAAAATATTCCTTACGCGTTTCAAAGGGTTTAAAACAGTATTTCCCTTCCACCTCTGATGAAGAAGGGAAATACTGTTTTAAACCCTTTGAAACGCGTAAGGAATATTTTAAGATAGACTGTATCCTCTTGTGTATTTTGGATCGAGTGGTGCTTCAAATCCCCCGGATTGAACCGGGTATACTGGGGTGTTGTTGCTCTACCATCTTGAATGCTGTGGATCAATTTTTAAATGCTGTATTCATACCTCATATATTGAGGACTCTAAATGTGAGTGGAAAATCGTATGTTGTGCTTTTTAACTTTATTATTAAATGGTATCACACTATGCTCTGTTTTTCTGTTTTTTTCCATTTATATGGTTACCGGAGCTGAGAGTCTTCTGCCCACACATAAGGATTGGACCTTGGAGTATCCACACGGAGCTTGGTTATAATTTCTGTGACAAGATTCAGCATATGACCAGAGATCTACTACATACCTGATCCATACTACAGGAGGCGCCTAGCCCATTTGTGAATTCTGCTACATCCTTACCTCATTTGATTGAGGGTTCTAGAAGTAAGTGCACATCCATTAGGGGAAACAGCGATGAAGAACTGCTGATTTTGTGCATTGTTTATATATATATGTGGAATCTCATATATATACATTTATTCTGACTTTTATACATCTGGAACTGTGACACTTACTTGTTTTATGATTTCATTTATATTATTTATTTTAAATTTCCACCTATTTTTTCTTTTGTTTTTTGTGATATTGAATCTTTTTTCTTTATACTATAGTGCTTAGAGTTACATTGTTGGGGGGAATATTCCTCTCCTTTCTGGCACTTTTTATGATACAATATTTAATATTGTATTGATGTATATATACTAGCTGATTTCTTGCGCCATCTCATATTCTTTGTTTTATATATATATATATATATATATATATATATACATATATATATATATATATATATATATGGACAAACACATACATACGCAGATACACATGTGTGATGTGTCTGTGTTTCTGCATGTGCTAGCAGCTATAATATAAAAATGACATGCTCATATATAGCTAAAAAAAAAAAAACAACAAAAAATCTATATGTACACACAATCACATACAGTCAACACCAGAATTTATCCCTTTATTACCCATTCCCCAGTTTTGCATATCCAACACAGTTATAATAATACACGTTTTACCTCTGTAATTATCTTGTATCTAAGCCTCTGCTGACTGCCCCCTTATTTCAGTTCTTTTGACAGACATACAGTTTAGCCAATCAGTGCTCACTCCTAGGTCACTTTACGTGCATGAGCTCAATGTTATCTATATGAAACATGTGAACTAATGCCCTCTAGTGGTCAAAATGTATTCAGATTAGAGGCAGTCTTCAAGGTCTAAGAAATTAGCATTTGAACCTCCTAGGTTTAGCTTTCAACTAAGAATACCAAGAGAACAAAGCAAAATTGGTGATAAAAGTAAATTGGGAAGTTGTTTAAAATTGCATGCCCTATTTAAATCATGACAGTTTTTTTTGGACTTGACTGTCCCTTTAACACACACAAACATATACTCAGTCATGTAAATGAACAAAGACACTGAACTACACAGGTGAAAGTGTAAATGTGCATAAGGCAAAAGTGATCAATGGAATGCTTACTCAAAACATCCACAAGACAAATGCAAATATCCTGGTAATTTTTTAAAACCATCATATTAATGAAATCCAGAAATATGATAGAGATTGATGTGTGCAAGATAAGGAGGCCCATTATTACTATTTTTTTAATATGTGCATATTCTGCTATATTCTATTAATTTGTGACTCCCTGTCCAGGATCTTTTTTTTTTTTTTTTTAATATACATCTCTCTAGATTTATTATTTAAGTAAAAGCTAAATTGGAAATACATTCTAAAAGGTAATTTTACATTTTGAAAGATTATGCTTTTTGAGAGAGAATATATATATAAATAAATGTTTAAAAGTGACACAAAAAAAACACCAATGCTATATATTAAAAGATTGTAGGTGTGTGTATCTGTATGTGTGTGTGTGTGTGTGTGTATATATATATATAATACACAGATACACACACCTACAATCTTTTAATATATAGCATTGGTGTTTTTTTTGTGTCACTTTTAAACATTTGGCACACTCCTAAATAACTATTAATCTTCACTGAGGCTCACACAGCAAGCAACAAGGGGTTAAGTGTTAGGGCATCACGCTGAGGCACACAGCGGAATGCAGATCATTTTACCAGTGCTCTGCTTGTAACGGATTGCAGCCCAGATAATCTCAGTTCTTCTGTCAGTGTGTGAACCGCTCCTACATGCAGTAACATGGGTTCCCTGTCTGGCCGTGATTTTATTGAAAAAAAGCAGCTCCTTGTGCAGCACTCAGGAGGAGGAGGTGACAACTGCTAGTATTGTTTGTTTACAAAGTAGACTGTTTATACCGCTCTGGGTCCTGCACAAGGAGCTGCTTTTTTTAAAGTCACAGCCAGATAGGGAACCATAACTGGTAAATCTACAGGGAGTGCAGAATTATTAAGCAAATTAGTATTTTGACCACATCATCCTCTTTATGCATGTTGTCTTACTCCAAGCTGTATAGGCTCGAAGGCCTACTACCAATTAAGCATATTAGGTGATGTGCATCTCTGTAATGAGAAGGGTTGCGGTCTAATGACATCAACACCCTATATCAGGTGTGCATAATTATTAGGCAACTTCCTTTCCTTTGGCAAAATGGGTCAAAAGAAGGACTTGACAGGCTCAGAAAAGTCAAAAATAGTGAGATATCTTGCAGAGGGATGCAGCACTCTTAAAATTGCAAAGCTTCTGAAGCGTGATCATCGAACAATCAAGCGTTTCATTCAAAATAGTCAACAGGGTCGCAAGAAGCGTGTGGAAAAACCAAGGCGCAAAATAACTGCCCATGAACTGAGAAAAGTCAAGCGTGCAGCTGCCAAGATGCCACTTGCCACCAGTTTGGCCATATTTCAGAGCTGCAACATCACTGGAGTGCCCAAAAGCACAAGGTGTGCAATACTCAGAGACATGGCCAAGGTAAGAAAGGCTGAAAGACGACCACCACTGAACAAGACACACAAGCTGAAACGTCAAGACTGGGCCAAGAAATATCTCAAGACTGATTTTTCTAAGGTTTTATGGACTGATGAAATGAGAGTGAGTCTTGATGGGCCAGATGGATGGGCCCGTGGCTGGATTGGTAAAGGGCAGAGAGCTCCAGTCCGACTCAGACGCCAGCAAGGTGGAGGTGGAGTACTGGTTTGGGCTGGTATCATCAAAGATGAGCTTGTGGGGCCTTTTCGGGTTGAGGATGGAGTCAAGCTCAACTTCCAGTCCTACTGCCAGTTTCTGGAAGACACCTTCTTCAAGCAGTGGTACAGGAAGAAGTCTGCATCCTTCAAGAAAAACATGATTTTCATGCAGAACAATGCCCCATCACACGCGTCCAAGTACTCCACAGCGTGGCTGGCAAGAAAGGGTATAAAAGAAGAAAATCTAATGACATGGCCTCCTTGTTCACCTGATCTGAACCCCATTGAGAACCTGTGGTCCATCATCAAATGTGAGATTTACAAGGAGGGAAAACAGTACACCTCTCTGAACAGTGTCTGGGAGGCTGTGGTTGCTGCTGCACGCAATGTTGATGGTGAACAGATCAAAACACTGACAGAATCCATGGATGGCAGGCTTTTGAGTGTCCTTGCAAAGAAAGGTGGCTATATTGGTCACTGATTTGTTTTTGTTTTGTTTTTGAATGTCAGAAATGTATATTTGTGAATGTTGAGATGTTATATTGGTTTCACTGGTAAAAATAAATAATATAAATGAGTATATATTTGGTTTTTGTTAAGTTGCCTAATAATTATGCACAGTAATAGTCACCTGCACACACAGATATCCCCCTAAAATAGCTATAACTAAAAACAAACTAAAAACTACTTCCAAAACTATTCAGCTTTGATATTAATGAGTTTTTTGGGTTGATTGAGAACATGGTTGTTGTTCAATAATAAAATTAATCCTCAAAAATACAACTTGCCTAATAATTCTGCACTCCCTGTATGTATGAGCCATTCACACTCTCACTGTATGTGTCTCTATAAGTAAGTGTCATAATATTGAGATCACCAGCTGGCTCTAACCATATCATCGGGGGGGGGGGGAACGTTTTGAAAATACATAAATATTTGTATGCTTTTTCTAACTTTATTTTATTTATTCAGCTGAACTTTGCTGCTGTTATACTTTGAAGTTTTCCAGCGTTTTCTGTATTGGTAATAAGTGAAAGTGAAAAAGCAGCAAAGTTCAGCTGAATAAAAAAAAATTAAGTTAGAAAAAGCAAAACGTTCACTTGAGGCAGAGCTGCAGCAGAGGTGACTGAGAAAGGGAACTTGCAGTGTCCGGTGAATTATACAGTGTTATGGTAGCTGCGCAGCCAGGAAATCACAAGTCTACCACTCCACTGAAGTCTCAAACACTGCACGGACTAGAAGGGAGGAGCTGAGAGCAAAAAAACATTACCTGTCAGATTAATAAATAAAAAAAACTAACGGTCACCTAAAATAAGGGGGAAAGAAAGTTAACTATAACGTCTATTTAAGAAAAAGGGGGGCTAACTAAGACCTACCTAAGATGCTCAAATCAAATGTAGTGTGCGGCCGTCTAAGTAGTAGAAGTAAAGAATACTGCTGCTCCTGCTCTGCTCTCTCTCGATGTCCAACTCTCTCCGTCTCTGAGCTGATCTGATCAGATGACGTGCGCCTCAATTCCTTTCCGTCCGGCACTCAGCCCGCCCAGAGACTCAGACTTGCTGAGTCTGATTGGCTGAGACGGCCAACTTGCTCCAGAGGCTTTCAGAGTAAGGAGGATAGGTGAGAATTGGCGCTTATATCAACCCTAATGCCAAGTATAGAAGGGTCTCTCTCTAAGAACCCTGAGGAGGATAGTAGAATAATTTAAGCGGATATACTGGCGCTGAAAGCAGGGTAGTACACAAATACAATATACGGGTAACCTAAAAGGGTCTACCTTAGCAGGAATATAATCGTTATAAAAGTTAATAAATGGTTATAGCCTAATATATATCTAAGAAAATATATTTAATAGTGTAAAATTACAATACAATCAAGATTAAAAAATCAGTGTTAATAAAATCAGTACATATATACTAAAAAGTAATTAATGGGGCCCTTTAAATTAGTTTGAAAAAACATACAGAAAGGGGAAAGATTAACCACAAATCTATATATATATATATATATATACTGTGATTGAGGATAGAAGAAAACTATACTCAAATAAATATAAGTATAAAGATGGCAGAGATATTCAAACAGTATAAATGAAAACAAATAGCAATACAAACAGACTTAATAACTGGACGTCCAGCGTAAAAACCAGGGGTTAAAACAGTAATAATCTGGGGTTAAAACAGTATTAACCTGAAAGTGCACTATAGTGAACAAAAACACTCGTGACTAGATGATCATACTAATAGCATTGGATCAAGCTAATGGGCGAGTGAGGTACCTTGCGCTAATCTGTGGAGCACAGATTGAATATTGTTCGTCCTGTACCTCCTCCTGAGGTGGGTGTGTACTCCTAGCGTAGTTCACTTACATCACCCTTTCTGAAAATGTCCAGCTGATTTTGGGAGGAACAGAATATAAACGATCTCTGGGGTAATAGCAATCCTTTAGATGATGGTAGATAGTAACTTCAAGGCACTCTTATTCTGTGGTGCTTAGTGCAGGTACTAGATCATCTGGCAGTATATTCAATTTGTAGACTGGTGCGCTCCCTCAGAGGGCTGTATTCAAATTCACAGGCCTTGGGGGTAGTGAGCCAGGTGTTGGTAGTTGTCCTGTGTGCTTTTTCAACACAATAGCGATCCTTTCGGCGGCTGTATCAAGTTCACAAGCCTTAAAGGAGTTCAGCTTAGCAGTAGTTCTTCTTGTAGGAAATGAGACACAGTCATCAACCGGTTTCTCCCCTCATTTGGGGCTTTTTCAAGATGTGTTCTCATTGCTGGCAGGTATTCCTTTATAGGGCTATCCTGCATCCTTATTGGTTAGTTCAAAGGGGTGTGTGATCCCAGTTAAGGTGGAATTTGAGTTATATCCCTTAAACTTTTAAGGAGGTATCTTATTGTCTCTTGTAGTTTTTTGGAAATGTCCCGTTGTTAATTTTAGTTTAACAACTAGTATACTAAAAGTACATATTGCTCCGGAAAGGAACAACCATACGTGTAATATGGTCACATCCATGGTGTCAAGTGTCAACTTAAAATTATGAGTAAAGTCTGTTCAAGAGTTAGTATTTTTTGGAGTCCTCAATTTGATTAAACGCATAGGTAGAGGTAAAAGACATATGTCAGTATTGTACAGGGGATATAAAGTTTTTACAGAGTTTTACATTTGATAGTTACAAACAGAAGTAAATTAGGGACAAAAAGAGAGAACTGGGGGTTCTCATTGTGTTAGATTTAAAGTTAAACACATAGGTAAAGAATTTTTCCCATATGTGTATATGATACAGAAAATAGACAGACATTCTAGATATTTCACGTTTGGTGGTTGCATATTGGGGCATACTTATCTGATCAAGAGTCAGTATTGTTTGGGGGATGATAGTATGATTAAACACATAGTTAAAGGTTAAACACATATGTCGATATTTGTTCTCTTTTTGATAAATATTATAAAATCTTACATTTGGTACTTGCAAACAGAAGTTAATTATGAAAAAACGGTTCTTAGTGTATTAGGGGTAAAGTTAAACACATAGGTAAAAGTTAAACACATATGTGTATATGACATTGACAGACTATTCCAAAGTTTTACATTTGGTACTTGCAAACGGAAGTTAGTTATGAAAAACGGTTCTTAGTGTATTAGGGGTAAAATTAAACACATAGGTGAAAATTAAACACATATGTGTATATGACATAAAAAATGTAGACAGACTATTCCAAAGTTTTGCATTTGGTGGTTGCATACTTGGGCAAATAATGAAAGGAGGTTCCAATTGTTTTTAAAAGGCATATCTAATAGAGACCCTTAGGGGAAGTTTTAGTCAAACATAAAAGGAGCTACATCAAGTTCTGAGTTTAAGCCTAATGGGTGCAGTGTTTTCATGGTATATATCAGTTCGGCTTCCTTTTTTAGGAGCTTTGTTTCAAAATTCCCTCCTCTCCATTCTGGTTTGACTTTCGAAAGGTCTCTCCTAAATATTGCATATTACAACTACACTGTATGAGGTATATGATTCCTTTATCTGTACATCTGATAGTGTCATTTATATGGTAGGTTATTCCTGTTTGAGTTGACGTATATTCTTTGGTTTTATTTGTGTAGTGGCAGGATCTGCAGCAATGGCAGGGAAAGAAGCCTTTGACTATGTTCCCTAGTAGGTCATGTTGTTTGGACTGATTATTTGTTTTAAACTCGCTGGGGGCCAATGTGCTCTTTAGGTTCTTTGATTTTTTGTATATAAATCTTGGGTTAATAGAGATCTTATCTCCAATAATTGGATCCTCTCTAATTAGGTGCCAATGTTTTTTAATAATACGTTCGATAGTCTTATGGTCCCCATTATAGTTTGTAATGAATGGGACAGATATATCCTCCGTTTCTTTTATGCCTATAGGATCTTCATGTCTTTTATATTTAAGTAAATCTTTTCTATCTATGTCTTTTATTTTATTGAAATTATCCTGAATTGTTATATCATCATACCCTTTGTCATTAAATTTCTTTATTAGAATTTTAGACTGTTCTTCGTAGTCTATTAGGTTAGTGCAATTTTTTCTAATCCGCAGAAATTGTGCTTTAGGTATATTTTCTTTCCACTTTGAAAGGTGGCAGCTTGTAGCATGAATAAAGTTGTTGGAATCTATTTTCTTAAAGAAAGTTTTGGTATTAAATTGGTCATTGTTGGTTTCAATGTCCAGATCTAGAAACGAAATTTTATGTTTATTTATTTCGTAAGTGAACTGTAATCCCCTGTCATTCTGGTTCATGGAGGAGAAAAGTTCTAATAGTGTTTCTTCAGTGCCTTTCCAGATAATCAGAATGTCGTCAATGTACCGCTTATAGGTCACCAGATACTGCACCAAGCTATTGGTTCCCAAAAATTCGGACTCCCAATCCCCCATAAAAAGATTGGCATAGCTTGGTGCAAATCTGGTGCCCATAGCGGTACCTTTAATCTGTAGATACATCTTTTGATTAAAAGAAAATGTATTGTTTTCAAGAATGAATCTGATGCTGTCTAATAGGAATTCTCTTTGTTCTTTGGATATAGTTTCATCTTTCTTTAGAAACTTTGTAACTGCTTTAACACCTAGATCATGTGCGATATTAGTGTATAAAGATGTTACGTCACATGTAGCTAAAATGATTTCACCGTCAATTTTCAAGTTATCTAGAAGTTGTAGCACTTGTGTTGAATCTTTCAAATATGAGGGTAATTGTTTGACATATTTTTGAAGGAATCTATCTATGTATTGGGACAAGTTGGCGGTGAGTGAGTTTATCCCTGAAATAATCGGGCGACCTGGTGGATTTTTCAAATCTTTATGAATCTTTGGTAAAAAATAAAAAATGGGAATTCTAGGAAATTCGGGGTAAAGGAAACTGTATTCTTTAGAGTTGAGTATACCTTTATTTTTAGCAGTATCTAGAAGTAGTTTCAAAATTAGATGGTCGGCTCTAGTGGGGTCTCTTTTTAACTCTTTATAGGTGGTTTCATCGTTCAATAGTCTTTCTGCTTCTACTAGGTAGTAGTCCCTGTCCATAATCCCTACTCCACCCCCTTTATCGGCTGGCTTAATTATGATGTCTTTGTTCTCTTTCAGTCTTTTGAGGGCATCATTTTCAGATTTTTTCAAATTAAAAAGGCGTTTTTTATTTTTATTTGGCTCATACTTTTCTATGTCTCTTTGTACTAGTTTTTCAAATAATTCTACGTTCTTCCCTTTCTCTTGAGTGGGGTAAAACTTGGACTTTGGTTTTAAATCTGTATGAACAAATTTGGGGTCTTCGGTGTATTGTCTGGATGTGTATTGTTCAATTGGATTTTTAATAAAATACCTCTTGAGTGTGAGTTTCCTTATGAACTGTGATACATTAATATGTGTTTAGAATTTATTGAGTTTAGACGTAGGTGCAAAGGATAAACCTAGGCTTAGAACTTTTGATTCTTCATTACTTAGACTTGTTTTGCTTAGATTAAATATTCCTGAGGTATCAGGGTCTACCATTGCTCTCGTCTGTCCCTTGGTTTCTTTATTGTTTTTGCCCCTTCCTCCTCTCTTTCCTCTAGAGCTCTTTTTCTTTGATTCAAGAGGGGGGCTAATTGTACTTTTTCTACTATATGCCCTCTTGATGTTTCTGCTCTTGGACTGACCCCTAAAAAATGTGCCCCTTGGTTCATTTCTTTTCTATCTATGGTGTTGTCCTTTTCAGACTTTTGTGTAAGTGGTTGAAACCTATTTCTGAGTGGTATTCTCCAATTCTTTTCTTCTCTTTTGTATTGAGGGTAGTCTGTTCTTCCTGAGGGGGCTTCATTTCTATATCTATTCTCTCTCCAACTATAGGGGGGAGGGTTTCTAGTAGAGTATGGTCTATATTCTCTATCTGACAGTGGATATTCTCTAAAGCGTGCATGAGTATATTCTTGTCTAGTTGGCGGTATATTATGCCATCTATGTTGGTTATTATAGTACTCAGGTTCCCTATAGGAATCTTCAATATTCTGTGGGTTTCTAGGTTTGTACTCATTTTTATGTTGGTAGTTGTTAGTTTTTCTAGGTGTGAAATCCTCATGTTGTCTATGACTAATAGGTTTCCTAAAGGAATCATGTCTAGTATTATTTGTTTGAATAATTGGTTTATTATAATTAGAGGGATTTGTGTGCTCTGTTTTGTAAGTATCTCTGTCGCTTGTGTTATTAGAGTCTTCTATATGTAATGTGTAGTCATTTCTGTATGTTTTTTCAAACTAATTTAAAGGGCCCCATTAATTACTTTTTAGTATATATGTACTGATTTTATTAACACTGATTTTTTAATCTTGATTGTATTGTAATTTTACACTATTAAATATATTTTCTTAGATATATATTAGGCTATAACCATTTATTAACTTTTATAACGATTATATTCCTGCTAAGGTAGACCCTTTTAGGTTACCCGTATATTGTATTTGTGTACTACCCTGCTTTCAGCGCCAGTATATCCGCTTAAATTATTCTACTATCCTCCTCAGGGTTCTTAGAGAGAGACCCATCTATACTTGGCATTACGGTTGATATAAGCGCCAATTCTCACCTATCCTACTTACACTATCTTTATCTCTCTTTTCGAATTTGGCTGCTCTATCATACACTACGTTTAGAATATCTCTAAATTATAGAATAGACCTCTTCACTACTAGGAACAACATCCTTTTAGAACTAGATAAAGAGGATTCAAATATAGAAATAGAAAACATACAAGGAACTCTTACTAGTACTAAAGAGCTAATGAGTAAACTAGAGAAAATAATGATTAAAGAATTAAAACAAAAAACAGAATTGAACTATTTAGATAAATATATAACACTAAATATGGTTCCAAGAGGCCTAAGGTTGGAAAAAAAACTGTACCTTTGAATTAAGTGAGACATTACAAGAAGAATGGTTCACAGCTTTAGAAAAGGCATCCTTCACCCTAATTGATATCATAAAAAAAGCAAGAACACTAAGTCTAGAAACCATAAACAAAAGAATAATGGAAATACAAGAAATTCTTGAAAATAGAAAAGATACGGATATTTTTAAAGAAAGACAAGCAGAAATAATTAGAACATTACAATCAACTAATACAGAGTTACAAAAAATTAAAAAGAAAAAAATGCAGAGAGACAAAAATGACTACACATTACATATAGAAGACTCTAATAACACAAGCGACAGAGATACTTACAAAACAGAGCACACAAATCCCTCTAATTATAATAAACCAATTATTCAAACAAATAATACTAGACATGATTCCTTTAGGAAACCTATTAGTCATAGACAACATGAGGATTTCACACCTAGAAAAACTAACAACTACCAACATAAAAATGAGTACAAACCTAGAAACCCACAGAATATTGAAGATTCCTATAGGGAACCTGAGTACTATAATAACCAACATAGATGGCATAATATACCGCCAACTAGACAAGAATATACTCATGCACGCTTTAGAGAATATCCACTGTCAGATAGAGAATATAGACCATACTCTACTAGAAACCCTCCCCCCTATAGTTGGAGAGAGAATAGATATAGAAATGAAGCCCCCTCAGGAAGAACAGACTACCCTCAATACAAAAGAGAAGAAAAGAATTGGAGAATACCACTCAGAAATAGGTTTCAACCACTTACACAAAAGTCTGAAAAGGACAACACCATAGATAGAAAAGAAATGAACCAAGGGGCACATTTTTTAGGGGTCAGTCCAAGAGCAGAAACATCAAGAGGGCATATAGTAGAAAAAGTACAATTAGCCCCCCTCATGAATCAAAGAAAAAGAGCTCTAGAGGAAAGAGAGGAGGAAGGGGCAGAAACAATAAAGAAACCAAGGGACAGACGAGAGCAATGGTAGACCCTGATACCTCAGGAATATTTAATCTAAGCAAAACAAGTCTAAGTAATGAAGAATCAAAAGTTCTAAGCCTAGGTTTATCCTTTGCACCTACGTCTAAACTCAATAAATTCTAAACACATATTAATGTATCACAGTTCATAAGGAAACTCACACTCAAGAGGTATTTTATTAAAAATCCAATTGAACAATACACATCCAGACAATACACCGAAGACCCCAAATTTGTTCATACAGATTTAAAACCAAAGTCCAAGTTTTACCCCACTCAAGAGAAAGGGAAGAACGTAGAATTATTTGAAAAACTAGTACAAAGAGACATAGAAAAGTATGAGCCAAATAAAAATAAAAAACGCCTTTTTAATTTGAAAAAATCTGAAAATGATGCCCTCAAAAGACTGAAAGAGAACAAAGACATCATAATTAAGCCAGCCGATATAGGGGGTGGAGTAGTGATTATGGACAGGGACTACTACCTAGTAGAAGCAGAAAGACTATTGAAGGATGAAACCACCTATAAAGAGTTAAAAAGAGACCCCACTAGAGCCGACCATCTAATTTTGAAACTACTTCTAGATACTGCTAAAAATAAAGGTATACTCAACTCTAAAGAATACAGTTTCCTATACCCCGAATTTCCTAGAATTCCCATTTTTTATTTTTTACCAAAAATTCATAAAGATTTGAAAAATCCACCAGGTCGCCCGATTATTTCAGGGATAAACTCACTCACCGCCAACTTGTCCCAATACATAGATAGATTCCTTCAAAAATATGTCAAACAATTACCCTCATATTTGAAAGATTCAACACAAGTGCTACAACTTCTAGATAACTTGAAAATTGACGGTGAAATCATTTTAGCTACATGTGACGTAACATCTTTATACACTAATATCGCACATGATCTAGGTGTTAAAGCAGTTACAAAGTTTCTAAAGAAAGATGAAACTATATCCAAAGAACAAAGAGAATTCATATTAGACAGCATCAGATTCATTCTTGAAAACAATACATTTTCTTTTAATCAAAAGATGTATCTACAGATTAAAGGTACCGCTATGGGCACCAGATTTGCACCAAGCTATGCCAATCTTTTTATGGGGGATTGGGAGTCCGAATTTTTGGGAACCAATAGCTTGGTGCAGTATCTGGTGACCTATAAGTGGTACATTGACGACATTCTGATTATCTGGAAAGGCACTGAAGAAATACTATTAGAACTTTTCTCCTCCATGAACCAGAATGACAGGGGATTACAGTTCACTTACGAAATAAATAAACATAAAATTTCGTTTCTAGATCTGGACATTGAAACCAACAATGACCAATTTAATACCAAAACTTTCTTTAAGAAAATAGATTCCAACAACTTTATTCATGCTACAAGCTGCCACCTTTCAAAGTGGAAAGAAAATATACCTAAAGCACAATTTCTGCGGATTAGAAAAAATTGCACTAACCTAATAGACTACGAAGAACAGTCTAAAATTCTAATAAAGAAATTTAATGACAAAGGGTATGATGATATAACAATTCAGGATAATTTCAATCAAATAAAAGACATAGATAGAAAAGATTTACTTAAATATAAAAGACATGAAGATCCTATAGGCATAAAAGAAACGGAGAATATATATGTCCCTTTCATTACAAACTATAATGGGGACCATAAGACTATCGAACGTATTATTAAAAAACATTGGCACCTAATTAGAGAGGATCCAATTATTGGAGATAAGATCTCTATTAACCCAAGATTTATATACAAAAAAAATCAAAGAACCTAAAGAGCACATTGGCCCCCAGCGAGTTTAAAACAAATAATCAGTCCAAACAACATGACCTACTAGGGAACATAGTCAAAGGCCTCTTTCCCTGCCATTGCTGCAGATCCTGCCACTACACAAATAAAACCAAAGAATATACGTCAACTCAAACAGGAATAACCTACCATATAAATGACACTATCAGATGTACAGATAAAGGAATCATATACCTCATACAGTGTAGTTGTAATATGCAATATTTAGGAGAGACCTCTAGAACACTCCGCGAAAGAATTAGAGAACACCTTTGTATCATAGAAAAAGGCAACAAGGAAACACACCTATACAGACACTTTAGAGAGGTCCATAATAACCGACTTAAAGACTTTAAATTCTGGGGGATTTCGAAAGTCAAACCAGAATGGAGAGGAGGGAATTTTGAAACAAAGCTCCTAAAAAAGGAAGCCGAACTGATATATACCATGAAAACACTGCACCCATTAGGCTTAAACTCAGAACTTGATGTAGCTCCTTTTATGTTTGACTAAAACTTCCCCTAAGGGTCTCTATTAGATATGCCTTTTAAAAACAATCGGAACCTCCTTTCATTATTTGCCCAAGTATGCAACCACCAAATGCAAAACTTTGGAATAGTCTGTCTACATTTTTTATGTCATATACACATATGTGTTTAATTTTTACCTATGTGTTTAATTTTACCCCTAATACACTAAGAACCGTTTTTCATAACTAACTTCCGTTTGCAAGTACCAAATGTAAAACTTTGGAATAGTCTGTCAATGTCATATACACATATGTGTTTAGCTTTTACCTATGTGTTTAACTTTTACCTATGTGTTTAACTTTACCCCTAATACACTAAGAACCGTTTTTTCATAATTAACTTCTGTTTGCAAGTACCAAATGTAAGATTTTATAATATTTATCAAAAAGAGAACAAATATCGACATATGTGTTTAACCTTTAACTATGTGTTTAATCATACTATCATCCCCCAAACAATACTGACTCTTGATCAGATAAGTATGCCCCAATATGCAACCACCAAACGTGAAATATCTAGAATGTCTGTCTATTTTCTGTATCATGTACACATATGGGAAAAATTCTTTACCTATGTGTTTAACTTTAACTCTAAGACAATGAGAACCCCCAGTTCTCTCTTTTTGTCCCTAATTTACTTCTGTTTGTAACTATCAAATGTAAAACTCTGTAAAAACTTTATATTCCCTGTACAATACTGACATATGTCTTTTACCTCTACCTATGCGTTTAATCAAATTGAGGACTCCAAAAAATACTAACTCTTGAACAGACTTTACTCATAATTTTAAGTTGATTTCACTTGACACCATGGATGTGACCATATTACACGTATGGTTGTTCCTTTCCGGAGCAATATGTACTTTTAGTATACTAGTTGTTAAACTAAAATTAACAACGGAACATTTCCAAAAAACTACAAGAGACAATAAGATACCTCCTTAAAAGTTTAAGGGATATAACTCAAATTCCACCTTAACTGGGATCACACACCCCTTTGAACTAACCAATAAGGATGCAGGATAGCCCTATAAAGGAATACCTGCCAGCAATGAGAACACATCTTGAAAAAGCCCCAAATGAGGGGAGAAACCGGTTGATGACTGTGTCTCATTTCCTACAAGAAGAACTACTGCTAAGCTGAACTCCTTTAAGGCTTGTGAACTTGATACAGCCGCCGAAAGGATCGCTATTGTGTTGAAAAAGCACACAGGACAACTACCAACGCCTGGCTCACTACCCCCAAGGCCTGTGAATTTGAATACAGCCCTCTGAGGGAGCGCACCAGTCTACAAATTGAATATACTGCCAGATGATCTAGTACCTGCACTAAGCACCACAGAATAAGAGTGCCTTGAAGTTACTATCTACCATCATCTAAAGGATTGCTATTACCCCAGAGATCGTTTACATTCTGTTCCTCCCAAAATCAGCTGGACATTTTCAGAAAGGGTGATGTAAGTGAACTACGCTAGGAGTACACACCCACCTCAGGAGGAGGTACAGGACGAACAATATTCAATCTGTGCTCCACAGATTAGCGTAAGGTACCTCACTCGCCCATTAGCTTGATCCAATGCTATTAGTATGATCATCTAGTCACGAGTGTTTTTGTTCACTATAGTGCACTTTCAGGTTAATACTGTTTTAACCCCAGATTATTACTGTTTTAACCCCTGGTTTTTACGCTGGACGTCCAGTTATTAAGTCTGTTTGTATTGCTATTTGTTTTCATTTATACTGTTTGAATATCTCTGCCATCTTTATACTTATATTTATTTGAGTATAGTTTTCTTCTATCCTCAATCACAGTATATATATATATATATATATATATATATATATATATATATATATATATATATATATATATAGATTTGTGGTTAATCTTTCCCCTTTCTGTATGTTTTTTCAAACTAATTTAAAGGGCCCCATTAATTACTTTTTAGTATATATGTACTGATTTTATTAACACTGATTTTTTAATCTTGATTGTATTGTAATTTTACACTATTAAATATATTTTCTTAGATATATATTAGGCTATAACCATTTATTAACCAGAGGCTTTCAGAGTCAAGCCTACGGTGTGGAAGCATGGGCCGCATTGAGAGCAATGCATTAGCACTGATTCTCCTCTTGAATCGATGGCAGTCTCTCAGTGGCCCATGCATTGCCAGTCAATAGTACATTTCATATTGCGCAATATAAGGATAGCTAGCCTCCAGTTTATTGCGCAATATGAATGTATTGTATTATAACGTGTTTTTTTTTGCAATTTGCACAAGTAACAAATTAAATAATAAAGTACATTTGGTGGAGGGGTGGGGGGGTCACCTGTTTATTAAAAAAAAATATATTGAAAAAAAAAAGATTTATTTTTTTTTTTTTTGTACAAAAAGGCTGTAATACATAGATTGGCCAGGGGAGGCACTGCCTCATCTGCCTCTTATGAGTGCACGTCACTGCTTCTCACCTCTTTTTGCTTACTACCACCAAAGCCAAGTATTATGTAGAAAGTAATAAAACGGGCCGTCTAATGGCGAGATCCATAAAGGGCTTTGAATTTGGAAACTTAAATAAAAAATGAAGCATACAATGAGGAGACCGGCTAACTATCCGCCACAAATCCAAAGGCACAATAGGTAAGATGAAACAAAAACGGGTTTATTTTCACAGGTACAGACAGTGCTTTAAAAACAGAAAAGGCATGCAGAAAAAAGCACCATACGGAATGCTCCGTAGGTTACAGTGCAGTAACAACAAACATACGCGTTTCGTGAGGGGCTGCCTCACTTGTTCACTGCTTAAAATGTGTACTGGTCTGTAAGCCTATATAGAGAGGTATCTATGTTAATTAGACAGATGTATTCCATTAAGTACTTTGACAAATGTGTGAACTTATTTTTAACCCCTCATATACATAGGCTGCAATAGACAGTATTAGTACAGGACGGCAATGTTGTACAATTGTCTTGTGTAAGAAATATATAAATGCAATTTATAATAAAACTGTTATGTGTGTAAACTTATTTTGTGCATTTAAAATATAAAATTCTTATCACAAAAACAGTGTGTTAAACAACAAAAGATGAATGAAACAATAAATGAAAAAATCAAGAATGAAAGAAGTCTCATTACATACAGTGTCAGGATGCAGTATATTATACAAACAGATTAACGTCTGACTCAATATTTAAACCAGAGGGTGTCCTGGTGTTCATATTAAAGATCCACCTGACCTCTTTCTTACTTAACTGGTATTCCCTGTCCCCCCCCCTCTCTTGGAGAAGGGCACATGGTCAATTGCCTGAAAAAATGCTAGGGAAGAATCCCCCTGATGATCAAATTTAAAATGTGAGGCCACTGAGGTGAAGATATCTGGGTCATTTATATCTCTGATATGCTCCAATACTCTGTCCCTCAGCCTTCTTTTAGTTTTTCCGAAGTATTGGACCTGGCAGCCTTTACATGTTATGAGATACACTATGTGTGTTGAATTGCAATTAAGATTGTACCTAATTGTATATTGTTTCCCTGTGCTATATGATTGAAAAGAATTCCTTTCCGTAATATGGTCACAGGTAATGCATCTAGTGCCTCTACATTTAAAACAGCCAGATCTAGTGGGTAACCAAGTACCTCTTTTAATTTCTGGTAAAAAAGAAGGGGATACATAATTTTGAATGCTCTTTGCCTTTCTGGACACAAATTTGACACCACTGGAAATCACTTTCTCCAGAACAGGGTCAGTTTGTAGAATAGGTAGACTTTCTTGTACAATGTCACAGATCTTTCTGTACTCCAAACTATATGGAGTACTGAAGACCACCTTATTAGGTAAATTAGGGGTGCTAGAAGACAGTTTACTTTCCTTTTTGTATTGCAGAAGGGACTCACCTGGCATGCTATCTACAACTTGTCTAGTTTTTGACAATAATTGGTTATTGTATCCCCTATGTTGGAGTCTACTGCACAGATCCTCGCTCTGCTTTTTATATAGGGTCTCACTAGAGCAAATTCTTTTTGCCCTAATGAATTGGCCCTTAGGGATAGCTTTGAGTACATGTTGAGGATGACAAGATCTATAATTAAGAATGGTATTACCACTTGTCGGTTTTCTATGTAAATCTGTCACAATCGACCCATTATCAACTGATACTTCAATATCCAAAAACTCAATCCTTGTTGTGTTCTGACATCCAACAAAACTCAGATTGAGATCATTGCAATTTAGGTACTCCATGAATTTTGATGCAGACTCCTCATCTCCATCCCACACCAAGAGCAGGTCATCAATATAGCGTACAAAATAAATTATATGTTCCTTGAAGGGGTTACTATCTGCATAAACGTGGAGCAGCTCCCACCATCCCATATAGAGATTGGCATAGGAGGGGGCGAATTTCGCCCCCATAGCTGTTCCACGCCTCTGCAGATAGTAAGACCCCTCAAACAAAAAATAATTATGGGTTAATAAAAATTCCAAAGTCCAAATTATGAACTGTTTAAGATCCTCTGAAAAACCAGACATTCTGTCCAAAATATTAGAAATTGACGTAAGACCTGCCTGGTGTGGGATGGAGGTGTAAAGTGAAGCCACATCCACTGTGATGAATCTATAAGTAGGTTTCCAATTAATAGTTTGTAGGGCATTAAGAACTTGTGTAGATTCCCTAATATAACTTGTTAAATGGGCCACTAGGGGTTGTAGAAAGGAATCTATCAACTCAGAAGTGGGCTCCAAAAGGGAGCCCACTCCGGAGATGATAGGCCTACCAGGTGGATGTGTCGCATTTTTATGCAGCTTAGGGAGAAAATAAAAAATAGGTACATTGGGATTCTTAATTAGGAACTGTTCAAGTTTTCTTTCAGCTATGACTCCTATGGATTGGCCCTGAAGTAGAATTCTTTCAAGTTTCAATCTAAACTTTGTTGTTGGATTAGAATCCAATTTACAGTATACCTCAGTATCCCTCAGCTGACGCTTTGCCTCAAACAAATAATATTCCCTGTCCATGACGACCACATTGCCGCCTTTATCTGATAATTTTATCACAATAGTGTCATTAGCTTGCAAAGATTTTAATGCTTTATATTGATTGCCATTCAAATTGTTCTTATTTTTGCTTTTATTGTTAGGAGGGGAACTGACTCTCTCACGCTAACACTACCAACTGACTCTCTCACGCTAACACTAACTCACTCTCAAAAATTCTCAAACTCTCTATTCTTAAACCTCCAATCTCCAAAGACCCACCAGCAACACAGTCAAAGAAGCCATGCTTGTGTGGTGCTTATATACCCTGTGTAAATGTTTAATGATGTCCCAATTTCCATTGTAATTAGTGTTCAGGTGTGCTTTATTAGCAATTAATATTATTGCAATGTGTATTAGGTGTGTGAATTTGCGCATGCTCATTTAGAGTTGGTATTTGTGGAATGTGTAGAATGCGATGATGTCATAGTGTTCGTTTTCGCTTTCATTGTCCAAAAGTATTCTTTTTAAATGTGAATTTGCGATGGTGTGTTCTTCGTGAAGTGTTGTATATGTATGTTTTTCATAATATATAATGATATTGAATGCGATTTTGTTTCTAGTGTATGTATATATTTTTTAATCCTTGTTGTTATTGTGCGATTTTCCGCATCTTAAAGTATATGCGTATTCCCCGTATAAATAGTATTAAAACTTCCCCCGCTTGTGAATGTGTAATGCTTGTGTGCTTTGTTGATTGATTGTTGTTGTGACATTTGCGGCGTGTTATTGTTGTGCATGATGTGGTATGCGTCATATGACCGAGCTGTGCGTATTCTCGCGAGATCGAGTGTTAGGTGAAAAAAGGCAATTTATTTGCTTTCCCATTGATCTCTATGGGAGACTGTCTAACGCGGGCAGGATTACGCGTGTGACATACACGCGTTAGGAGCATCGTTAGATGGTCTTATATTAACTCTAAATACCGGAGTCAAACAATGACGTGCGTTAGACATAAACACGCGTGGCGTTAACAGCCCATCTACCGCCGAACTCTAAATCTAGCCGATAGTTTTTTTAAAGTCCCAAAGTTCTTTTGAGAATTTTAACATACTGGCCTTAAACTTCATGTCGTATTCTTTAAATACAGGATCTGCTTGTAATAATTGTAAGTCAGTTTGTGTAGCTTTAATTAGGTTAATTATTTCCAACCTTTCTTGCTTCTTAAATTCCACAAGCAGATCAATTAAGGCAAAGGAGCAGTCGTTAAGGATTTTATTCCATTTAGAGATAAAGACAGGATCATTCACTAGAAAGGATGGACATTTTTTGATCCTTAAACCCCTTGGAATTCGTTGGTATTTTTTATATAGCAAGAAAGTCTTTATATCCAAGTCCAGTTTTATGTCTTTTCATCGATATGGAAAAATAGACTGTCAATGGTGTTTTCATTATCACTAGTAATACTTTCCACATCCTGATCATAAGAGTAAAGAGACGCTTCTAAGTCTCGCAAAACAAAGCTATCCTGCACTTCTGTCATAATCTGCTGCCCACAAAAAAACCAAAAACACAAGCACTGTACCTTATAGAAAAAACCCTTTCCAAGTCCCGGTAATGCAGTATAGCCAGTAAATAAGGAATGTATCTTCAGCACCGCACAATAACCAACACTGGGATCGCCCTGTAGATATACGCCCAGGCTTCTAGAGTGGTATATGTATACTGCCCGCTGAGCTACCGCTAATGGACACAATGAAAACAGTAAGAAACAAAGCAAGCGGTGCTTACCCCCTGGCAGTATGAAGGGCTACTTTCTTCAGCGATCCTATTCAGCGCGTCTTCAGCATGTGCACCATGCGCATTCCTACGGATGCCGATAGGAGCCAGATCCAGACGTCTCGGTCCAATGACGTCAGCAACATTGGAGCATACAATGAGGAGACCGGCTAACTATCCGCCACAAATCCAAAGGCACAATAGGTAAGATGAAACAAAAACGGGTTTATTTTCACAGGTACAGACAGTGCTTTAAAAACAGAAAAGGCATGCAGAAAAAAGCACCATACGGAATGCTCCGTAGGTTACAGTGCAGTAACAACAAACATACGCGTTTCGTGAGGGGCTGCCTCACTTGTTCACTGCTTAAAATGTGTACTGGTCTGTAAGCCTATATAGAGAGGTATCTATGTTAATTAGACAGATGTATTCCATTAAGTACTTTGACAAATGTGTGAACTTATTTTTAACCCCTCATATACATAGGCTGCAATAGACAGTATTAGTACAGGACGGCAATGTTGTACAATTGTCTTGTGTAAGAAATATATAAATGCAATTTATAATAAAACTGTTATATGTGTAAACTTATTTTGTGCATTTAAGATATAAAATTCTTATCACAAAAACAGTGTGTTAAACAACAAAAGATGAATGAAACAATAAATAAAAAAATCAAGAATGAAAGAAGTCTCATTACATACAGTGTCAGGATGCAGTATATTATACAAACAGATTAACGTCTGACTCAATATTTAAACCTACACAAGTTCTTAATGCCCTACAAACTATTAATTGGAAACCTACTTATAGATTCATCACAGTGGATGTGGCTTCACTTTACACCTCCATCCCACACCAGGCAGGTCTTACGTCAATTTCTAATATTTTGGACAGAATGTCTGGTTTTTCAGAGGATCTTAAACAGTTCATAATTTGGACTTTGGAATTTTTATTAACCCATAATTATTTTTTGTTTGAGGGGTCTTACTATCTGCAGAGGCGTGGAACAGCTATGGGGGCGAAATTCGCCCCCTCCTATGCCAATCTCTATATGGGATGGTGGGAGCTGCTCCACGTTTATGCAGATAGTAACCCCTTCAAGGAACATATAATTTATTTTGGACGCTATATTGATGACCTGCTCTTGGTGTGGGATGGAGATGAGGAGTCTGCATCAAAATTCATGGAGTACCTAAATTGCAATGATCTCAATCTGAGTTTTGTTGGATGTCAGAACACAACAAGGATTGAGTTTTTGGATATTGAAGTATCAGTTGATAATGGGTCGATTGTGACAGATTTACATAGAAAACCGACAAGTGGTAATACCATTCTTAATTATAGATCTTGTCATCCTCAACATGTACTCAAAGCTATCCCTAAGGGCCAATTCATTAGGGCAAAAAGAATTTGCTCTAGTGAGACCCTATATAAAAAGCAGAGCGAGGATCTGTGCAGTAGACTCCAACATAGGGGATACAATAACCAATTATTGTCAAAAACTAGACAAGTTGTAGATAGCATGCCACGTGAGTCCCTTCTGCAATACAAAAAGGAAAGTAAACTGTCTTCTAGCACCCCTAATTTACCTAATAAGGTGGTCTTCAGTACTCCATATAGTTTGGAGTACAGAAAGATCTGTGACATTGTACAAGAAAGTCTACCTATTCTACAAACTGACCCTGTTCTGGAGAAAGTGATTTCCAGTGGTGTCAAATTTGTGTCCAGAAAGGCAAAGAGCATTCAAAATTATGTATCCCCTTCTTTTTTACCAGAAATTAAAAGAGGTACTTGGTTACCAGTGATGTGCAGTGAGGTCAGAGGCTGGTGAGGCACTAGATATGATACGCCGGAGAAACACATGTACAGAGGGCCGCAAGTACCCCCAACAGAGCAGGTTTAAATGATAGCTGAACCAGTGCACAGGTGACATAATCAGGTGATGGGTGAGAGCAAGTTAGTAACCACTGAGTTACTGATCAGCTGATTACTTCACCTGTGCACTGATTTGGCTATAATGAAAACCTGGCCTGTTGGGAGTACTTGAGGACCATTTTTGAGAAACACTGCACTAAAGCACCAGCTCATCGGAAATGTATTGATTACCTGGAGAATAAAGCACACATACTCTGCTCACTGACACCCACACACACTCTGCTCACATACACACTCACACAATTCTGTGGCACAGTGCCAGTTACTAAGCAATTAGAATGATACGCAATCTCTTCTCTACTCACTACTGTATTGTAAAAATAGAAATAATTTACCATACAAGTTTTACACAAAGTTATCAATACTGCCAACACAGCTGCTGCAATATGGTGTTCATATGCACGTGCACATCCCACTTAGGTATGCTCTTCAACAAAGGACACCAAAGGATACCAAAAGAATGAAGTACATAATAATAAAAGTAAAATAGAAAGTTTTTTTTTTTTGTACAATTTCTATCTGAATGATGGAAATGTAATTATGACTTTCATGTTCCTTTCAAAAACTAATTTGATTTGCTGACATGGGGCCAGTAACAGTTGATGCTAATTCTCAAAATATAAATAACTAGAAAAGTCTATTAAAATAGCATGCTCTACCTCAATCATGAAAGTTTAATTTTAAATATCTCCCTTTGTCCCATTTAACTGCAATAATTACATATATTTTTTAAATGACTCATTATCTCCTTTTTATTAATATAAACTTGTATAAAAGCAGCACATATTAAAAACACAATGCAACAGCTTTCAATTGATTTGTGAATTACAAGTTATCAGCAGTCTTTAAATAAATGGAGACACAGAGAAAAATAAAAATAGATACTGCATCCTCTGACTGAACAGACATAACATATATGGAGTTTGTACCATAACCATGAAAAAGGGAGGCTTAGCAATATTCAATGTCAAAAACTTTAGTTTAAATAATGTGGACACTGCACACTTAACATCAAACTCTGGGTTTTAAATTATGGATTTAAATTTGAATTGACCCTTTGACTTACTGTAAGTATTGGGTTATGCTCATTTACTGCCCCCCCTGTTAATGAGCTGTATCTGAACACAATTCAACAAAAACACTAAACCACATTCATTAAATTATCATTTTCACTAACAGAATCCATTTCAGTAAAATCTACGGCTGCAGCACTTACTACAATAAAATGTGGGTGAAACACTGCTCTCTCTGCCTCTCTCCCTTTCCTGCTCTGTAAGGATTCAGGAAGTGACAGTGGCACATTCCACTGCACTTAGAGGGGAAGAACAGAACTCTCTTTTTCACTTTAGCAAAGCTGTCAGCTTCACAGGACAGCAACAAAATAAATGAAAGTTGTTTTTTTCCGTTTTTGTTTTGTTTTATATGATTTAACATCCAGCCCCAACCCTATGTTCCACTTACTAATGCCTCTCACTGGATTGGGTAAGCCCAAATGGGACTGCCTCAAATAAGCAGATAATGGGCCATGCAATGATCTTAACCACTTTCATCCAGCAGATGGCGCAGCATGTTGTGTAATGGTGGGCAGACCTGCTTGTGCCTCTCTATTGCACAACATGTAGCTGGGGGAAAAAATAGCAATTTTTTTATTTTTTTAAAGCCAATAAAAAAAAATATTTATTTTTGTCCATATGAGAGGTGAAGCACTGCCTCACCTGCCTCTAGTGACTGCACATCACTGTTGGTTACCCACTAGATCTGGCTGTTTTAAATGTAGAGGCACTAGATGCATTACCTGTGACCATATTACGGAAAGGAATTCTTTTCAATCATATAGCACAGGGAAACAATATACAATTAGGTACAATCTTAATTGCAATTCAACACACATAGTGTATCTCATGACATGTAAAGGCTGCCAGGTCCAATACTTAGGAAAAACTAAAAGAAGGCTGAGGGACAGAGTATTGGAGCATATCAGAGATATAAATGACCCAGATATCTTCACCTCAGTGGCCTCACATTTGAAATTTGATCATCAGGGGGATTCTTCCCTAGCATTTTTTCAGGCAATTGACCATGTGCCCTTCTCCAAGAGAGGGGGGGACAGGGAATACCAGTTAAGTAAGAAAGAGGTCAGGTGGATCTTTAATATGAACACCAGGACACCCTCTGGTTTAAATATTGAGTCAGACGTTAATCTGTTTGTATAATATACTGCATCCTGACACTGTATGTAATGAGACTTCTTTCATTCTTGATTTTTTCATTTATTGTTTCATTCATCTTTTGTTGTTTAACACACTGTTTTTGTGATAAGAATTTTATATTTTAAATGCACAAAATAAGTTTACACATATAACAGTTTTATTATAAATTGCATTTATATATTTCTTACACAAGACAATTGTACAACATTGCCGTCCTGTACTAATACTGTCTATTGCAGCCTATGTATATGAGGGGTTAAAAATAAGTTCACACATTTGTCAAAGTACTTAATGGAATACATCTGTCTAATTAACATAGATACCTCTCTATATAGGCTTACAGACCAGTACACATTTTAAGCAGTGAACAAGTGAGGCAGCCCCTCACGAAACGCGTATGTTTGTTGTTACTGCACTGTAACCTACGGAGCATTCCGTATGGTGCTTTTTTCTGCATGCCTTTTCTGTTTTTAAAGCACTGTCTGTACCTGTGAAAATAAACCCGTTTTTGTTTCATCTTACCTATTGTGCCTTTGGATTTGTGGCGGATAGTTAGCCGGTCTCCTCATTGTATGCTCCAATTTTGCTGACGTCATTGGACCGAGACGTCTGGATCTGGCTCCTATCGGCATCCGTAGGAATGCGCATGGTGCACACGCTGAAGACGCGCTGAATAGGATCGCTGAAGAAAGTAGCCCTTCATACTGCCAGGGGGTAAGCACCGCTTGCTTTGTTTCTTACTGTTTAAATAAAAAATGTCTGCTTTTTGCTAATGACATCATTTTCACTCTAAAATCTCCCACATCCTCTATACCCGCATTAATAAGAGTCCTAGAAGAATATAAACAGGTTTTAATTCCAACTTCTCCATAAATGTGGGAAAATCAGGGTTAATACCTATCAATGTAGATATAAATGAATTAGAATTCATTACCCGGACCACGTCCTTCCCAATCATTAGAATTACTAAATACCTAGGTGTAAATGTTCCAGAAAACCTGCAAGACTTATTTTTTTTTATTTTTTTTAAGTGTCACACATTTTTAATAATTGTATATTTTTCATACCAGTAAATACATTTTCAATAATTGTTTATTTTTTAATACAAGTAAATATAATTTGAAGGAAAATAGGAGAGTGGTCTTTTTTAAGTGTAAAATAGAAAACACTTACACCTAGATTACGAGTTTTGCGTTAGGAGGGGTGCGGTGCTAACGAGCAGTTTAAGCTCACCGCTCACTTGCAGACAGCGCTGGTATTACGGGTTTTTACAAACCCGGTGTTAGCCTCAAAAAAGTGAGCAAAGAGAAAATTTTAGCTCCACATCTCACCTCAATACCAGCGCTGCCTACGTTAGCGTTGAGCTGGTAAGATTTCCCCATAGGAATCAATGGGGGAGAGCCGGCTGAAAAAAAAACTAACACCTGCAAAAAAGCAGCGTAAAGCTCCTAACGCAGACCCATTGATTCCCATGGGGAAACACTTTTTTTATTTATTTATTTATTTATTTTTTTTTTAAATATTTTTATTGAGGTTATTAACAAGTACAATAAAATAAACATATACATCTAATAAGAGAAATGACATATTGCTGATTGTTACATTATGCAGATATCTTAACTGGAAAAACAGCATAAATGTTATAATGCATAATATAGTTAGAACCTCTTTTCAAAAAGAATAATTTCCTCCAGTAACACATAGGGACACTCATGGACCCTGAGAAGTTTTGGGCACCATATAGGAGGAATATTGATGTTATAGGTGGCCACTCATGGACCATTAATATATTAAACATTACAACCATTAGGAAATAAAAGTGGAAATATGGAGCCGTAAAAGGGGAACAAAGGAATAGAGCCACAAACAAATGCACAGTCGTTACCAGCCTACAATACATAACAAAACACATGATGGTATAAGAAGATCAGTAGGAGTCCACATTTTAACATCCGTTTTTGACCAATGGAGAAGGCTTAACCCTAGGGTGGGTGTTCAAGATGGAGATGTGCCGTATGCCCACGCTGGGAGGTCTAGGGGGGGGGCACCTTGCATCATATGTAGGTACTGCTAGCAGAGAGGATTTTGAACTAAATAGAGACTTAATAACTGATATGTACCTCTCAGTCATGGGGTCACATACCTAATGATATTCCCATACAGAAAGTATTTGTATATATGTATATATGAGAGATTCAATTTGGGACCTTGTAATGGGGAGCAATCTATAAGGGGATGTTAAAGCCAAGGGGCACATAGTTACAAATTAGTTGACATGTAAGAGTATAGTGCACTATGCATAAACATGACAGAGAATAGAATCAGCTCTTCTAATGGGGCATCCCTAGCTTAGTTTTTTAAATGTGGTAGGCTGGTTGTGGTACCTGTATTAAGCTGTCCATCGTGGCATAGATTGAAAACTCAGGTGGTTCCAGTCCTTCAGAGTGCATTACAATGATGAAACATATAATCTAGCTAAGTCCCAAAATAAGAAAACTATTCTAAAGCATATCTGTCTAGAGACACAAATTAGGATCAATTAAAAATAATCAATACCAGACTGTTATACGTTCTGCAATCATAATCGAAGGAAAATGGACCATATAGCAGGGCTTATAAAAAACAGATTGAAAATAAACTCTCTTTTAGATTAAGTTTGGGAACATAAATCTATAACTAAAGAGACTAGAAATAACATCTTCAGGCATAAAAAACTATATACAGAAGCAGGTGATATGCCTAAACCCCTGCAATGCCTTCGTGTGATATGTGCTTAATTAAGAAATTGTTAACAAGATAGAGTCCGGTAAACCTATATAAAGGGACAAATCAAAGAGGGTCACGCATTGTATTTTCCTAATAACATTTTGTTATCTACTACCCACACAGTGACTTGTATCTCATGTTAGAGGCTGAGACATGGTGAATAAGTACAGATACAGTTAAATTTTACCCCATACTGCACCCATTAGTCTCAAGTAAGCATTACATCTAGTACCCTCAGGGAGACTCCGGAACATCTTCTATCATAGGAGGGGTAATCTAAAAGTTTTATGTTAAAAGGACAATGTCTGTTCTCATAGCTTAGGTAAAAAGGATATCTATATGAGACAGTTTACCTATGATGTCCATCTTTTAGCCAATTCCAGACCTTGTAGAGATAGAGACGTGCTCTGTGCTGTTTGTTCTCAGCTGTTGTGATAATGTCCATACTGCACATCGTCTCTTGCTGCTAGTCACGGTCCCCAAATAATATCTTACCAAGATTACCACCGGCTCGCAGACTTGTGTCAAGTAGTGTGGGGACAGAGTAGAACGCTCCTTCTTCTGCATAATAGATGGGGTTGCTCGTATTAAGGCACACCGCTCTGCCTGTTGATACAAGTGGTGCAGTGCCCTGTGGAGACCCGCTCTACGCCGCTTTCTTCTTTTAGTCATAAATGGTCCCTACCTCGGTGACAGCCATTTTGCGGGTAAGGAGAGTGTAGAGAGTTTAAAGTCCCTTTGATGCGACAAGAGCCTCGCTGCTGCATGTGGCTCCAATTTACCGAAGGTAAGCTTTGTGGGACCAAGTGATACCGGAAAGGATTTAGGTACCGGCTCTTTTAGAGAAGCTCCCCATGTAGGTGTCAGCCCATCTTCAATTGTACCTGAGGTCCCTGCTTTGTATGGGTTGAGCGAGACTTCAGTGTTTTGGTCGGGGATCCTTCGGGAGAATGGAGTGGGTGATCCCTGTTCAGGGCTAAGAGGAGAGGTTGCATTAAGACTAGCAATATGCGGTTCTGTCAATGTGGGTACATAATAGCTTTGTTTCTTTCATGTAATTAGAAAGAGTCCATGAGCTAGTGACGTATGGGATATACATTCCTACCAGGAGGGGCAAAGTTTCCCAAACCTCAAAATGCCTATAAATACACCCCTCACCACACCCACAAATCAGTTTTTACAAACTTTGCCTCCTATGGAGGTGGTGAAGTAAGTTTGTGCTAGATTCTACGTTGATATGCGCTCCGCAGCAGGTTGGAGCCCGGTTTTCCTCTCAGCGTGCAGTGAATGTCAGAGGGATGTGAGGAGAGTATTGCCTATTTGAATTCAATGATCTCCTTCTACGGGGTCTATTTCATAGGTTCTCTGTTATCGGTCGTAGAGATTCATCTCTTACCTCCCTTTTCAGATCGACGATATACTCTTATATATATACCATTACCTCTGCTGATTTTCGTTTCAGTACTGGTTTGGCTTTCTACAACATGTAGATGAGTGTCCTGGGGTAAGTAAGTTTTATTTTCTGTGACACTCTAAGCTATGGTTGGGCACTTTTTTTATAAAGTTCTAAATATATGTATTCAAACATTTATTTGCCTTGACTCAGGATGTTCAACATTCCTTATTTTCAGACAGTCAGTTTCATATTTGGGATAATGCATTTGAATAAATCAATTTTTTTCTTACCTTAAAATTTGACTTTTCCCTGTGGGCTGTTAGGCTCGCGGGGGCTGAAAATGCTTCATTTTATTGCGTCATTCTTGGCGCGGACTTTTTTGGCGCAAACATTTTTTTTTCTGTTTCCGGCGTCATACGTGTCGCCGGAAGTTGCGTCATTTTTGACGTTCTTTTGCGCCAAAAGTGTCGGCGTTCCGGATGTGGCATCATTTTTGCCGCCAAAAGCATTTAGGTGCCAAATAATGTGGGCGTCTTATTTGGCGCTAAAAAAAATATGGGCGTCACTTTTGTCTCCACATTATTTAAGTCTCATTATTTATTGCTTCTGGTTGCTAGAAGCTTGTTCACTGGCATTTTTTCCCATTCCTGAAACTGTCATTTATGGAATTTGATTAATTTTGCTTTATATGTTGTTTTTTATATTACATATTGCAAGATGTCCCACGTTGCAACTGAGTCAGAAGATACTTCTGGAAAATCGCTGCCTGGTGCTGGAGCTACCAAAGCTAAGTGTATCTGCTGTAAACTTTTGGTAGCTGTTCCTCCAGCTGTTGTTTGTATTGAATGTCATGACAAACTTGTTAATGCAGATATTTCCTTTAGTAAAGTTCCATTACCTGTTGCTGTTCCGTCAACATCTAATACTCAGAGTGTTCCTGATAACATAAGAGATTTTGTTTCTAAATCCATTAAGAATGCTATGTCTGTTATACCTCCATCTAGTAAACATAAAAAGTCTTTTAAAACTTCTCATTGTTCAGATGAATTTTTAAATGAACATCATCATTCTGATTCTGATAGTGGTTCTTCTGGTTCAGAGGATTCTGTCTCAGAGGTTGATGCTGATAAATCTTCATATTTATTTAAAATGGAATTTATTCGTTCTTTACTTAAAGATGCCCTAATTGCATTAGAAATTGAGGATTCTGGTCCTCTTGATACTAAATCTAAACGTTTAGATAAGGTTTTTAAATCTCCTGTAGTTATTCCAGAAGTTTTTCCTGTTTCTGGTGCTATTTCTGAAGTAATTTCCAGGGAATGGAATAATTTGGGTAATTAATTTACTCCTTCTAAACGTTTTAAGCAATTATATCCTGTGCCATCTGACAGATTAGAGTTTTGGGACAAAATCCCTAAGGTTGATGGGGCTGTCTCTACTCTTGCTAAGCGTACTACTATTCCTACGGCAGATGGTACTTCCTTTAAGGATCCTTTAGATAGGAAAATTGAATCCTTTCTAAGAAAAGCTTATTTGTGTTCAGGTAATCTTCTTAGACCTGCTATATCTTTAGCGGATGTTGCTGCAGCTTCAACTTTTTGGTTGGAAGCTTTAGCGCAACAAGTTACAGATCATAATTCTCATAGCATTATTATTCTGCTTCAACATGCTAATAATTTTATTTGTGATGCCATCTTTGATATCATTAGAGTTGATGTCAGGTATATGTCTCTAGCGATTTTAGCTAGAAGAGCTTTATGGCTTAAAACTTGGAATGCTGATATGTCTTCTAAGTCTACTTTGCTTTCCCTTTCTTTCCAGGGTAATAAATTATTTGGTTCTCAGTTGGATTCTATTATCTCAACTGTTACTGGAGGGAAAGGAACTTTTTTACCTCAGGATAAAAAGTCTAAAGGTAAATTCAGGTCAAATAATCGTTTTCGTTCCTTTCGTCACAACAAGGAACAAAAGCCTGATCCTTCATCCTCAGGAGCGGTATCAGTTTGGAAACCATCTCCAGTCTGGAATAAATCCAAGCCTTTTAGAAAATCAAAGCCAGCTCCTAAGTCCACATGAAGGTGCGGCCCTCATTCCAGCTCAGCTGGTAGGGGGCAGATTACGTTTTTTCAAAGAAATTTGGATCAATTCCGTTCACAATCTTTGGATTCAAAACATTGTTTCAGAAGGGTACAGAATTGGCTTCAAGATAAGGCCTCCTGCAAAGAGATTTTTTCTTTCCCGTGTCCCAGTAAACCCAGCGAAGGCTCAAGCATTTCTGAAATGTGTTTCAGATCTAGAGTTGGCTGGAGTAATTATGCCAGTTCCAGTTCTGGAACAGGGGCTGGGGTTTTATTCAAATCTCTTCATTGTACCAAAGAAGGAGAATTCCTTCAGACCAGTTCTGGATCTAAAAATATTGAATCGTTATGTAAGGATACCAACATTCAAAATGGTAACTGTAAGGACTATCCTGCCTTTTGTTCAGCAAGGGCATTATATGTCTACAATAGATTTACAGGATGCATATCTGCATATTCCGATTCATCCAGATCACTATCAGTTTCTGAGATTCTCTTTCCTAGACAAGCATTACCAGTTTGTGGCTCTGCCGTTTGGCCTAGCAACAGCTCCAAGAATTTTTTTTTTTAAATACTTTATTTATACCAGTGTGGCTTACAGTGGCAAATCAACAAATAACAAGATACAGAAAAACATTGAAATACAATATGTAAACGTGACTTGTCCCCTCCACCACAATGGATTTTACTTTTTTCAATCCCCTCTCCACAACCTCCATATCTTCACTCAAACCTCTCCTGTTCCACTCTCCCTCGTCCTCCACCATGTAAGTTATATTTACACTGAGTAACATCTGGATACTATTCTGTCAGCTCTCCCCCGGGTGCCGCCCAAAGGAACCTCCCTCTCAGAGCTGGGCCCTATGTCAACTGCTCTCCCCCTCCCTGGTCAAAGATATTCCATTGTCCCCTCATTTATGCATTTAGTATATAGTCTGAGTCTTTGAACGGGTAAATGATTTGTCTCTGGTGGTGAATGTCTAGTGATCTAATGAATGGTTCCCATTTAGTCATAAACTTCTTCGTTCTCCGTATTATGTCTCCCTGAGTGTCAATTTGTTCATAAGTCATCTGTCGTCTTAAGGCTTCTTTGAGTTGTGCTAAATGCGGGGGGGTCTGGGCCAGCCACTGTTGTAGAATAAGTCTCCTAGCATGCAGTATGACGTTGTATATGTAGGCCCCGTGTTTTTTATGTACTGTCTGTGTATATAAGAATATCACCATTTCGGGTGTAAATCTGATTCTTTCCCCAGTATGTCTCTCCAACCACCTTTGCGTCATGCCCCAGAATTTTGTAAGTTGTGGACATTGCCATATCATATGTATTATGTTTGGGTTGTCATTGGAGCATTTTGGGCACAGGCCTGTTATGTCATATTTCCACTTGAGGAATAATTTTGGCGTAATATATGCATTGTGGATCAGTTTGGTGTGTAGCTCCAAGAATTTTTACAAAGGTTCTCGGTGCCCTTCTGTCTGTAATCAGAGAACAGGGTATTGTGGCATTTCCTTATTTGGACGATATCGTGGTACTTGCTCAGTCTTCACATTTAGCAGAATCTCATACGAATCGACTTGTGTTGTTTCTGCAAGATCATGGTTGAAGGATCAATTTACTAAAAAGTTCATTGATTCCTCAGACAAGGGTAACCTTTTTGGGTTTCCAGATAGATTCAGTGTCCATGACTCTATCTTTGACAGACAAGAGACGTCTAAAATTGATATCAGCTTGTCGAAACCTTCAGTCACAATCATTCCCTTCGGTAGCCTTATGCATGGAAATTCTAGGTCTTATGACTGCTGCATCGGACGTGATCCCCTTTGCTCGTTTTCACATGCGACCTCTTCAGCTCTGTATGCTGAACCAATGGTGCAGGGATTACACGAAGATATCTCAATTAATATCTTTAAAACCGATTGTACAACACTCTCTAACGTGGTGGACAGATCACCATCGTTTAGTTCAGGGGGCTTCTTTTGTTCTTCCGACCTGGACTGTAATTTCAACAGATGCAAGTCTTACAGGTTGGGGAGCTGTGTGGGGGTCTCTGACGGCACAAGGGGTTTGGGAATCTCAGGAGGTGAGATTACCGATCAATATTTTGGAACTCGTGCAATTTTCAGAGTTCTTCAGTCTTGGCCTCTTCTAAAGAGAGAATCGTTCATTTGTTTTCAGACAGACAATGTCACATCTGTGGCATACATCAATCATCAAGGAGGGACTCACAGTCCTCTAGCTATGAAAGAAGTATCTCGAATTCTGGTTTGGGCGGAATCTAGCTCCTGTCTAGTTTCTGCGGTTCATATCCCAGGTATAGACAATTGGGAAGCGGATTATCTCAATCGCCAAACGTTGCATCCGGGCGAATGGTCTCTTCACCCAGAGGTATTTCTTCAGATTGTTTAAATGTGGGGACTTCCAGAAATAGATCTGATGGCCTCTCATCTAAACAAGAAACTTCCCAGGTATCTGTCCAGATCCAGGGATCCTCAAGCGGAAGCAGTGGATGCATTGTCACTTCCTTGGAAGTATCATCCTGCCTATATCTTTCCGCCTCTAGTTCTTCTTCCAAGAGTGATCTCCAAGATTCTGAAGGAATGCTCGTTTGTTCTGCTGGTAGCTCCAGCATGGCCTCACAGGTTTTGGTATGCGGATCTTGTCCGGATGGCTTCTTGCCAACCGTGGACTCTTCCGTTAAGACCAGACCTTCTGTCGCAAGGTCCTTTTTTCCATCAGGATCTCAAATCCTTAAATTTAAAGGTATGGAGATTGAACGCTTGATTCTTAGTCAAAGAGGTTTCTCTGACTCTGTGATTAATACTATGTTACAGGCTCGTAAATCTGTATCTAGAGAGATATATTATAGAGTCTGGAAGACTTATATTTCTTGGTGTCTTTCTCATCATTTTTCCTGGCATTCTTTTAGAATTCTGAGAATTTTACAGTTTCTTCAGGATGGTTTGGATAAAGGTTTGTCAGCAAGCTCCTTGAAAGGACAAATCTCTGCTCTTTCTGTTCTTTTTCACAGAAAGATTGCTAATCTTCCTGATATTCATTGTTTTGTACAAGCTTTGGTTCGTATAAAACCTGTCATTAAGTCAATTTCTCCTCCTTGGAGTTTGAATTTGGTTCTGGGGGCTCTTCAAGCTCCTCCGTTTGAACCCATGCATTCATTGGACATTAAATTACTTTCTTGGAAAGTTTTGTTCCTTTTGGCCATCTCTTCTGCCAGAAGAGCTTCTGAATTATCGGCTCTTTCTTGTGAATCTCCTTTTCTGATTTTTCACCAGGATAAGGCGGTGTTGCAAACTTCTTTTGAATTTTTACCTAAGGTTGTGAATTCCAACAACATTAGTAGAGAAATTGTGGTTCCTTCATTATGTCCTAATCCTAAGAATTCTAAGGAGAAATCTTTGCATTCTTTGGATGTAGTTAGAGCTTTGAAATATTATGTTGAAGCTACTAAGACTTTCCGAAAGACTTCTAGTCTATTTGTTATCTTTTCCGGTTCTAGGAAAGGTCAGAAGGCCTCTGCCATTTCTTTGGCATCTTGGTTGAAATCTTTAATTCATCATGCTTATGTCGAGTCGGGGAAAACTCCGCCTCAAAGGATTACAGCTCATTCTACTAGGTCAGTTTCTACTTCCTGGGCGTTTAGGAATGAAGCTTCGGTTGATCAGATTTGCAAAGCAGCAACTTGGTCTTCTTTGCATACTTTTACTAAATTCTACCATTTTGATGTGTTTTCTTCTTCTGAAGCTGTTTTTGGTAGAAAAGTTCTTCAGGCAGCTGTTTCAGTTTGAATCTTCTGCTTATATTTTCAGTTTTTTTCACTATAAAATTTAAATTATTTTGGGTGTGGATTATTTTTCAGCGGAATAGGCTGTCTTTATTTCATCCCTCCCTCTCTAGTGACTCTTGCGTGGAAAGATCCACATCTTGGGTTGTCATTATCCCATACGTCACTAGCTCATGGACTCTTGCTAATTACATGAAAGAAAACATAATTTATGTAAGAACTTACCTGATAAATTCATTTCTTTCATATTAGCAAGAGTCCATGAGGCCCACCCTTTTTGTGGTGGTTATGATTTTTTTGTATAAAGCACAATTGTTCCAATTCCTTATTTTTTATGCTTTCGCACTTTTTCTTATCACCCCACTTCTTGGCTATTCGTTAAACTGATTTGTGGGTGTGGTGAGGGGTGTATTTATAGGCATTTTGAGGTTTGGGAAACTTTGCCCCTCCTGGTAGGAATGTATATCCCATACGTCACTAGCTCATGGACTCTTGCTAATATGAAAGAAATGAATTTATCAGGTAAGTTCTTACATAAATTATGTTTTTCCGCTGCCATCATTTATCTCACTGTACTCGTCTGGGATGAAAGTACAAATCAGTTCCCTACTAGTGTCCGGTCCGTTAGCAACAGCACAAGGCTGCTGTTTGTGTAATACTTGGGGTCTTAGAAGCCGGGGCCCCGAAGCTCCATCAACCCCTCGCATATCAAAGTTAGAATGTCCCTCTGCATCTTCTGCCTGGTCAGCCAGCCGGATAGGACCAAAGGCTTTTCTGATCATTTGCAATAAAGAATTTTGATGTTGTTCCAGTACATATGTCAGCTCCGACAGTAGAATTGTCTCGGTCTCCATGTTGCAGTTTTTATTCAAGCTGTGGTTGTAACCAGTAAAATAATGAACATTTTTTTATTTTTTATCCTATTACAGGATACCGTAACCCCAGAGTTTGGGGGGGGGGGAATAATGTGCGGCAGCCCCAGACCTATGTTACACTCCCCACACAGGATTCAACTTATGAGATCTGCTTGTTATTGCATCGTGCAGGCTGCAAGATGGCTACCAGGCCTGTTGGGAAGTAGATTGCATAGCTGTCTCAAAGAACATAGGCAGGAACTCCGTCAATTCATCCGCTCTCAGCTGCTATCAATTCCTAGTCAATTAATCTTACATGGAATCGTGAAATATTGGGTTTTAAAGAAATATAACTAGTAAAAAGTCTTCTGAACTTTAGGAGCTTCACTGAGACGTGTCCTACCGCATTGAGATCAGGCTCCGCCCCCTGCAAGACTTGTTTTATTCTAATTATACAAAACTTCAAACTGAATCATCCAAATTATTAGGAATTTGGCACAAACAAGGACACTTGTATAATTCAGGAATGTGCACGTGTCTGTAACACTATTTGGCAGCAGTTTTGCTATAAAGTAGATTATTTCCAAAATCCATTTCCTGTCATGTAGTGCTTCAAACATATGCACGCTATCTATCTACATATCTCTTCAACAAAGAATAACAAGAGAATTATTCAAATTTGATAATGTTAATTGTAAACTTTAAAATAAAGAGAAAAAAAACTCTATCTCAAACATGAACAAAATATTTGAGGTTTCCTGTCCCTTTCGCAGACCCCAAAACATGGTTCTCTTGTAAGGTGACATATGCAACTGTGAAAGTGTAAATGCAAAATCATCTTAAGTCAGCATGCATAGCTTAGTACATAGCTTTAAAAAAATAAACATTTCTCATAGCTATAAGAAAAATTTACACAGCGATATATTCCTTGATTTTACAATATTGATCAAATACCACTACTGATATGTTCCACATTCACATGAAACCGCTCAAGGGCCCACATATATCAGGCACACACACTGGACTAGTTTCATTTGTTTATTTTATTTATATTATTTATCAAGGTCACAAATCCAAAATTCAATTTTCTGATATTTATATATTTAACCAAATAATATTTTTAGATATAATTCTATTTTAAAATGTATTAAGATATGTAACGTATATTTCTGCCCTAGGCATAGGTATAGTTTAAGATATGTAGAGATATGCTTGCACATACATATTGATATTTCCATAAAAACAAACTATTTCTATACATGGGACAACAACATATATTAATGTATTTCTACATTGAGACACTTGCATTCTTTGCAAGATTTACAGTTTCAATGGGAACCAGGCCTCAAAATGCTCCTTTTTCCTCTTTTACACCTAGTTGAGCTGGGTGTAATTGTTTTTGTATCGAAAGCCTCCGACAGTGTATTAACAGTTTTTACTTTCATTGGAAACCTGGTATAATTTATCACTTAAAGGGACAGTCTACACCAGAATTTTTATTGTTTTAAAAGATAGATAATCCCTATTATTACCCTTTTCCCAGTTTTGCATAACCAACACAGTTATAATAATATACTTTTAACCTCTGTGATTATCTTGTATCTAAGCCTCTGCAAACTGCCCCTTTATTTCAGTTCTTTTGACAGACTTGCAGTCTAGCCAATCAGTGCCTGCTCCCAGATTACTTCACGTGCACGAGCAGAGTGTTATCTATGAAATATGTGAACTAACCCCCTCTAGTGGTGAAAAACTGTTAAAATGCAATCTGAAAGAGGTGGGCTTCAAGGTCTAAGAAATTAGCATATGAACCTCCTAGGTTAAGCTTTCAACTAAGAATACCAAGAGAACAAAGCAAAATTGGTGATAAAAGTAAATTGGAAAATTGTTTAAAATTACATGCTCTATCTGAATCCTGAAAGTTTATTTTGGCCTAGATTGTCCCTTTAACACCTTCTAATACTTTCTATGGGACATGAAAATGTTGAGGTATATCGTGACATTGGAAGTAGTCAATAAACAAAATTGCTAATTTACTTCTATTATCTAATTTGCTTCATTCTTTTGGTATCATTTGTTGAAGGAGCAGAAATGCACTACTGGTTTCTAACTGAACACATGGGTGAGCCAATGACAATCGGTGTGTATATATATATGCAGCAACCAATCAGCAGCTAGAACCTAGGTTCTTTGCTGCTCCTGATCTTACCTAGATAAACCTTTCAGCAAAGGATAACAAAATAGAAGTAAATAGGAAAGTTGTTTAAAATAGTTTTCTCTATCTAAATCATGAAAGAAAAATTGTGGGTTTCGTGTCCCTTTAAGGAGCAGGGGTCGTAGCTTTTAGGTGGCGGACTGAAATCAACCCGATCCAATCGGGATGATTGACAGCCCCTGCTAGCGGGCAATGAAGATTTTATCAGGGATTTTCTACTTTTATAATCAAAACGAAAATTCCCATTGGTCTGTTCCAATCTAAACATCTTGGTTGTTTGGATAGCAGTTTTTCCAGTTTTTGTGCATGACCACTTCACAAGTTTATAAAAATGATCACTTTTTGGTTTACTTATAATAAAAGTAACAAATATTGCTCAAATCACACTTTTAATTAATGAAAATTTAAATAAACTATGACAGTCCGTTTTTTTTTTTATTATTTGAAAACCAATATTATAAAAATAATTTTCTCATTAAGGGCCCTGTAATCAAAAACTTGCTTGCATGAGAGAGAAACGCACACAATCTTTGGGATTTTTTTAGACCTTATATTTTCATGTACACACATGCAGAACCCTGCAAGGTGAAATAAAAAAGGGTTTTCGACGCACTGTAGAGACATCTTAGAACATCTTGCCTGAGCAGAGAACTTTAGAACTGTAGAGACATCTTAGAACATCTTGCCTGAGCAGAGAACTTTAGAACTGTAGAGACATCTTAGAACATCTTGCCTGAGCAGAGAACTTTAGAACTGTAGAGACATCTTAGAACATCTTGCCTGAGCAGAGAACTTTAGAACTGTAGAGACATCTTAGAACATCTTGCCTGAGCAGAGAACTTTAGAACTGTAGAGACATCTTAGAACATCTTGCCTGAGCAGAGAACTTTAGAACTGTAGAGACATCTTAGAACATCTTGCCTGAGCAGAGAACTTTAGAACTGTAGAGACATCTTAGAACATCTTGCCTGAGCAGAGAACTTTAGATCAATGGGCCCTAAGGCTTTATGTGGAGTACATAATTATTGTTATTGGTATAAGAAGCACATGTGCGCATGCGCAAAATGCCTCTGATGTCTGATTGCCAGTGTAACATTGCTAAATAAACTATTCATATTCAAGCTTTTTCGCTCCAGTTTTGCGCCTTTGTCCTCTTGGATTCTTATGTATATATATATATATATACCTGCCCACAAAGTTTGGCTTAGCACACCATACATAAAGAGTTTAAATACATCTTTGGCAGTGCTGCCAATAAGACCAAATAGTTACGCAAAACAGAGGGTATTTTACGCCCAACCACTTGCAAGAATTTTTTTTTTTTAATTCAGCAAAAATCACTGAAGACTAAGATTAAGACTATGGGGCCGATTTATCAACCCCCGTATTCTGCCTTATGCAGCTGTTTCCGCGCTCGCGGAAACCAGGTGTTAAGAAGCAGCGGTCTTATGACCACTGCTCCTTAACTCGTCCACCACCTCTGAGGCGGAGGACAGAAATCTGCACAATCGCATACGATCGGGTTGATTGACACCACGCAAATGTGCAGGGGGCGGCATTGCACAAGCATTTCTAGTGAAATGCTTGTGCAATTATAGATGTCAACAGCATATGCTGTCGGCATTTATCGATGTGTGGCAGACATGATCCGCCACAGCGGATCATGTCCGTCCGCACATTGATAATTCAGCCCCTATGGGCTCCATTTATCCAGCTGATTATGCAGCTTCGGAGGCCCATCAAACTGCTGCTTCAGAACCTTTATGGCGACTCTTAGCTGGCGGATTAAAATCACCTGAAAACCTTCCAGATCCTACTCATGCGCCATTGGGCTAGCGTAAGCAGGAGGTGGGATTGGACGAGCAGACACTTCTGCAATGATAAATGCTAGCAGCGTCTTGATGTCTTTGTTAAATGGGGTCATAAGACTAAGATCCCAATTTTAATATAAAAGCATAGGTGTTTTTATTTAAAATGTTTTGTTTATTTGCAAGGGGATGTGTGCTAATCCTGCCTGTGTTGTATAACTATTTGGAGGCCTATTTATCAAAGGTCTGTTGGACCTGATCAGGTCCAACAGACCTCACTGAATGCGGAGAGCAATACGCTCTCCGTATTCAGCATTGCACCAGCAGCTCTTGTGAGCTGCTGGTGCAACGCCGCCCCCTGCAGATTTGCCGCCAATCAGCCGCCAGCAGGGGGGTGTCAATCAACCCGATTGCACTCAATCGGGTTGAATTGTGGCGATCTCTATCCCCCTACTCAGAGCCGGCGGACAGGGTTATGGAGCAGCAGTCTTTAGACCGCTCCTTCATAATTGCTGTTTCTGGTGAGCCTGCAGGCTCACCAGAAACACGGGCCCTCAAGCTTCATTCAGACCTTGATAAATGGGCCTCATAGTCTCATTAGCAGCACTCCTAAAGATGTATTTAAACTCTTTGGGGTCAATTTATTAAAGTCTGGCGGCATACGCTGCCTATATTCAGCATTGCACAAGCAGTTCTAGTGAACTGCTTGTGCAATACCGCTCCTGCAGATACATGGCCAATCAGTCGCTAGCAGGGGGTGTCAATCAGCCTGATCGTATAGGATTGGGTGGTTTGTTATACGTAGCCTCAGAGGTGGCGTATGAGTTAAGGAGCAGCGGTCTATAGACCGCTGCTTCTTAGCTCCTGTTTCCGGCAAGCCTAAAGGCTCCTTTTATATAATAGGATGAGACTCGCTGGCTTTATATATAACTCCATTACACTGTCATGAATACACCTGAGCTTGGGTGGCGTGCTTTAATCAATGTAAGATGGTCACTCTCCTTTTTTCTAAAATACAAATCCACAAGTTTGGTTTAGCACACCTTACACAAAGGGGTCAATTTATTATCGCTGTCGCGGCAGCACAAGGAGGAGACCGGAGGGGAGCAGAGCGGTCCGTAAGTCAGGGAGGCGCAGACCTCCCCCAGTAAACACAGCACAAAGAGAGGGGAGACAGCAGTAATAGGGCCTAGTGACTCGCCCTAGACAAGGCGCGGGAATAAGCGCCATCTTGGGGCCTACCTGGTGACAGGACATATCACACAAGTCTGGGACCCAGAAGGGATAAACTAAACTAGCAACAGCAGGGAAGAGGGCAGTACCGATAAGGCCAAACTATCTTGGTTGTGCCCCTGGGGTGGTCTGTCGACTGTAGTAATCCTATAAACACCCAGATAAAAAGCAGGAAGCACGACCCACCCAGGCCCAACTCTAGACAACACACCAGCTGGGAAAAAAGACTGAAGCTGTGAGATAGGGTGCTGCCCTTGGCTTCCCCCCCTTCTCTTTTTTGAAGATATTTATCTCCCTAAAACAGATCACTGAAGAAGACATAGACATTGCAAAAAAGCCTCCTGCTCTAATCCAATTCCACATGGGAAACTTAACCCCCAACATGGCACACTAGATCAGCGCCGGAGGCCCTCGTACCCCCCCCCCCCCCGCATCCTCAGAGGCCCTCCACTAATTCAGAAATATTTGTCCTGCCCTAACCAGTGAAGATCGCTATACTCTCTGTATTACATCTCAATCCTAGGAGCTGCTTGTATGCAAAAGTATTTCCCGCCTTACAATAAAAAGACTGATAAAATGGCAGGGAGACAGAAACAACCGGATAGACGCCAGAAGCACCAGACTGAGACTCAGGGAGACCTGCAGGCACAAGGAGATACTTCAGAACTCTCCCAGGACACACACCCTATAGTTGCTCAACTCTCAGCACTGTTCCTGCCTAAAATTGAACAACTGCAAACAGGGGTAGACACTCTTTCCACGGATTTCAAGGCCTTCTCATCTCGATTACAGAATGTGGAGCAGAGAGTGGCGGAGGGAGAGGAAAGACACAGAGAAGCCTCGTCAGCGCTCTCCACGCTACAGAAACAAAATAGAATGCTGCTAACTAAACTGGACGATTTGGAAAATTGTTCACGACGAAATAACATTCGTATTGTAGGGGTCCCAGAGTCTGTCCCACCTAAAGCGCTAATGGACTTTGTTGAAAACACTCTCCCTGACCTGCTTAAATTTCCTGCCTCCAGTATACCATGTGTAGCAGAAAGGGCGCACAGGATAGGAGCCCCTCAACGGGAGGGAACCTCTAATCAAGGCCCGAGACAAATCATGGTGCGCTACTTAAATTTCAAAGACAAAATGATGCTGATTAGAGCTTATAGACAGACACCGTCCCTCCTGTATGAAGGAAAGAAAATATATATTTTCCAAGACTACTCGGCAGAAGTTGCTAAGAAAAGGAGGGAATTCTCGCCATATTGCAGAGATCTGATTGCCCGCGGGGAGTCGGTGACTCTCTTATATCCAGCTCGACTGCGACTACAAACAGTCCAAGGCCCTCAGTTTTTTGACTTACCCAAACATCTCCAGATATTCCTGGAGAGATCGGGGAGTGCTGCGGGGACATCGCGGAGACCACATTGGGAAGAGGGAGAAGAGACCTGAGTCCAGCAAGTACAGTACAGACGGATGATACTATAAGTATAACCTAAGTTACTATTTCGGCCATATGGAGGGCCGTTAGAGACTCTGAGTGGTTTATTCCACTACCTAACTGTTCTTTTCAAGTTGGGGGGGGGGGCTGTTGGGGCTTTGTAGAGTTTATTTGTTTACTTGTTTTTGTGTTATATCTTACCAACAAGACACAGAACTATTCGATTTCAATTTAGATTGTGATCTGTTGTAACAACTGATTGAAATAACGTTTACTAGACAGGGCATGGTTTTGAACTGTTGATTTTCTTTTTCGTGTATAGATCTGTCAAGATATATCTGAGACCTCGACCCAGCATTGAGTGGACAACTTTTTCTCCCGCGGCCGGCTAACCGTGAGTACCCAGGACAGATCTCCTACACCATACGCTCACCACATATCATCTATAGCTAAGCATCACACTATCATAGTTAATCATGAAAATTGTCTCATGGAATGTGGGGGGGATTACCTCACCTATAAAATGGAAAGCCATTCTCAAATACCTTAAAAACCACCACACAGATATAGCAATACTGGAGGAGACACACTTATCAAGTATAGAACACCAGAAACTAAAACAGGGCTGGGTAGAAGTCATTCACACCACATATGGGGAAAAGCGGGCCAGAGGGGTAGCAATTCTTTTTAGGAAAAATCTAGACTACCATATTGACAAACAACTAGTGGACCCACAGGGTAGATATGTCCTCATAAAGCTTAAAATAGGAAACAAAGAGGTAGCGATTGGGGGAGTATATAGTCCCCACACCAACAAGAAAGACTTTTGGACGGACTTCCATAGGGAGATACTGAGATTTGCAGATGCACCCCTGATACTGGGAGGAGACTTCAACATAGCACCCCAGACACCAGCGGACAGCAGCGGACAGATACAGGGATCCCAGTAAACACACTTCCCAACGACCACAACATCGCAACGCTAGAAGAGACTCACAAATCCTCTCCAAATTCAAACACTCACTGAAACTGACAGATATCTGGAGAGACAGACACCCAGAAGAACAAAACTTCACATGTCATACCTTAGCTAAACATACCCTCTCCAGGATTGACTTATTTCTGACAACGGATGCTTTGGGGCCACTCATCACAGACGCAGACATAGACGTAGCGACAATATCAGATCACGCACCGATTACGCTAAAAGTCAGGCTGACACCAGCAAGAGAGGGGCCCCGTAGATGGAGGTTCCCATCCTATCTCTATGGGGACATCAATTTTAAGAGATGGCTTATGGGGGAGTGGAAAGCATATGAATCACTTAATGTCGCACATGCGCAAGACACACTTTTGTTCTGGGAAGCAAGTAAAGCGGTAATGAGAGGTGTCATCACCTCTTACTCAGCTGGCAAACTAAAACAGAGAAAGAGTAGAACTGAAGAGATGCTGCGAAGGGTCATCAGCTCTAGGAACAAATATTTGAGACACCCTAACCAACTCACAAAACAGAAATATATAGAAGCAAAAAAGCATAGGGACATGGCACTACACCAAAATTCAATCAGGGAAATGACAGTTACGCAGGCCAAATTCTACAGACATGGCAGTAAGACGGGTAGGTTCCTAGCCAGACTTACACAACTGGCTAAACCTAGTAAATGTATAGGGGCAATCAAGGTGAAGAACTCAATATACACAACAACGGCGGGAATTCACACAGCCTTCATAGATTATTATCAGACGCTCTACTCCAGACAGAACGTGAATAAAATAGAACAAACTGTGTTCTGGGACTCCATACACACCCCTCATGTATCAGACGAACACCTGACACTCTTAAACGCGCCCATCACAGAGACGGAGACGTTGCGAGCCATAAAGTCCCTGCCTTTAGACAAAACGCCGGGACCAGACGGACTACCAGGGGAATATTACAAGTTGTTAGGAGGGGAGGTGATGGGTGTACTCACCAAACTGTTTAATAAAATTATGACAGGGGAGACAAAACCCAATGATCGCTTCACAGAGGCAAATGTCACAGTTATTCCCAAAGCAGATAGAGACCCACTACTGCCGCAGTCCTACCGCCCAATCTCCTTGATGAATCAAGACTATAAACTGTTTACAAAAATAATGGCAGATAGACTGGCAGTCGCGCTCCCCTCTGTGATCAACCATGACCAAACGGGTTTTGTTAAGGGTAGATCCTCAGTATTAAACTTAAGAAAATTGCAATTCATTCTCACCCATTTTTGGAATAAATCGAAAGAGGGGAGGGAGGGACGCCCCTGAGGCCTGCGCTCTCTTAGTAGACGCGGAAAAGGCCTTTGACATGGTCCTTTGGGACCATCTCTTCTTCACCCTTGAAAAATTCGGTATTACAGGCCAATTCGCACATGCGGTGAGAGCACTGTACGCCAACCCCAAGGCGTCTGTCATAGTTAATGGGGTGGCCTCCCCTCCCTTCCAACTGGGTAGGGGAACTAGACAGGGGTGCCCGCTGTCGCCTCTCCTCTTTGATATGGCCATCGAACCCCTTGCCATTAAACTAAGAGCAGATACGGAGGGGTTGTGGGTGGGTGGGGAGCAGTGCCACTTGTCCCTTTTCGCAGACGATATGATATTGTACGTACAAAACCCATCCAAAAACATCCCCAAAATTATGGACATCATACATCAATTTGGCCTAATCTCAGGTTACAAAGTAAACGCGGACAAGTCCGAATTAGTCTGGCTTTACAAAAAAAAGACACACCCAAATTTGCAGCGTACCTTTAAACAAGTCACCCACTCCTTCAAATACCTGGGGATCATGCTATCCACAGATCCTGGGAAGTGGTACGATCTAAATTACCGTCACCAAATAAAAGACATCCAGGACATGCTGGTCAGATGGGGGGGATTGCCTCTTACAGTGTCAGGTAGGATAGCCCTCATAAAAATGGTCGCATTTCCGAAACTCTTGTACTTGTTCCAGATGATACCTGAAAACATTCATAAGTCTGACCTTAGCAAACTGAACAAATCAATCACCTCTTTTGTCTGGGCAGGGAAAAAACACAAGATAAAGGCTAGTAGACTGATGGCGGAGATCCCCTCAGGGGGACTGGCACTCCCCAATATAGGAGCATACTGTAGCGCAGCACAGATCAAGTATGTGGCAGACTGGTTGACCGAGAGACAGAACTTTACAATACCCAAATTAGAGGAACAGGGGACACACCCTTGGTCACTGCAGGCGATCCCACACATGTCCCCAGCGCAAGCTGAAAAGTCCCTTAAAGACTATCCGTTGATACTTCAACCCCTGAGAGCATGGTGGAAGCTGTGCAGGACCCTCAAATTTGATCACCACTTTACAAGATTTCTCCCTCTAAAAGGGAACCCGGAGTTCCCGGCAGGCATCGATTCTGGGGTGTTTGGGGGCTGGAAGGCTAGGGGACTGACATCCATATCCCACATGTTAAACAAACTAGACGCCACTGTTAAGACATTTCAAGATCTGCAAAATCAGTTCCGTCTACCAAACTCACACCACTTTGCATATCTACAGGCTAGGCACTACGCCAAAGAGCTGATTAAAAAAGAGAGTGTCGTAGATCAAAACTTAGGCATAAACAGATTGCTTCACAAGACCGAACAGGGGGTGACTTCTATATCCCACATATACAAGCTTCATATGAAGGTAACCAATGACTCGACACTAACACACATTAGTGACACTTGGACAAACATACTCAACACTGATATAACAGCAGATCTCGCCCAGAAGAGCATAGCTCTATCGAGAAGAGCGTCCCTGTCGGCGATCAGCCGTGAGTCTCACATCAGACTACTACAGATGGCGTATATCTCCCCAAAGGTCTATAAAAAATGGAGACCAGAAGCCGAAGGTACATGTCACAAATGCCAATTCCCAAACGCAGACCTATTACATCTGATTTGGGCCTGCCCGAAAATAACTAGATTCTGGTTACACTACATATAAACATAGAGATGTCTCCTAAACTGATAGTGTTCTTGCATTCCTCGGAGCAAGAGTCAAGATCCCATGGACGGCTAGTTACTGGCCTCTTACTACAGGCTAGAAAGCTCATCTTTCACAAGTGGCTTAGCCCAGAGGCCCCCACTCTCACACAACTCAAAGCTACGATACTCAAACAGGTAACCTATGAAATAGCGGATGCTATGCAGGACACACAGGGTAGAACCAGGTCACTGATGAAAAAATGGGGTACATACTGTCAAGGAGGTAACAACTTTACAAGACAAAAATGTGAAATGTAACACTATTGTGATTTGGTAACACTAGCTTCAAAGTGAAACCAAGTAGTATAGTGTAAAGTTGTTATAAAGTATAGTTTTCAGGATATACTGAATACTTAATTATATACCCAGGTGTCACGTTAGACCCTTATTGAGGGAGAAGCGACATATTAGACATTAGATAGAAAATATGCGAAAATAGAATCTCTATTTGTAATCCTCAGTGATCTCTGTAGAAAATCCTTAAGTAAGGTAAACACAAATTTCAGAGTTGTAATCCACAATGAAAGGTTAGAAGTAGTTATTCATCAAATAACATTTAGACAGTCACACTTGGTATGAATCTTAATATTCTGCTGAGGATAATACACAATTGGAAAACACAGCCTCAATCTGAAGCAGATCACAAATCAGGCTAATGCAAAGTATGTGCACAGTATGTGTTGAACTAGTAATCCCAGTTAGCATGAGAAGCGGTAGATATACAGGCAGAGAAACACAAAACAGTAGTTGTGGAAGGTTAGAAAATGTTACTCACAAAGTTTGTTGTCCGAACCTGCTGCCTGTTCTGACTCCTTGTGCGCGCACAATTTGGTCCCAATCACTTCCTGTTAGTGTTGCAAGAAACAGATCCCTGCTTGTAGAAAAAAGGAAACAGCTTCTCTGTAGTTGTTAAGATGCCAAGACACTACAGGCTAGGAATTAGCAAGAAGTTAGAGATCTGCAGATTCCAATGCTGACAGGAGTGTTGTCCTCTTGTTAAAGAAATGACTTTGTTAAACAATGAATCCTGAGGAGGAAAATTGAAGTTAGGTATCTGTGAAAATCTCAGAGAGTAAGGCTCAGAGTTACTCTAGATAGAGAAACAAAATACTAAGCAATGCTAGTTAGGAGAGCAGGTGTTAAAATAGGTGATGAATCACTGTGATTGGTGAACCAACTTAAAGGTGCAGTAACAGTCAAAACCCTGACATGATCCCCCCGTCAAGCAAGCTGATCCTCAGCTTAAGGTCTAGGAGAATCCGGGAATTTCTGATGGAACTGGGAGACCAAGTTAGGAGCATAGATATTAGTAGAAGGTTCCCACGTATCATCATCCTTGGTGAAGTTCTTCCATCTAACCAAGTATTGCAATACTCCTTTGGAAATCCTAGAGTCAATAATCTGATCAACCTCATATACATCGGTATCTTGTAATTCAAGAGACGAAGGTGTGTGAGAAGCTTGAACTCTGGTTGGGTTATAAGGCTTGAGGAGAGATACATGAAATGTAGCATGTATTTTCATGGAAGAGGGTAGGTCTAAAGTAACGGCGTTAGGATTGACTACTTTGAGAATTTTGAAAGGTCCACAAAACTTTTGTGTTAGTTTCCTACTTGGCACTTGTATTCGTAGGTTCTTGGTTGATAACCATACTTGGTCTCCGATTTTATACTTAGGAGGATCTCTATGTCTTAAGTCGTAGTGATATTTCTGTGAGTTTTGAGCCTTAATAATGTTCTCTTTTATAAAATTGAAGTTGTCCTGTAAAGAATTATTCAACTCATCAACCAAAGGTGAATCAGAAGGGGTTGATGAGATGGAAGTGAAAGTGGGGTGGTATCCGTAATTTGCATAGAAGGGTGTAAGATTGGTTGAAGAATTAGTAAGGTTGTTATATGCAAATTCTGCGAAAGAGAGATATGAAATCCAATTATGTTGTTGATAAGCACAAAAACATCGTAGGTATTCGTCCAACCATTGGTTTATTCTCTCCACTTGTCCATTTGATTGAGGATGGAATGAAGTAGTGAATTGGTGTTTGATATTAAGGGCTTTGCATAAACATTTCCAAAACCTTGAAGTAAATTGAGATCCCCTGTCAGAAATCACAGTACTTGGTACTCCATGTAACTTGAGGATTTGATCCATAAAAAGTCTGGCTGTTTCAGGTGCAGTGGGTAATTTATGAAATGGTAGAAAGTGAGCCATTTTTGAAAAACTATCAACAACCACCATTATAGTGGTATGATTTTTAGAGGGAGGTAAATCCACTATGAAGTCTATGCCTATTTGTTTCCATGGTCTATCAGAAACAGGTAGGGGCATAAGTAGTCCATATGGGCTCTTTTTCTCTGTTTTGCAAGTTTGACATATAAGGCAGGTTTTTATGTAGTCAGAAATTGATCTTTTCATGTCTGGCCACCAATACGCTCTGCTGATCAACTCTAATGTACGTCTCTCTCCTGGATGACCTGCAAGAGGTGAATCATGCTGCTCTTGTAGAATTTGATGTCTTAAAGGTTCAGGTAAGAATATTCTGTCTTTGTAGTAATATATTCCATTCCGGTTAATTAGCTGAACCTTAGAGTTAGGTAGTGGCATATGTGAGAGCTTTTGTATGTCTGTTAAAATGTCAGAAGTTAAACCAATGAATCGTTCAGTCGGAATAATATTTGTATAACTGGTACTTTGAGATGGTGGACTCGATTGGCGAGAGAGGGCATCAGCCTTACCATTTTTACATGCCGGGCGATAGATTATCTGGAAATCAAATCTTGCAAAATACAGACTCCATCTAACCTGTCTGGATGAGAGAGTCTTATTATTTTGGAGATACTGAAGGTTTTTGTGGTCAGTATAAATCAAAAAGGTTTTCTTAGCCCCTTCTAGGAGGTGTCGCCAGAATTCTAATGATCTTCGGATTGCTAACAATTCTTTATCACCGATTGCGTAGTTTTTCTCAGCTGAACTCATGGATTTAGAAAAGAAAGAAATGGGATGCATCGGTTCATGAGGTGCCTTCTGTTGGGACAAGACTGCACCTATAGCATAGTCTGAAGAGTCCACCTCCAGAATATACTGAAGGTTAGGATTAGGTAGATGTAAGATGGGAGCTTTGGTGAACAATGTTTTCAGGTGTTCAAAGACAGCGGTATGTTGTTGTTCCCAAAGAAATGGGTGTGTAGTACCAGTAAGTTGAGTCAATGGTTTAACAATTCTAGAAAAATTCCTTATGAATTTTCTATAATAATTAGCAAAACCTAGAAACCTTTGTAGGGATTTGCGGTCATGAGGTTGTGGCCAATTTTTTACTGCTTCAACCTTTTCAGACTGCATCTGTACGCCTTCTGAGGAGATGGTATACCCCAAAAAGGAAATAGTAGATTTGTGGAACGAACATTTCTCGAGCTTGGCATATAACTTATGTACCTTTAAACGGGCCAGCACCCAGCGTACGTGTTTTATGTGGTCAGAAATATTCTGAGAGTAGATCAGGATGTCGTCTAAATAGACAACTAAACAAACATCTAAGAGATCGCGAAATATATCATTTATAAAGTGCTGGAAAGTTGCGGGGGCATTACAAAGGCCGAATGGCATCACAAGATATTCAAAGAGCCCATACCTAGTTCTAAAGGCAGTGAGCCATTCGTCGCCTTCCCTTATACGAATAAGGTTGTAAGCCCCACGCAAGTCAAGTTTTGTGAACACTGTGGCATCAGTAAGTCGTTCGATCATTTCGGGAATTAAAGGGAGTGGATACCGATTTTTTACGGTCCGTTTATTGAGCTCCCTATAATCTATGATGGGACGAAGAGTGGAGTCTTTATTAGTCACAAAAAACATACCTGCAGCTGCAGGAGAGGTAGACGGTCGGATGAAACCTTTCTTTAGGTTGTCTTGCAGATATTCTTTTAAATGTTCTAGTTCAGGTTGGCTAAGGGGGTAAAGATGACCTACAGGTAGTGTTGCTCCTGGGATTAATTCAATTGGGCAGTCGTATACCCGGTGAGGTGGAAGTGTATCAGCTTCCACCTTACTAAACACTTCCTGGAAATCTAGATAGTGAGTCGGTATAGGAGGTACATCAGTGCTAGTGTGTAGTACTGCTGTTTGAGGAAAACAAGTATTTTTACAAAATGTTGATTGAAAGGTCAAAGTGAGTGATGACCAGTCTATATTAGGATTATGTAATTGTAGCCAGTATAGACCTAAAACAACTTGGAAATGTGGTGAAGGTATAACGTCAAAGGTAATATACTCAGTATGTCCCCCTTGAGTGGTCACTAATAAGGGAATTGTTTTGTGCGTGATAGGACCGTTTTCTAGTACGGAACCATCAATAACCTTGAGAGAGACAGGGTGTTTTTTTTCAACAGTGGGTATTTTATTAATTTGTACAGTGGTGTTGTCAATGAAATTGCCAAAAGCTCCAGAATCCACTATGGCATTGATTGGCAGACGTCTAAGGTCCCACTGTAACAAGAGAGATAAATTGCAATAAGAAGGTAGTTCATCAAGTCTTGTTACATTATTTACAATATTAAACTTACTCTTTTTGTTTTTAAGTAGAATGGGACAGACTGTGACCATGTGACTTGGGTTTGCACAATACATGCATAAGTGGTTGTTCCTTCTTCTCATTCGTTCTTCGGCAGTGAGTGGTCCCCTAATTACCCCGATATCCATAGGGGTGACGGGGTCATTAGTTGTAGGTCTTGAGTGTGTAGTGCTGGACGATGGGACCTTAGAAGCAGGTTCAGTGTAGGTGCGTTCTGCCTTACGTTCTCTTAGCCTACGATCAATCTGAGTTGCTACTTTCATGAGAGCATCCAGAGTACTTGGCATCTCTATCCTTGCTAGTTCGTCTTTAACGGAATCAGAGAGGCCGAGCCTAAACTGATTGCGGAGTGAAACCAAACTCCAGGCTGAATCGGAAGCATATAATTTAAATTCTGTGATGTAATCCTCCACAGATTTTTTTCCTTGTTTAAGGTTTCTCATTTTTTGTTCTGCTGTGAGTTGGATATCTGTATCACTGTATAACTCATCCATAGCAGAGAAAAACCCAGAGAAAGAATTTATTAGAGGGTCATTGGTTTCACATAGGTGGTCAGCCCATACCCTAGGTTCTGACCTGAGAAAAGATATTGTAGAGAGTACCCTTACCCTGTCTGTTGGGTAGGTGTGAGGTTTTAAGTTAAATAGGAGGTGGCAAGCATTTTTAAATTGTCTGTAAGACCGCCTGTCTCCAGAAAAGGAGTCAGGTAAACTAACTTGTGGTTCAATAGTTGAGGTGTGCGGGACTTTCAGATCCTTTATCAATTCTCTAAGAACCTGTGTTTCTAGTTGTAGGTCTAATATTGCTTGCCCCATTTTATCCACCTTTTGGTTTAGGTTAAATACAAACTGGGGTATTTCAGCAGGATCCATACTTGTGACGTAACTTTTTTAGGCTTAGTATTATGTCAAGGAGGTAACAACTTTACAAGACAAAAATGTGAAATGTAACACTATTGTGATTTGGTAACACTAGCTTCAAAGTGAAACCAAGTAGTATAGTGTAAAGTTGTTATAAAGTATAGTTTTCAGGATATACTGAATACTTAATTATATACCCAGGTGTCACGTTAGACCCTTATTGAGGGAGAAGCGACATATTAGACATTAGATAGAAAATATGCGAAAATAGAATCTCTATTTGTAATCCTCAGTGATCTCTGTAGAAAATCCTTAAGTAAGGTAAACACAAATTTCAGAGTTGTAATCCACAATGAAAGGTTAGAAGTAGTTATTCATCAAATAACATTTAGACAGTCACACTTGGTATGAATCTTAATATTCTGCTGAGGATAATACACAATTGGAAAACACAGCCTCAATCTGAAGCAGATCACAAATCAGGCTAATGCAAAGTATGTGCACAGTATGTGTTGAACTAGTAATCCCAGTTAGCATGAGAAGCGGTAGATATACAGGCAGAGAAACACAAAACAGTAGTTGTGGAAGGTTAGAAAATGTTACTCACAAAGTTTGTTGTCCGAACCTGCTGCCTGTTCTGACTCCTTGTGCGCGCACAATTTGGTCCCAATCACTTCCTGTTAGTGTTGCAAGAAACAGATCCCTGCTTGTAGAAAAAAGGAAACAGCTTCTCTGTAGTTGTTAAGATGCCAAGACACTACAGGCTAGGAATTAGCAAGAAGTTAGAGATCTGCAGATTCCAATGCTGACAGGAGTGTTGTCCTCTTGTTAAAGAAATGACTTTGTTAAACAATGAATCCTGAGGAGGAAAATTGAAGTTAGGTATCTGTGAAAATCTCAGAGAGTAAGGCTCAGAGTTACTCTAGATAGAGAAACAAAATACTAAGCAATGCTAGTTAGGAGAGCAGGTGTTAAAATAGGTGATGAATCACTGTGATTGGTGAACCAACTTAAAGGTGCAGTAACAGTCAAAACCCTGACACATACATAGAGACACTAAAACCATCTTTACAGAGGCAACTCCTATACCCCATAAAGGACACAGAATTTTTGCTCGAAGAACACCTTAGAGGGAAGTGGAGCAACATTTACCAAGTGAGTGGAGACACAAGTAGAGCCACAAATTAACACACACACTGTCATGATCTGTCCTGGGGCGGTTGGGGCTGCGGGAGAAAGGTGACGAAAGGTTCTTTACATAAGAGCCGCCTAATACCAGTTCTACTAGAGAGCGAATTGTTAGAATTTTGTTATTTATCATTATGTAATCTACAGGTTATGAGAAGGATACACGTTTCCTCAATATGAGGAGTGCTGTTTGGAGGGAGAAAAAGGAGAGAAGCATAGATAGGGAGGGTAAAGGAAAAAGTGGAAAATGAAGTTGCCAAGATAAACTCAAGAGTCATTATTTGTCTAAATCTCACTGGTAGGATCCGTTTAAGTTCCGGTGAGACTAATAATTCCTTGAGAGTCCAGAGACACTGTACAATTTAACTGTCTATGTGAAGATATGTATGTAAACCAATGTAAACACTGATTGAAGCAATGTATGTATTCTTGGTAACTTCGATGGAAAAATAAAAGTTTTAAAAAAAAAAGAAAGGGGGGGAGAGAGAGAGCGCAAAAGAAAGGGGGAGAGAGAGAGCACAAAAGAGAGGGGGAGAGAGAGAGCGCAAAAGAGAGGGGGAGAGAGAGCGCAAAAGAGAGTGGGGAGAGAGAGAGCGCAAAAGAGAGGGGGGAGATAGAGAGAGCGCAAAAGAGAGGGGGAGAGAGAGAGCGCAAAAGAGAGGGGGAGAGAGAGCTCAAAAGAGAGGGGGAGAGAGCAGAAGAGGGGGGATAAAGAGAGGGAGAGAGACAGCAAAAGAGAGGGGGGAGAGTGCACAAAAGAGAGGGGGAGAGCGCAAAAGAGAGGGGGGAGAGAGAGCGCAAAAGAGAGGGGGGGGAGAGAGAGCGCAAAATAGAGGGGGGGAGAGAGAGAGCACAAAAGAGGGGGGGGAGAAAAAGAGAAGACAAAAGAGGGGGAGAGCGCAAAAGAGAGGGGGGGGGAGAGCGCAAAAGAGGGGGTAGAGCGAAAAGAGAGGGGGAGAGAGAGCGCAAAAGAGAGGGGGAGAGAGCGCAAAAGAGAGGGGGGAGAGAGCGCAAAAGAGAGGGGGGAGAGCGCAAAAGAGAGGGGGGAGAGCAAGAGCACAAAAGAGAGGGGGAGAGAGAGAAAGCGCAAAAGAGAGGGGGGAGAGAGAGTGCTAAAGAGAGGGGGAGAGAGAGGGGGGAGAGAGCGTAAAATAGAGGGGGAGAGAGAGAGAGCGCAGAAGAGATGGGGGGAGAGAAAGCGCAAAAGAGAGGGGGGGAGAGAGAGAGCGCAAAAGAGAGGGGAGAGAGAGAGCGCAAAAGAGGGGGAGAGCGCGCAAAAGAGAGGGGGGAGAGAGAGCGCAAAAGGGGGCGAGAGCTCAAAAGAGAGGGGGGAGAGCACAAAAGAGAGGGGAGAGCGCAAAAGAGAGGGGAAAGAGAGAGCACAAAAGAGAGGGGGAGAGAGAGAGCGCAAAAGAGAGGGGGCGAGAGAGCGCAAAAGAGAGGGGAGAGAGAGAGGGGGGAGAGAGCGTAAAATAGAGGGGGGAGAGAGAGTGTAAAAGAGAGGGGGAGAGAGAGTGCAAAAGAGAGGGGAGAGAGAGAGTAAAAGAGAGGGGGAGGGAGAGAGCACAAGGGGCAGGACCGCTGTACTGCAAAAAATGGCCCTTGTGAACGGGCTTTAGGACTAGTTCTACTATAAAGAGAAAAGACAGGAGTAATTCAGCCTATAAAGGCAAAGGATTGAAGTGTTAGGACCAAGCAACATTGGAGCACCTTGTAATTTGATGACTGGCTAAACAGAATATGGTCATATTGTGTGTCTATGACTCCAATTTTAAGAAAAAAGCATAGGTGATTTTTGCAGGCAACGTTTACAACATTTAAAAAGGTTTTGTTTATTTGCAAGTGGCTGTGCACCAATACCCCCCATTTTGTGTGTGTGTGTGTATATATATATATATATATATATATATATATATATACACACTCACCGGCTACTTTATTATTAGGTACACCTGTTTAATTGCTTGGTGACACAAATTGCTAATCAGCCAATCACATGGCAGCAACTCAATGCATTTAGATATCTAGACGTGGTGAATATGACTTGCTGAAGTTCAAACCGAGCATCAGAATGGGGAAGAGAGGGGATTTAAGTGACTTTGAACATGGCATGGTTGTTGGTGTCAGATGGGCTGGTCTGAGTATTTAAAAAAATGCTGATCTACTGGGATGTTCACACACAACCATACCTAAGGTATACAGAGAATGGTCCGAAAAAGAGAAAATATCCAGTGAGCGGCAGTTGTGTGGACGAAAATGCCTTGTTGATGTCGGAGGAGAATGCACAGACCGGTTCGAGATGATAGAAAGGCAACAGTAACTCAAATAACCACTTGTTACAATTAAGGTATGCAGAATACAATCTCTGAATGCACAACGCGTCAAACCTTGAAGCAGTGGGAACAGTGGCTCCTAACAAAGCCCCTAGAGGCAACATATATCCCACATACACAAAACGCCTCATATGAAAGAGGTAATTACCATGCCTAATGCATCCTTAAATACCCTTATATAAGCATGAAATTAGTGTAAATAACCTTTCTTTTAAAAGAAGGGAGACCCCTATTCCAAAGGGGTCATATGGTCCGGTGGCTTTATTGTTACCACCTTATAGAACAAAAAAATCTTAAATAAAATCACAGTGAGGTATCCCATCTCTTTCCTCACAATACAGAGATGGAGATAAGACCTCTTATTATCGCAAGAATTTGCAAATCAATGCCTCCTAACAATCCTGCTTCAGGTGAGATTGTCATGGGCTGGCAGGTTTCCTCGCTGTCACTCCTGCAGCTAACGTCATCTGAGGAAATGTGCCAGTTGTCTGCAACTCCGCCTAGCCCTGACATGACACGCTCAATACCACCCACAAGACACCCTCAAACATGCCCTTCCTGTTGCAGCTCCTCCCACAAACTTTGAGGAACATGAAGCCCAAAAAATGTATTTCATGATACAGATAGAACATCCACATTTAAACAACTTACCAATGTACTTCTATTATATAATTTGTTTAATTGGTGTCCTTTGTGAAATGCATACCTAGGCAGGTTCAGAAGTTGGGAGCTAGTGTGTTCAGCTAGTAGTGCTAGTTCAGTAGTGCATTGCTGCGCCTTCAATAAACGGATACCAAGAGAATGAAGTAAAATTGATAATAGTACATTGGAAAGTTGTTAAAAATGAAATGCTCTATCTGAAATGTCCCTTTCAGTGTGCCACTGCTTACAAACCCCTATTACCATCCTGTCCTGGGAAGCCTTTAGGAAATGTTGGGAGGTATGCAATGTGACAAATAATAAAATCTTCTAATTTTAATTTAGCAATATGGCAGCCCAATGATATCCAATAAAATGCATCCATGGTTATGTGATCCCTGCGACAGCCAGACACAGTGATCACATGTCAGAAATAACAAGCTATCGACAGTGCGGATCAGGTCTGCCAGACCTCGCTGAATGCAGAGAGCAATACGCTCTCCGTATTCAGCATTGCACCAGCTGCTGGTGTTACGCCGCCCCATGTAGATTCGCGGCCAATTGGCTGCTATCAGGGGGTGTCAATCAACCCGATCTGGTTAATTTTTGGCGATGTCTGTCCGCCTGCTCAGAGCAGGCGGACAGGTTATGGAGCAGCGGTCTTTAAACCGCTGCTTCATAACTGATGTTTCTGGCAAGCCTACAGGCTCGCTAGAAACACGGGCCCTCAAGCTCCGTACGGAGCTCGATAGATATGCCCCATAGGCTTCACTTCTCTCCCAGTCAGCACCTGTCATAGCAATTGTTAAAATTTATTTTAGCAGTGTATTTTTTTTATATATATATATTTTAATTAAATGTATTTTTTAAAAATAATTTTATATTAATAAACGCCTAGATTACGAGTTCTATGTTATCCTTAAAAAGCAGCGTTAAGGGGTCCTAACGTTGCTTTTTATCTAACGCTGGTATTACGAGTCAGGCAGGTACAGGTCTACCGCTCACTTTTCTTCCGTGACTTGAGGCTACCGCAAATCCCCTTACGTCAATTGCGTATCCTATCTTTTCTATGGGATTTGCCTAACGCCGGTATTACGAGTCTTGGAAGAAGTGAGCGATAGAGCCTCTACCTCCAAGACTCCAACCGCAAAAAAAAGTCAGTAGTTAAGAGTTTTATGGGCTAACGCCGGAACATAAAACTCTTAACTAAAGTGCTACAATGTACACTAACACCCATAAACAACCTATGAACCCCTAAATCGAGGCCCCCCACATCGCAAACCCTATAATAAAACTTTTTAACCCCTAATCTTCCGACCGGACATCGCCGCCACCTACATTATCCCTATGAACCCCTAATCTGCTGTCCCTAACATCGCCGACACCTATATTATATTTATTACCCCCTAATCTGCCCCCCCCCAACCTCGCTGCCACCTACCTACACTTATTAACCCCTAATCTGCCGACCGGACATTGCCACCACTATAATAAATGTATTAACCCCTAAACCGCTGCACTCCCGCCTCGCAAACACTATAATAAATTTTATTAACCCCTAATCTGCCCTCCCTAACATCGCCGCCACCTACCTACAATTATTAACCCCTAATCTCCCGCCCCCAACGTCGCCGCTACTATAATAAAGTTATTAACCCCTAAACCTAAGTCTAACCCTAACTCTAACACCTCCCTAAGTTAAATATAATTTAAATAAAACAAATTAAAATTACTATCATTAAATAAATTAATCCTATTTAAAAATAAATACTTACCTATAAAATAAACCCTAATATAGCTACAATATAACTAATAATTACATTGTAGCTATTTTAGGGTTTATAATTATTTTACAGGCAACTTTGTATTTATTTTAACTAGGTACAATAGCTATTAAATAGTTAATAATAATTACAAAATTACCTGTAAAATAAATCCTAACCTAAGTTACAAATACACCTAACACTACACTATCAATAAATTAATTAAATAAATTAAATACAATTATCTAAACTCAAACACAATTAAATAAACTAAACTATAGTACAAAAACAAACAAACACTAAATTACAAAAAATAAAAAAATTACAAGAATTTTAATCTAATTACACCTAATCTAAACCCCCTAATAAAATAAAAAAGCCCACCAAAATAATAAAATTCCCTACCCTATACTAAATTACAAAAGTAATCAGCCCTTTTACCAGCCCTTAAAAGGGCTTTTTTGCGGGGCATTGCCCCAAAGTAATCAGCTCTTCTACCTGTAAAATAAAATACAATCCCCCCCCCAACATTACAACCCACCACCCACACACCCCTACTCTAAAACCACCAGATCCCCCTGCTTAAAAAAACCTACCCCCCTGAAGATCACCCTTCCTTGAGCCGTGTTCAGCCAGCCGGCCACCGATGGAACAGAAGAGGACATCCGGACCGGCAGAAGTCTTCATCCTATCTGGGCAGAAGAGGACATCCGGACCGGCAGACATCTTCATCCAGGCAGCATCTTCTATCTTCATCCTTCCGGAGCGGAGCCATCTTCTATCCAGCCGACGCGGAGCCATCCTCTTCTTCCGACGAACGACTAACGACGAATGAAGGTTCCTTTAAATGATGTCATCCAAGATGGCGTCCCTCGAATTCCGACTGGCTGATAGGATTTTATCAGCCAATCAGAATTAAGGTAGGAAAAATCTGATTGGTTGATTTAATCATCCAATCAGATTGAAGTTCAATCTGATTGGCTGATTGGATGAGCTAATAGAATTGACCTCGCACTCTATTGGCTCATCCAATCAGATTGAACTTCAATCTGATTGGCTGATTAAATCAACCAATCAGATTTTTCCTACCTTAATTCCGATTGGCTGATAGAATCCTATCAGCCAATCGGAATTCGAGGGACGCCATCTTGGATGACGTCATTTAAAGGAACCTTCATTCGTCGTTAGTCCGTCAGAAGAAGAGGATGGCTCCGCGTCGGCTGGATAGAAGATGGCTCCGCTCCAGAAGGATGAACATAGAAGATGCCGCCTGGATGAAGATGTCTGCTGGTCCGTATGTCCTCTTCTGCCCAGATAGGATGAAGACTTCTGCCGGTCCGGATGTCCTCTTCTGTTCCATCGGTGGCCGGCTGGCTGGTGTAATTAGATTAAAATTCTTGTAATATTTTTTTATTTTTTGTAATTTAGTGTTTTTTTTTTTTGTACTATAGTTTAGTTTATTTAATTGTATTTGAGTTTAGATAATTGTATTTAATTTATTTAATTAATTTATTGATAGTGTAGTGTTAGGTGTATTTGTAACTTAGGTTAGGATTTATTTTACAGGTAATTTTGTAATTATTTTAACTAGGTAGCTATTAAATAGTTATTAACTATTTAATATCTATTGTACCTTGTTAATATAAATACAAATATGCCTGTAAAATAAATATAAACCCTAAAATAGCTGCAATGTAATTATTAGTTATATTGTAGCTATATTAGGGTTTATTTTATAGGTAAGTATTTATTTTTAAATAGGATTAATTTATTTAATGATAGTAATTTTAGTTCATTTTATTTAAACTATATTTAACTTAGGGGGGTGTTAGGGTTAGGGTTAGACTTAGGTTTAGGGGTTAATAACTTTATTATAGTAGCGGCGACGTTGGGGGCGGGAGATAAGGAATTAATAATTGTAGGAAGGGGCGGCGATGTTAGGGAGGGCAGATTAGGGGTTAATAAAATTTATTATAGTGTTTGCGAGGCGGGAGTGCGGCGGTTTATGGGTTAATACATTTATTATAGTGGTGGCGATGTCCGGTCAACAGATTAGGGGTTAATAAGTGTTGGTAGGTGGCGGCGAGGTTGGGGGGGGACAGATTAGGGGTAAATAAATATAATGTAGGTGTCGGCGATGTTAGAGACAGCAGATTAGGGGTTCATAGCTATAATGTAGGTTGCGGCGATGTCCGGAGCGGCAGATTAGGGGTTAATAGTATAATGCAGATGTCAGCGATAGCGGGGGTGGCAGATTAGGGGTTAATAAGTGTAAGATTAGGGTGTTTAGACTCAGGGTTCATGTTAGGGTGTTAGGTGTAGACTTAGAAAGTGTTTCCCCATAGGAAACAATGGGGCTGCGTTAGGAGCTGAACGCTGCTTTTTTGCAGGTTTTTTTTTCAGCCAGCTCAGCCCCATTGTTTCCTATGGGGAAATCGTGCACAAGCACGTTTAGCCAGCTTACCGCTACCGTAGGCAACGTTGGTATTGAGAGTTGAAGGGAAGCTAAATTTGCTCAACGCTCCCTTTTCTGAGGCTAACGCAGCCATTCAGACAACTCGTAATACCAGCGTTGGCTTAAGGGTGCGCTGGAAAAAAACAGAATTTATGCTTACCTGATAAATATCTTTCTCTTGTGATGTATCGAGTCCACGGATTCATCCATACTTATGGGATATTCTCCTTCCCTACAGAAAGTGGCAGAGAGAGCATCCACAGCAGAGCTGTCCATATAGTTCCTACTTTAGCTCCACCCCCCCAGTCATTCGACCGAAGGCTAGGAAGAAAAAGGAGAAACTATAAGGTGCAGCGGTGACTGGAGTTTTTTAAATAAAAATATACTACCTGTCTTAAATAGACAGGGCGGGCCGTGGACTCGATACATCACAAGAGAAAGAAATTTATCAGGTAAGCATAAATTCTGTTTTTTCTTGTAAGATGTATCGAGTCCAGGGATTCATTCATACTTATGGGATACCAATACCAAAGCTTTAGGACACGGATGAAGGGAGGGACAAGACAGGTACCTTAAACGGAAGGCACCACTGCTTGTAGAGCCTTTCTCCCAAAAATAGCCTCCAAAAAAGCAAAAGTATCAAATTTGGAAAATTTGGAAAAAGTATGAAGCGTAGACCAAGTCGCCGCCTTACAAATCTGTTCAACAGAAGCCTCATTTTTAAAAGCCCATGTGGAAACCACTGCTCTAGTAGAATGAGAAGTAATTCTTTCAGGAGGCTGCTGGCCAGCAGTCTCATAAGCCAAACGGATGAAGCTTTTCAGTCAAAAGGAAAGAGAGGTAGCCGTAGCCTTTTGACCTCTCCGTTTACCAGAATAAACAAAAAACAATGAAGATGTTTGACAGAAATCTTTAGATGCTTGTAAGTAGAACTTTAAAGCAAGAACCACATCAAGATTGTGCAACAGACGTTCCTTCTTTGATGAAGGATTAGGACACAGAGAAGGAACAACAATCTTCTGATTGATATTCCTATTAAAAACAACCTTAGGAAGAAACCCAGGTTTGGTACGCAAAACCACCTTATCTGCATGGAAAACTAGGTAAGGTGAGTCACACTGTAAAGCAGATAACTCAGAATCTCTTCAAGCCGAAGAGATAGCTACTAAAAACAAAACTTTCCAAGATAGAAGCTTAATATCTATGGAATGCATAGGTTCAAACGGAACCCCTTGAAGAACATTAAGAACCAAATTTAGGCTCCATGGTGGAGCAACAGGTTTAAATACAGGTTTGATCCTGACCAAGGCCTGACTAAACGCTTGAACGTCTGGGACATCTGCCAGACGTTTGTGTAAAAGAATAGACAAAGCAGATATTTGTCCATTTAAGGAACTAACTGATAATCCCTTCTCCAATCCTTCTTGGAGAAAGGACAAAATTCTAGGAATCCTAATCTTACTCCATGAGTAACCCTTGGATTCACACCAACAAAGATATCAGCGCCAAATCTTATGATCGATTTTCCTGGTGACAGCCTTTCTAGCCTGAATCAGGGAAACCACGCTTTGATAGAATCAGGCGTTCAATCTCCAAGCAGTCAGACGCAGAGGAATTAGATTTGGATGCTTGAATGGACCTTGGAATTGCTGAGAGATGGCAAGAGTGATCCTCCGCCCATCAGATTATTTTGGTTACCTCCATCATCGCTAGAGAACTCCGTCTTCCTCCTTGATGATTGATATAGGCTACAGTCGTGATGTTGTCCGACTGAAATCTGATGAATTTGGCCGCAACTAGCTGAGGCCATGCCTGAAGCGCATTGAAAATCGCTATCTGTTCTAGAATGTTTATCTGGAGGAGAGATTCCTCCCGAGACCATAAGCCCTGTGCTTTCAGGGATTTCCAGACTGCACCCCAGCCTAGCAGGCTGGCATCTGTCATTACTATGAGTCACTCTGGCCTGCGGAAACACATTCCCTGATACAGGTGGTCCTGAGACAACCACCAGAGAAGAGAATCTCTGGTCTCTTGGTCCAGATGCAGTTGAGGAGATAAATCTGCATAATCCCCATTCCACTGTTTGAGCATGCATAGTTGCAGTGGTCTGAGGTGTAGGTGGGCATAAGGAACTATGTCCATTGCCGCTACCATGAGTGCGATTACCTCCATACACTGAGCCACTAATGGCCGAGGAATGGAATGAAGAGCTCGGCAAGTGATTAAAAGTTTTGATTTTCTGACATCCGTCAGAAATATTTTAATTTCTACCGAGTCTATCAGAGTCCCTAGGAAGGAAACTCTTGTGAGAGGGACAAGAGAACTCTTTTTTATGTTCACCTTCCATCCGTGAGATCTCAGAAAAGCCAACACGATGTCCGTGTGAGACTTGGCTAGCTGGAAAGTCGACGCCTGAATTAAGATGTCGTCTATATAAGGCGCCACTGCTATACCCCGCGGTCTTAGAACCGCCAAAAGGGACCCTAACACCTTTGTGAAAATTCTGGGAGCCGTGGCCAACCCGAAAGGAAGGGCCACAAACTGGTAATGCCTGTCCAGAAAGGCGAATCTGAGGAATTGATGATGATCTCTGTGAATAGGGATGTGTAGATACGCATCCTTTAAATCCACGGTAGTCATATATTGACCCTCCTGGATCAGAGGAAGAATAGTCCGAATAGTCTCCATCTTCAAAGATGGTACTCTGAGGAATTTGTTTAGAGTTTTGAGATCCAAGATCGGTCTGAAAGTTCCCTCTTTTTTGGGAACCACAAACAGGTTGGAGTAAAGACATAGCCCTTGTTCCGCTCTTGGAACTGGGCGGATCACTCCCATGGTATGTAGGTCTTCTACACAGCGTAAGAACGCCTCTCTCTTTGTCTGTTTTGCAGACAATTGAGAAATGTGAAATCTCCCCCTTGGGGGGGGGGGAGTCTTTGAAGTCCAGAAGATATCCTTGGGACACAATTTCTAAAGCCCAGGAATCATGAACATCTCTTGCCAAAGCCTGAGCGAAGAGAGAGAGTGTGCCCCCTACTAGATCCGGCCCCGGATCGGAGGCTACCCCTTCATGCTGTCTTAGAGGCAGCAGCAGGCTTCTTGGCCTGTTTACCTTTGTTCCAAGCCTGGTTAGGTCTCCATACTGACTTGGATTGGACAGAATTCCCCTCTTGCTTTGCTGCAGGGGAAGCTGAAGCGGGACCTTTGAAGTTCCGAAAGGAACGAAAATTATTTTGTTTGGTCCTCATCTTATTTGTTTTATCCTGAGGGAGGGCATGGCCTTTCCCTCCAGTGATGTCTGAAATAATTTCTTTCAGTGTAGGCCCGAATAGGGTCTTTCCTTTGAAAGGGATGTTCAACAATTTATATTTTGATGACACATCAGCAGACCAGGACTTAAGCCATAATGCCCTGCGTGCTAAAATGGCAAAACCTGAATTCTTTGCCGCTAATTTAGCCATTTGGAAAGCGGCATCTGTAATGAAAGAATTAGCCAACTTAAGGGCCTTAATTCTATCCATAATATCCTCTAATGGAGTCTCCACCTGGAGAGCCTCTAGAGCCTCAAACCAGAAAGCAGCTGCAGTAGTTTCAGGAACAATGCATGCAATAGGTTGGAGAAGAAAACCTTGATGAACAAAAATTTTCTTTAGGAGACCCTCTAATTTTTTATCCATAGGATCTTTGAAAGCACAACTGTCTTCGATAGGTATAGTTGTACGCTTAGCAAGAGTAGAAATAGCTCCCTCTACCTTAGGAACAGTCTGCCACGAGTCCTGTATGGTGTCAGATATGGGAAACATTTTCTTAAAAACAGGAGGGGGAGCGAACGGAATACCTGGTCTATCCCACTCCTTAGTAACAATAGTCACAATCCTCTTAGGGACTGGAAAAACAGCAGTGTAAACCAGAACCTCTAAGTATCTGTCCATTTTACACAATTTCTCTGGGACCACTATAGGGTCACAATCGTCTAGAGTAGCTAATACCTCCTTGAGCAATAAGCGGAGGTGTTCAAGCTTCAATTTAAAGGCCGTCATATCAGAATCTGTCTGAGGGAGCGTCTTTCCTGAATCAGAAATCTCTCCCTCAGATAACAAATCCCTTACCCCTACTTCAGAACATTGTGAGGGTATATCGGATACGGCTACTAAAGCATCAGACGGCTCAGCATTTGTTCTTAACCCAGAGCTGTCACGCTTTCCTTGTAAACCAGGCATTTTTTGTAAACCAGGCAGTTTAGAGAAAACCTCTGTGAGGGTTTTATTCATAACTATGGCCATGTCTTGTAAAGTAAATTAATTTGACGCATTAGAGGTACTTGGCGTCACTTGTGCGGATGTTACTGGTTGTGACACTTGGGGAGAGCTAGATGCTAAACCCTTATTTCCTTCTAACTGAGAATCATCTATTGCAATATTTTTAAGTGCTAAAATATGCTCTTTATAATTTATAGACATAATAGTGCAAGTGGGACACATTTTAAGAGGGGGTTCCACAATGGCTTCTAAACACATAGAACAAGGATTTTCCTTGGTGTCAGACATGTTAAACAGGCTAGTAATGAAACAAACAAGCTTTGAAAACACTTTAATAAAAAAAAAATAACACTTTAAACAAAAATGGTACTGTGCCTTTAAGAGAAAAAAAGCTGCACAAACTCTGCAAAACAGTGTAAAAAAGCAGTAAACAAAACAAAATTTTTACAGTAGCATCATAAAGCCTTAGTAACTTTCCACCACTATGCAAATAAACAATTAACCCCTTAATGTAAAAACCGGATTGAAAAAACTTCAAAACCGGTAAAATAACGTTCAGCACCTTGTCACAGCTCTGCTGTGGCGCCTACCTGCCCTTTAGGAATGAGTTGTGGGGGAAAAAACCTCTTTACAGCAGTCAAATACAGCAGGAATCTCTGGAGAAGTATCTGGATTCTTCTGAGGTAAATAAACTGTAAATAAGCCCCTCCCACCTCTCTCGATGTTATGGGGCCTAAAAGAAACACCACAGAGTGTTTCTTAAACTAGCTATGTGGGTTAATATCCCTTAAACAAGCCACAAAGACCCCTTAAAGTCCCTCAAAAAAATGTTTTATTTGTAATTAAACCAAAATGTTTTTTCCTATTAGTGTCACCCGTAACTATGAGCCCTTAATGCAAGCTTGGATTCCTCTTTTACTGAATACAGCTTACCTTTCCCTCATGGGGATATTGCCAGCCTTTTCTAGAAATAACACAGTCTGTCTAGAAAAAAATAGACTGAACATACCTTAATGCAGTTTAGCCTGCAAACTGTTCCCCCAACTGAAGTTTTCCTGTACTCTTCAGCCCTTGTGAGAACAGCAGTGGATCTTAGTTACAAAATGCTAAGATCATTATCCTCCTTGCAGAAATCTTCATCCGTTTTCTGCCAGAGAGTAAATAGTACACACCGGTACCACTTAAAATAACAAACTTTTGCTTGAGAAAATAAAAACTAACATTTTTGTCACCACACTCCCTTTGCCCTTCCTAGCAGTTAAGCAGGCAGAGAGAATGACTGGGGTTGGAGCTAAGGGAGGAGCTATATGGACAGCTATGCTGTGGGTGCTCTCTCTGCCACTTCCTGTAGGGAAGGAGAATATCCCACAAGTATGGATGAATCCGTGGACTCGATAAATCTTACAAGAGAAAAAGGCTCGTTAGCACCACGGGTCTTTACCGACAAAACTCGTAATCTAGGCGAAAGTGTTTTTCATCCCTGTGTTATTTTCTGCTCTTAGCAAAGAAACAGGTTTAATAGAAAGTATCAAAATACCTCTAGGTAAATAAGCTGGGGTCTTTAGTTTCTACAAAAAAATAAATTTGTGAAGCAGTTTTGGATTCGGTGACCTCTATTAAAGGGATACTACACCCAATTTTTTTCTTTCATGATTCAGATAGAGCAGCAATTTTAAGCAACTTTCTAATTTACTCCTATTATCAATTTTTCTTCGTTCTCTTGATATCTTTATTTAAAAAAGAAGGAATCTAAGCTAAGGAGTTGGCCCATTTTTGGTTTAGAACCTGGGTTTATGCTTGCTTATTGGTGGCTAAATGTACCCATCAATCAGCAAGCGCTATCCATGGTGCTGAACCAAAAATGGGACAGTTTATTAGCTTAGATTCCTGCTTTTTCAAATAAAGATACCAAGAGAACAAAGAAAATTGATAATAGGAGTAAATTATGAAGTTGCGTAAAAACATAATTTATGTAAGAACTTACCTGATAAATTAATTTATTTTATGGTGGTGAGAGTCCACGATTTGTTACACATGGGATATATATTCCTACCAGGAGGAGGCAAAATGTTCCCAAACCTCAAAGCCTATAAATACCCCACCCACCTCACTTATATCTCAGTTTAACGTATAGGCAAGAAGTAAGGTGTAAAAAAGGAGCAAGAAAAAATCCACAAAAAAAGGAACAGGAAAAAAGATGTGCTCTGTTAAAAACAACCCATAATAGGTAGAGGACCTCATGGTCTCTCGCCACCATGAAAGAAATGAATTCATCAGGTAAATTCTTACATAAGTTATGTTTTCTTTCATATAGGTGGTGAGAGTCCACGATTTGTTACACATGGGATATAATACCCAAGATGTGGAAGTCCATGAGTAACACAAATTTAACAGGAGGGATAAAATATAAACAGCTTCTTTTCCGCTGACAAATTATATCCAAAATAAAGTCTTTTAATAACTACAAAAACTTAAAAAAAAAAGTTTATAGGCAACAGAATCAAAGGGGGGTAGTTATCAACGTGTCTATTTTACCTGTCTTCGCCGGCCCAATACGCCGCCTAAGCTCGCCTCACATCGCCGCTGCGGACCTGCAAAAATTTGCCTAAGTTATCAAAAAAGCTGTCAAAAAGCCGCGCACCAAGTACGGGGCGATGAGCAGCGGACTGTGAGAGTTATCACTCATCCGATCTCGCTGCTCTTCGGCTTTTTTACAGCTTTCTTGCTAGCCTGTCACTAAACACCCACACTAAACAACACTGTTCTAACCCCTATACCGGCGCCCCCGGAGCCCCCCGCAACTAAATAAAGTTACTAACCCCTAAACCGCCACTCCTAGACCCCGCCACAACTCTTATAAATGTATTAACCCCTAAACCGCCGCTCCTAGACCCCGCCGCAACTCTTATAAATGTATTAACCCCTAAACCGCCGCTCCCGGACACCGCTGCCACCTACATTATACCTAGTAACCCCTATCCTGCCCCCCCCTATACCGTCGCCCTCTATAATAAAGTTATTAACCCCTATCCTGCTGATCCCGCACCTCGCCGCAACTAAATAAATAGTTTAACCCCTAAACCGCCGCTCCCTGACCCCGCCGCAACCTATATTAAATTTATTAACCCCTATCCTGCCCCCCCTACACCGTCGCCACCTATAATAAATTTATTAACCCCTATACTGCCCCCCACTACACCGCCGCCACTGTAATAAATTTATTAACCCCTAAACCTAAGTCTAACACTAACCCTCACACCCCCCTAACTTAAATATTAATTAAATAAATCTAAATAATATTTCTATTATGAACTAAATTAATCCTATTTAAAACTAAATACTTACCTTTAAAATAAACCCTAATATAGCTGCAATATAAATAATAATTATATTGTAGCTATCTTAGGATTTATTTTTATTTTACAGGCAAATTTCAATTTATTTTAACTAGGTACAATAGCTATTAAATAGTTATTAACTATTTAATAGCTTACCTAGCTAAAATAAAGAGAAATTAACCTGTAAAATAAAAACTAACCTAAGTTACAATTACACCTAACACTAAACTATACTTAAATAAATTATTCCTATTTAAAACTAAATACTTACCTGTAAAATAAACCCTAAGATAGCTACAATGTAATTAATAATTACATTGTAGCTATTTTAGGATTTATATTTATTTTACAGGTAACTTTGTATTTATTTTAGCTAGTTAGAATAGTTATTAAATAGTTATTAACGGGGGGCGTGTCCGGGCTCAGGCTGAAGATGGCCGCAAATCTGGGAACTCTGGCTAAATAAATTGCATTCCGCCATGTAATTCCTTCAATTTGATGCCATCCGGTACAGAATTGTGAAGTATCTGATAGAGAATAGTTTGCTGGCAATGGTGATACTTATTTTATGCAACTCCAGGGTCTCTTAGACCGGACCGCTGCAGATTAGTTCTTGGCGGCCTCTACAGAGGGAATTTCTCAGCACCCCCCCCCCGGGGAACCGGGTACAAGGAGATATCTTCCTAATCTCCATTCTCCTTTATACCATCTACAATATTGATTATGGAGGAGCTAATCGAAGCTGTACAGAGCTGGATGTCTGATTTTGACTGTATAATGCAGGCGAGATTTGACCGCCTTCAGTCCCACATGGCCCTTGCTCGCGCCGGGAGGGATCTACCTGAAAATGTGAAAGGGGCGAACACGGAGCTTCGTAAGCTAGAAGGAGACATATTGGATGCCAATTACTTGGACACCGCTACAAGTACTCAGGTATGCGCACAGTCGAGAGCTTGTGGAATCCCCCTGCCTGCCTTGGCTCCTACCCGGGGAGATGCGGCCGGCTCTCTGGGGCGGGACCGAGATGGGACACGGGCTGGACGGATGACAGGAGCTACTATGTCTGCCAAGCCCCAACTACCAACATTGGGTCTCTTTTACCTGCCTGGTTCAGGACTATTATTGCTGACTGAGGAGGGCTGTGGGATTATGGGGCCTCTGCCCGTGGTCCCGATGCCATCTGCAGGAGCCGCCTTCTGGCGGATAACATGGAGTCCTAATTCATATGCGAGAAGTGCCTTCTGGACCGGTGTCGGGTAATGGTACTCAATTTCTGTTGATTTGTTCCCGCTCGCTCCTCAAACACTGAACTGTAGGTGTGTGCGGGTATGAACTTGCTCTAGCCGAAGTGTGGGTATTATGGCTCTGGAACTCTTTATTTGATCGACCCAAGCTTAAACTCAGGACATTTGAGGGCTCTGTGCCCGGACTATTGGATGTGCCGATGGTGCAAACATATTAGTTGCTCAATTTAATCCAGTCTAAGGTTTGGATAATCTACCAGTAATGTTATGTTCACTATTTTCATAGAAAGTGCCTCATGGTTTATTCAGCTACACATATATACTCTGAGGCAGGTCTGGCCACTTGTGAGCAGTTTGGGGAAACTCAGGGTTGGTTAGTGGGACGCCACTTAACTCGCTCTAGGCTCTGTGGGGCCCCTATGGCTACTACCCCCTCTATAGTGGGATGCTACATAATTCATTCAAAGCGTGTGTGATTGCAGCTGCCCATCTGGCAATGTTCTTTATTTAAGCAGACATTCTATGTATTGTTGTCATGTATCTTGGCACTGCAACAGGATCAGTATCTCAAACTTCATTAATGTGTTAGGTTATATGGAGCCCCTATAGCTGTTATCTTCTATATGTACCCCATAATTATTATAAACGCACGTGACCTGACAAGTGGCCGCTGCTCTTTAACTGAGGTAGGTCCTAATTGCAATGTAACTGTATATACTCATTTCTGGTACGTTTATTCATAAGTTTAATAGGGTCTTCTCTGTCCAGTACTGATAAGTATGCTGAACCTTACTAATAAGCTGGAACATAGAGGGCACCTACAAATGTAATCCTCTGCAGGTAGAAACAGGCTACATATATGTTCTTGTGCATTCTAGGGGGGCTCCTCCTATATGTTATATTGAGGAGTTGTATGTTGAGTTTTATATACTGAAGACAGCTTTAGGCCTATTCATTCCTGAGCAGCAATGTATTCATTACAACTAGGCTGCACAATTATAATTGTTCTGTATGTTGGCTGTCCACTAGACATCAGCACATTATTTTGTTTTATGGGGCCCGATAGTGGCCATATTAATAATTCCCCCCAATTTCCACCACTCATCCCTATATGACACTAGTGACCTGAGAGGGGCCACTGCCGTTTGAGTTGGGGTATTTCTTGTTTAAACCTAGTTTATTAAAATCCTGGGGGGTATCTATTACATTACGTAAATGGAAAAGGAGGTGCATTAAACTGTCTGCACTGTCAACTGTAGGTATTTTGCAGCTGCATGATGTAGGGCATCACATCTTATAGTTTTCCTGAGCTAGTCCTGATATGCCCACAACTTTAAAATTTCTACATAGTATAAAGAATGTAACATAGTCCGTGGACCACATTTCTTGTTAATAGATGTGTCATTTCAAAGGTCTAGATGAGATTAGATGAAACTTGATTTGTAGTCCTACATAGATATAACAATCAGACTCATAAGTTTATATATCACTATGTATGGTAATACTTAAGATCTTATGTTTTGCCTTATTAGATTGACATACTGTACTGTGCATATTTATCTGTTATCTGTGTCTGTTCACCTCAATAAAAATTATAAAAAAAAAAAAAAAAAAAAAAAAGTTATTAACTATTTAATAACTACCTAGCTAAAAGAAATACAAAATTACCTGTAAAATAAATCCTAACCTAAGTTACAATTAAACCTAACACTACACTATCATTAAATTAATTAAATAAATTAACTACAAATAACTACAATTAAATACAATTACATAAACTAACTAAAGTACAAAAAATAAAAAAAGCTAAGTTACAAAAAATAAAAAAATAAGTTACAAACATTTAAAAAATATTACAACAATTTTAAGCTACTTACACCTAATCTAAGCCCCCTAATAAAATAAACCCCCCCCAAAATACACAAATGCCCTACCCTATTCTAAATGAAAAAAGTTCAAAGCTCTTTTACCTTACCAGCCCTTAAAAGGGATTTTTGTGGGGCATGCCCCAAAGAATTCAGCTCTTTTGCCTGTAAAAGAAAAATACAACCCCCCCAACATTAAAACCCACCACCCACATACCCCTAATCTAACCCAAACCCCCCTTAAAATAACCTAACACTACCCCCCTGAAGATCATCCTACCTTGAGTCGTCTTCACTCAGCCGAGCAGCGATGGAACCGAAGAGGAGACCCGGAGCGGCAGAAGTTATCCTCCAAGCGGCGCTGAAGAAATCTTCCATCCGATGAAGTGATCCTCCAGTCGGCGCTGAAGAAGTCTTCCATCCGGGCGATGTCATCTTCCAAGAGGCACTGAAGAAGTCTTCTATCCGGGCGATGTCATTTTCCAAGCGGGGTCTTCAATCTTCATCCCGCCGACGCGGAACATCCTTCTTTAACGACGGACTACCGACGAATGAAGGCTCCTTTAAGGGACGTCATCCAAGATGGCGTCCCTTCAATTCCGATTGGCTGATAGGATTCTATCAACCAATCGGAATTAAGGTAGGAAAAATCTGATTGGCTGATTGAATCAGCCAATCAGATTCAAGTTCAATCCGATTGGCTGATCCAATCAGCCAATCAGATTGAGCTTGCATTCTATTGGCTGTTCCGATCTTCAGGGGGGTAGTGTTAGGTTATTTTAAGGGGGATTTGGGTTAGATTAGGGGTATGTGGGTGGTGGGTTTTAATGTTGGGGGGGGGTTGTATTTTTCTTTTACAGGCAAAAGAGCTGAATTCTTTGGGGCATGCCCCGCAAAAGGCCCTTTTAAGGGCTGGTAAGGTAAAAGAGCTTTGAACTTTTTAAATTTAGAATAGGGTAGGGCATTTTTTTATTTTGGGCGGGTTTGTTATTTTATTAGGGGGCTTAGATTAGGTGTAAGTAGCTTAAAATTGTTGTAATATTTTTTAAATGTTTGTAACCTATTTTTTTTATTTTTTGTAACTTAGCTTTTTTTTTTGTACTTTAGTTAGTTTATGTAATTGTATTTAATTGTAGTTATTTGTAGTTAATTTATTTAATGATAGTGTAGTGTTAGGTTTAATTGTAACTTAGGTTAGGATTTATTTTACAGGTAATTTTGTATTTCTTTTAGCTAGGTAGTTATTAAATAGTTAATAACTATTTAATAACTATTCTAACTAGCTAAAATAAATACAAAGTTACCTGTAAAATAAATATAATTCCTAAAATAGCTACAATGTAATTATTAATTACATTGTAGCTATCTTAGGGTTTATTTTACAGGTAAGTATTTAGTTTTAAATAGGAATAATTTATTAAAGTATAGTGTAGTGTTAGGTGTAATTGTAACTTAGGTTAGGATTTATTTTACAGGTAAATTTCTCTTTATTTTAGCTAGGTAAGCTATTAAATAGTTAATAACTATTTAATAGCTATTGTACCTAGTTAAAATAAATTGAAAGATGCCTGTAAAATAAAAATAAATCCTAAGATAGGTACATTATAATTATTATTTATATTGTAGCTATATTAGGGTTTATTTTAAAGGTAAGTATTTAGTTTTAAATTGGATTAATTTAGTTCATAATAGAAATATTATTTAGATTTATTTAATTAATATTTAAGTTAGGGGGGTGTTACTGTTAGACTTAGGTTTAGGGGTTAATAAATTTATTACAGTGGCGGCGGTGTAGTGGGGGGCAGGATAGGGGTTAATAAATGTATTATAGGTGGCGACGGTGTAGGGTGGGGCAGATTAGGGGTAAATAAATTTAATATAGGTTGCGGCAGGGTCCGGGAGCGGCGGTTTAGGGATCGGCAGGATAGGGGTTAATAACTTTATTATAGAGGGCGGCGGTATAGGGGGGGCAGGATAGGGGTTACTAGGTATAATGTAGGTGGCAGTGGGCTCCGGGAGCGGCGGTTTAGGGGTTAATACATATATTATAGTAGCGGTGGGCTCCGGGAGCGGCGGTTTAGGGATCGGCAGGATAGGGGTTAATAACTTTATTATAGAGGGCGGCGGTATAGGGGGGCAGGATAGGGGTTACTAGGTATAATGTAGGTGGCGGTGGGCTCCGGGAGCGGCGGTTTAGGGGTTAATACATATATTATAGTTGCGGTGGTCTCCGGGAGCGGCGGTTTAGGGGTTAATATGTATAGAGTAGCTTGCGGTGGGCTCCGGGAGCAGCGGTTTAGGGGGTAATAACTTTATTTAGTTGCGGCAGTGTAGGGGGGACAGATTAGTGGTGTTTAGACTCGGGGTACATGTTAGGGTGTTAGGTGCAGACATCTCCCATAGGAATCAATGGGATGTCGGGCAGCAGCAAACTTGTACTTTCGCTATGGTCAGACTCCCATTGATTCCTATGGGATCCGCCGCCTCCAGGGCGCTGGGCCGGAAAAGTGCCGAGCGTACCTGCTAGTTTTTTGATAACTAGCAAAAGTAGTCAGATTGTGCCGTACTTGTGTGCGGAACATCTGGAGTGACGTAAGAATCGATCTGTGTCGGACTGAGTCCGGCGGATCGAAGTTTACATCACAAAATTCTACTTTTGCCGGTCTCTAGCCTTTGATAACTAAGGCGAATCAGCCTCGCCACAAATACGCTGCGGAACTCCAGCGTATTTGAGGTTGACGGCTTGATAACTAGGCCCCTATGAGTAACCGCAATCTGAAGAATCTTTCTACCAAAAGCTGCTTCTAAAGAGGAAAAAACATCAAAATGGTAAAATTTGTTAAAAGGATGCAAAGAAGACCAAGTGACCGCTTTAGTAACAAAAGAAAATGGGAAATACAAAAAACACTATTCCCATAGGGGGCGCTTCCTCAAAACAAATCTTGGAAGAAATAAGACCCAAAAGAAATATATTGAAACACCTATCACACTGATGTGAGCTACCACAAGAGCTCAACAAAGGTATAGTGAACAGCATAAAATACAATACAAAGGGGCCCATTTATCAAGCTCCGAACGGAGCTTGTGGCCCCGTGTTTCTGGCGAGTCTTCAGACTCGCCAGAAACAGCAGTTATGAAGCAGCGGTCTAAAGACTGCTGCTCCATAACCCTGTCCGCCTGCTTTGATGAGGCGAACAGGAATCGCCGGAAATCAACCCGATCGAGTACGATCGGGTTGATTGACACCCCCCTGCTGTCGGCCGATTGGCCGCGAGTCTGCAGGGGGCAGTGTTGCACCAGCAGCTCTTATGAGCCTGAGAAAATGCTCCACCCACAAGATCCTATTATATTACTGCACTGAGGATGCTGCCTGTATCTGTGTGTCCTGCTCCCTGGCCGGAGAGCACAGGGGACACTAGGTCGAGCTACTGAATGAGGCTTCTGAGAAGAAGAAAAAGAAACTGAGAAATGTTCTGCAGAAACTGACCACAAAGAGAGAGGAGACTGAGAAAAGAGTCCAGAGTCTGCAGAAGCACAGGAGAGTGGTGCAAGAGAAAGCAGCTGGTGTAACAGAGAGACTCACTGCCCTGATTAGGGACATCAGGAAACAGCTGGAAGACCTAGAGAAGCGAGTCCTGAGTGAGATCACCCGGCAGGAGGAGCAGGTTTTACTCACAATCTCTGATCTGATCCAGCAACTGGGAAAAAGAGAACGACGAGCTAACCAGGAAGATTTGTCACATTGAGGAGCTGTGCAACATGACTGACCCATTAACTGTGTTACAAGAACAGGAATCACACAGAGATGAGATGCTTGGTCGGTCCTCCTACTTCCAAGTTCCAATTTGAGGCACTGCGCGTGCAATCTAATGTGCCACCAGATAGGAGTGGTGTGTTAACTAGTACTATTCTTATCAGTTTAATCCCTGTTATGTGCCCTATCAGGGGACGTGTATATGGCATCGATTTAAGGAACCCGGAGATGATTTTAGGAACCGGGAGATGGAAAAAGATGCTTGGTCGGTCCGGCCACGAGATAGATAGATACATAGATTAGATAGATAGATCAATAGATGCAATAGATACATTTGATGATAGATACGATAGATAGATTTGATAAATAGATAGATTTGATAGATAGAAAATTTCCCAGACAGAGAATTACAAGACGGGCGGTCTGGGACCCATGGTAAGGTTCCCAGAGGCAGTTGCGGCGCCCGAGGCTCTGATTAGAACAGAGCACTCTGTGTATCTGCCCTCGGCCGAAATCGGAACATTCTTTAGCTTTCTGTCTGTCGGCCATATGTCCGTCTGCCAAATGTCTGTCTGCCAAATGTCCGTCTGCCAAATGTCCTTCTGCATTTTGTCAGAGCACCACGTGCAATCTACTGTGCCACCAGATGAGTGGTGTGTTAACTAGTACTATTCTTATCAGTTTAATCCCTGTTACGTCCCCTATCAGGGGACGTGTATATGGCATGGATTTTAGGAACCGGGAGATGGAAAAAGATGCTTGGACACCCAGTACAGGTCGTTCTCCTTGAGCCTTTTTATACGAGGGTCCCCGACCCTCAACAGGCACGACAGCATGAAAGACCCCATATGCCATTACTTCCTTTTGCACAATCGAGTACAGGTGTAGCATCGATTTTAGGAACCCGGAGATAATTTTAGGAACCGGGAGATGGAAAAAGATGCTTGGACACCCAGTACAGGTTGTTCTCCTTCAGCCTTTTTATACGAGGGTCTCCGACCCTCAACAGGCACGACAGCATGAAAGACCCCATATGCCATTACTTCCTTTTGCACAATCGAGTACAGGTATGGCATCGATTTTAGGAACCCGGAGATAATTTTTAGGAACCGGGAGATGGAAAAAGATGCTTGGACACCCAGTACAGGTCGTTCTTCTTCAGCCTTTTTTATACAAGGGTCCCCGACCCTCAACAGGAACGACAGCATGAAAGACCCCATATGCCATTACTTCCTTTCGCACAATCGAGTACAGGTATGGCATCGATTTTAGGAACCCGGAGATAATTTTTAGGAACCTGGAGATGGAAAAAGATGCTTGGACACCCAGTACAGGTCGTTCTCCTTCAGCCTTTTTATATGAGGGTCCCCTTCCCTCAACAGGCCAGACAGTTTGAAAGACCCCATATGCCATGACTTCCTTTTGCACAATCGAGTACAGGTATGGCATCGATTTTAGGAACCCGGAGATAATTTTTAGGAACTGGGAGATGGAAAAAGATGCTTGGACACCCAGTACAGGTCGTTATCTTTCAGCCTTTTTATACGAGGGTCCCCGACCCTCAACAGGCCAGACAGTTTGAAAGACCCCATATGCCATGACTTCCTTTTGCCCAATCGAGTACAGGTATGGCATCGATTTTAGGAACCCGGAGATAATTTTAGGAACCGGGAGATGGAAAAAGATGATTGGAGACCCAGTACAGGTCGTTCTCCTTCAGCCTTTTCATATGAAGGTCCCCGACCCTCAACAGGCACGACAGCATGAAAGACCCCATATGCCATTACTTCCTTTTGCACAATCGAGTACAGGTATGGCATCGATTTTAGGAACCCGGAGATAATTTTTAGGAACCGGGAGATGGAAAAAGATGCTTGGACACCCAGTACAGGTCGTTCTCCTTCAGCCTTTTTATACGAGGGTCCCCGACCCTCAACAGGCACGACAGCATGAAAGACCCCATATGCCATTACTTCCTTTTGCACAATCGAGTACAGGTATGGCATCGATTTTAGGAACCTGGAGATAACTTTTAGGAACCGGGAGATGGAAAAAGATGCTTGGACACCCAGTACAGGTCGTTCTCCTTCAGCCTTTTTATACGAGGATCCCCTTCCCTCAACAGGCCAGACAGTTTGAAAGACCCCATATGCCATGACTTCCTTTTGCACAATCGAGTACAGGTATGGCATCGATTTTAGGAACCCGGAGATAATTTTAGGAACCGGGAGATGGAAAAAGATGCTTGGACACCCAGTACAGGTTGTTCTCCTTCAGCCTTTTTATATGAGGGTCCCCGACCCTCAACAGGCGCTTGGACACCCAGTACAGGTTGTTCTCCTTCAGCCTTTTAATACGAGGGTCCCCGACCCTCAACAGGCACGACAGTATGAAAGACCCCATATGCCATTACTTCCTTTTGCACAATCGAGTACAGGTATGGCATCGATTTTAGAAACCCGAAGATAATTTTTAGGAACCGGGAGATGGAAAAAGATGCTTGGACACCCAGTACAGGTCGTTCTCCTTCAGCCTTTTTATACGAGGGTCCCCGACCCTCAACAGGCACAACAGCATGAAAGACCCCATATGCCATTACTTCCTTTTGCACAATCGAGTACAGGTATGGCTTCGATTTTAGAAACCCAGAGATAATTTTTAGGAACCGGGAGATGGAAAAAGATGCTTGGACACCCAGTACAGGTCGTTCTCCATCAGCCTTTTTATACGAGGGTCCCCTTCCCTCAACAGGCACGACAGCATGAAAGACCCCATATGCCATTACTTCCTTTTGCACAATCGAGTACAGGTATGGCATCAATTTTAGGAACACAGAGATAATTTTTAGGAACCGGGAGATGGAAAAAGATGCTTGGACACCCAGTACATAAATTTACACTACTGTTACACCAGATATGACTGGTGGTGGCACTGAGCAAGTAGGCACAGTATATGTTGTGAGCCTGACACACTGGCTGGCAGTGGCAGGCAGGCAACTGCTATTAGATTACACTAGCAAACTGATGTAAAAGTTTTCTTTTTTTAATTTACACTACTGTTACACCAGATATGACTGGTGGTGGCACTGAGCAAATAGGCACAGTATATGCTGTGAGCCTGAATCACAGGCTGGCAGTGGCAGGCTGGCCTGGCAACTGAAATTAGATTACACTAGCAGACTGATGTAAAAGTTTTTTTTAAAAATTTACACTACTGTTACACCAGATATGACTGGTGGTGGCACTGAGCAAGTAGGCACAGTATATGCTGTGAGCCTGACACACAGGCTGGCAGTGGCAGGCTGGCCTGGCAACTGAAATTAGATTACACTAGCAGACTGATGTAAAAGTTTTTTTTTTTTTTAATTTACACTAATGTTACACCAGATATGAGTGGTGGCACTGAGCAAGTAGGCACAGGGTCCCCGACCCTCAACAGGCACGACAGCATGAAAGACCCCATATGCCATTACTTCCTTTTGCACAATCGAGTACAGGTATGGCATCGATTTTAGAAACCCAGAGATAATTTTTAGGAACCGGGAGATGGAAAAAGATGCTTGGACACCCAGTACAGGTCGTTCTCCTTGAGCCTTTTAATACGAGGGTCCCCTTCCCTCAACAGGCACGACAGCATGAAAGACCCCATATGCCATTACTTCCTTTTGCACAATCGAGTAGAGGTATGGCATCGATTTTAGGAACACGGAGATAATTTTTAGGAACCGGGAGATGGAAAAAGATGCTGTGAGCCTGACACGCAGGCTGGCAGTGGCAGGCTGGCCTGGCAACTGAAATTAGATTACACTAGCAGACTGATGTAAAAGTTTTTTTTTAAATTTACACTAATGTTACACCAGATATGAGTGGTGGCACTGAGCAAGTAGGCACAGGATATGCTGTGAGCCTGACACACTGGCTGGCAGTGGCAGGCAGGCAACTGCTATTAGATTACACTAGCAAACTGATGTAAAAAAAATTTTTGTTTAATTTACACTACTGTTACACCAGATATGACTGGTGGTGGCACTGAGCAAGTAGGCACAGTATATGCTGTGAGCCTGACACAGAGGCTGGCAGTGGCAGGCTGGCCTGGCAACTGAAATTAGATTACACTAGCAGACTGACGTAAAAGTTTTTTTTTAAATTTACACTACTGTTACACCAGATATGAATGGTGGTGGCACCGAGCAAGTAGGCACAGTATATGCTGTGATCCTGAGACACAGGCTGGCAGTGGCAGGCTGGCCTGGCAACTGAAATTAGATTACACTAGCAGACTGATGTAAAAGTTTTTTTTTTTTTACATTTACACTAATGTTACACCAGATATGAGTCGTGGCACTGAGCAAGTAGGCACAGTATATGCTGTGCGCCTGACACACAGGCTGGCAGTTGCAGGCAGGCAACTGCTATTAGATTACACTAGCAGACTGATGTAAAAGTCTTTTTTTTAAATTTACACTACTGTTACACCAGATATGACTGGTGTTGGCACTGAGCAAGTAGGCACAGTATATGCTGTGAGCCTGACACACAGGCTGGCAGTGGCAGGCTGGCCTGGCAACTGAAATTAGATTACACTAGCAGACTGATGTAAAAGTTTTTTTTTTTAAATTTACACTAATGTTACACCAGATATGGGTGGTGGCACTGAGCAAGTAGGCACAGTATATGCTGTGAGCCTGACACACAGGCTGGCAGTGGCAGGCAGGCAACTGCTATTAGATTACCCTAGCAGACTGATGTAAAAGTTTTTTTTTTTAAATTTACACTATTGTTACACCAGATATGACTGGTGGTGGCACTGAGCAAGTAGCACAGTATATGCTGTGAGTCTGACACACAGGCTGGCAGTGGCAGGCTGGCCTTGCAACTGAAATTAGATTACACTAGTAGACTGATGTAAAAGTTTTTTTTTAAAATTTACACTAATGTTACACCAGATATGCTGTGAGCCTGACACACCCTGACAGGCAGGCAAATGCAATAAGATTACAAAGAAAAAAAATATATTTAAAAAAAATGATGTTCTAGCCCTTAAAAGGGCTTTTTGGGGTGCTGTCCTTACAGCAGAGATCAGATGAGTCCTTCAGGACTGTAGTGGACACTGAATACACTAGCCTAGCTATCGATTTCCCTATTAAATAAGCAGAAGCTACACTGTCCCTCCTCTCACTAGCAATGCAGCTTCCGAATGAATCTAAAATGGCTGCTGTCCATGAGGTGTAAGGGTCTGGGAAGGAGGGTCTGCTGCTGATTGGCTGGAATGTGCCTGCTGACTGTGAGATACAGGGTCAAAGTTTAGGCAATGATGAATAGGGGGCGGATTGAACATCGCATATGTTCACCCGCCGCTGCAAACGCGAACAAGCTATGTTTGCCGGGAACTGTTCTCCGGCGAACTGTTCGCAACATCACTAATTATAAAATCCTCACATCTATTTTAGCGAACAGGTTAAACAAATTTCTGTATAAAATAATACATTCTGATCAAATGGGCTACATACAGGGAAGGAATATGTCTTGCGAAAAGTGGAAGTCATTTTGGATTATTTTTGGAATACAATCCCTCAACAATTACCTAAAAAATCCAATAAAAAGAAGATGTTTGACACAGATCTGGCTCTGCTGTCATTAGATGCAGAGAAAGCTTTTGACTCCATTTCTTGGAATCACCTGCTGGATTCATTATTCCAGTTTGGATTCATTGGTAATTTTGTAGGTTTTATTCGGAAATTATATACAAATCCCTTTTCCTATCTATTGATTAATGGTAGCCCCTCAGCTAAAATTTTATTAGGTCATGAGACTCTTCAAGGATGTCCCCTTTCCCCGTTATTTTTCAATATATCTATAAAATCCCTCGCTATATGGCTTCGGTCTGAATGGATAGGGCTGAAATTTGGTACTGAGAAGATTAAAATATTATTGTATACTGTAGATTTACTGGTTTTCTTGAAAACTCAAAAATATCTATACCTTTATTATTAGACATGCTCACTATCTTCAGCTCGATTTCAGGCTATAAGATCAATCTGGGAAAAGTGAATTGATGTGGATCATGAAGAAGCCAGATAGCTATTTACATCATCCTTTTAAAACAACAGATCATATAAAATATTTAGGGATACAACTTCATAAGAATCCGAAATTTTGGTATGAGATGAATTTTACACAGGTCTTTAGTAAATCTATCTCAGATCTTAAAAACTGAATGGATCTTCCCATTTCTTTGTCAGCCATAATCACCTTGATTAAAACAATTATATTTCCACAAATTCTATATTTGTTACAGAATTTACCACTTTTTATTTTTAAACAGCAAATAAATAAATTCTATTCAATTTGTTCACAATTTTTATGGAAAAAGCAAAAAGCCTGCATATCAATAGCAGAACTTACTAAAAAAAAAAAAAAGAGAATGCTGGGCTGGCGTTTCCAGATATTAAACTGTACAATTTTGTAACGTTAGCCAGGACCTCTATTGACTGGCTTACGAATCTTAGTAAATTCACCTCTAATGAATTTGAAACAGAAATAATCTCACCATTCTCCCTCAAGGTGATTTTGCATTGTTCAATAGGGAATCTCCCTAGTACTCTAACAAATTTAATAACTTTTAAGAATGTTATCATTGCATGGCAGAAAATTTGTTCTAACCTAGGATTGGGAATAGATTTTAAATGCTCTTCCCTTCTTCCAATATGTGGGAATCCATAATGTCAGGGTATATGAATATTATAAATGAAAATTATATACATATATAATGTTCATAAATATAGTTGTTGAGACCACATGTTTGGTTGTATATGAGACTATTTGCAACAGTTCTGTTCACTGTGTAATGCAGTCCTCTATGCCAGATGATGTTTGACTGTATAAACAAAACCCCTTTGTTCCCATTTCATCAAAAGAAATTGCTTTCAGGGTTATCTTTGGAGAGGTCACTTTAAAAGGAACATTTTCTTGCTGGGGTGTGAAGCTGAAGTCCCTATCAGATGGTGATTGAACTTTTCTTATGGCAACATTCGGTGATCAAAGAGATGGCCATTTACACTGTGTATTACAAGTTCTTAATTCAGATATGGGCGACATTGCTAAATTACATCAAGATCCATCCGGAACCTTTTATAAACACTCAATATGCTAAGTTATGCAATTGTATAATCACAAACAGCCCTTTTGAAACTTGATTAGACTCCGGAAAAAACAGTTCTCAGCTGAACAGACAATTTCAAAGGAAACATTATTATACACATAGGTGCTAAATTGCCCCTGTTGTATTAAATCAACATCTGTGCGGACCAACAAAAACACCAGCAAAAACACATATTACAATGAAGCTATTTTAAATTAAATTTTTAATACAGCCTGCATGATTTAAAAAAAAAAAATATATAACAATATTTAACCTGCTGTATTTTGTATGCATATGTATGTGTATATATATGTGTGTGTGTGTATGGGATACACATATGTACAGTATATTCAGACACATATTAAACATGGAGACCTGAGAGCTAAAATTTCAAAATGTTTTAGAATGTTTAAGGATTTAAAATGAGCATTCTAACAATTATTTCTTTGGTTGCAGACAACAATTGGACATGAGCATCAATTTATATATTCAGGAAGAAGTACACTGAATGTGAAATATGCTGTGGTTTTATATGAATAAAAAGGAAGAGATAACCAAATGCTATTTTTAAATGGATTTTAAGCTAATCAGTTAGCAGTATAAATTACTTTGATATAATATAATGTTAAAAACATAATGTGTTTGGTATTGGGGTAATCAGAAAAATGATAAGATACTACCCCATCTATAATTAATCTTGTAAGTGATTAATGCAATGTTATAGTATTGTTTAAATAATCATTATATAGGGAGATATTTAAAATATAGCAAAAATGATTAAATGAAACTGTTTGTTTGTCATGCTGCCCCCGATGGCCAAAATCCAGTATAACAGTCAAAAGATTTGACTGTTAAAAGATGCGTTTCCATAGTAACCATGCATCGCCTAGGGCCAATCAGAGAGATGCTTCCCAGGTGACCAATGAGATGATCAGTTTCCGTAGGGCCGCCCATATTGTTTCATAAATGATTGAAAACATATATAAGCTAATGCAAGAGAGGGAAAAACACATGCTGCTGACCTTTATTGATAACTGATTGCTGGGCGTTTGAAATACAGTAATTCTAAGCAAAGCTGGCTACCTTTTCTCATTGATTGCAAAATATACTTATTTGTCATTTTTGGTGATGTATAAATGTTCTAATTTTTTATATTTAAATCAAAAGTATTTGGTAAAGTATAAAAGGTTGCTAATTACAGGTAAATGTCTGATAGACTTAAAGAGCATTATTTATATTTTAGAATTATATTCATAGTCCTGTATAGTGTTAAGCTTGCCTTTTTGTATGCTAAATATGTAAAACAAACATCTATTGTTGCTGTAGGTAGCAGAATTAAATAAATAAATTGTATTTTAACCTTGTATTCATAGCCTGTGTATTTTAAATTAATCCTAAATGCTAAGTTGTTTATCTTTGCAAATATAGATATATATCTTCGAATTTGTCTTAACTGTAGGTAACTAAGAATTTATTTCAGCTTAGAGAAATTGGCATAGGAATTGGTTGTTTACACAAATAATATATACAACTCTCTTGTATTTCACTTAGAGTGTATATTGTCCTATTGTTTAACTAAACACTGTTAAAATTGTACCAGTCTGAAGGTTAGTGGCTTATATCTCAGTCTCATTGTGATATTTTAAATGCAACTCTGATTTGGGAGGCTATTGTGAATAAGGCAACTTTTATGAACTTTGCATAGCATATTTTAATAGTTTTAAACGTGTATAGTATTGACTCATACTCTGGTTCCTACAAATGTACTTCAGTGTGTCTATAAATATTAACTAATAAAAAGAATTCAGGAATTTATATTAATTTTATTGTCTTAGTATATGCATTTTTATTGGGGGTATATTTTAAAGAATAATTATTAAATATATTGTGTTATAACCCAGCCATATACTAACATATTATTTGGAGGCATTGCATGATATTATTAATATTTATCACATTGATATAATATATTTGTAATAAATAGAAATTATTATTAAAAAAAATTAATCTAAAAAAAAAAAGAAAATTATTAATATTAATTTTTTTTATTGTGATTAAATATATTAATATCTTTAAATATTATTAATAAATTAATTTTGAAAAATTGATGAAATATTAATTTTTTTATATTTCAGAATTGATATTAATATTCTGAAAATATATATATATTTTTTAAAAATTGATGAAATATTAATTTTTCAGATTTCAAAATTGATATTAATATTTTTTTTTTTTAAATATAATTTTTCCCCCTCTCTCTTATTGGTCAAAATTGTATTAGCGTTTTTATCTTATTAAGTACAACACTAAAATAACTATGTCTTCAGCAAAAAGTAACGCTAGCGTTTCTGTATATGATAAAATTGTGCCCTCCCCAAGATCCTCTGTTCATGAAATGTTTCAGGCAAAAACTCTCAAATTCGAAGCCATGAACCACCTCATGACTAGACTTGATATGGGAGATGATGTCCACATGTATATTAAGGGGTGTAACGCTAAGGCCAAAGATTTAGTTAAAGATATGTGGGTTGAAGATGGTGAATTATACCAAATTTTACTGCAACTTAATAAATGCACAGAACTTAGAGGGCGTGATGAATTAATTTTCAAAACTTGGCCGATCCTAATGTATTTGAGCTGTGAGATGTCTAGCCAAATGGCAGGACAAGACAGACAATTAGGACGGCTAAGGGATGAAAATGATTCATTACGAGAATTTGAAGAAGCCTTTATTCATGGAAAGGTAGAGGTTCTAGAAGCTAATAAAAATGTTTCTGGCGGGACTTCCGGTGGGCGGCGCAACGGACTGGCAGCAAACGAAAGGAGCTCCGCATATTCAGCTCCCTAAAACATACAAAAAGTTTGCTGCCAGACCAAAACCCACACAAGATAGCCTTGCTGGGAAACTCTGATACCCCACCTCAGCTGGCGACGCCGTGTGAAGGGCTACCACACTGCCCTTGCCCCCGGAACGATAGAAGTGCGCAACGGAGCGCTAAGTTCAGGCGCCATCTTGGCCTGCGGCCTTTTTTCTCCTTCACCTGCTGGACGAGACAGAGCACCGGAGAACATACCCGGCACTGCAGAGGAGCGGTAAGAGTGAGGTGGCTGCAACAACACACAAAGACTCATTGGTGAGAGTACCGCTCAATTTGCTAAAAGAGCATTATAGGGGGAGAAATAGAGACTGTGCCTGAGGAGGGAGAGGGCCTGTGTAGCTTGGGAACCACTAAACTTCATGCTGCAACATCTAGCATTGGTGTCCCTAGTAAGAAAGCAAAAATGGGAAACTTTTAGGTCCATAGCCTTACATCTAAGAACTGCCACGTGGGATTCTGCTATCATATATCTCCCGGCTCACAGCACACAGCCCTCCCCGCAGTGTCTTTCTACACATTCTTACCCTATAAAACCCCCGCACAGCCATTGGGAGATAGACTCTTTAACAGTACTGACAGCATACAGTGTAACGCCACGCTCCTTCTTTGATTTACTTGCTAGTCCCATGTGAAACCTTGCTGAAGAAGCTGTGGAGCTGCATAACAGAAGCTTACTGCCTGAGCTTATATTGTGAATAACAACACCAGCTCAACATTCTATTCAACTTGATACTTTGACTGTTTTTGCTCTCTCACTATCTTTTTGGATTGGTATTTACCGTTTATAACACCACTAGGTGAAATCTTTTTATTTGCACAGCTCAATTGTGAGATTCTGGTGAACAACCTCTGCTGCTTTTCTCTGAAGCTGTTTCTGCCACCAGCATTTACTGTTCTGCACTGCCTCCTAGAGGTCATATACAGTTTTACAAGCATTCACCATCTGAACTCTGCAACTATCAGCACACTGTTTGCATGAAGCTTGACCATTATTTCGCACCTATTACCAGCAAAGCTGCGGAAATAATGACTTCCAGAGGCAAGCATACAGAGAAGAAGCGACCAGCCACAGATATACACCCTGACCCTCCGCCCTCCCCCAGGGCCTCCCAGGTCATCACGACAGATTCGTCTGCACTACTTCAGGAACTAAAATCTTTCTTCCTCCCCAAAATGGACACTCTCCAGGCAGGGGTTGACACACTCACTAGTGAAGTGCGCCAATTTTCATCCAGGCTCACACACGCTGAGCAACGCATCTCTGATGTGGAGGATATGCAGGCGTCTACATCCACCTCAGTAAGACAACTTCAGCGACAGAATAGAGCGCTGCAGGAGAAAGTAGACGACCTCGAAAATAGGAGTCGCAGGAACAACTTGCGGGTAGTGGGGGTTCCAGAAACGATAAAAAGCAAAGATCTGCTGGAATTCACTGCTTTAACCCTGCCCAAGCTTCTAAAGATGAATCCGGACCACTTACCCTTGGATGTGGAGCGTGCACACCGTCTGGGCCCGGACAAGGGACTTGAAACACTGAACTCTCGTCCACGTCAGGTAATTTTCAAATGCCTGAATTATCAGGAAAAGTTGGCTCTGCTGAGAGCATACCGGGCCCATGCCGGACAATTACAATTTGAAGGAAAACAACTCCTGATTTTTCAAGACTTCTCTGCAGAAGTATCCAAGATGCGAAGAGATTTCGCCCCACTTTGCTCTAGGCTACATAAAGAAGGGAAGCAAGCTACACTACTGTACCCAGCTAAGTTGAGGCTGCAGACCCCTGCTGGGCCTAAATATTTCAACAACCCAAAGGAACTGCAATCATTCCTGGACAAGGACATGCAAGATGATGTGCACTGATTTTGGGCGACCGAATTTCTTGCACCTTTTTCCCCTCTTTTTCTGTCTTCCTATGAGGATCCAAGGAAGTGTGATATTCTTCGCCTTTGGAAACACTCTAGAAGCGGACCAAGTGAGAGGTCCTCCTCCTCAAATGATTCTGATTTATTGGCTACTGCTCCTACCATTGCAGCAGCATACCCCTGCCGCAGTTTCCCAAGGTTGCCGGGTCAAGGAGGTGGCTCATGTTGACAATGTACTCGTTTTATCAATGGTTGAGATCTATTGTGTTACCTGTTATTCTATGTTCTTGAAAGTTAACAAAATTGTTATTGCCACTGTTCCCACTGTTTCAATGCCTTTACCTCTAAATCCTGGGGTTTGGGGCCCTAAGTATAGCACATGTCCAATCCCGTACGTAGGTACCACTGGTACTGTAGGTGGCCTGTTACATTTTGCTCCTGATAAAGGCTCCCCTCTTATCTCACATATCCCACCTAGTCTGGCCTCGGCCGACTGCACTTTATCGCAGAGACCCTCCTATCACCTACTGTTCATTTTAATTCATATGGCCCTTTTTCTTGTCTGGAAACTCTATGCATCTGTATACCCTAGCACCCGTTGCCTAACCATGCACTTGCCACGATTCCCTTACCTATTTTGGGCGTATTTCTTCTTAATTAAAAAAGAAATCCTTGATAAGCTTTCAGCCACCATCTTATCTCCCAGTGCACGAGAGCCTCCCGGCCTGCACTTGAAAACTCCTACGCCCTGTACTTCATCTGGCCCAGGCCTAGATATAGTTATAGACCAGGATAACGGAAATACCCCTGAACTGTGTATTTTGAAATGTGGGGCTTGGATATTACTTCTCTATGCCTGTATGTCCTTAACTACATTGTTACAGCAATATGTCTACCATTCCCCTGGTGCTCCACTCAATAGCATTAATCGAGAGGTGACCTTGATCTCTCCTTCCCACATGGGCGAAATGGCTGGTAGCACCGGTGGAATGGGATGGGGATCTGGTGAGGGTTTGGGAATGTGGTTCTGTGCCCTGTTGATGCTTTTCTTTCTCTGCCTCCATCAGAATTCTTGCCTCCACTCCGGGGGACGCCAACTGCTGAGAATATCCGAGCTTTGGTGGTCTTGTGAACTGTTGCCACGGTTTCTCCCGCCTCTCTGTTTATGTAAGTACCGCACCCTGGCACACATTACCAGACTTTCTGACACACTTCTCCACTGCCTGACAGCATTGGAGAGAGAGGCCACCTCCCTACTTCCCCTTTTCCTTGCTTATTTCACCATGCCCCAACTAATGTCTCCCTTACCACTTATTGTATGGCAGTACGATGTAATATAGTCTCGTGGAACGTGGGGGGCATTACATCCCCCGCTAAACGTAGTAAAATATTGCACTTCTTAAACTCTATACATGCTGACATAGCCCTCATACAGGAAACCCGCTTAACTCAGGAGGAACATGACAAGCTTAAAATTAGATGGGTGGGGCAGGTTATTAATACTCCAACGGAGGGACGGAGGAGAGGAGTAGCTATTTTGATCAGAAAGGGTCTTTCTGCCACTTTCAGAGATACACAGTTAGATCCTAGGGGACGCTACATAATTACTACTCTCAGTATTGCATCAAAATCATATCTACTCTGCAACGTGTATGGCCCGAATAATCTCTCGCCCCACTTTTGGCAACACTTACAGCTTTGTTTAGCGAGGAGAGGTGAGCTCCCAATAATCGTAGGGGGCGACTTTAACATGACGCAACTCTTACCGCTTGACAGATTTGTGGAACTCTCGACTGGACCGCCCCTACGAACTGTATCACGTAGACAGAAAGCCGAGGTAAAACTTATTGATAGACTTAAAACTGACTTGGGACTGGTAGACTTGTGGAGATTACGCAACCCAACAGACAAGGATTATACCTGCATTTCTAAAACACATCATACCATGTCTAGGATTGACTATTTCCTGACTGCTCCCGCCCTCACATCATATGTCCCTCTCACTAAGATCTTTCCTGTGACCATATCAGACCATGCACCTATCCTACTCCTTTTGGACTTCACCCCACCAACCAACCTACAGAAAACTTGGCGATTCCCCTCTTTTCTTTACAATAACGCCGACTTTCGGCAACAACTACGCTCTTTCTGGATAGATTACAATGCAGATAATGCACAACACAGAGATAATTCAGACCTCTTCTGGCATGCCTCTAAGGCTGTTATGAGAGGAAGAATTACAGCCTATACCTCACATCATAACCGCAAGAGCAAAAAAATCACAGATGAGATGTTAACAAAGCTTGCAACGGCCTATAACAACTATCTCTCCCATCCCTCACCCCAAACTAGACAACAGTACTACGACCTTAAAAAGGAGAGAGATACCCATATTCAAATGGTAGATAACGCGTATGCTATTCATAGACAGGGGAAGTTTTACAGATATGGGAACAAGGCTGGTAGAACCATGGCCTCTATGGTCAAGGTGGTTACACCTAAAACATATATCCCGGCGCTAACTGCTGAGGGGAAGTCATGCACTGACACCCCGACAATCATGCGGGAATTTGTCTCTTACTATACTAGACTGTACTCTAGGCAAGAGATATCAGAACTTGACAAATGCTCATTCTGGAATAATGTGGATGTCCCTTCTTTGACGCAAGACCAGTTGTCCTCTCTTAATGCCCCCATTCAGCCGAGGGAGGTAATAGACACCATTAAACGCATCAAACTTGGCAAAGCGGCGGGACCTGATGGTCTCCCCGCAGAGTACTACAAACTTTTAGCCCCTGACATAGCCCCCACTCTAGCGACCCTTTTCTCTTCATATCTTTCGGGGGCCTCTGTCCCTGACCCCAGATTTTCTGACGCAAACATCTGTGTAATACTCAAACCTGACAAAGACCCTATGGTGCCCTCCTCTTACAGGCCGATCTCCTTACTAAATGGAGACTATAAACTACTAACTAAAATTCTGGCTAATAGGTTGGCGGAGGTGCTCCACTTTCTGGTGCACCCCGATCAAACGGGCTTCGTCAAGCATCGTTCCTCGGTATTCAACCTGAGGAAAACGCTTGCGGTCATTGACCACTACCACAGAGCCCAAGCATCCTCTACAGATAATTCACTGCCTGATGCTTGCCTTTTCGCTGTAGACGCTGAAAAGGCGTTTGACAGGGTAGAGTGGGACCATCTCTATACAGCGCTGGCCAAATTTGGAATAACGGGGCATTTCCTAGAGGTCATACAAAGACTGTACGACTCTCCCTCGGCATCCATAATCATAAATAACGGTTTGTCTCCCTCCTTCGAACTGGGCAGGGGAACCAGGCAGGGTTGCCCACTGTCCCCGCTCCTATTCGATCTGGCAATTGAGCCACTAGCCTGTTACATACGCCAACACTGTCCTGGCCTTCGGATTCACTCACAACTCCTTCACTTATCTCTCTTTGCAGATGACTTGCTACTTTATGTGAGCGATCCTGCCATGAACCTGCCTGGGCTGTTGGAAATTCTGTCAGCCTTTGGTAAATTCACTGGTTATAAAATAAATATTGACAAATCAGAAGTCACGTGGCTCCAAAATAATAAAAATAGCACACTTAGCGACACCAACGTTCATGTCACGGCTGGGTCTTTTAAGTATTTGGGCATCCAACTCCATGTTGACCCTATGCTCCTATACAACCTCAATATTCCTAAAATTATAACTAGTACCCAGGCTCTAATCAGAAGCTGGAGGGGGCTCCCCTTAACCTTACATGGTAGAATTCACCTTCTCAAAATGATCATCCTCCCTAAAATACTGTATCCCTTGCAGATGCTCCCTCTCCTACTCCACAATAAAGACATTCAAAATATTACTACTATATTTACCTCATTTGTTTGGAGTCAGAGGAAGCATAGGATTAGTAAATCTAAACTCTCTATGTTAGTGAATGCGGGGGGCCTTAAGTTCCCAAATATCCAATGGTATAATTGGGCGACACTAGCTAAACTAACCATGGGGTGGCTCGCTAAATCTACTTACTTTAGCCCCGCTGTAGAACTGGACTTAATTGCACCTCTCAATGCAGCTTATCTACCACACGCTAAGCTATCCTCCCTCCCCTCCCACATCTCTCAAAGCATACTCTTTCGGGACCCCCTTAGAGCGTGGCGCAACGTGTGCAGGTTCTGGAAAATTGACTATGAGACCACTAAATATTTACCTCTCCAGGGGAACCCCAAATTCATCCCGGGATATACTACACGGGCCTTCCACATATGGGAGACTCTTGGGCTGACATCTATCGCGCAACTTCTTAACCCCACTACATTGCAAATCCTTCCTTTCCAGGCTCTGAGAGAGACACACAACCTTCCACCGGGCACCATGTTTGCCTACTTCCAATGTAGACACTATGTTAGGGCCCTCATTACTACTAACCAGCTCACGAACACTAGTTCCTGTATAGATAGATTATACCGCGCTACGCTACGAGGTTCACACTCAATTACCAGCATATACAACGAGATAGTGGCCCATTTGGAGCAACAGGCTTTACAGACAATACATGATAAATGGCAGAGAACAAGAGCAATATCTATCACCATGCCTGACCTAATTGATAGCTTCTCCAGGGTCCATATGGCCACTCTCTCGGCGTACTCGAGGGAATCCCACACTAAACTCCTCCACCAGGCATATATTCTCCCGAAGCTTCGAGCTAAGATGGTACCACAGGCAGTTGACAGCTGTAGTAAGTGTTCTTTCCCATCCCCTGACATTATACACCTCCTTTGGGACTGTCCCAAACTTGTTGGACTGTGGGGCAGACTTAGCTATTGGCTACATAGGGTTTTGGGCGATAGAGTCACCTTGACGTCCACCAACATTATATTTTTACACGATTTCGAGGTAATATCGAAATACCGAAAATTTCTCTACTCTGTGGTACTCCTTACTAGGAGACTAATCTTGCAATTTTGGGCGTCTAATAAGCCCCCCCCTTTTAGAAAGCTCCTACATGCCATACACAACCAAGTGCTTATAGAACAATCAGATGTACAGGGGGATTTAGAGAAAAGAATTAAACTCTTCATACATAAATGGGAACCCTATCTTTTACATGTATCCCCTCAGGTGCGAAATAGGATAATCTACCCCTTCCGTAACTCTTTGTTCATGTTAGAAGAAAACCTTCATGGCAGATGGTGCCTCCCTCCCCCAACATCCACATCTTGAGAGCTATGCCATATCTCACTTTTGACCTTAAGTATCATCCGGCCCTGATACATTGACCCTTTCTTCCCCTGTGTGCCGGGGTGCGAGTACTTCTATCCCCCGGAGTGGAGGGTTTGCTCAAGGGTTTTCTCACCCTTGTTATGTGTTAAGTTAATGTTTGTTTTATGTTTGTTATAATAGAAAAATGCTGGACTCTGTAGCAATGTGGAACCAATCCTGCTGTTAGCAACATTCGCTTCTCAATTTGTGTATATGTAATAGTGTCTCTGTATATGACGTTCTCATGTTGTGATGGAGCCAGTAACTATATAAATAAAGTTATTAAAAAAAAAAAAAAAAAAAAAAAAATGTTTCTGGCTTAAATAAATATAATCAGAAATTAGTGGCTGAATTTAAAGCTTTAAAAGAAGAATATGAAAAATTACAAAATAAAAATTTAAAAGCTAGAGATCGTGAGGCTGAAAAAGGATATGAACAAGAAATAATGAATTAAAAAGACAAATCAGCAGTAATAGCACGAATGCTGAAATGATTAACTCAATTAAGGACTGGGTCAGAAATGAGTTTCAAGATACCAGGCGGGAGGATAGACAAAAGTACCCAAATTATAGCCCTAATTTAGGCCCAGAGATAACTGTTTCCCCTAGGCAATTATCTAACTCTGGAGGACAAGATGATTATTACCCCTCAGAGGAAGAGGTCAGTTACTATAGCGGGTCAGAAGGGGGGGCTAGCTTCTCAGACAGCCCATATAAAAATACACGGGTGAGATTTCAGCATAGTAAATATAGGACAGATAAAAGGCACTCAAACAATAAGTTCCCAATGAAATCCAGTAATGTGCTAAATAAAGTGTATGACACCCCTACAATAATTAAATTCCTAAAGAATGCAGTACGCACATTTTCCAAAGGGGGGACCACTTCATAATTGACCAGTTAGAGGCCTTTGAAAATGCTTTATCTATAATGAATGTTACAAGTGAGCAGTTAAAAATTGAATTTCTACCCTGGGTATTTGAAGGTAAATATCACAAATTCTTTGCTTCACTAAAGGATATGAATATTCATTCCTGGGATGAGACAGTGCAGAAAAGAATTCGGGCAATATCGCACTAAAACTGCAGCGAAAATAGCTGTATATGGTTTAAAATGTAGTGCAAATCAAAGCCCCATAGAGTTCCTTTCTATACTGAAAAGTGCGTACAGTATGGCTGAAGATAATCCCATATTTGAATGCTCAGAATTTGTGAATTTATTTTTTGAATCACTGCCCGCACCCATCAAAATTAATTTAGCTAGAGATTTTGATGAGAACTGCTCATTGGAATGGCTGATCAAAAGAGAGTACAAAGTTATACTCTATTCAGCAGTCCGGTGAACAGGGGGATAAAAGGGAGAGAAAGCCCAATCCTAAACTAGTGGCCGAAACTAGGGTGTCACCTAGCCCCCTAAATTTGGAGTCTAAAAAGAAAACCTATGCGGAGGTAGCCCGTGGAAACGGTCCATCCCCACAAAGGTTTAACTCTACCCCTCCCCCATCAAGGGCTGAGGCGCAGAGAGGCTATACCCAAAATGGAGGACATACCCATGTAAATAATTACTCCCAAAGAGAAGAATACCTAGAAGATAATAAATATCCCCGCAAAGGTAGATACAATAAGTGGCGAAAATACTCTCAGGGTAACCAGACACCCCGAGTAAATAGTGCTCCCCAAAATACAAATGCTGAACAATTTGAACCCCAGGGGCCACTGCGTTTAAGGCTCAGCAACCTAACAATCCTTTTTTAGGGGTAGAGCCAGTGACCAGCGGTGGGCCACAGGCACAGTCATAAATACTGCGGTATCACCTGAAAGGGAGGGGAGAGATATACAAAATAAAATTATAAATGTCAATAATGGTACTAAATCATATTCTCTCCCTACAGATCGGAAACAGACGAATTAGCTGTGATGACGAGCAACCTCGGCCAGAAAGCATTAACAAATCTCTTCCTTTGCAGTATACTCTTAACCTTATTTCCACAGATGCAGTACACAAGAACCCAGTCGACCCTGTCATAGAGGAGACCGGTATATAAGAAGTTTCCTCTGCATCAGGTAACACGGCGGATTCAGGTAACACGCGGCGAAGCGCACAGGTGTGTAATCATGCCAATTTTATGTGTGAAATGATAGAAACTGCAGGGAGATATTATGTATTAGCTGAGCTACAGGATTCAGTCTCCAACCCTATCATGGGATTAATTGACACTGGGTCTCAGGCAACTATTTCATCCCACAAGTACTACACACAGCTAAATGAGCACACCCCACAAACCTAAAATAAAAGAATTTGATGGTTCACTATAGTGGATCTGCCAACTGATCGTTTAATTATTGGTAGTGATCTCCTGAAGCGATTAAGCACCATAATTGATTGCATTAATAATGTAATTTGGTCACAAGTCAAAAGGTCTATTAATTATGAGAAATCTGGTATATCTCGCCCGACATTACTGTCACGTGGTGGAAGAGAAACCAGATGCTGTGGAGATTCATTTCAGGAATAACTGTACCTGAAATCACTATCCTACAGATAGATAATCAAACTCCTTTAAGTGGCTCTGATGGTAATACTTTTAAAATTTCACCTGGAAAGATAGCGAATATTTTCTGAGACGGCGATGTATTAACCATATCTCTCCACAAGGGAGATCATAAAATCCCTAAGGGGGGAGGCCACACTCAATACCTCACAGGAATTGATAGAGTTAAAGAGGATCTATGTATCCCTATGCAAGTACATGACCTTGGTACAACAAAGTATGCCAAATTGAACTTAAAACAGGAAGCTAGCTATATAAGTGATGGCTTATTAGCACAGATAGCTGAACCTAAAGTGATTGAATATCTTTCTCCCCAAGACCACTGTGCCCACGAACTGGATGACAGGTTTGAAAGCTATAACATCACCGCTAAATGCTTATTATCTGTTTCTATAGGTAATAAATCAGTGAAGCACCTGTTTTTAGTTTTAAATACTCCCCATAATCAAATATACATTGGCAATGATATCTTACATAGATATGCCATACAAATAGATTTGATTAACTCTTGCCTCTGGCGCAGTTTAAAAGGGGACCCTTAAGTATTTCAGAACGAAAATGCAGCCCTGAAATCAAAGCAGCAATTGCCATATGCTGTGAATATGCAGGTGTCTAACAACGTTATAATTCCTGCTGGGGCTGATAAATTTCTTTTACCCTTACAGGTAAAGAGAGGTCAGAAATTAAAAACTTCTGAAACACTAATTTACCTCTCCCATAGAATACAAAATCTGGGTATCACAATGACCTATACTCCTTTGGTAAATATTGGAACTATTCCAATACATGTTATTGTACATAACATGACCCCACAGGATATAATCTTATCCAAGGGAACTACCATAGGATATGCGCTGGAATCAAGTTATTAAACTTTTGGATTCCAGAATAATATAATTGGGCTAATACCTGAAGGATACTTAACTGAAGAACAATTAATAGAACAATCCTTTGTATCTATGCCAGAGGGTCTATTTACTATTCAGTCTATTTATCCCTTCAGCTCAGAGGAAGGCATCTGTAAAATTGAAGAAGCCTCTCTAGTATTTGATCAGCCGATCAAACAGCAAGATTACCCCAATACCCAGAGTCATGGGGACAATGTAAATTATAATCAAGGGGATCTCACCTCTAGATTGGAAGAAGCCTATGAAATAGGACAGCCTGAAATCTTTCAAGGATTTCAGCAAATAGTCGAAGAGCAAATATCCTTAGCTAATGGCTGTTCCAGCGATGATGAACGCCAACAGCTATGAGAACTCCTGATGGAGTACAAAGATATTTTTGCTAGGGATTCTTATGACTGTGGGACTACAGACTTGTACATTGCAAGAATACAAACAGATCCCAATGCACCACCTGTCTTTGTTAAACAATACAGACTTCATTTAGCCTCATATGATTCTCTTGCAGAAATCATAAGGAACTTGGAAAAAAGGAGGTATTATCAGACAGGTGCACAGCTCTTATAACAATCCTTTTCTAGGTGTTCTTAAGCCCAATGGACAATGGCATTTGTGTGCTGACTTAAGACAGCTAAACAAACAAGTGTGTACATGTCTGGCTGGCCTGTGCCATATATTGACCAGTGCCTAGCGCAGATGCAGGGATCCAGAATATTCACTGACATTGATTGTGCACAAGGATATTGGACCATAAAGGTACATGAGGAGGGCCAGTAAAAGCTGGCATTCCTGATGCACTGGAAAGGGGGACCTTATCTTATGTTGATGATGTTTTAATCAAAAGCACAGACTTTGAAAAACACATCACAGAACTTAAACACGTCCTCAGCCAACTTAAAAGGGCAGGTGTAAAATTATCCCTACAAAAAGCTCAATGGTGCAGCACTCGTGTAAATTTCTTGGGACATGAAGTTACTTCTGACGGGCTAAATCCTCAGAAGAAAAAGGTGGAAGCTATAGTAAAATCTAAAACCCCAACTAACTTAAAGGAATTGAGATCAATCCTGGGTATGACAAATTATTCTCACAAATTTATTGATAATTATGCAGAATTAGCCAAACCACTACTACTTCTTCTAAAGAAGGATGTGAAATGGCACTGGAGTGAGACTCAAGAGACAGCCATCAGAGAGCTGAAGAGAAAACTCACTCAAGCTCCTTGCATAGCGTACCCTGAAGGGGGTAAACCCTTCTACTTAGAAACAGGTTACACAGATATAAGCATGAGTGCTGTTTTGCACCAAAAGCATGATAATTTAAGCAAAGTCATTGCTTATGTGAGTAAGACTTTATCCCCAGTAGAAATAAAATTTACCGATTGCGAAAAAGCCCTCTTATCTACTGTATGGGCTCTACAAAATTTCCGCAGCTATATACAGGGCGAGAAAATTATTGTAGAAACGGCCCACTAGCCATTGCTGTATTTGCAAAGTGAGAGAATAAGAGATGGGAATTTGTCTAATAGCTGCATAACGGCGTGGACTCTTTCCTTACAAAGCTGGCCCTTAGAAATTCGCTACAAGCAGAATAAAAAGAATCCAGTCGCACAGGGGCTTGCTGATCTCCACGACTGTACTGCTAAAGAGCCTGCGGAAGAATTATCAGAAGATGACTTCCTGGAGGAACAATTGCTTTCAACATATAAAATGTACAATGAGGACCATTGTCAAACATTACCTTGGGTATATGTTGATGGTTGTTCTTACCATGCCACTATTGATAATGAGCGCAGACTAGTCGCTGGCATTGGTATAACTTGGGCAAATGGATTCCCAAATATTTCTGTAGGTTTCAACATTGAATCCAGTCAAATTGCAGAACTTGCTGTTGTTCTAAAAACCATTGAAATGGCTACTGAACATGGTATTCATGAATTTGTGATCATAACTGACTCAAATTATGTGCGTGACAGTTTTGTTGAATACCTGCCAACTTGGAAAAGAAATGGCATGTAGAAAGGTAACAACAAACCAGTCAAGCATGGCAAGTTGTTCTGCGAAATTGATAATCTGGTGGTATCAAATGATTTAACCATACACTGGAAAAAGACCAAGGGTCATTCCAGAATTTAAGGTCCTGATAAGGAAGGCAATGATCTTGTGGATTCATTAGCCAAACAAGGAGCCATAACTGGAGAACTCCTTAATATCGACCACTTAATGGGTGCAATTCAGGTAGAAGCCATTACCAGAAACCAGGCTAAACAACATAGTGAGCCTAACCTGGTGCAATGGAGTCAGAATTCTCCTAGTGAGGACCTGATCACTAGTCAAAAAGAAGACCCCATTGTAGGCATCTTCTATAAACACATAGAAGATCCTGAAAGCAACCCCATCTTAAAAGATGATTGTATTGGCAAAGAAGATCTTAGAATCTTAATAAAGTCCAGATCACAATTCAAATTACAGGATGGTTTGTTAATTAGAACCTCCAATACTGGCATCCAGCAATGGGTAGTACCCACCAAGTTCAGAGGTCTAATGCTTCAACATGACCATGATGCTCATACATTTGGTCATCGTGGTGCCAAACTCACGTATGAAATATTGCATGATTATGCCTTTTGGGCACACATTTTGAAAGATGTTCAAACCTACTGTCAAAGGTGTTTAATCTGTCCACAGTTCCAACCCACTGCGTCAACGCATAGAGCGCCATTGCAGAAAAGGGGGATGGTAATGCCATGGTCAGATATACAAATTGATTTTATTGGTCCAAAAACTAGGTCATCAAGAGGTAACAAATACATGTTAACAGTGACATGCCTGTTCACTAAATGGGTAGAGTGCATCAGTGCACCTAGCAATAGTGCTGAAACATGCGCAGCTTTGCTCATCAACCACGAGTTTTCCATATTTGGTTTGCCCCAAAGAATCGAATCAGATCGGGGAACCCACTTCACTAGCGAAGTGATGACCAAAATGTGGAAAATACTAGGGGTTAAAAGAAAGCTCCATATTGCATATAGAGCTGCCTCAAGTGGTGGTGTAGAGCATTACAACCAGTCCATTGTGAAAATCTTTAAAAGGTTTGTGAGTGAAACGGGTAAAGACTGGGATGTAAAACTACCTCTAGTCCTAATGGCATTGAGAGCAACCCAAAGTAGTGCTACTAAGATGTTACCTTTTGAACTGATGACTGGTAGAAGAATGGTTCTACCTCAACATCTACTGTACTGTACATCTGACCAGAACTTGATAAACAATGCTAATACATATCAATATGTGGAGAACCTAAGAAAGCACCTGCAATATGCCTTTGCATTTGCTCAAAGAAACTTGGAAAAAGCTGCAACTGCCACTAAAACCTATTATGATCACAAAACATCCAAAAAGGAATTTGAAATAAATGATAAAGTTTATCTTTATAACTTTGGAAGAGATCAGGTTAAGGAGAAGAAATTTCTCCCATCATGGAAAGGTCCTTTTGTCATTACTGACAAAATATCTCCAGTGGCCTATAAAATACAGAACCCCAAAAATGAAAGTTTCATAGATAAATGGGTCCATATCAATCAGTTGCGAGCGTGCCATCCTAGGTCCCAACTACAAGTCATAGAGGGAGAATGAAGCGTCATATCCCCAAATGCACTAAAAAAATATTGTAATTTAAAGATGCCTAACTGATGAGGATAAGGGCTCAAAAATAACAGAATCTCTCCATAGAAGACTGTCTATGATGCGTAAGGTCAATACCCTCACCAAGTACCACTGACTTTAAGCCAATTCAAATACATGTGTCCTACATCTATTTAAAATTGGAAGGGGGATTTATGTCAGGGTATATGAATATTATAAATGAAAATTTTATATATATATATATATATATATATATATAAAATATGTTCATATATATATATAGTTGTTGAAACCACATGATTGGTTGTATATGAGACTATTTGCAACAGTTCTGTTCACTGTGGAATGCAGTCCTCTATGCCAGATGATGTTTGGCTGTATAAACAAAACCCCTTTGTTCCCATTTCATCAAAAGAAATTGCTTTCAGGGTTATCTTTGGAGAGGTCACTTTAAAAGGAACATTTTCTTGCTGGGGTGTGAATCTGAAGTCCCTATCAGATGGTGATTGAACTTTTCTTATGGCCCTAAAACATTTGGTGATCAAAGAGATGGTCATTTACACTGTGTATTACAAGTTGTTAATTCAGACATGGGAGACATTGCTAAATTACATCAAGATCCAGTCGGAACCTTTCCTAAACACTCATTATGCTAAGTTATGCAATTGTATAATCACAAACAGTCTTATACACATAGGTGCTAAATTGCCCGTTGTATTAAATCAACATCTGTGCTGACCAACAAAAACACCAGCAAAAACACATATTACAATGAAGCTATTTTAAATTCAAATTTTAATACAGCCTGCATGATTTTTAAAAAAATATATATATAACAATGTTTAACCTGCTGTATTTTGTATGAATATGTATGTGTATATATATGTGTGTGTGTATGGGATACACATATGTACTGTATATTCAGACACATATTAAACATGTAGACCGGAGAGCTAAAATTTCAAAATGTTTTAGAATGTTTTAGGATTTAAAATGAGCATTCTAACAATTATTTATTTGGTTGCAGACAATTGGACATGAGCATCAATTTATATATTCAGGAAGAAGTACACTGAATGTGAAATATGCTGTGGTTTTATATGAATAAAAAGGAAGAAATAACCAAATGCTATTTTTAAATGGATTTTAAACTAATCAGTTAGCAGTATAAATTACTTTGATATAATATAATGTTAAAAACATAATGTGTTTGGTATTGGGGTAATCAGAAAAATGATAAGATACTACCCCATCTATAATTAAGTGATTAATGCAATGTTATAGTATTGTTTAAATAATCATTATATAGGGAGATATTTAAAATATAGCAAAAATGATTAAATGAAACTGTTTGTTTGTCATGCTGCCCCCGATGGCCAAAATCCAGTATAACAGTCAAAAGATTTGACTGTTAAAAGATGCGTTTCCATAGTAACCATGCATCGCCTAGGACCAATCAGAGATGCTTCCCAGGTGACCAATGAGATGATCAGTTTCCGTAGGGCCGCCCATATTGTTTCATAAATGATTGAAAACATGTACAGGTGGCCCTCGTTTTACAACGGTTCAATTTACACCGTTTCAGAATAACAACCTTTTTTCCCAGTCATGTGACTGCTATTGAAAAACATTGAGAAGCAGTGCATTGAGTAAAATAGCCAGTAGGTGGAGCTGTCCGCTTGTGTTGCAGCAAAGCCAAGCAAGCTGAAATTAATCAGTTTAACCAGACCTGAGCTATCGAGCAGATTTCAAAGGAACAAGATCTTCCTGTCTTTAAATCAGTCCAGATTGGAATGCATAGAAAGAACGGTTTGCAGAAAAATGCAAGTGAAGTCTGTGTTGTGTGATTATTTTATTAAGTTTATAATGCTGTTTAGCAAATGTTTTTGTTCATTTACCTTAGTTTAATTATATATTCTGTGTTGTGTGATTATTTTATTAGGTTTATAATGCTGTTTAGCATTTAAAGTCTTCATTTCAAAGCTTTAAAAATAATATATTAGGTGTTACTTATGACAATTTTGAGAGTTGCCTGGTACCTATCTCCCTCACTTCCCATTGACTTACATTATAAACTGAGTTTCAATTTACAACGGTTTCAATTTACAACCATTGCTTCTGGAACCTAACCCCAGCGTAAACTGAGGGCTACCTGTATAAGCTAATGCAAGAGAGGGAAAAACACATGCTGCTGACCTTTATTGATAACTGATTGCTGAAATACAGTAATTCTAAGCAAAGCTGGCTACCTTTTCTCATGGATTGCAAAATATACTTATTTGTCTTCTGAGATGAGACAAGAAGTTTTTGGAAACCGACTTATCGATTTGGTCATTTTTGGTGATGTATAATTGTTCTAATTTTTGATATTTAAATCAAAAGTATTTGGTAAAGTATAAAAGGTTGCTAATTACAGGTAAATGTCTGATAGACTTAAAGAGCATTATTTATATTTTAGAATTATATTCATAGCCCTCTATAGTGTTAAGCTTGCCTTTTTGTATGCTAAATGTTTAAAACAAACATCCACTGTTGCTGTAGGTAGCAGATTTAAAGAAATAAATTGTATTTTAACCTTGTATTCATAACCTGTGTATTTTAAATTAATCCTAAATGCTAAGTTGTTTATCTTTGCAAATATAGATATATATCTTCGAATTTGTCTTAACTGTATGTAACTAAGAATTTATTTCAGCTTAGAGAAATTGGCATAGGAATTGGTTGTTTACACAAATAATATATACAACTCTCTGGTATTTCAATTAGAGTGTATATTGTCCTATTGTTTAACTAAGCACTCTTAAAATTGTACCAGTCTGAAGGTTAGTGGCTTATATCTCAGTCTCATTGTGATATTTTAAATGCAACTCTGATTTGGGAGGCTATTGTGAATAAGGCAACTTTTATGAACTTTGCATAGCATATTTTAATAGTTTTAAACGTGTATAGTATTGACTCATACTCTGATTCCTACAAATGTACTTCAGTGTGTCTATAAATATTAACTAATAAAAATAATTCAGGAATTTATATTAAATTTATTGTCTTAGTATATGCATTTTTATTGGGGGTATATTTTAAAGAATAATTATTAAATATATTGTGTTATAACCCAGCCATATACTGACATATTATTTGGAGGCATTGCATGAGATATTATTATTTATCACATTGACATAATATATTTGTAATAAATAGAAATTATTATTAAAAAAAAAATAATCTAAAAAAAAGAGAATTATTATTTTTTTTTATTGTGATTAAATATTTCAGAGTTAATATTAATATCTTGAAATATTATTAAAAAATTAATTTTGAAAAATTGATGAAATTAATTTTTCATATTTCAAAATTGATATTAATATTCTGAAAATATATATATTTTTTAAAAAATTGATGGAATATTAATTTTTCATATTTCTAAATTTATATTAATATTTTTTTTTTAAATATAATTTTTTTTCCCCTCTCTCTTATTGATCAAAATTGTATTAGCGTTTTTATCTTATTAAGTACAACGCTAAAATAACTATGTCTTAAGCAAAAATTAACGCTAGAATTTCTGTATATGATGAAATTGTGCCCTCCCCAAGATCCTCTGTTCATGAAATGGTTCAAGCAAAAACTCTCAAATTCGAAGCCATGAACCACCTTATGACTAGAATTGATATGGGAGATGATGTCCACATGTATATTAAGGGGTGTAAAGCTAAGGCTAAAGATTTAGTTAAAGATATGTGGGTTGAAGATGATGAATTATTAAATGCACGGAACTTAGAGGGCGTGATGAATTAATTTTCAAAACTTGGCCGATCCTAATGTATTTGAGCTGTGAGATGTCTAGCCAAATGTCAGGACAAGACAGACAATTAGGACGGCTAAGGGATGAAAATGATTCATTACGAGAATTTGAAGAAGCCTTTATTCACGGAAAGGTAGAGGTTCTAGAAGCTAATAAAAAGGTTTCTGACTTAAATAAATATAATCAGGAATTAGTGGCTGAATTTAAAGCTTTAGAAGAAGAATATGAAAAATGCCAAAATAAAAATAAAAATTTAAAAGCTAGATATTGTGAGGCTGAAAAAGGATATGAACAAGAAATAAATGAATTAAAAAGACAAATCAGCAGTAATAAGGAACCTTTAAGTAATAGCGCTAATGCTGAAATGATTAACTCAATTAAGGACAATATATTGTGTTATAACCCAGCCATATACTGACAAGAATTTATACCAGGAATCCAACAAACAGTTTTTAAATCATGTCCAAAAATATCACAATTATGGTCCAAATTAAATTTTTGGTACAACAAACTTTTTTCGGATCATTTCAAGATTAATGGTAGATATATTTTTTTCTGACAGATTCAGCAATTATTAGACCAAACTACTATCAGCTAGATTACGAGTTTTGTGTTATGGCTGACTCGTTACTAACTTGCAAGTTATTTCCACCTCTCACCTTTAATAGCGCTGCTATTATAGGTTTGCAAAAAAACGGCATTTTGTGGGCGATATAGCAGCGTTGAGCTCCATACCGAAAACAAATACCAGCGCTGTTTTGGCGTGCTCGTGCACTATTTCCCCATAGATATCAATGGGGAGAGCCGGCTAAAAAAAAAAAAACGTAACACCTGCAATGACGGAGCGTAAAGCTCTGTAACACAGCCCCATTGATGCCTATGGGGAAAGAAAATGTATGTTTAAACCTAACAACCTAACATAAACCCCCCTAATCTGCCGCCCCCAACATTGCCGACACCTCCATTACACTTATTAACCCCTAATCTGCCACCGCCAATGTCGCCGCCGCCACCTACCTACACTTATTAACCCCTAATCTGCCGCCGCCACCTACATAAATTTATTAACACATAATCTGCCACCCCAATGTTGCTGCCACCTACATAAATTTATTAACCCCTAATCTTCCGCCCCCAACATACTTAAGTTATTAACCCTAAACCTCTAGCCTCCCACACCACTAACACCAAATAAATATATTAAAGGGACACTGTACCCAAAAAATGTATTTCGTGATTCAGATTGAGCATGAAATTTTAAGCAACTTTCTAATTTACTCCTATTATCCATTTTTCTTCGTTCTTTTGCTATCATTATTTGAAAAAGAAGGCATCTAAGCTTTTTTTTGGTTTCAGTACTCTGGACAGCACTATTTTATTGGTGGATGAATTTATCCACCAATCAGCAAGGACAACCCAGGTTGTTCACCAAAAATGGGCCGGCATTTAAACTTACATTCTTGAATTTCAAATAAAGATACCAAGAGAATGAAGACAATTTGATAATAGGAGTAAATTAGAAAGTTGCTTAAAATATCATGCTCAATCTGAATCACAAAAGAAACATTTTGGGTACAGTGTCCCTTTAACTCCTAAACCTAAGTCTAACCCTAACCCTAACTTTAATATAATTAAAATAAATCTAAATAAAGCCTACTATTAATAACTAAATAATTGCTATTTAAAACTAAATACTTACCTGTAAAATAAACCCTAAGATAGTTACAATATAACTAATAGTTACATTGTAGCTATTTTACGGCTAGATTACGAGTTTTGCGGTATGAGTAAAAAAGCAGTGTTAAGGCTCATAACGCTGGTTTTTCACTCCCGCTGGTTTTACAAGCCTTGCAGGTTTAGGGGCACTGCACACTTTTTTGGCGTACCGGTACCGCAAATTAATTTACGCAATTTGCGTAAAGTCTTTTTTCAATGGGACTTCATTAGCACAGGTATTACAAGCTTTTTCTGAGAGGCCAATTGATCGGTACAGCCTATCCCGGAAGATTTGTAACGCAATCTAAAGTCAGTAGTTATGAGTTTTACGCTACAAAGATGTAGCATAAAACTCATAACTAAAGTGTTAAAAAGTACACTAACACCCATAAACTACCTATTAACCCCTAAACCGAGGACCTCCAGCATCACAAACACTAAAATATAATTATTAACCCCTAATCTGCCGCTCCAGACATCGCCGCCACTACAGGGAGTGCAGAATTATTAGGCAAATGAGTATTTTGATCACATCATCCTCTTTATGCATGTTGTCTTACTCCAAGCTGTATAGGCTCGAAAGCCTACTATCAATTAAGCATATTAGGTGATGTGCATCTCTGTAATGAGAAGGGGTGTGGTCTAATGACATCAACACCCTATATCAGGTGTGCATAATTATTAGGCAACTTCCTTTCCTTTGGTAAAATGGGTCAAAAGAAGGACTTGACAGGCTCAGAAAAGTCAAAAATAGTGAGATATCTTGCAGAGGGATGCAGCACTCTTAAAATTGCAAAGCTTCTGAAGCGTGATCATCGAACAATCAAGCGTTTCATTCAAAATAGTCAACAGGGTCGCAAGAAGCGTGTGGAAAAACCAAGGCGCAAAATAACTGCCCATGAACTGAGAAAAGTCAAGCGTGCAGCTGCCAAGATGCCACTTGCCACCAGTTTGGCCATATTTCAGAGCTGCAACATCACTGGAGTGCCCAAAAGCACAAGGTGTGCAATACTCAGAGACATGGCCAAGGTAAGAAAGGCTGAAAGACGACCACCACTGAACAAGACACACAAGCTGAAACGTCAAGACTGGGCCAAGAAATATCTCAAGACTGATTTTTCTAAGGTTTTATGGACTGATGAAATGAGAGTGAGTCTTGATGGGCCAGATGGATGGGCCCGTGGCTGGATTGGTAAAGGGCAGAGAGCTCCAGTCCGACTTAGACGCCAGCAAGGTGGAGGTGGAGTACTGGTTTGGGCTGGTATCATCAAATATGAGCTTGTGGGGCCTTTTCGGGTTGAGGATGGAGTCAAGCTCAACTCCCAGTCCTACTGCCAGTTTCTGGAAGACACCTTCTTCAAGCAGTTGTACAGGAAGAGGTCTGCATCCTTCAAGAAAAACATGCAGGACAATGCTCCATCACACGCGTCCAAGTACTCCACAGCGTGGCTGGCAAGAAAGGGTATAAAAGAAGAAAATCTAATGACATGGCCTCCTTGTTCACCTGATCTGAACCCCATTGAGAACCTGTGGTCCATCATCAAATGTGAGGGAAAACAGTACACCTCTCTGAACAGTGTCTGGGAGGCTGTGGTTGCTGCTGCACGCAATGTTGATGGTGAACAGATCAAAACACTGACAGAATCCATGGATGGCAGGCTTTTGAGTGTCCTTGCAAAGAAAGGTGGCTATATTGGTCACTGATTTGTTTTAGTTTTGTTTTTGAATGTCAGAAATGTATATTTGTGAATGTTGAGATGTTATATTGGTTTCACTGGTAAAAATAAATAATTGAAATGGGTATATATTTGTTTTTTGTTAAGTTGCCTAATAATTATGCACAGTAATAGTCACCTGCACACACAGATATCCCCCTAAAATAGCTAAAACTAAAAACAAACTAAAAACTACTTCCAAAAATATTCAGCTTTGATATTAATGAGTTTTTTGGGTTCATTGAGAACATGGTTGTTGTTCAATAATAAAATTAATTGTCAAAAATACAACTTGCCTAATAATTCTGCACTCCCTGTATAATAAACATATTAACCCCTAAACTGCCGCATCCCTGCATCACAAACATGAACAGCACACATATCTCTTACATGACGTGACAGCGCATACACAGCACAAATATCTCTTACATGACGTGACAGCGCATACACAGCACAAATATCTTACATGACGTGACAGCGCATGCACAGCACAAATATCTTACATGACGTGACAGTGCATACACAGCACAAATATCTCTTACATGACGTGACAGCGCATACACAGCACAAATATCTTACATGACGTGACAGCGCATGCACAGCACAAATATCTTACATGACGTGACAGCGCATACACAGCACAAATATCTCTTACATGACAGCACAAATATCTCTTACATGACGTGACAGCGCATGCACAGCACAAATATCTTACATGACGTGACAGCACATGCACAGCACAAATATCTCTTACATGACGTGACAGCGCATGCACAGCACAAATATCTTACATGACAGCGCATGCACAGCACAAATATCTCTTACATGACAGCACAAATATCTCTTACATGACGTGACAGCGCATGCACAGCACAAATATCTTACATGACGTGACAGCACATGCACAGCACAAATATCTTACATGACAGCGCATACACAGCACAAATATCTTACATGACGTGACAGCGTATACACAGCACAAATATCTCTTACATGACGTGACAGCGCATACACAGCACACATATCTCTTACATGATGTGACAGTGCATGCACAGCACAAATATCTCTTACATGACGTGACAGCGCATACAAGGCACAAATATCTCTTACATGATGTGACAGTGCATACACAGCACAAATATCTCTTACATGACGTGACAGCGCATGCACAGCACAAATATCTCTAATGACCAGACAGCGCATACACAGCACAAATATCTCTTACATGACGTGACAGCGCATACACAGCACAAATATCTCTTACATGACGTGACAGCGCATGCACAGCACAAATATCTCTTACATGACAGCGCATGCACAGCACAAATATCTCTTACATGACGTGACAGCGCATACACAGCACAAATATCTTACATGACGTGACAGTGCATGCACAGCACAAATATCTCTTACATGACGTGACAGTGCATGCACAGCACAAATATCTTACATGACGTGACAGCGCATACACAGCACAAATATCTTACATGACGTGACAGCACATGCACAGCACAAATATCTCTTACATGACGTGACAGTGCATGCACAGCACAAATATCTTACATGACGTGACAGTGCATGCACAGCACAAATATCTCTTACATGACGTGACAGTGCATGCACAGCACAAATATCTTACATGACGTGACAGCGCATACACAGCACAAATATCTTACATGACGTGGCAGCACATGCACAGCACAAATATTTCTAACATGACAGCACATGCACAGCACAAATATCTCTTACATGACAGCGCATGCATAGCACAAATATCTCTTACATGACGTGACAGCGCATACACAGCACAAATATCTTACATGACGTGACAGCGCATGCACAGCACAAATATCTCTTACATGACGTGACAGCGCATTCACAGCACAAATACCTTACATGACGTGACAGCGCATACACAGCACAAATATCTCTTACATGACGTGACAGCACAAATATTTCTTACATGACAGCGCATGCACAGCACAAATATCTCTTACATGACGTGACAGCGCATGCACAGCACAAATATCTCTTACATGACGTGACAGCGCATTCACAGCACAAATACCTTACATGACGTGACAGCGCATACACAGCACAAATATCTTACATGACGTGACAGCACAAATATTTCTTACATGACAGCGCATGCACAGCACAAATATCTCTTACATGACGTGACAGCGCATGCATAGCACAAATATCTCTTACATGACGTGACAGCGCATGCACAGCACAAATATCTCTTACATGACGTGACAACACATGCACAGCACAAATATCTCTTACATGACGTGACAGCGCATACACAGCACAAATATCTCTTACATGACGTGACAGCGCATACATAGCACAAATATCTCTTACATGACGTGACAGCGCATACACAGCACAAATACCTTACATGACGTGACAGCGCATACACAGCACAAATATCTCTTACATGACGTGACAGCGCATACACAGCACAAATATCTTACATGACGTGACAGCGCATGCAAAGCACAAATATCTTACATGACGTGACAGCGCATACACAGCACAAATATCTCTTACATGACGTGACAGCGCATACACAGCACAAATATCTTACAAGACGTGACAGTGCATGCACAGCACAAATATCTTACATGACGTGACAGCGCATGCACAGCACAAATATCTCTTACATGACAGCACAAATATCTCTTACATGACGTGACAGCGCATGCACAGCACAAATATCTTACATGACGTGACAGCGCATGCACAGCACAAATATCTCTTACATGACGTGACAGCGCATGCACAGCACAAATATCTTACATGACAGCGCATGCACAGCACAAATATCTCTTACATGACAGCACAAATATCTCTTACATGACGTGACAGCGCATGCACAGCACAAATATCTTACATGACGTGACAGCACATGCACAGCACAAATATCTTACATGACAGCGCATACACAGCACAAATATCTTACATGACGTGACAGCGCATACACAGCACAAATATCTCTTACATGACGTGACAGTGCATGCACAGCACAAATATCTTACATGACGTGACAGTGCATGCACAGCACAGGGCTGACGTGACAGCGCATACACAGCACAAATATCTCTTACATGATGTGACAGTGCATACACAGCACAAATATCTCTTACATGATGTGACAGTGCATAGCACAGCACAAATATCTCTTACATGACGTGACAGCGCATGCACAGCACAAATATCTTACATGACGTGACAGCACATGCACAACACAAATATTTCTTACATGACAGCGCATGCATAGCACAAATATCTCTTACATGACGTGACAGCGCATGCATAGCACAAATATCTCTTACATGACGTGACAGCGCATGCACAGCACAAATATCTCTTACATGACGTGACAACACATGCACAGCACAAATATCTCTTACATGACGTGACAGCGCATACACAGCACAAATATCTCTTACATGACGTGACAGCGCATACACAGCAAATATCTCTTACATGACGTGACGCGCATACACAGCACAAATACCTTACATGACGTGACAGCGCATACACAGCACAAATATCTCTTACATGACGTGACAGCGCATACACAGCACAAATATCTTACATGACGTGACAGCGCATGCAAAGCACAAATATCTTACATGACGTGACAGCGCATACACAGCACAAATATCTCTTACATGACGTGACAGCGCATACACAGCACAAATATCTTACAAGACGTGACAGTGCATGCACAGCACAAATATCTTACATGACGTGACAGCGCATGCACAGCACAAATATCTCTTACATGACAGCACAAATATCTCTTACATGACGTGACAGCGCATGTACAGCACAAATATCTTACATGACGTGACAGCACATGCACAGCACAAATATCTCTTACATGACGTGACAGCGCATGCACAGCACAAATATCTTACATGACAGCGCATGCACAGCACAAATATCTCTTACATGACAGCACAAATATCTCTTACATGACGTGACAGCGCATGCACAGCACAAATATCTTACATGACGTGACAGCACAAGCACAGCACAAATATCTGACATGACAGCGCATACACAGCACAAATATCTTAAATGACGTGACAGCGCATACACAGCACAAATATCTCTTACATGACGTGACAGCGCATACACAGCACAAATATCTCTTACATGATGTGACAGTGCATGCACAGCACAAATATCTCTTACATGACGTGACAGCGCATACACAGCACAAATATCTCTTACATGATGTGACAGTGCATACACAGCACAAATATCTCTTACATGACGTGACAGCGCATGCACAGCACAAATATCTCTTACATGATGTGACAGTGCATTCACAGCACAAATATCTCTTACATGACGTGACAGCGCATACACAGCACAAATATCTCTTACATGACCAGACAGCGCATACACAGCACAAATATCTCTTACATGACGTGACAGCGCATACACAGCACAAATATCTCTTACATGACGTGACAGCGCATGCACAGCACAAATATCTCTTACATGACAGCGCATGCACAGCACAAATATCTCTTACATGACGTGACAGCGCATACACAGCACAAATATCTACATGACGTGACAGTGCATGCACAGCACAAATAACTCTTACATGACGTGACATGCATGCACAGCACAAATATCTTACATGACGTGACAGTGCATGCACAGCACAAATATCTTACATGACGTGACAGCGCATACACAGCACAAATATCTTACATGACGTGACAGCACATGCACAGCACAAATATCTCTTACATGACGTGACAGCGCATGCACAGCACAAATATCTCTTACATGACGTGACAGTGCATGCACAGCACAAATATCTTACATGACGTGACAGTGCATGCACAGCACAAATATCTCTACATGACGTGACAGCGCATACACAGCACAAATATCTTACATGACGTGGCAGCATGCACAGCACAAATATCTTCTAACATGACAGCACATGCACAGCACAAATATCTCTTACATGACAGCGCATGCACAGCACAAATATCTCTTACATGACGTGACAGCGCATACACAGCACAAATATCTTACATGACGTGACAGCGCATGCACAGCACAAATATCTTACATGACGTGACAGTGCATACACAGCACAAATATTCTTACATGACGTGACAGCGCATGCACAGCACAAATATCTCTTACATGACGTGACAGCGCATGCACAGCACAAATATCTCTTACATGACGTGACAGCGCATACACAGCACAAATATCTCTTACATGACGTGACAGCGCATACACAGCACAAATATCTCTTACATGACGTGACAGCGCATGCACAGCACAAATATCTCTTACATGACGTGACAACACATGCACAGCACAAATATCTCTTACATGACGTGACAGCGCATACACAGCACAAATATCTCTTACATGACGTGACAGCGCATACACAGCACAAATATCTCTTACATGACGTGACAGCGCATACACAGCACAAATACCTTACATGACGTGACAGCGCATACACAGCACAAATATCTCTTACATGACGTGACAGCGCATACACAGCACAAATATCTCTTACATGAACGTGACAAGCAGCATGCACAGCACAAATATCTCTTACATGACGTGACAAGCACATGCACAGCACAAATATCTCTTACATGACGTGACAACACTGCACAGCACAAATATCTCTTACATGATGTGACAAGCGCATACACAGCACAAATATCTCTTACATGACGTGACAGAGCGCATACACAGCACAAATATCTCTTACATGACGTGACAAGCAGCATGCACAGCACAAATATCTCTTACATGACGTGACAAGCACATGCACAGCACAAATATCTCTTACATGACGTGACAGCGCATACACAGCACAAATATCTTACATGACGTGACAGGCAGCAAATAACTCTTACATGACGTGACAGCGCATACACAGCACAAATATCTTACATGACGTGACAGCGCATACACAGCACAAATATCTTACATGACCGAGACCAGCACATAGCACAGCACAAAATATCTCTTACATGACAGCGCATGCACAGCACAAATATCTTACATGACAGCGCATGCACAGCACAAATATCTCTTACATGACGTGACAGCGCATAGCACAGCACAAATATCTTACATGACGTGACAGTGCATGCACAGCACAAATATCTTACATGACGTGACAGCGCATACACAGCACAAATATCTTACATGACGTGACAGCGCATACACAGCACAAATATCTTACATGACGTGACAGCGCATGCACAGCACAAATATCTTACATGACGTGACAGCGGCATGCACAGCACAAATATCTCTTACATGACGTGACAGCAGCATACACAGCACAAATATCTCTTACATGACGTGACAGCGCATGCACAGCACAAATATCTCTTACATGACGTGGACAGCGCATGCACAGCACAAATATCTCTTACATGACGTGACAGCGCATACACAGCACAAATATCTCTTACATGACGTGACAGCGCATACACAGCACAAATATCTCTTACATGACGCGACAGCGCATACACAGCACAAATATCTCTTACATGACGTGACAGCGCATACACAGCACAAATATCTCTTACATGACGTGACAGCAGCATGCACAGCACAAATATCTCTTACATGACGTGACAGCACATACACAGCACAAATATCTCTTACATGACGTGACAGCGCATACACAGCACAAATATCTCTTACATGACGTGACAGCGCATACACAGCACAAATATCTCTTACATGACGTGACAGCGCATACACAGCACAAATATCTCTTACATGACGTGACAGCGCATGCACAGCACAAATATCTCTACATGACGTGACAGGCATACACAGCACAAATATCTCTTACATGACGTGACAGCAGCATGCACAGCACAAATATCTCTTACATGACGTGACAGCAGCATGCACAGCACAAATATCTCTTACATGACGCGACAGCGCATACACAGCACAAATATCTCTTACATGACGTGACAGCGCATAGCACAGCACAAATATCTCTTACATGACGTGACAGCGCATGCACAGCACAAATATCTCTTACATGACGTGACAGCGCATACACAGCACAAATATCCTTACATGACGTGACAGCACATGCACAGCACAAATATCTTACATGACGTGACAGCGCATGCACAGCACAAATATCTTTACATGACGTGACAGTGCATGCACAGCACAAATATCTTACATGACGTGACAGCTGCATGCACAGCACAAATATCTCTTACATGACGTGACAGCGCATAGCACAGCACAAATATCTCTTACATGACCGTGACAGCGCATACACAGCACAAATATCTCTTACATGACGTGACAAGCACTGCACAGCACAAATATCTCTTACATGACGTGACAGCGCATAGCACAGCACAAATATCTCTTACATGACCTACAGCGCATGCACAGCACAAATATCTCTTACATGACGTGACAGCGCATACACAGCACAAATATCCTTACATGACGTGACAGCGCATAGCACAGCACAAATATCTCTTACATGACGTGACAGCGCATACACAGCACAAATATCTCTTACATGACGTGACAGCGCATGCACAGCACAAATATCTCTTACATGACGTGACAGCGCATGCACAGCACAAATATCTCTTACATGACGTGACAGCGCATACACAGCACAAATATCTCTTACATGACGTGACAGCGCATACACAGCACAAATATCTCTTACATGACGTGACAGCGCATGCACAGCACAAATATCTCTTACATGACGTGACAGCGCATGCACAGCACAAATATCTCTTACATGACGTGACAGCGCATACACAGCACAAATATCTCTTACATGACGTGACAGCGCATACACAGCACAAATACCTTACATGACGTGACAGCGCATACACAGCACAAATATCTCTTACATGACGTGACAGCGCATACACAGCACAAATATCTCTTACATGACGTGACAGCGCATGCACAGCACAAATATCTCTTACATGACGTGACAGCGCATACACAGCACAAATATCTCTTACATGACCAGACAGCGCATACACAGCACAAATATCTCTTACATGACGTGACAGCGCATACACAGCACAATATCTCTTACATGACCAGACAGCGCATACACAGCACAAATATCTCTTACATGACGTGACAGCGCATGCACAGCACAAATATCTCTTACATGACGTGACAGCGCATACACAGCACAAATATCTCTTACATGACCAGACAGCACATACACAGCACAAATATCTCTTACATGACGTGACAGCGCATGCACAGCACAAATATCTCTTACATGACCAGACAGCAGCATACACAGCACAAATATCTCTTACATGACCAGACAGGCGCATACACAGCACAAATATCTCTTACATGACGTGACAGCGCATACACAGCACAAATATCTTCTTACAGTGACAGCACATACACAGCACAAATATCTCTTACATGACCTGACAGCACATACACAGCACAAATATCTCTTACATGACGGAGCGCATACACAGCACAAATATCTCTTACATGACCGTGACAGCGCATACACAGCACAAATATCTCTTACATGACGTGACAGCGCATACACAGCACAAATATCTCTTACATGACCTGACAGCGCATACACAGCACAAATATCTCTTACATGACCGTGACAGCACATACACAGCACAAATATCTCTTACATGACGTGACAGCACATGCACAGCACAAATATCTCTTACATGACGTGACAGCACATAGCACAGCACAAATATCTCTTACATGACCAGACAGCGCATACACAGCACAAATATCTCTTACATGACGTGACAACACATGCACAGCACAAATATCTCTTACATGACCTGACAGCAGCATACACAGCACAAATATCTCTTACATGACGTGACAGCGCATACACAGCACAAATATCTCTTACATGACGTGACAGCGCATACACAGCACAAATACTCTTACATGACCTGACAGCGCATACACAGCACAAATATCTCTTACATGACGTGACAAGCAGCATGCACAGCACAAATATCTCTTACATGACGCTGACAGCGCATACACAGCACAAATATCTCTTACATGACGTGACAGCGCATACACAGCACAAATATCTCTTACATGACCGTGACAGCGCATACACAGCACAAATATCTCTTACATGACGTGACAGCAGCATGCACAGCACAAATATCTCTTACATGACCGAGACAGCGAATACACAGCACAAATATCTCTTACATGACCAGGACAGCAGCATACACAGCACAAATATCTCTTACATGACGTGGACAGCACATGCACAGCACAAATATCTCTTACATGACGTGACAGCGCATACACAGCACAAATATCTCTTACATGACGTGACAGCGCATACACAGCACAAATATCTCTTACATGACGTGACAGCGCATGCACAGCACAAATATCTTACATGACAGCGCATGCACAGCACAAATATCTCTTACATGACAGCACAAATATCTCTTACATGACGTGACAGCGCATGCACAGCACAAATATCTTACATGACGTGACAGCACATGCACAGCACAAATATCTTACATGACAGCGCATACACAGCACAAATATCTTACATGACGTGACAGCGCATACACAGCACAAATATCTCTTACATGACGTGACAGCGCATACACAGCACACATATCTCTTACATGATGTGACAGTGCATGCACAGCACAAATATCTCTTACATGACGTGACAGCGCATACACAGCACAAATATCTCTTACATGATGTGACAGTGCATACACAGCACAAATATCTCTTACATGACGTGACAGCGCATGCACAGCACAAATATCTCTTACATGATGTGACAGTGCATGCACAGCACAAATATCTCTTACATGACGTGACAGCGCATACACAGCACAAATATCTCTAATGACCAGACAGCGCATACACAGCACAAATATCTCTTACATGACGTGACAGCGCATACACAGCACAAATATCTCTTACATGACGTGACAGCGCATGCACAGCACAAATATCTCTTACATGACAGCGCATGCACAGCACAAATATCTCTTACATGACGTGACAGCGCATACACAGCACAAATATCGTACATGACGTGACAGTGCATGCACAGCACAAATATCTCTTACATGACGTGACAGTGCATGCACAGCACAAATATCTTACATGACGTGACAGTGCATGCACAGCACAAATATCTTACATGACGTGACAGTGCATGCACAGCACAAATATCTTACATGACGTGACAGCGCATACACAGCACAAATATCTTACATGACGTGACAGCACATGCACAGCACAAATATCTCTTACATGACGTGACAGCGCATGCACAGCACAAATATCTTACATGACGTGACAGTGCATGCACAGCACAAATATCTTACATGACGTGACAGTGCATGCACAGCACAAATATCTTACATGACGTGACAGCGCATACACAGCACAAATATCTTACATGACGTGGCAGCACATGCACAGCACAAATATCTCTTACATGACAGCAGCATGCAAAGCACAAATATCTCTTACATGACGTGACAGCGCATGCACAGCACAAATATCTTACATGACGTGACAGCGCATGCACAGCACAAATATCTCTTACATGACGTGACAGCGCATTCACAGCACAAATACCTTACATGACGTGACAGCGCATACACAGCACAAATATCTCTTACATGACGTGACAGCGCATACACAGCACAAATATTTCTTACATGACAGCGCATGCACAGCACAAATATCTCTTACATGACGTGACAGCGCATGCATAGCACAAATATCTCTTACATGACGTGACAAGCGCATACACAGCACAAATATCTTACATGACGTGACAGCGCATACACAGCACAAATATCTCTTACATGACGTGACAGCGCATGCACAGCACAAATATCTCTTACATGACGTGACAACACATGCACAGCACAAATATCTCTTACATGACGTGACAGCGCATACACAGCACAAATATCTCTTACATGACGTGACAGCGCATACACAGCACAAATATCTCTTACATGACGTGACAGCGCATACACAGCACAAATATCTCTTACATGACGTGACAGCGCATACACAGCACAAATACCTTACATGACGTGACAGCGCATACACAGCACAAATATCTCTTAAATGACGTGACAACACATGCACAGCACAAATATCTCTTACATGACGTGACAACACATGCACAGCACAAATATCTCTTACATGACGTGACAACACGTGCACAGCACAAATATCTCTTACATGACGTGACAGCGCATACACAGCACAAATATCTCTTACATGACGTGACAGCGCATACACAGCACAAATATCTCTTACATGACGTGACAACACATGCACAGCACAAATATCTCTTACATGACGTGACAACACATGCACAGCACAAATATCTCTTACATGACGTGACAGCGCATACACAGCACAAATATCTTACATGACGTGACAGCACAAATATCTCTTACATGACGTGACAGCGCATACACAGCACAAATATCTTACATGACGTGACAGCGCATACACAGCACAAATATCTTACATGACCAGACAGCACATACACAGCACAAATATCTCTTACATGACCAGACAGCGCATACACAGCACAAATATCTTACATGACGTGACAGCACATGCACAGCACAAATATCTCTTACATGACGTGACAGCACATACACAGCACAAATATCTCTTACATGACGTGACAGCGCATACACAGCACACATATCTCTTACATGACCTGACAGCGCATACACAGCACAAATATCTCTTACATGACCTGACAGCACATACACAGCACAAATACCTTACATGACGTGACAGCGCATACACAGCACAAATATCTCTAATGACCAGACAGCACATACACAGCACAAATATCTCTTACATGACGTTACAACACATACACAGCACAAATATCTCTTACATGACGTGACAACACATACACAGCACAAATATCTCTTACATGACGCGACAGCGCATGCACAGCACAAATATCTCTTACATGACGTGACAGCACATGCACAGCACAAATATCTCTTACATGACGTGACAACACATGCACAGCACAAATATCTCTTACATGACGCAACAGCGCATACACAGCACAAATATCTCTTACATGACGTGACAGCGCATACACAGCACAAATATCTCTTACATGACGTGACAGCGCATGCACAGCACAAATATCTCTTACATGACGTGACAGCGCATACACAGCACAAATATCTCTTACATGACGTGACAGCGCATACACAGCACAAATATCTCTTACATGACGTGACAGCGCACACACAGCACAAATATCTCTTACATGACGTGACAGCGCATACACAGCACAAATATCTCTTACATGACGTGACAGCGCATGCACAGCACAAATATCTCTTACATGACGTGACAACACAAATATCTCTTACATGACGTGACAGCACATGCACAGCACAAATATCTCTTACATGACGTGACAACACATGCACAGCACAAATATCTCTTACATGACGCGACAGCGCATACACAGCACAAATATCTCTTACATGACGTGACAGCGCATGCACAGCACAAATATCTCTTACATGACGTGACAGCGCATACACAGCACAAATATCTCTTACATGACGTGACAGCGCATACACACAGCACAAATATCTCTTACATGACGTGACAGCACATGCACAGCACAAATATCTTACATGACCAGACAGCACATACACAGCACAAATATCTCTTACATGACCAGACAGCGCATACACAGCACAAATATCTTACATGACGTGACAGCACATGCACAGCACAAATATCTCTTACATGACGTGACAGCGCATACACAGCACAAATATCTCTTACATGACCAGACAGCGCACACACAGCACAAATATCTCTTACATGACGTGACAACACGTGCACAGCACAAATATCTCTTACATGACGTGACAGCGCATGCACAGCACAAATATCTCTTACATGACCAGACAGCGCACACACAGCACAAATATCTCTTACATGACGTGACAGCGCATACACAGCACACATATATCTTACATGACGTGACAGCGCATGCACAGCACAAATATCTCTTACATGACCAGACATCGCATACACAGCACAAATATCTCTTACAAGACGTGACAGCACATGCACAGCACAAATATCTCTTACATGACCAGACAGCACATACACAGCACAAATATCTCTTACATGACCAGACAGCGCACACACAGCACAAATATCTCTTACATGACGTGACAGCGCATACACAGCACAAATATCTCTTACATGACCAGACAGCGCACACACAGCACAAATATCTCTTACATGACCTGACAGCGCATGCACAGCACAAATATCTCTTACATGACCAGACAGCGCACACACAGCACAAATATCTCTTACATGACCTGACAGCGCATACACAGCACAAATATCTCTTACATGACCTGACAGCATGCACAGCACAAATATCTCTTACATGACCAGACAGCGCACACACAGCACAAATATCTCTTACATGACCAGACAGCGCACACACAGCACAAATATCTCTTACATGACGTGACAGCGCATACACAGCACAAATATCTCTTACATGACCAGACAGCGCATACACAGCACAAATATCTCTTACATGACGTGACAGCGCATACACAGCACAATATCTCTTACATGACCAGACAGCGCATACACAGCACAAATATCTCTTACATGACGTGACAGCGCATGCACAGCACAAATATCTCTTACATGACGTGACAGCGCATACACAGCACAAATATCTCTTACATGACCTGACAGCACATACACAGCACAAATATCTCTTACATGACGTGACAGCGCATGCACAGCACAAATATCTCTTACATGACCAGACAGCACATACACAGCACAAATATCTCTTACATGACCAGACAGCGCATACACAGCACAAATATCTCTTACATGACGTGACAGCGCATACACAGCACAAATATCTCTTACATGACAGCACATACACAGCACAAATATCTCTTACATGACCTGACAGCACATACACAGCACAAATATCTCTTACATGACAGCGCATACACAGCACAAATATCTCTTACATGACCAGACAGCACATACACAGCACAAATATCTCTTACATGACCAGACAGCGCATACACAGCACAAATATCTCTTACATGACCAGACAGCGCACTACACCAGCACAAATATCTCTTACATGACCAGACAGCACATACACAGCACAAATATCTCTTACATGACGTGACAGCACATGCACAGCACAAATATCTCTTACATGACGTGACAGCACATACACAGCACAAATATCTCTTACATGACCAGACAGCACATACACAGCACAAATATCTCTTACATGACGTGACAACACATACACAGCACAAATATCTCTTACATGACCAGACAGCACATACACAGCACAAATATCTCTTACATGACGTGACAGCGCATACACAGCACAAATATCTCTTACATGACGCGACAGCGCATACACAGCACAAATATCTCTTACATGACCAGACAGCACATACACAGCACAAATATCTCTTACATGACCAGACAGCACATACACAGCACAAATATCTCTTACATGACGCGACAGCGCATACACAGCACAAATATCTCTTACATGACCAGACAACACATGCACAGCACAAATATCTCTTACATGACGTGACAGCGCATACACAGCACAAATATCTCTTACATGACCAGACAGCACATACACAGCACAAATATCTCTTACATGACCAGACAGCGCATACACAGCACAAATATCTCTTACATGACCAGACAGCGCATACACAGCACAAATATCTCTTACATGACGTGACAGCACATGCACAGCACAAATATCTCTTACATGACAGCGCATACACAGCACAAATATCTCTTACATGACCAGACAGCGCATACACAGCACAAATATCTCTTACATGACCAGACAGCGCATACACAGCACAAATATCTCTTACATGACGTGACAGCACATGCACAGCACAAATATCTCTTACATGACCAGACAGCACATACACAGCACAAATATCTCTTACATGACAGACAGCGCATACACAGCACAAATATCTCTTACATGACCTGACAGCGCATACACAGCACAAATATCTCTTACATGACGTGACAGCGCATACACAGCACAAATATCTCTTACATGACGTGACAGCGCATACACAGCACAAATATCTCTTACATGACGTGACAGCGCACACACAGCACAAATATCTCTACATGACCTGACAGCACATACACAGCACAAATATCTCTTACATGACCAGACAGCACATACACAGCACAAATATCTCTTACATGACCTGACAGCGCATACACAGCACAAATATCTCTTACATGACGTGACAGCGCATACACAGCACAAATATCTCTTACATGACGTGACAGCGCATACACAGCACAAATATCTCTTACATGACGTGACAGCAGCATACACAGCACAAATATCTCTTACATGACGTGACAGCGCACATACACAGCACAAATATCTCTTACATGACGTGACAAGCACATGCACAGCACAAATATCTCTTACATGACGTGACAGCACATACACAGCACAAATATCTCTTACATGACGTGACAACACATGCACAGCACAAATATCTCTTGCATGACGTGACAGCGCATACACAGCACAAATATCTCTTACATGACGTGACAGCGCATACACAGCACAAATATCTTACATGACGTGACAGCGCATACACAGCACAAATATCTCTTACATGACAGCACATACACAGCACAAATATCTCTTACATGACGTGACAGCGCATACACAGCACAAATATCTCTTACATGACGTGACAGCACATACACAGCACAAATATCTCTTACATGACGTGACAGCACATGCACAGCACAAATATCTCTTACATTACGTGACAGCGCATAGCACAGCACAAATATCTCTTACATGACCGACAGCGCATGCACAGCACAAATATCTCTTACATGACGTGACAGCGCATACACAACACTGGAATACTCTACTAATAGAACCTTCTCTCTTTAGCTGCACTGAGCTCCTTGCTATTGGTAGTGGCATAAACTATACCGACTCCTATTGGTTAACGCCTCTGTCAAAATTCCTCTATGTGACACGCCTCCCTCCACATATATCAAAACAAGTTGGGCGGACGTTCCCTTAGAAATGATTGTTTATTGGAGGCAATGCATTCCTCTACAGACATTCCACAAAGATGATTGGTCAACTGTCTCTTTTTAGTGGTTCACACCTACTTTCATTGTTACGTCACAGGCTTGCAGTGTCAAAACAGCTGCATGTCTGATTGGGGAACACCGTAGATGTTGCAATACTATTGGCTACAAACAATGCCTGTCAGTGCCCTACGATCTGAGTTAGGATTGACATAGCGTGCTAGTGCCAGCACTTCTTAGTAATTGTTTTGCTGCTTTACTGATGAATTGTTCGCTGGCAACATTTCTCTAATACGCTGTTAACTGAAATAACAAGTGTTTATTTAAATACTTTTCGTTTGTGGGTGTCCATTATTACCCATGATGCACAGGAGTGTGGGCATGTAGCTTCCAGCTAGTGTTGTCAACCCCGCCCCCCTTCCTAGTCCAAGATGGCGGTCCAGGAATCAGCTGCTCAGCTCTCTATGGCTCTGAAGGTTCAGGAGTATCCAACTTTAAAGGTGTGTCACGCTGCATTACCTCTTACAGGGAGGATCAGCCCCTATAAAGAGGGGCAGCAGACTGCTCCCTAGTAGGGCTGGGGCTGTAAGAGTTAAATAACCCAAGATCCCAGATTGGATTGCAGTGTCACTACTTCAAGTGTAACATGTTCATCAATTGTAGGCTGCTGCAGCCCCTTTGTTAGTGATCTTAGACGGGTACATGAATTCCTTGGCTTCTTCATGGGGACGCAACGTAGTTTTTACTTTTTCTTCTCTGGCATCCAAGAGGTTAAGGGTGGGTGGCATCTTGGACTAGAGGGGGTGTACCTTAAATTATGCCCCCGTTGGTGTTCCTCTGCCTGTCTGCTGATCATGAGATCACAGGAAAGTACAAAAGGCATCTTCAAAGAAAATTGCTGATTTGACAGATTAACCCAATCAAGACTGTAGGGATTTAACGAGTACTGGAATAAATACTCAGTATAGTCTTGCCCCAATGTCATTTGATAAGTTCTCCCATTCATGGCATTAATAAGATACCATATATCACAGCCTATTTTAGTGTTTTCTACTCTGATACTTGACAGGTACATTCTTTCTGGGGTTAAGTAGAGAACTAATAACTCTCCATCACCTTTTGGTATTGTATATTCTTATTGCCATTTGACAACTTAACCCTTTCAAGGCTTTAGTGGCTTGTATCAGCATATGCCACTTTATTATACTAGTGATTTTGACAGATTAACTCTTTAAAGTCTAGAAGGTTGACATTTAATTAAATCTAGTGAATAACATTTTTCATTGATTTTTTTAATTTTATTTTTTTACTTTATGATATTTAAAAGATTATCCCTCTAAGGGGTTTAATAAGTTAATATCATTTTCCCTTTTACTATGGACCCTCTCTGAGTGAATGGAATAATTAGACCCAAAAATAACCTATCTTAGTGTTGACAGTGATATTTGATAGGTTAACCCCTACATGTCTGGGAAATGAATCCTAATGAAAGGTACCATTCTTCATTTTAATTATGGTTATAAAATCAGAACTAAAGATGGTTTTAGTAACAGCCAGGAATATCATTTTTAATAAAAAATGTAATAAATCTTTAATATGACATCTGTTAGGCCAGCATGAGACTTATAGCCAAGGTGAGTGGGATGCAGGACTTCATAGATTTTCTGTTTCCATTAACACTAACTGTGTATTGAATATGTTTTATTTGTAGTAAATAGAGCAATTTTAATAAACAAAAGTGTATGTGTGTATATGTATGTATATGTGTTTGTGTATAACTAATTTAGTGGTTAGAAGTATGATTTTACAGCCTTAGTAACTAGAATCCTGGAATTTTGCTGCATGTTCATATAAGAATTTAATTTTGTAATGTTTAGAAAATATTTACAAGCTTTTCCAGTCTAATGCCCGAGTGCATCAATGCGGCCTTCTAATGCAGTTGCTGTAGTTTTTTTTTTTTTTCGCTTTTGCTTTGATCTTACAACAGCGATACAGCTAAACAGCAAATGCATACTGATATATAGTATACAAAAACTGATGAGAAATCCTGGGCTTGTGTGTTTCTTTATACTGTACATACACAAACATTATTTCCCATCATATATTGTATCACACATATCTTTCTATCTTGGAATTTCCACTAGTCCTGTACAAGTAGGAAATTGCAAAGGAACATTTGTGCAATGATAAAATAATGAAAGAGATAAAGATGTAGCAGGCAAGCATTTGTGGAATAACACAGAGCTTTTTATTATTGTTCTTTTATGTCCCTTTAATGTCACTATAACATAGGATTTAAACAGGGGATGAGCAAATAGATATCATTGTCATGTGACATCAAGACAGAGACAAACCTCAGCAACATCAGTTATACATAGAGGGTCATTCAGTCCATAAAAAATCCTTAAGAGGGTTTTGTTTACCTGTACTCAAATGCCCAGCTAAGCTGTGTATGTATGTATGTGTATGTGTAATATATATATATATATATATATATATATATACATACACACACACATATGCAAGAACTTGTCACATTTACATTAGAATGTCCTTTTGTGTTGTGCAAGATATTTATTGACTGCAGTTTGCACATATTACATATCTTGTGTATTTACTGACATGTGAACTGCACAGTATCTGTTCGGGAGACTAATTGAGGCCCTCCAGATCTGCACTGCTATGCTGGTGAACTGTTTTGAAATTAATATAGTAACGCTAATGAACAAAACACATGGTTTATTTGATTTGGTAATCACTATAATAAAACTGAGTGGGTGTAAACTCTAATTTCTACTAATTATTATTTTAGTTAACTAGATCATGGCAAATATTTATCTTTGTGGTGAAATATGTAACCTTCATTTCATGCACTTTTTGCTTCATAGCAAATATTTAAACCAAGGTGCAAAACACATAAAATAACTTTAGCTGGTGGTTTTAATTATTTATATAAAATACCAAAAAGGTCACAATTTACTCTCATTTTGATAGTTAAATGCACTATAATAATAAACTATTCAAGAAGTGCTAAACCATTTTATTATTTTACTGTTGCTATACAAAGGGTGTTAAACGTAAACACAGCTCTTGAATGTATAGCAGCTGAACCAGTAAGGAAGGGCATATGTGTGTAATTGCCAGCTATTCTTCAGCTCAGAATCAGCAGTGTTTTGACAGTCTGGAGTTGACTTTATTAAAGGGACAGTCTAGTCCAAAACCATACTTTCATTATTTAGATAGGGCATGTCATTTTAAACAATTTACCAATTTACTTCTATCACCAATCTTGCTTTCTTATCTTGGTTGAAAGCTAAATCTAGGGGGTTCATATGCTAATTTCTAAGCCCTTGAAGGCCGCCTCTTAGCTCAGGGCATTTTGACAGTTTGTCTCCACTAGAGGGTGTTGGTTCATGTATTTCATATAGATAACACTGTGCTCACGCACGTGGAGTTCCTAGGAGCCAGCACATAGATTTATCAGAAAAAAATCTGCTGCTTATTTGAAATTCAGACTAGGTGTTAAATTATTGTCGTTTTTTTTATTGTGCACTTGTTAATTATGTTATTCTACTGCGTTGAGTGGTCTTTTAAATCATTTTTAGTTTTTAAAAAGATAATCTTTGTTATCCGTTCCCCAGTTTTGCATAACCAACACGGTTTTATTAATATACTTTTATCTGTGTTATTATCTTTTTATCTAAGCTTCTGCTTGCTGCCCCCTTATTTCAGTTTACTTCTTTCTTGGTTTAGAAATTAGCATATGAATCTACCTAGGTTTAGCTTTCAACAAAGAGAACAAAGCAAATTTGATGATAAAAGTAAATTGGAAAGTTGTTTTAAAGTGCCCTATCTGAATCATAAAAGTTTAATTTTGACTAGACTGTCCCTTTTTAAATGTTTATTTTTTTGTACAGGGTGATAGCACACTAAGGCTCTATTATTTTCAGGTTTATCTGTGTTGCATTGATTGATAATAAAGTTGTAATGGAATTTAAAGGTCAGTTTTTGTAACTACACTTCATTGCAAAATATCTGTATGCAGAAGAAATGTTTTAATGTAATTTTAGCACTGCCTTTTTGTTAGTGTAATTTACAAGGTTCTGCAAATCTAACGCATTTTTTGGATATATCATTTGAAAAGCCTTTTGGAACTCGTGTTCCTGGTCTCATTTGCTGTGGCCAGTTAGGGACAGCTGTAATTGAGCTTGTGCTTTGATCTAAGCCAGAGCTTGACAAACCTGGCTGCTAGGATCCCACTGGCTCCTTAAGAATAGGCCTTGGCGAACTGATTTGGAGACCCTAAGACTCCCATGGGTGCCCCCCCACCGGCCACTGCACACCGATGCCAGCCACACCTAAAAATGTAACCCAGTGCTGTTGCATCACCTCTAGGCCGAGTAGCTTGGCGTGGGCAGAATTTACCAATGGGTCTTCAGTAAGGAAGCCTAATGAATAGGGGATGAGGCCAGTGGAGACAGCGTTAGGTATGTGAGAGCAGGAAGCAGCTTGTCATTACTTATCAAATACATCAGTGCTCATGACCCAGTTGTATTTGCTTGCGCAGTGGTAAGACCAGCAAGCAGCAGCTAAATTACTGCATGTGGTCCAGATGGCTCTCGCAGCTCTTCTTGATGTGTGCTGGCAGCAACCCTGTAAAGCGAGACAGAAGAAGTAAGAGAACCTCAAGAGTTGGGTTTATATAGCACTCATTCCTACTACTAGTAATTAAAAAATTGAATTTTTAATAAGTAACAGTTAAAAAATAGACCTTTAATCAAAACAGTACCCACAAAACTGCTAATCACCTTATCCCCCTGTTTCCTAGCCGATAACTGCTCCCTCGGCTTCAGGTGACAGGGACAAGGGACAGCAAAAATTTAAAACCAAAGTATGTGCACCGAGGTGCTTACATAGAGCACAAACGCGTTTCGGCTGTGATATCAGCCTTTTTCAATGTGGCAGGACAAACTGAGGCCCGGGTGCCACCCCTTCTTATAGCACTGAACTACCGGTTCACTAACCAATCACATCTGTTCGGCAAAACCGCCCCCCATGAGTCTCCAATCATAACGTAACTACTAGGGGCGTGTGAGTAGACCGAGATCTAACTGGCTGTTAGCCGTAATATTGAGCGATGACGTGATGTATATTCTCATGTGTATGACTATAAGCCACGCCACGTTTCCTTCTCCTCTTTGCACGTCACTTGCTGGTCACATTCTAAACGGCTGAATTACATAGATGTATCTCTTTGCTTATAGTCGTACACACGAGAATATACATCACGTCATCGCTCAGTATTACGGCTAACAGCCAGTTAGATCTCGGTCTACTCACACGCCCCTAGTAGTTACGTTATGATTGGAGAATCATGGGGGCGGTTTTGCCGAACAGATGTGATTGGTTAGTGAACCGGTAGTTCAGTGCTATAAGAAGGGGTGGCACCCGGGCCTCGGTTTGTCCTGCAACATTGAAAAAGGCTGATATCACAGCCGAAACGCGTTTGTGCTCTATGTAAGCACCTCGGTGCACATACTTTGGTTTTAAATTTTTGCTGTCCCTTGTCCCTGTCACCTGAAGCCGAGGGAGCAGTTATCGGCTAGGAAACAGGGGGATAAGGTGATTAGCAGTTTTGTGGGTACTGTTTTGATTAAAGGTCTATTTTGTAACTGTTACTTATTAAAAATTCAATTTTTTAATTACTATTAGTAGGAATGAGTGCTATATAAACCCAACTCTTGAGGTTCTCTTACCTCTTCTGTCTCGCTATACTAATGTAGGGTTAGCACCGGAAATTATTTCCATTTATTCCACTTAAATACTGTACCTAGTGCCAGTTCTCTACTCCTATATTACAGCAACCCTGTAAACTCACTCATGCTTGTTACAAAGTGAGACAAACTTCTCCTACAGGGGCTTATTTGCCCTGGCGGGGGGTTGGAACAACTGCAGAGTGAAACAGGGCTGGTGGCAGTAAATTGTTTTTTTTCTTTACCACCAATTGCAGTGCCACTGCTGCTCAACTGCCTGGTCCTACGTGTTCTGTCTTCATGGCAAGCTTTCAGCAGGTGCATGCTGCGCACAGCCCCTTAACTTGAGAACTAGAATTTAATAAATGCGCTGCAATACGAAAGCATGAAAGCAGACATGGTAGTTGTGGGAGGTTGTACAGGTAGCTCATATTTGCGCTTCTCCCCCCCCCCCACCCACATCTATTTCATCTGTCACTGCATTCACAAGTTTTCCAACACTACAGACACACAACTCTGTCTGGACTTATTTCACTTCACATTGATCTGATGTTCAAACTGGCCCAGATATTTCTCTTAATATTTATTTATGTTGTTATTGCTGTGAGTGCTCTCTCTTCCCCACTGAATGCTTTAGCACATATGGGTAATTTGAAATGTAGACCTGTCTGTATTTTCAATTGGAGCAAATTACTCAGCCCAGTATCTAAATCGGCATTCTCCTTAAGACTTGCTAAGGGACACTCAACTCAAAATTAATGATTCAGATAGAGCGAGAATTTTAAACAACTTTCCAATTTACTTCCATTAACAAAATATGCACAATCGTTTTATATTTATACTTTTTGAGTCATCAGCTCTTACTGAGCATGTGCAAGAATTTACAGAATATACTTATATGCATTTGTGATTGGCTGATGGTTGTCACATGGTGCAGTGGGAGTGGAAATAGACATAACTTTGAAATTTGTCTACTATTCATTTGGATTTTAGACAAAGTTCTGTTGCATTGTCTTTTTCTCATGCATTTGTTGATTATGCAAATCTACTGTATTTACTGGTCCTTTAATCTGATTGCCACCTCTCTGTCACTACAGTAGAAGTGTGCATCCTATTGGCATTTAGCAACAACAAGCAGCACAGTCCAGCACACAGGTCACTGCATGCCACGTAGGGACACCACCACACCCTACAGGTAATCACTTAAAGGGACACTGAACCCAATTTTTTTCTTTCGTGATTCAGATAGAGCATGCAATTTTAAGCAACTTTCTAATTTACTCTTATTATCACGTTCTTTTCATTCTATTGGTATCTTTATTTGAAATGCAAGAGTGTAAGTTTAGATGCCGGCCCATTTTTGGTGAACACTCTGTGTTTTTCTAGCTGATTGGTGGATAAATTCACCTACCAATAAACAAGTGCTTTCCATGGTCCTGAACCAAAAAAATAGCTTAAATGCTTTCTTTTTCAAATAAAGAAAGCAAGAGAACGAAGAAAAAATTATAATAAGAGTAAATTAGAAAGTTGTTTAAAATTACATGCTCTATCTGAATCAAAAAATAAAAAATTTGGGTTCAGTGTCCCTTTAACGATTCACAAAATGGAGTGGCAGCAAAAGTGAAATCAAGCAGGTTTATTCAGTACATAAAACATGCAACGTTTTGGGAACTCCTTCCCTTAGTCATGCAATAAAAATTGTGCTTCACAACATCCTTTATATACCCCTCAGCCACCAGGGGGCGATAGAGGGATATTTACAAATGTAACTGTTTATTAACCAGATTCACACTAGTCAGTATATCTCAAATCACAGAATGGGACCACAATATTACAAACTGATACTATATAAGCAAATGCAAAATGTGATCACAGAATTGCTATCAACAATAATCATAATTACAAAGTAAATGTAACCTTTTTTAAAGCATGTAAAAATCTAGCAGCAAAGTAATTTACACCCTATATTACAGGGAGGGCCATATACCATTCAAAGTAAGGGCCACATATTATACAAAAAAGGGAAAATACGAGTAATTGTTTGGGTTATAAAAATACAGATAGGTCCCAATCCTTATTAAGACCGTTAGGTCCCAAAGTACCCAACTCGTTTATCCAGAAACATTCTCTTTGTTGGAGTAAAAGTTCTCTATTGCCACCTCGTCTGGGCCTAGGTATGAAATCTATCATTTGAAATCTAAGATGATTAACAGCATGACCCAACGAATTGAAGTGGCAAGCTACCGGGGCTAACTTGTTATTGGTCCTAATAGAACTTTTATTCTTGATACGGTCCCTAATACATCGGGTCGTTTCCCCTACATAGCTCCGCCCACAAGGACATTTTGATAAGGTAAATAACATATTTAGATTGACAAGTAAGGAAGCCATTAATTTTATACTTTTTACCAGACCTGGTGTGATAAAATACAAATCCTTTAATTACATTGCCACAGCACGAACACCCCAAACAGGGGTAACAGCCATTATTTTTACTCGTCAAATATCGTTAATTGTCAGCCACCGTTGATGAACCAATATCAGCCCTAATTAACTTTTTTTTTAAGTGGGGAAAGACAAACTTCTCCTCAGACATATTCATTAGCAAATTTGCGTAATTGGAGGCGACGTTGGAACCCATAGCAGTAACCTGAATTTGCAAAAAATAATCATCTTCAAAAAAAATTGTTATAATAGAGCACAAATTCCAACAGTAATATAAAGAATTCAATTTGGACACTACAATAATACTTATAAGCATTTAGGACTGATTTAACAGCACCAATCCCACTAACATGGGTAATGGAAGTATACATCACGTCCAAACTGAATAAAATAAACTTGTTAGTGTTCAAATCCAATGCTTCTATTTTCAACAAAAAGTCACTGGTGTCCCTTAAAAAAGAACTAGATATTTCTACATATGGCCTAAGTATCAATTTATCTAGATAAATAGATACATTAGGGGAAATGGCCCCAATTGAAAACACAATGGGGCAGCCTGGAGGTTCTAACAAATTTCTATGCACCTTTTGGTAATGTGTATAGAATCGGAGTACGGGGGAATTTTATATCTAAAGATTTAACCAAATCATTATAAATAATGCCATTTTTCTGTGCATTACGTAAAATTCTCTTTAACTCTTTCTGGATGGAAAAAATAGGGTTATATAACAGTTTTTTGTAGACCTGATTATTACTTACCTGGCCTCTGATTTTCATAATATAATAATTTTTATCTAAGATACAAGTGGCCCCACCCATGTCAGCCTTCTTAAGAATGATATCTTCTCTCAATTTGAGTGTGTTAAGGGCCAAAGAATCACTTTTGGAAAAGTTGTTTATGAAATGTTTACCCTTTAGCTCAGATTCATTACAAATATTGTCATGAAAAGTTTGCAATATATGATTATATTTATTAACGTTAGTTTTATATGATTTCTTTTTATGCAGCTTGCTTTTCAAACTTTTTACATCATACATAACCAACTTAACAAATGTTTCAACACTATGATTTGTTTGTGCTGGCATAAATGAGCTCTCATTTCTTAACCGAACCTTTTTCACTTTGCACTTTGTAAGGGTAGTAATTCTTGCTGCTTCAGTATCAGAATATGAAAAAGTCTTTACACTTGTCTGTGCTTCGTTCATAATAATACTGTACTGGGATCAATTTCCCACCTGGTGAATCCTATTGGTATTTAACCAGCTAAAAAAAAACTATATCTCTATCATCTCTATCATCTCTATCTCCGCACCCGCCCGGCCACGCTCTCTCCGCCACATGACACCAGGTCAGTTGGAAGGCCAGGTGTGTTTGTCCTTGCGCGCAGTCTCTACTGCGCATGACAGCTTCAGACAAACACACTTGGCCTTTTATTATATAGGATTGATATATACAGGTGGCCCTCGTTTTACAACAACAGTTTCAGAATAACAACCTTTTTTTCCAGTCATGTGACTGCTATTGAAAAGCATTGAGAAGCAGTGCATTTATTAAAATAGCCAGTAGGTGGAGCTGTCCGCTTGTGTTACAGCAAAGCCAAGCAAGCTGAAATTAATCAGTTTAACCAGACCTGAGCTATCGAGCAGATTTCAAAGGAACAAGATCTTCCTGTCTATAAATCAGTCTAGATCGGAATGCATAGAAAGAACGGTTTGCAGAAAAATGCAAGTGAAGTCTGTGTTGTGTGATTATTTTATTAGTTTTATAATGCTGTTTAGCATTTAAAGTCTTAATTTCAAAGCTTTAAAAATAATGTATTAGGTGTTACTTATGACAATTTTGAGAGGGACCTGGAACCTATCTCCCTCACTTCCCATTGACTTACATTATAAACTGGGTTTTAATTTACAACGGTTTCAATTTACAACCATTCCTTCTGGAACCTAACCCCGGCGTAAACTGAGGGCTACCTGTGTATATATGTGTGTGTGTGTCTATATATATATATATATATATGACACACACGTGTCTGCTCGGGACCTGCAGTGCTATGTAGCTCCCAAGCTGCACTTTAACTATGTGTTTTACCCAATTAGAGGGGTTAAACACATAGCATTGCAGGGTGACTAGTTAAAATGACGTCTAACAAATTAAAACAAGAGCATGCCATTTTTCCATTATAATGGCCCTTAAACTACCAATATATTTTGTAAGGTTGACCACACATACAAAAGTAATGACTGCTGTTGGGAGACCGATAACTGAATAATGATAGAAGGTGAGAGAAAATTAGGTTACAGAATATTGTACAACTGCAGGTATTTTTGTTCACTACTTGCTTTTTATTACACAGCGCTGATATATAGCGGCTTCTCACCAAATAAGGTGTAAAAATAAACCACAGCAGACTTGCCATGGGCAGATTTTCTTCTTTGGATCCCCTGTCTGTATATCTTGGCTATATGTGGTGCGTTACCTGTCCCTCTCTGCATTCCGTAAAGTAGCTCCTGTTTTTATTTAGTGGACTGTCAATGAAATGTTAACGAGACATACAAGTGCGAAAACAAATGGTCTAATGTGCTAAAGTATTCTTGCACTGTAGCCTAACATCTGCAAGTGTTTAAATGCATAGTAAAAGGGACAGTCTTGTCAAATTTAAACTTTCATGATTCAGATAGGGCATGCAATTTTAAACTACTTTTAAAAAATCCCCCCCCCCCCCCCATCAAATTTGCTTTGTTCGTTTGGTATTTTTTGTAGCTAAAGCTAGGTAGGCTCATATGCTAATTTCTTAGCCCTTGAAGGCTGCCTCTCATTTCAGATCATTTTGACAGTTTTTCACAGCTTAACAGCACTAGTTCATGTGTGCTATATAGATAGCATTGTGCTCACTCCTGTGGAGTTACCTAGAAGTCTGCACTGATTGGCTAAAATGCATGTCTAATCAAAGAGAGAGGGGGCGCCCTAATATAGTGATATAGAGAGACCCAACAGGGCAAAAACTAATATTAAAGGGACACTGTACCCAAATTTTTTCTTTTGTAATTCAGATAGAGCATGCAATTTTAAGCAACTTTCTAAATTACTCCTATTATCAATTTTTCTTCATTCTCTTGCTATCATTATTTGAAAAAGAAGGCATCTAAGCTTTTTTTTGGTTTCAGTACTCTGGACAGCACTTTTTTATTGGTGGATGAATTTATCCACCAATCAGCAAGGACAACCCAGGTTGTTCACCAAAAATGGGCCGACATCTAAACTTACATTCTTGCATTTCAAATAAAGATACCAAGAGAATGAAGAAAATTTGATAATAGGAGTAAATTAAAAAGTTGCTTAAAATTTCATGCTCAATCTGAATCACAAAAGAAAATTTTTGGGTACAGTGTCCCTTTAAGTGTATTAATTGTATATTAATGATATTATACGTCTAGCAAAGATATAGTATACGTGATGTTCACAAAAGTGTCTTTGCAAAGAATGATGAAATTACTAATACAAATATCAAAATAGATCCATTACTATTGTAATACACTGTAAGAGATAATATAATATGATAAAGTCTCTGATAGAGGGATGAGGCAGCAAACTGTGGAGATCCAGGCCGGGATCCAAAAGCAGCAATCTACAAAGACAAGAGGAGACAGATGCGCCACATGGCCCAATATTGTTTGATCCAAAACAAATTGAGTATATGAGGAATAGACTCACATTTGAGAAAGCACCTCAATCAGTGCTGTAGAGACAGTCTGGGATCTATTAGTCACCCAGCAGACCAAACTCCAGCAAAGGTGTAGTATCTGTATTCAGAACGATAAGAAAGACACAGGTGCCTATATGGCCTAGTATAGCAGGAACAGTGGTGAAGTGGTGATAAAGACAGCGTGGATCCAGAAGTCAGCCAATATCAGGATAAACCCAAATGCAATCCCTTAGCAGAAGGGACAACTCACAGAAAAGATGGTAGCAAGTGTTCCAAGTTAAAAGTTGTTTTATTAAAAAGTTAAAAACACAGGCGACGCGTTTCTCATCTCTAGGCTGTTTCATCAGGCTTCATACAATAGCTGCTAATATATCGCATTTGGGTTTATCCTGATATTGGCTGACTTCTGGATCCACGCTGTCCCGAGTGTCTCTTATCAAGTCTGGTGGGTGACTGAATTGACCCCATCCTGCTTCTATAGCATCAAGGGAGATGCTACAACTATTGTGAGTACCTCTCTTATCATTGGCTCTTTACCACCACTGTTCCTGCTATACTAGGCCATATAGGCACCTGTGTCTTTCTTATCGTTCTGAATACAGGTACTACACCTTTCCGGTAGTTTGGTCTGCTGGGTGACTGTAATAGATCCCAGACTGTGTCTACAGCACTGATTGAGGTGCTTTCTCAAATATGAGTCTATTCCTCATATACTCATTAATTTGTTTTGGATCAAACAATATTGGGCCATGTGGCGCATCTGTCTCCTCTTGTCTTTGTAAAATGCATGTCTGTCAAAAGAACTGAGATAAGGGGGCAGTCTGCAGAGGCTTAGATACAAGGTTATCGCAGAGGTAAAAAGTATATTAATATAACTGTGCTGGTTATGCAAAACTTGTAAATGGGTAATAAAGGGATTATCTATCTTTTTAACCAATAACAATTCTAGAACAGACTATCCCTTTAAAGTCATATCTGATGAGCCAATGACAAGAGGCATTTGTGTAGCTGCCAAAAACCAGCCAGCTCCCAGTAGTGCACTGATGTTCAACAAAGGATACCAAGAAAGTAAAACAAATTTGCTTATAGAAGTCAATTGATAAAATCTCTTAAAATTGCATGCACTATCTGAACCAGTCTCATGGGTCTTTTTAAGAGCATATTAATGCCTCTTACAAGACTAAGTAATCTTTAAAAAATTAAAGCACTATTGTCAAGAAGTAAAACAGAAAAACGGACCAGATTTTATTTTTCTTATTCAGTCCAATTGAGCTATCCAAAGCCCTAGCTTTTATTTGGCTCTTGTGATCTAATCTTGTTGTATTGGTGCCAAGCTTTGTACTGGCTTTATTTTTTGGAAATGTAATTAAACTTCATTTTTATAGGCATGAAACTAACATTCTGGTTGACTTTTTGATATTGATATTTCTGTAGAAAGCAAATCTAGAGAAGATGAGTGATTCGGTTATTAAGTATTGTGGGAAGAATGTTATAGATTGATAGATTTCATGGATATACATGTATTGTGTGGCTCACAATGCTTTGCATATAATGCCTACGAAGTGTTGTTCAGTTTTCTAAAAATACTTAAAGGGGCATAAAAGTAAAAATTAAATCTTCATGTAACTTTTAAATATACTTCTGCTATCAAATATATTTTTTCTTGTGCTTTTCAACAATGGATGGCATATGTACATATCCTAAGGAGCAGCAATGCACTCCTGGGAGCTAGCTGGCGATTGGTGGTTACACACATATGCCTCTTATTAGCTTACCAGATGTGTTCATTTAGGTCCCAGTGTTGCCATTATCCTACTTTTAAATTTAAAAACACCAATACAAAACAATTGCTGATTTTATGAATTTTAATGAATGAATATACCGTATATGTATATCAATTTATTAGCTCATAACAGTGACGTTTCAGGGATATTATCCCTGTCTTCAGATCATACAAAAAACAATACACATACCTTACTTCTTTATACCATCTCCAGATCACCCAGCCGCAAAACCGGAAGTGCCCCAGCGTCTTAGCCACACCACTGCGCAGGTGTCTATGCTGCAAAAGCATAGACGGCTTTATTGATAATAGTGCTTTAAGAAGAGTTGATGGGTAGCCTTATAATTTATGATGATTTGGTTTATTTGCCTAGCAAGCTATAGAATATGACTGCTATTAGGACTTATGTTTTCGTATGTAACAAATGTTTTGATGCATTAGTTTTGTTTATCTAGACATGATGCAACTATGCTTCTTCACTGAATAATGCTATGCGCAAGTACCTACATTTTTTGACGTAGTACCGTATTGCTTCACGATATCCGATGTCTTTGTTTTTAGACACGCCGCTTCCGATTGCTAATGGGGTTTTCCAACTCAGTGATTCTTTTTTTGAATTGTCTTTATTTTTGTCTGACATGTTGGTGTTATATCTTTCACTTGGATGTTATAAGTTGCACTGAGTAATTACAACTGGATAAACAAAAACTGTGTCTGTCTTTATTTCAGTCTGCAAAGCAACAAAATGTGATTATTTTAAAGGGGGGTGATTCTTTTCAATACCTACTGTGTGTATGTATGTGTGTATGTATATATATATATATGTGTGTGTGTATATGTATTCACTCACTCTAAATAAATAAATAAATAAATATATATATATATATATATATATATATATATATATATATATATATATATATATATATATATATATATATATATATGTGTGTGTGTACCAAATCAAATGATTGCACTCACAGGACTTTCACAAACCATCAGAAAAAGTTTATTGGAACGTTTTCGAGGATACAATCCCCTTCATCAGCATGCTATAGTGATTAAAATACACACCTTTTTATAGTGATCACAACACATAAAATTTCCTACCTTCCGCTCATCCTAGTGGTGCCAAAAAATGTGTTGGAACACAAGCTTGCGTTCCACTGTCTCATGTTACTGGAAGTACGTATACGTCACAACCGGAAGTGTATCTATCAATAATATGTAGCGTGTCTAAATCGTAACTACATACAAATATATAAATCAACTTGTCATAACAACCTTAGCACAGAGAAATTATAACGTTGTGATATATAACTTGTGTTAATCTTAGAGTGATGCACAAAGCCCTAGATGCGGCTTTTTATGCGTGTCTCCTGTTTGTGTATATAGTAACCATGGTTACCACCCACACGTGTCAATACGCAAAACATCTATGCAAAGTGTCATAAGTGGTATACGGGAGATAGTAATAGATGTATCCAAGTGATCTGTGTGTATTACTTACTTGCTCTAAAGGCATCCCCATGTATTCGCTTAAGGTGGTCTTAGAACGGCACAAGCCAACCTACTTTTGTGTACAAAAAGAGTTGGATGCACTAACTAAATTTGGCTTTGAACAGGGATTTATCACAGAGCAGATTCGTGAATTTTGCATAACGGCATACTCTAGGATTCCTATATACCATCCCTAAAATTCACAAAATCCTAAAGAACCCCCCGGGACGACCCATTGTGTCAGCTGTCCAGTCACTTCTACAGCCAGTGGCCCAGTACATCAATTTACTCCTTAAACCAATTGGAAGGGGTATTCACTCTTTTATTTTGGACACCAATGACCCTATCAGATAGTTGAAAGGGGTTCAAATCCAGACAGGAGACATTTTGGTCACCTTAGACATTAAAAGTCTTTACACTATTATCCCCCATGAAGTCGGTCTGTCAGCTGTAAAAGAGCATCTTATTCACCACCAGAAGTATAGGTGCCCTCCAGTTGTGTTTTTGCTGGCCCTTATTGAGTTTTGCTTGAGCAAGAATTATTTCCGTTTTGAACAGAGGTTCTACCTCCAAATTGCTGGCACAGCGATAGGGTCGAATATGGTCCCAGCCTACGCAAAAAATGTTGTCCCACTTTGAGAATAGATACCTCTGGGGTAAATGTGATGAGTCTTTCTTCTACTGAAGATATATAGACAATGTCTTTCTCATTTGGTGTGGGGCTCAGCAAAACCTCTTGGAGTGGTTCGATAATATCAACGGCACGGAAACTACGGTTAGATTTAAAATGTCTGAGTAAACAAGAGATACACTTTCTAGACCTTAGTATTTTTATAAATGACCAAACACTAGGGACTACATTGTACAGCAAGCCCACAGACAGGAACTCTATCCTTAAAGTGGACAGCTGTCACCCTCCAGCACTCCTTAAGGGAATAGCTGGGTTACAGATTATCACACCTGTGCGGAATAACTCAGAGAAGCAGACAGGGGTCTCCCAGTTGGATGGAGTCAGAGATAAATTCCGTCAGAGGGGTTATAAATCACAGTTAGTGAACGGTATTTTGGAAGAGGTGTCACATCTCACCCAAGCTCACCTCATTGAGGAAAGACCAAAGGAAACTGGAAAGGGCAAGCTAATCATGGCAACTACGTCCACACCTAACACCACGGATGTGGGCCGGATTTTAAGGAATCACTGGTCAATAGTATCATCAGACCCTAAACTGCATTTTACAAAGGATCTAAGTCCTATGGTGGGATACAAAAGAGGGACCAACCTACGAGATATGCTGGTTAGAACGGACCCTAAACACAGCTACATCACTAAATACAAGGTGAATGTGAAAGGCTTCTACAGATGCCTAGTCTGCACCTCGTGCAATAGCTTAATTAGCACAAAGATCTTCCATCATCCTCACACCAACCAAAAGTTCACCATCAGGCATTCTCTTTCCTGCACTACCACGTATGTGGTCTACTTGTTGTTATGCGCCTGTTACAGCTTTTACATGGGTAAGACGATTGGTACATTACGAGAACGTATGGCAAATCATAGACAAGCTATTAATCAGGCTCTCGAAGGGTGAATTGGATCAACCGGTAGTAAGGCACTGTGCATTGAGATGACATCCAGTATCATCCATTTGATACTTTTTGATCAATCACATTCCAAGCCTTGATGGAGGTGGAGATAGGAACAAGGCACTCCTGATCTGTGAGACCCAGTGGATCTATAGGCTGGGCACAGTGCAACCAGGCGGACTTAACTCGGCACCAAATTTTAAACTACTAACAGGATTAGAGTATGGTACATTCCAGGAGTACAATTCTGAGCAGGGTGATCCATGTTGGGAATGAGAAACAGCGGCCCTACGGAGTGGGGCTGCTGAATCTCTGAGTACCGACACCATTCAAGTATTTGGAGACTGATTAAGCCCCTGATTCTGCATGTGGACCGGATATGCTTAGGTGGTCACTCAATAATCCACTCTCCTAGTCAATACTGGTACTAGACTGTCTATCCGAGCATATTCATGGTAGTGGACATTAACCTATGGGATGGGTACCACAAACCAGGGGTGCGAGCTCTCGAGTCACATTCTCCTAGCTGGAAGGGTCACTCAGATATGTACCCAAGAGATCCCTGCATAAGGTTGGACTTATGAGATGGTATACTTGTAGTGCAATCAGCTTATATTTTGCTTATCTGGAAGGGTTACAACGGTTTGACATGCAAGTCAGTAGAAGCAGTCATAGAAGTAGATACCGAATCTGTTTCTACATTGCTGATAAGATGTAGCCTCTAACAAAAAGGGTTGGGTATTGTAAATACCGCACATAAGCTCTCTTGTTTTTGATCTGTAGCTGGAGTGCCCTATACTTGCATTATGGTCAGAGAAATAATTACATTTATTTGGAAGCAACAATGTTGTCAAATTCATGACCAAAGGCAGTAGAGTCTTTATGTATATATTTTTAATTTTATTTATGTATTTTTTTTCTTGTAAAAGTGTTTTCTGTTCATTAGTATTATATTTCATTACCGATATGGTATAAAGAGTTTATATATTTGTTACGGACATCACTTATTAAGTAGAACGATGTATAGTGTCAATTTGGTGTTATATGACATAAAAGGGCATCAGGTGGGCTTATACACTCATTTTTCAAATGCAACTGCTAAGGTGGCCCACACTTGACATAGCACCAATTTTTTTTTTAATTTAAATTGTGTGATTCTAACTTGGCTATTTAGACAGGCTCCTTAGTATAAGCCAGTTGGTTTGTGCTGGTTGTGAGACCACCTTGTATAGGGTCTGATACATGAATACATGGGGATGCCTTTAGAGCGAGTAAGTAATACACGCGGGATACATCTATTACTATCTCCCGTATACGCCTTATGACACTTTGCATAGATGTTTTGCGTATTGATACGTGTGGGTGGTAACCATGGTTACTATATACACAAACAGGAGACACGCATAAGAAGCTGCATCTAGGGCTTTGTGCATCACTCTAAGATTAATACGAGTTATATATCACAAAGTTTATAATGTCTCTGAGATAAGGTTGTTATGACAAGTTGATTTACATATTTGTATGTAGTTACGATTTAGACACGCTACATGTTATTGATAGATACACTTCCAGTTGTGACGTATACGTACTTCCGGTAACACGAGAAAGCTTGCGTTCCAACACATTTTTTGTCACCACTAGGATGAGAGGAAGGTAGGAAATTTAGTGTGTTGTGATCACTATAAAAGGTGTGTATTTTAATCACTATATCATGTTGATGAAGGGGATTGTGTCCTCAAACGTTCCAATAAACTTTTTCAGATGGTTTGTGAAAGTCCTGTGAGTGCAATCGTTTGATTTGGTATTGTATCTTTGCACCCAGGCAGCTGGCACTTGGTGGGTTGGTCTGAAGAATTGTGTAATATATAAAAATATATATATATATATATATATATATATATATATATATATATATATATATATATATATATATATATATATATATATATATATATATATAAAAAAATATAAATAATAGAAAAGTAGAGGGCACTCGCCGTGTTTCAACAAAGGTAATTTATTAGAGTTAACGTTTTCAGGGTACAACCCACCTCCTCAGACTCCTGAATGCTCTCTTTGGATTACTTTTCTATATACTTCTGAGAGCACCCCGGCATTACTAAAGATACAGTGAGTGCTGGTATTTTTCCACTGATATAGATAGATATATATATCCTCGTGGAAAAAATGGCACTCACTGGACTTTTCATAAAATATACAATTTATTCCAAACAATTTAAAACAGCATAACATTTTGAGGTCCTTACAAACCCTTTGTGAAAATGCCACAGCATGGTCCACAAAAGTGAACCTAAAAACGTGTGTGTGTGTGTGTATATATGTATGTGTGTGTGTGTATATATATATATATATATATATATATATATATATATATATATATATATACATTATCTATCTATCTCTTTAGTCATGTGTATGTACAGTATGTATAGCAATGTTAATGTCCTTTGCAGTCCATTTTTCCTAACACCTGAGACCTCTTTGAGCGCTTATAACTTTAATGCAAATTTTCTTTTTTTTAAATATTTTTTATTAGAAAGTGTTATAAATGTAATTGTACTTTTAAATGCATTTGATGTGTTTTGTGACACTTTTATGGCTTGCCTAAGTTAACATGAGCTCTGAAGAAGCGTAAGCCTATTTTAGCATTTTGCTGTTGCACAAGAATGAATTTGCCACCACATTCAGAGGTTCATGAAACCTCCGATTACACATCACTAATATGTAGTGGTCACACTATTGTGCTACAGTCCCTTACCCACAATTCTAAATTTGCTTATGTATAGACTGCACTGCATCCAAATATGGCATTTATTTGCCTGCCTCAAATTGCATTAACACCTATTTGAGTATGTGTGTTGTGTATGCATGTGTGAGAGTTTGTGTGTACAGGTGTATGCATGTGTGAGTTTGTGTGTGTGTACAGGTGTATGCATGTGTGAGAGTTTGTGTGTGTGTGTACAGGTGTCTGGTGTGTGAGAGTTTGTGTGTGTGTGTGTGTGTACAGGTGTCTGGTGTGTGAGAGTTTGTGTGTCTGTGTGTATAGGTGTCTGTGTGTGTGTGTACAGGTGTATGCATGTGTGAGAGTTTGTGTGTGTGTGTACATGTGTCTGGTGTGTGAGAGTTTGTGTGTGTACACAGGTGTATGCATGAGTGAGTTTGTGTGTTTGTGTGTACAGGTGTATTCATAAGTGAGAGTTTGTGTGTGTACAGGTGTATGCATGTGTGAGAGTTTGTGTGTGTGTGTATTAGATATGTGCATTCGGATCCTTCGTTAGGATCCGAAAGTGGAAGTTAGGAGCCGCATGTTCCCTTCGGATATTTTTGTAGCCTTATTGATTCCTGTAAAAGATCCCCATTCTAAGATCTTGATTTGAAATTTTTGTCCTGATAGCCAGATCACGGACGGCTCCAGAACAAATTAAATGGGGGCAATTTTTTTTTCACGAGGGGGCACGCAATTATAAAGCATGTATGAGAGTCAAAATAAGAGCAGATCTACATATTCTGCAGGAAAGTGTAGCTTCTGGCTATTAACATTTGGAGAATATGTGCTAAATCACTAAGTAAAAGAAGTCTAAATCCTATGCAGTGCACTAAAACAGAGCCATTAAACTTGAAACCCCGAGTGCAATAGCTCCTTAAAAGCAATTCACCCCTTAATCCTTTAATTAAACCCTTAAACTCATTCTCAATCATGTCCCCTAAACAGCCATGCACCCCAAACCCCCAAATGCAATAAATCCCTTTGTTTGCAATAGCAGTGAGGATACTAGGTCTTCAGGTACTGGTAATTTTGTAGATTAGATTTAGCTGTACCTGTTTCGCAATAACTAACCGATATCAGGCTACTTAATACAACCTATGTACTGTGAACCTATAAGAACATGATTGTATCATATAAATATTAGTCTATAAATGGCTACCGGCTTCTATCGACGCTTTAAAAGTGCACTGTGATCTTATGCCCGGCCTAAGAACACAGTGCACTTTTGAGGCATTGATAGAAGCCGGTGGCCATTTATAGACTTATATTTATTTTTTTTAAATTATTTTTATTGTAGGAAACGGAATCAAAACAGGACAATTTTACCATTACAGAGTCATGTCTCAACGATACACAAGTCATCTTATTCTTAAAACAGAGATCGGTTTTACATGCAGATAGTTAACCCTTTAAGGACACAGCTTTCAGTTTGCTCAATTGTTTTATGACGGAAAAATTCCGTCATATGTCCTTAAGAGGTTAAAGAGCATCTTATATTTTCAAATGTTTTTCATATCAAGGGAATAGATGTTTCTCTTCATCTGATATCTTCCAACATTCCACTAGGTATAAAGATAAAGTCTTTGTTGTTTGTGGTCCAAATCTGTGTGTTTCAACTGCTTCAAAATTTTTTAACAGTAACAAATTAATCACAACCATTTAAATAACATTGCAATTACTTTTAACTAGTGGGGAGGGACACAGGGTAGAGGGGAAGGAGGAAGAAAAAAAAAAATTCTTCCTTTACAGGATCCCACATAGTTAAAATAAAATTTCTTCGGATAAAGGTGCAGCTGGGCCTTGGTTCTTTCCCAGATCAGTCAAAACTCGCCATTCCCCTCCCAGACCCGCCATAAGCATCGCCTCTAAATGGGCAAAAGGTTGTAGAATCGGTCTCTGTAGGGCTGAGCTAAATGTAACTATAAGGGGTTGCCACTTTCTTTCATGTAATTAGCAAGGGTCCATGAGCTAGTGACGTATGGGATATACATTCCTACCAGGAGGGGCAAAGTTTCCCAAACCTCAAAATGCCTATAAATACACCCCTCACCACAACCACAATTCAGTTTTACAAACTTTGCCTCCCATGGAGGTGGTGAAGTAAGTTTGTGCTAGATTCTACGTTGATATGCGCTTCGCAGCAGGCTGAAGCCCGGTTTTCCTCTCAGAGTGCAGTGAATGTCAGAGGGATGTGAAGAGAGTATTGCCTATTTGAATACAATGGTCTTCCTCTAGGGGATCTATTTCATAGGTTCTTTGTTATTGGTCGTAGAGATTTATTCTCCTACCTCCCTTTTCAGATCGACGATATACTCTTATATACCATTACCTCTACTGATTCTCGTTTCAGTACTGGTTTGGCTATATACTATATGTAGATGAGTGTCTTGGGGTAAGTAAATCTTATTTCTATTTATGACACTCAAAGCTATGGTTGGGCACTTTATATGTAAACTCCTAAATATATGTTTTAAACTTATATTTGCCATGATTCAGGTTAATCAGTATTCCTTCTTTCAGACTGTCAGTTTCATTATTTTGAGAAATGCATATGAATAATATTTTTTCTTACCATCAATTTTCAAATTGACTTTTTTCCCTGCGGGCTGTTAGGCTTGCGGGGGCAGAAAATGCTTCAATTTATTGCATCATTTTTGGCGCAAACTTTTTTGTCGCGAAATTTCGTCATTTCCGGCGCCATAGTTGATTTATACATGGTTGAGTCATTTTTTGACGCATGTGTGTTACAGACGTTTTTTTGCGCCAAAAAATGTGGGCGTCATACTTGGCACCATTTTTTTCACATTATTTCAGTCTCACTTTTTTTGTGTGTTTCAGTCCTATATGTATTGGGTACTTGTGAAGCGCGGCTGGTTACCCGTTGGGGCTCAAGGCGCTGCTCAGACCTGGAGTTTTCTGGGGTATTTATACCAGTTCCTTTTTAGGAACAGGATTTGGGGTTTTTATTCAAAACTATTCATTATTTCAAAAACAGAATTTTTTTTTGAATTGTCATATTAGTATACCATCTTTTAGAATGGAGTTTATATGGTCTATTCTGCCTTTTTGGTCAGTAATGGCATTTTTTGTTCACAATAGATACAATAGATGCATATCTTCATTTTCTGTTTTCATTCAGATTATTTTCATTTTCTGAGATTCTTCTTTTTAGAGTGATTTTCAAAATCATCAGGGAGCAATCTTTTGTGTTGCTGGTGGTTCCAGCATGGCCGCACAGGTTTTGGTATATGGTTCTTGTTCGGATGTCCAGTTGCCAATCTTGGTCTCTTCCGTTAAGGCCAGACCCTATATCTTAACATTCATTTTTTCCATCAGGAACTCAAATTATTAATTTGATGGTATGGAGTTTTAACGCTTAGTACTTAGTCATAGAAATTCTTTGACTCAGTGATTAATACTATGTTGCAGGCTCGTTAATCTCTCTCTAGTAAGATTTATTATCGAGTTTGAAAGATTTTCATCTCTTGATGCTCTTTTCACAAATTCTCTTGGCATTCTATTAGAATTCCTAGGTTTTTATAAGTTTTCTTCAGGATGGTTTAGATAAGGATTTTTGTCTGCAAGTTCTTTGCAAGGACAAATCTCTGCTTTTTCTGTGCTGTTTTCATAGAAAAATTTGCTAATCTTTCTGTTATTCATTGTTTTGTTCAGGCTTTGGTTCGTATCAAGTCTGTCATTTAAGCCAATTTCTCCTCCTTGGAGTCTTAATTTGGTTCTGAGGGCTTTACAGGCTCTTCCGTTTGAGCATATGCTTTCTTTGGACATTTAAATTACTTTCATGGAAAGTATTGTTCCTTTAGACATCTCTTCAGCTAGGACAGTCCTTTGAATTATCTGTTCTTTCTTGTGAGTCTCCTTTTTCTGATTTTTTTTTTTTTTTATCAGTATAAGGTGGTTTTGCTGTCTTCTTTTCAATTTTTACCTAAAGTTGTGAATTTTAACAACATTAGTAGAGGAATTATTGTCCCTTCCTTGTCTCCTAATACTAAGAATTCTTTGGAGAGATTCTTACATTCTTTGGATGTGGTAAGAGTTTTGAAATTATGTTGAAGCTATTCAGATTTCAGAAAGACCTCTAGTCTCTATTTGTTATCTTTTATGGTTTTAGGAAAGGTCAGAAGGCTTCTGCCATTTCTTTGGCATCTTGGTTAAGCTTTTTGATTCATCTTGCTTATTTGGAGTCGGGTTAATCTCCACCTTTTTTGTGGTGGTTATGATTTTTTTTGTATAAAGCACAATTATTCCAATTCCTTATTTTTGGATGATTTCGCTCCTTTCTTATCACCCCACTTCTTGGCTATTCGTTAAACTAAATTGTGGGTGTGGTGAGGGGTGTATTTATAGGCATTTTAAGGTTTGGGAAACTTTGCCCCTCCTGGTAGGAATGTATATCCCATACGTCACTAGCTCATGGACTCTTGCTAATATGAAAGAAATGAATTTATCAGGTAAGTTCTTACATAAATTATGTTTTTTTAAGAAGGGCCGCAGTCTATGGGCCGTGTCTAATTTGACGTTGTATAGTTCCACATAGAGCTGTTTCATGAGGAGGCGCTTAAAGGGACACTGAACCCAAATATTTTTCTTTTGTGATTCAGATACAGCATGCAATTTTTAGCAACTTTCTAATTTACTCCTATTATCAAATTTTCTTCATTCTCTTGGTATGTTTATTTGAAAAGCAAGAATGTAAGCTTAGATGCCGGCCCATTTTTGGTGAACAACCTGGGTTGTCCTTGCTGATTGGACAGCACCAATACAAAATTGCTGTCCATGGTCCTGAACCAAACATTTGCTGGCTCCTTAGCTTAGATGCCTTCTTTTTCAAATAAAAATAGCAAAAGAATGAAGAAAATGAATAATAGAAGTGAATTAGAAAGTTAAAATTGCATGCTCTATCTGAATCATGAAAAAAAAATATTAGGTTCAGTGTCTCTTTAAATTGGGCAATAGTTGGGGGTTGTCTAGTAAATAGTAATCCATTTGTTAAAAATGCAATGTCTAGCTAGTAATGTACACAACGTATGCAGTCTATGATGTTTTTTGTGTACGTCATCCCATTTGAAAAGATATATCTCCGTTGTGTTAAGTGCAACGTCTATATGAAATGTAGATTTTATCCAGTATTGGTAGTGCCCCCAAAATCGTCTGATGATCTGACATGTGTAGAAATAGTGTTGGAATGAAGGGGATGTGCTGCTACATTTAATACATTGATTCGGAAATTTTGTATTCCACTTTGATAATCTATGCGTTGTTATGTAATTATAGACTTATATTTATATGATACAATCATATTCTTATCTCAGTTCGGCAGCTAACTCCGACTCCCCAGCATGCAGCATTACATAACAAGTCATTATTTTATTTATTATTTTTAAAGCGTATGATCATATTATTTTTTTTTGAGGGGGCACAACATTCCATTTGGGTGGGCAATGCCCCCCCTTGGAGCCGACCCTGAGCCAGATTCTCTAGAAATGACCCTATAACTTATTAATTAAACTCCATCTAAAATATTGCTAACATTCCTGATCTGTTTATACAAAGGGGAACATTTACAATCAATTTAAAGGGACATGAAATTCAAATTTTTTATTTCATGATTCAATTAGACCATGGAATTTTAAACAACTTTTCCAATTTACTTCTGTTATCTAATTTGCTTTTCTTTCATGTAATTAGCAAGAGTCCATGAGCTAGTGACGTATGGGATATACATTCCTACCAGGAGGGGCAAAGTTTCCCAAACCTTAAAATGCCTATAAATACACCCCTCACCACACCCACAATTCAGTTTTACAAACTTTGCCTCCTATGGAGGTGGTGAAGTAAGTTTGTGCTAGATTCTACGTTGATATGCGCTCCGCAGCAGGTTGGAGCCCGGTTTTCCTCTCAGCGTGCAGTGAATGTCAGAGGGATGTGAGGAGAGTATTGCCTATTTGAATGCAATGATCTCCTTCTACGGGGTCTATTTCATAGGTTCTCTGTTATCGGTCGTAGAGATTCATCTCTTACCTCCCTTTTCAGATCGACGATATACTCTTATATATATACCATTACCTCTGCTGATTTTCGTTTCGGTACTGGTTTGGCTTTCTACAACATGTAGATAAGTGTCCTGGGGTAAGTAAGTAAGCTTATTTTCTGTGACACTCTAAGCTATGGTTAGGCACTTTTTTATAAAGTTCTAAATATATGTATTCAAACATTTATTTGCCTTGACTCAGGATGTTCAAGATTCCTTATTTTCAGACTGTCAGTTTCATACTTGGGATAATGCATTTGTTTCAATCATTTTTTCTTACCTTAAAAAAATTGACTTTTCTCCAACATAGGTGTGTCCGGTCCACGGCGTCATCCTTACTTGTGGGGATATTCTCTTCCCCAACAGGAAATGGCAAAGAGCCCAGCAAAGCTGGTCACATGATCCCTCCTAGGCTCCGCCTACCCCAGTCATTCTCTTTGCCGTTGTACAGGCAACATCTCCACGGAGATGGCTTAGAGTTTTTTAGTGTTTAACTGTAGTTTTTATTATTCAATCAAGAGTTTGTTATTTTAAAATAGTGCTGGTATGTACTATTTACTCAGAAACAGAAAAGAGATGAAGATTTCTGTTTGTATGAGGAAAATGATTTTAGCACCGTAACTAAAATCCATGGCTGTTCCACACAGGACTGTTGAGAGCAATTAACTTCAGTTGGGGGAACAGTGTGCAGTCTCTTGCTGCTTGAGGTATGACACATTCTAACAAGACGATGTAATGCTGGAAGCTGTCATTTTTCCCTATGGGATCCGGTAAGCCATGTTTATTACGATGGTAAATAAGGGCTTTACAAGGGCTTATTAAGATTGTAGACTTTTCTGGGCTAAATCGATTCAGTTTTAAAACATATTTAGCTTTGAGGAATCATTTTATCTGGGTTTATTGATATTATAATATCGGCAGGCACTGTATTAGACACCTTATTTCTCTGGGGCTTTCCCAAAGCATAAGCAGAGTCTCATTTTCGCGCCGGTGTGGCGCACTTGTTTTTGAGAGGCATGGCATGCAGTCGCATGTGAGAGGAGCTCTGATACTTAGAAAAGACTTTCTGAAGGCGTCATTTGGTATCGTATTCCCCTTTGGGCTTGGTTGGGTCTCAGCAAAGCAGATACCAGGGACTGTAAAGGGGTTAAAGTGTTAAAACGGCTCCGGTTCCGTTATTTTAAGGGTTAAAGCTTCCAAATTTGCTGTGCAATACTTTTAAGGCTTTAAGACACTGTGGTGAAAATTTGGTGAATTTTGTACAATTCCTTCATGTTTTTTCGCAATTGCAGTAATAAAGTGTGTTCAGTTTAAAATTTAAAGTGACAGTAACGGTTTTATTTTAAAACGTTTTTTGTACTTTATTATCAAGTTTATGCCTGTTTAACATGTCTGAACTACCAGATAGACTGTGTTCTGAATGTGGGGAAGCCAGAATTCCTGTTCATTTAAATAAATGTGATTTATGTGATAATGACAATGATGCCCAAGATGATTCCTCAAGTGAGGGGAGTAAGCATGGTACTGCATCATTCCCTCCTTCGTCTACACGAGTCTTGCCCACTCAGGAGGCCCCTAGTACATCTAGCGCGCCAATACTGCTTACTATGCAACAATTAACGGCTGTAATGGATAATTCTGTCAAAAACATTTTAGCCAAAATGAACCCTTGTCAGCGTAAGCGTGGCTGCTCTGTTTTAGTTACTGAAGAGCATGACGACGCTGATATTAATATCTCTGAAGGGCCCCTAACCCAATCTGAGGGGGCCAGGGAGGTTTTGTCTGAGGGAGAAATTACTGATTCAGGGAACATTTCTCAACAGGCTGAACCTGATGTAATTGCATTTAAATTTAAGTTGGAACATCTCCGCATTCTGCTTAAGGAGGTATTATCCACTCTGGATGATTGTGAAAAGTTGGTCTTCCCAGAGAAACTATGTAAAATGGACAAGTTCCTAGAGGTGCCGGAGCTCCCAGAAGCTTTTCCTATACCCAAGCGGGTGGCGGACATTGTTAATAAAGAATGGGAAAGGCCCGGTATTCCTTTCGTCCCTCCCCCCATATTTAAAAAATTGTTTCCTATGGTCGACCCCAGAAAGGACTTATGGCAGACAGTCCCCAAGGTCGAGGGAGCGGTTTCTACTTTAAACAAACGCACCACTATACCCATAGAGGATAGTTGTGCTTTCAAAGATCCTATGGATAAAAAATTAGAAGGTTTGCTTAAAAAGATGTTTGTTCAGCAGGGTTACCTTCTACAACCAATTTCATGCATTGTCCCTGTCACTACAGCCGCATGTTTCTGGTTTGATGAACTGATAAAGGCGCTCGATAGTGATTCTCCTCCTTATGAGGAGATTATGGACAGAATCAATGCTCTCAAATTGGCTAATTCTTTCACCCTAGACGCCACTTTGCAATTGGCTAGGTTAGCGGCTAAGAATTCTGGGTTTGCTATTGTGGCGCGCAGAGCGCTTTGGTTGAAATCTTGGTCGGCTGACGCGTCTTCCAAGAACAAGCTACTAAACATTCCTTTCAAGGGGAAAACGCTGTTTGGCCCTGACTTGAAAGAGATTATCTCGGATATCACTGGGGGTAAGGGCCACGCCCTTCCTCAGGATCGGCCTTTCAAGGCGAAAAATAGACCCAATTTTCGTCCCTTTCGTAAAAACGGACCAGCCCAAAGTGCTACGTCCTCTAAGCAAGAGGGTAATACTTCTCAAGCCAAGCCAGCTTGGAGACCAATGCAAGGCTGGAACAAGGGAAAGCAGGCCAAGAAGCCTGCCACTGCTACCAAGACAGCATGAAATATTGGCCCCCGATCCGGGACCGGATCTGGTGGGGGGCAGACTCTCTCTCTTCGCTCAGGCTTGGGCAAGAGATGTTCTGGATCCTTGGGCGCTAGAAATAGTCTCCCAGGGTTATCTTCTGGAATTCAAGGGACTTCCCCCAAGGGGGAGGTTCCACAGGTCTCAGTTGTCTTCAGACCACATAAAAAGACAGGCGTTCTTACATTGTGTAGAAGACCTGTTAAAAATGGGAGTGATTCATCCTGTTCCACTAAGAGAACAAGGGATGGGGTTCTACTCCAATCTGTTCATAGTCCCCAAAAAAGAGGGAACGTTCAGACCAATCTTAGATCTCAAGATCTTAAACAAGTTTCTCAAGGTTCCATCTTTCAAGATGGAAACCATTCGAACTATTCTTCCTTCCATCCAGGAGGGTCAATTCATGACCACGGTGGATTTAAAGGATGCGTATCTACATATTCCTATCCACAAGGAACATCATCGGTTCCTAAGGTTTGCATTCCTGGACAAACATTACCAGTTCGTGGCGCTTCCTTTCGGATTAGCCACTGCTCCAAGGATTTTCACAAAGGTACTAGGCTCCCTTCTAGCGGTGCTAAGACCAAGGGGCATTGCAGTAGTACCTTACCTGGACGACATTCTGATTCAAGCGTCGTCCCTTCCTCAAGCAAAGGCTCACACGGACATTGTCCTGGCCTTTCTCAGATCTCACGGCTGGAAAGTGAACGTGGAAAAGAGTTCTCTATCCCCGTCAACAAGGGTTCCCTTCTTGGGAACAATTATAGACTCTTTAGAAATGAGGATCTTTCTAACAGAGGCCAGAAAAACAAAACTTCTAGACTCTTGTCGGATACTTCATTCCGTTCCTCTTCCTTCCATAGCTCAGTGCATGGAAGTGATCGGGTTGATGGTAGCGGCGATGGACATAGTTCCTTTTGCGCGCATTCATCTAAGACCATTACAACTGTGCATGCTCAGTCAGTGGAATGGGGACTATACAGACTTGTCTCCGAAGATACAAGTAAATCAGAGGACCAGAGACTCACTCCGTTGGTGGCTGTCCCTGGACAATCTGTCTCAAGGGATGACGTTCCGCAGACCAGAGTGGGTCATTGTCACGACCGACGCCAGTCTGATGGGCTGGGGCGCGGTCTGGGGATCCCTGAAAGCTCAGGGTCTTTGGTCTCGGGAAGAATCTCTTCTACCGATAAATATTCTGGAACTGAGAGCGATATTCAATGCTCTCAAGGCCTGGCCTCGGCTAGCGAGGACCAAGTTCATACGGTTTCAATCAGACAACATGACAACTGTTGCGTACATCAACCATCAGGGGGGAACAAGGAGTTCCCTAGCGATGGAAGAAGTGACCAAAATCATTCTATGGGCGGAGTCTCACTCCTGCCACCTGTCTGCTATCCACATCCCTGGAGTGGAAAATTGGGAAGCGGATTTTCTGAGTCGTCAGACATTGCATCCGGGGGAGTAGGAACTCCATCCGGAAATCTTTGCCCAAGTCACTCACCTGTGGGGCATTCCAGACATGGATCTGATGGCCTCTCGTCAGAACTTCAAAGTTCCTTGCTACGGGGCCAGATCCAGGGATCCCAAGGCGGCTCTAGTGGATGCACTAGTAGCACCTTGGACCTTCAAACTAGCTTATGTGTTCCCGCCATTTCCTCTCATCCCCAGGCTGGTAGCCAGGATCAATCAGGAGAGGGCGTCGGTGATCTTGATAGCTCCTGCGTGGCCACGCAGGACTTGGTATGCAGATCTGGTGAATATGTCATCGGCTCCACCTTGGAAGCTACCTTTGAGATGAGACCTTCTTGTTCAGGGTCCGTTCGAACATCCGAATCTGGTTTCACTCCAGCTGACTGCTTGGAGATTGAACGCTTGATTTTATCGAAGCGAGGATTCTCAGATTCTGTTATCGATACTCTTGTTCAGGCCAGAAAGCCTGTAACTAGAAAGATTTACCACAAAATTTGGAAAAAATATATCTGTTGGTGTGAATCTAAAGGATTCCCTTGGGACAAGGTTAAGATTCCTAGGATTCTATCCTTCCTTCAAGAAGGATTGGAAAAAGGATTATCTGCTAGTTCCCTGAAGGGACAGATTTCTGCCTTGTCGGTATTACTTCACAAAAAGCTGGCAGCTGTGCCAGATGTTCAAGCCTTTGTTCAGGCTCTGGTTAGAATCAAGCCTGTTTACAAACCTTTGACTCCTCCTTGGAGTCTCAATTTGGTTCTTTCAGTTCTTCAGGGGGTTCCGTTTGAACCCTTACATTCCGTTGATATTAAGTTATTATCTTGGAAAGTTTTGTTTTTAGTTGCGATTTCTTCTGCTAGAAGAGTCTCAGAATTATCTGCTCTGCAGTGTTCTCCTCCTTATCTGGTGTTCCATGCAGATAAGGTGGTTTTACGTACTAAACCTGGTTTTCTTCCAAAAGTTGTTTCTAACAAAAACATTAACCAGGAGATTATCGTACCTTCTCTGTGTCCAAAACCAGTTTCAAAGAAGGAACGTTTGTTGCACAATTTGGATGTTGTTCGCGCTCTAAAATTCTATTTAGATGCTACAAAGGATTTTAGACAAACATCTTCCTTGTTTGTTGTTTATTCAGGTAAAAGGAGAGGTCAAAAAGCAACTTCTACCTCTCTCTCTTTTTGGATTAAAAGCATCATCAGATTGGCTTACGAGACTGCCGGACGGCAGCCTCCCGAAAGAATCACAGCTCATTCCACTAGGGCTGTGGCTTCCACATGGGCCTTCAAGAACGAGGCTTCTGTTGATCAGATATGTAGGGCAGCGACTTGGTCTTCACTGCACACTTTTACCAAATTTTACAAGTTTGATACTTTTGCTTCTTCTGAGGCTATTTTTGGGAGAAAGGTTTTGCAAGCCGTGGTGCCTTCCATTTAGGTGACCTGATTTGCTCCCTCCCTTCATCCGTGTCCTAAAGCTTTGGTATTGGTTCCCACAAGTAAGGATGACGCCGTGGACCGGACACACCTATGTTGGAGAAAACAGAATTTATGTTTACCTGATAAATTTCTTTCTCCAACGGTGTGTCCGGTCCACGGCCCGCCCTGGTTTTTTAATCAGGTCTGATAATTTATTTTCTTTAACTACAGTCACCACGGTACCATATGGTTTCTCCTATGCAAATATTCCTCCTTAACGTCGGTCGAATGACTGGGGTAGGCGGAGCCTAGGAGGGATCATGTGACCAGCTTTGCTGGGCTCTTTGCCATTTCCTGTTGGGGAAGAGAATATCCCCACAAGTAAGGATGACGCCGTGGACCGGACACACCGTTGGAGAAAGAAATTTATCAGGTAAACATAAATTCTGTTTTTCCCTGTGGGCTGTTAGGCTCGCGGGGGCTGAAAATGCTTCATTTTATTGCGTCATTCTTGGCGCGGACTTTTTTGGCGCAAAATTTTTTTTTTCTGTTTCCGGCGTCATACGTGTCGCCGGAAGTTGCGTCATTTTTTGACGTTTTTTTGTGTCAAAAGTGTCGGCGTTCCGGATGTAGCGTCATTTTTGGCGCCAAAAGCATTTAGGCGCCAAATAATGTGGGCGTCATTTTTGTCTCCACATTATTTAAGTCTCATTATTTATTGCTTCTGGTTGCTAGAAGCTTGTTCACTGGCATTTTTTTCCCATTCCTGAAACTGTCATTTAAGGAATTTGATCAATTTTGCTTTATCTGTTGTTTTTTCTATTACATATTGCAAGATGTTCCACGTTGCAACTGAGTCAGAAGATACTTCAGGAAAATCGCTGCCCGGTGCTGGAGCTACCAAGCTAAGTGTATCTGCTATAAACTTTTGGTATCTGTTTCTCCAGCTGTTGTTTGTATTGCATGTCATGACAAACTTATTAATGCAGATAAAATTTCCTTTAGTACTGTTACATTACCTGTTGCTGTTCCGTCAACATCTAATTTTCAGAGTGTTCCTGATAGCATAAGAGATTTTATTTTTTAAATCCATTAAGAAGGCTATGTCTGTTATTTCTCCTTCTAGTATACATAAAAGTCTTTTAAAACTCTTTTTTCAGATGAATTTTTAAATGAACATCATCATTCTGATACTGATAATGGTTCTTCTGGTTCAGAGGTTTCTGTCTCAGAGGTTGATGCTGATAAATCTTTGTATTTGTTCAGATGGAATTTATTCGTTCTTTATTTAAAGAAGTATTAATTGCATTAGAAATAGAGGATTCTGGTCCTCTTGATACTAAATCTAAACGTTTAAATAAGGTTTTTAAATCTCCTGTAGTTATTCCAGAAGTGTTTAATCTCCCTGATGCTATTTCTGAAGTAATTTCCAGGGAATGGAATAATTTGGGTAATTCATTTACTCCTTCTAAACGTTTAAGCAATTATATCCTGTGCCATCTGACAGATTAGAGTTTTTTGGGACAAAATCCCTAAGGTTAATGGGGCTGTCTCTACTCCTGCTAAACGTACTACTATTCCTACGGCAGATAGTACTTCATTTAAGGATCCTTTAGATAGGAAAATTGAATCCTTTCTAAGAAAAGCTTACTTATGTTCAGGTAATCTTTTTAGACCTGCTATATTTTTAGCGGATGTTGCTGCAGCTTCAACTTTTTGGTTAGAAGCTTTAGCGCAACAAGTAACAGATCATAATTTTATAGCATTATTATTATTCTATAACATGCTAATAATTTTATTTGTGATACCATCTTTTGATATCATTAGAGTTGATGTCAGGTATATGTCTCTAGCTATTTTAGCTAGAAAAGCTTTATGGCTTAAAACTTGGAATGCTGATATGTCTTCTAAGTCAACTTTGCTTTCCCTTTCTTTCCAGGGTAATAAATTATTCGGTTCTCAGTTGGATTCTATTATCTCAACTGTTACTGCAGGGAAGGGAACTTTTTTTACCAAAGAATAAAAAATCTAAGGTAAATTTAGGTCTAATAATAGTTTTCCTTTCCTCACAACAAGGAACAAAAGCCTGATCTTTCATCCTCAGGAGCGGTATCAGTTTGGAAACCATTTCCAGTTTGGAATATATCCAAGCCTTATAGAAACCTAAAGCCAGCTCCTAAGTACCCATGAAGGTGCGGCCCTCATTCCAGCTCAGCTGGTATGGGGCAGATTACGTTTTCTTCAAAGAAATTTGGATCAATTCCGTTCACAATCTCTGGTTTCAGAACATTGTTTCAGAAAGGTACAGAATTGGCTTCAAGTTAAGGCCTCCTGCAAAGAGATTTTTTTCTTTCCCGTGTCCCAGTAAACACAGCAAAGGCTCAGCATTTCTGAAATGTGTTTCAGATCTAGAGTTGGCTGGAGTAATTATGCCAGTTCCAGTTCTGGAACAGGGGCTGGGGTTTTATTCTATCTCTTCATTGTACCAAAGAAGGTCAATTCCTTCAGACCAGTTCCGGATCTATCAATATTGAATCGTTATGTAAGGATACCAACATTCAAGATGGTAACTGTAGGACTATCCTGCCTTTTGTTTAGCAAGGGCATTATATGTCTACAATAGATTTACAGGATGCATATCTGCATATTCCGATTCATCCAGATCACTTTTAGTTTCTGAGATTCTCTTTTTAGACAAGCATTACCAGTTTTGTGGCTCTACCGTTTGGCCTAGCATCAGTTCCAAGAATTTTTTCAAAGGTTCTCGGTGCCCTTCTGTCTGTAATCAGAGAACAGGGTTTTGGTATTTCCTTATTTGGACGATATCTTGGTACTTGTTCAGTCTTCACATTTTCGCAGAATCTCATACGAATCGACTTGTGTTGTTTCTTCAAGATCATGGTTGGAGGATCAATTTACCAATCAGTTCATTGATTCCTCAGACAAGGGTAACCTTTTTAGGTTTCCAGATAGATTCAGTGTCTATGACTCTGTCCTTGTCAGACAAGAGAAGTTTAACATTGATATCAGCTTGTCAAAACCTTCAGTCACAATCATTCCCTTTGGTAGCCTTATGCATGGAAATTCTAGGTCTTATGACTGCTGCATCGGACGCGATCCCCTTTGCTCGTTTTCACATGCGGCCTCTTCAGCTCTGTATGCTGAACCAGTGGTGCAGGGATTACACAAAGATATCTCAATTAATATCTTTAAAACCGATTGTACGACACTCTCTGACGTGGTGGACAGATCACCATCGTTTAGTTCAGGGGGCTTCTTTTGTTCTTCCGACCTGGACTGTAATTTCAACAGATGCAAGTCTTACAGGTTGGGGAGCTGTGTGGGGGTCTCTGACAGCACAAGGGGTTTGGGAATCTCAGGAGGTGAGATTACCGATCAATATTTTGGAACTCCGTGCAATTTTCAGAGCTCTTCAGTCTTGGCCTCTTCTAAAGAGAGAATCGTTCATTTGTTTTCAGACAGACAATGTCACATCTGTGGCATACATCAATCATCAAGGAGGGACTCACAGTCCTCTGGCTATGAAAGAAGTAAATCGAATTCTGGTATGGGCGGAATCCAGCTCCTGTCTAGTTTCTGCGGTTCATATCCCAGGTATAGACAATTGGGAAGCGGATTATCTCAGTCGCCAAACGTTACATCCGGGCGAATGGTCTCTTCACCCAGAGGTATTTCTTCAGATTGTTCAAATGTGGGGACTTCCAGAAATAGATTTGATGGCCTCTCATCTAAACAAGAAACTTCCCAGGTATCTGTCCAGATCCAGGGATCCTCAAGCGGTAGCAGTGGATGCATTGTCACTTCCTTGGAAGTATCATCCTGCCTATATCTTTCCGCCTCTAGTTCTTCTTCCAAGAGTAATCTCCAAGATTCTGAAGGAATGCTCGTTTGTTCTGCTGGTAGCTCCAGCATGGCCTCACAGTTTTTGGTATGCGGATCTTGTCCGGATGGCCTCTTGCCAACCGTGGACTCTTCCGTTAATCCTTAAATTTAAAGGTATGGAGATTGAACGCTTGATTCTTAGTCAAAGAGGTTTCTCTGACTCTGTGATTAATACTATGTTACAGGCTCGTAAATCTGTATCTAGGGAGATATATTATAGAGTCTGGAAGACTTATATTTCTTGGTGTCTTTCTCATCATTTTTCCTGGCATTCTTTTTGAATTCCGAGAATTTTACAGTTTCTTCGGGATGGTTTGGATAAAGGTTTGTCTGCAAGTTCCTTGAAAGGACAAATCTCTGCTCTTTCTGTTCTTTTTCACAGAAAGATTGCTAATCTTCCTGATATTCATTGTTTTGTACAAGCTTTGGTTCGTATAAAACCTGTTATTAAGTCAATTTCTCCTCCTTGGAGTTTGAATTTGGTTCTGAGGGCTCTTCAAGCTCCTCCGTTTGAACCTATGCATTCATTGGACATTAAATTACTTTCTTGGAAAGTTTTGTTCCTTTTGGCCATCTCTTCTGCCAGAAGAGTTTCTGAATTATCTGCTCTTTCTTGTGAGTCTCCTTTTCTGATTTTTCACCAGGATAAGGCGGTGTTGCGAACTTCTTTTAAATTTTTACCTAAGGTTATGAATTCCAACAACATTAGTAGAGAAATTGTGGTTCCTTCATTATGTCCTAATCCTAAGAATTCTAAGGAGAAATCATTGCATTCTTTGGATGTAGTTAGAGCTTTGAAATATTATGTTGAAGCTACTAAGAATTTCCGAAAGACTTCTAGTCTATTTGTTATCTTTTCCGGTTCTAGGAAAGGTCAGAAGGCCTCTGCCATTTCTTTGGCATCTTGGTTGAAATCTTTAATTCATCATGCTTATGTCGAGTCGGGTAAAACTCCGCCTCAAAGGATTACAGCTCATTCTACTAGGTCAGTTTCTACTTCCTGGGCGTTTAGGAATGAAGCTTCGGTTGATCAGATTTGCAAAGCAGCAACTTGGTCTTCTTTGCATACTTTTACTACATTCTACCATTTTGATGTGTTTTCTTCTTCTGAAGCTGTCTTTGGTAGAAAAGTACTTCAGGCAGCTGTTTCAGTTTCAATCTTCTGCTTATATTTTCAGTTTTTTTCTTTATAAGATTTAAACTTTATTTTTGGGTGTGGATTTTTTTCAGTGGAATTGGCTGTCTTTATTTTATCCCTCCGGTTCTAGAAAAGGCCAGAAAGCTTCTGCCATTTCTTTGGCATCTTGGTTGAAATCTTTATTTCATCATGCCTATGTCGAGTCGGGTAAAATTCCGCCTCAAAGGATTACAGCTTATTCTACTAGGTCAGTTTCTACTTCCTGGGCGTTTAGGAATGAAGCTTCGGTTGATCAGATTTACAAAGCAGCAACTTGGTCCTCTTTGCATACTTTTACTAAATTCTACCATTTTGATGTGTTTTCTTCTTCTGAAGCAGTTTTTGGTAGAAAAGTACTTCAGGCAGTGGTTTCAGTTTGAATCTTCTGCTTATGTTTTTCATTAAACTTTATTCTGGGTGTGGATTATTTTCAGCAGGAATTGGCTGTCTTTATTTTATCCCTCCCTCTCTAGTGACTCTTGCGTGGAAAGATCCACATCTTGGGTAGTCATTATCCCATACGTCACTAGCTCATGGACTCTTGCTAATTACATGAAAGAAAACATAATTTATGTAAGAACTTACCTGATAAATTAATTTCTTTCATATTAGCAAGAGTCCATGAGGCCCACCCTTTTTTTGTGGTGGTTATGATTTTTTTGTATAAAGCACAATTATTCCAATTCCTTATATTTATGCTTCGCACTTTTTTCTTATCACCCCACTTCTTGGCTATTCGTTAAACTGATTTGTGGGTGTGGTGAGGGGTGTATTTGTAGGCATTTTGGGGTTTGGGAAACTTTGCCCCTCCTGGTAGGAATGTATATCCCATACGTCACTAGCTCATGGACCCTTGCTAATATGAAAGAAATGAATTTATCAGGTAAGTTCTTACATAAATTATGTTTTTTGGCTCGCTCACAAGTTTGACATAAATTTATCAAGCCTGTTAAAAAAATACAAAAAACGAAGTTTCGTATATTTAGTGCAAAATAAAAATACTTTCCTATGCTTTATTGTACTGTGTTCTCCACAGAAATATTTGCCTGCCGGGTGACGTTCTAAAGTAGCCAAATAGGGGTCCATGTGCTACTTTGCAATATTATAATCTTATCTGTTTATGAATGCTATTTAAATGATATAATTAATTTGTGCTTTGCATAGCTTAAAGGGACACTGAACCCAATTTTTTTTTTCGTGAATCAGATAGAGCATGACATTTTAAGCAACTTTCTAATTTACTCCTATTATCAAATTTTCTTCATTCTCTTAGTATCTTTATTTGAAATGCAAGAATGTAAGTTTAGATGCCGGCCCATTTTTGGTGAACAACCTGGGTTCTTCTTGCTGATTGGTGGATACATTCATCCACCAATAAAAAAGTGCTGTCCAGAGTTCTGAACTAATAAAAAAGCTTAGATGCCTTCTTTTTAAAATAAAGATAGCAGGAGAATGAAGAAAAATTGATAATAGGAGTAAATTAGAAAGTTGCTTTCAATTGCATGCTCTATCTGAATCACGAAAGAGAAAATTTGGGTTCAGTGTCCCTTTATTTAAAGGGATTGAAAGGTCAAAAATGAAATGGGCATAGATGCATTTGAAATTTTTTTGCAACATACTTTAATCAGCAAAAATGCTTCTTGTTTTTTGTGGCATACACACATATCCTGTGAGGGCCATGCACCAGTAATCAATCACCATGGCTGTTCAGAGAGCTGGCCCTGGTGTGTGTTGCTTCTGAAGACATAATCTGTGTCATTCAAGCCACTGCTGACTCTCTGAGAAGGGTGGTGTATTTATACTGGTGTACAGGCCTTCACAGGATATGCGCGTATGCCACTGAAAGACAGTAATAACTTTTACTAGAAGTGTTTTTGCTAATGAAAGTACCGTATATTGCAAACAACATGCTTATGTTTCAAATCGAAATGCACCCAATGGAATTAATTTACCAAAAAAATAAACATTACAGCCATGAATATACAGCATCTTGCTATATAATTAAAATGATTCTATATTTCAGGATGAATAACCTTTAGATTATAATGTATTCTAAATAGAAATTATCTTTAGATTGATTTTTTTTTTCCTCAAAAAGCATTTATTTTTAAATAAATGCTTAATAAATTTAATTTTTAATTAATTTAAAAAAAAAAATATTTTTAAATCCTTGATTTGTATCCACGATGGCACCCATGCACATTTTATTCACTTTTCTATCCATTTTAACGTAAATTGATTTAATGATAATTTGTGCAACAAACATTGAAGAAGAAAAAAACTGTTTTGTGTAGTGTATGTCCACCACAATAATAATGCTATTTTGAAAAGAATGACATAAAAATACAGTAAAAAAGTGATACATGCGACAAAGGCCAGCATTAGTAAATGTTGTCACATTTCCATTAAACCTGTTTTAAACTTTATTCAGTCTGTATTTTATATTTCTTGAACTGTACACTTTTTCTTTTGGATAGCAAAACTTTATTTACCTTATAACCAGAAACACATATTCATAGCAAAGGCTATGCCCCCCCCCCATCCATATTCAAGACCTCCTATTACACAAAGAATCCCAATTACTGAACAAAGAGGGAAGCCTGCTAAACAGGGTCTGAATGAAGAGCTTTGTTTCTCATTTTGTTTTATGGAGATGTTGTTTTTTTTATCACTGCTATCAAGTGCTCATGATCAGATGACCAAAATACCAATAGCAAGATATTGTTTTTGGTTGTACACAAATTCATATTTCTCAAAATAATTTTTAGGTTCCATATTCCTTAGTGATCAATAATAATCAGTTACCCACATACTGAATATACAATAAGATAAACTGTATCGGGCCAGATTACAAGTGGCACGCTAGTGATAATGCAGCAGCGATAACCAATATCGTTTTACTGCGCTACCATTAGTGCGCAACTTTGATATTACAAGTCCATGGTAAAGCACGTTAATCAGAGAAGGGTTAGCATCACCAATTTTGCTCAAGCGCAGCCTATGCTTTCAATGTGTGTGTGTATGTGTGTATATATATATATATATATATATATATATATATATATAAAAAATTACAGTTCTTTTTATTTATTTTTAAACATTTTATCTTGACTGAAAATAAGCCCTGCTCCTGTGCAGGAATCCAATACAGGCATATAGCAGTCAGGATGGGGGGCTGCTCCTTTATGAAATGCTGTTCCTTGCCTGATATCAAATACATTGTAGATGAAGGTAACCCAGCAGCTAGCTAGCAGAGGAGACTGCAGTTTTAGTCTTTTTGGCAGCCGTGGGGTTAACTGCATCTGCTATGTATTTGAGCTGTTTCTCAGAGAGCAGGAGATTGTGTGGGAGATTCCATAATGATTACATACCCTAAGTTTCAGATTGCAGACGTCCCTAGGGGTAAATATAAGTAAGTGGCTTTCCCTACTCTTCAGTCTCCTGCATGGGCTCTGCTTTTAAACTTCTAGAGATTGATCGGCTGCTACTGAGATCACAAACAGAAAGTGAAAGTAAAACAGCCATTTTACAAATGTGTGCTAAAAGCAACCACTAGATGGAGCTGGTTTGCAAGAAACCACATACAAATCAATTAAGTACAGCCACATCTGAGGATTTTTTTTTAGCAAAAAATCGCATTGCGGTTTTTAAATCGTGACAATTAATTGCGGTTTTAAATCGGAAAGTGTGTGTATAAAAAGACTGCAAAATTTGGTAAGTTGTTTAACCCCTTGACCCAATAGGATATATATATATATATATATATATATATATATATATATATATAGTTATAGTACTGGTAAGGAAGGAGGGCACTCACAGGACTTCATACATAGAGTAATCTTTAATTAAAGTTCTTAACAAAAGTGCATTGTCAACGTTTCGGCCTTTTCTTAGGCCTTCTTCAAGACAAATTTCATGATCTGAGTTCGTGCGGAACACAGCGTCCGCGTTACACTCCTAGATTCAATCTAGGAGTGTAACGTGGACGCTGTGTTCCGCACGAACTCAGATCATGAAATTTGTCTTGAAGAAGGCCTAAGAAAAGGCCGAAACGTTGACAATGCACTTTTGTTAAGAACTTTAATTAAAGATTACTCTATGTATGAAGTCCTGTGAGTGCCCTCCTTCCTTACCAGTACTCTATACATTCTAAATGAGGATTGCACCCAGGCATTGGAAACAGTTATGTGGATGGAGTGCTAGGCCACCGGCTACTATATATATATATATATATATATATATATATATATATATATATATATATATATATATATATATATATATATATATATATATATATATATATATATATATATATATATATATATATATATATATAATATCTTCTTAAAAAAACAGGGTCCACAGCTGCATTCATTACTTTTGGGAAATACAGAACCTGGCCACCAGGAGGAGGCAAAGACACCCCAGCCAAAGGCTTAAATACCGCCCCCACTTCCCTCATCCCCCAGTCATTCTTTGCCTTTCGTCACAGGAGGTTGGCAGAGAAGTGTCGGAAGATTACGGAGTAGTCTCTTATGGAGGGTAGAACTCTTCGAGATGGGAGGGGAGTTTTAAGTAGTCCTGTCAGCCTCTCAGTGAGAGCATGGATGAAAGTTAGAGTCCAGAGATGCAGGGAGAGTCTTTCTGCGAAACCATCCTGACTCATATTAACAGCTCCATAAGCAATCAGAGTTTCGCTGCCTGCTTTCTTTTCTCAAGTCCATGTCAGAAGCAACGCTACTATGTGTCAAACTTGAAGGACCGTGTTACTGTTCCACGGCATAGATTCTGGTAAGATCGTTTAATTTTCGTTTCATTGTGGGAATCTAATGTAAATGATAGAAGACAGGGTCTCAGTGGGACTCCTTTATCTTTATGGAATCAAGGGTTAATATCTCCTGAGTGGGGTTATTGAGCAGTGGGGCACTTTAATCATATTTATGTGATTCTGTCTGCATATGTGTAGAAATGTTGGGGCTCATGGCTATTACAGAACGTACAATTTTTTCGAGCTACACAGTTCTTGTGGACTGGCGCACTTTTCTTTGGCCTACATGTCGCACCTCGTGACTGGGCGTGGTCACGTTTTCGTTCTCCATTTCTGTATTCATGACCAAGTGTCAGTGGAGAGGATCCGTTTCTCTACTTGTCTGGGTCATAGGAGGTGGTGAGTGCCCCAGCCATTGGGGGTGTAAGGTGCCAGTTGCTTTTGTCCATAATTTAATAAGTCAAGCTAAGGAGGATTCTGATCGTTTGGAGAAGGATTTCTCTGATTCAGAGTCTGTTACTTGCGTAGATTGTGGGGAGGCCAGGGTAATCCAGCCCAATCAATTATGTTCTGTATGCCGTAATAGAGTGTTCTCTTCTCTTTCTGGGGAGAGGTTAGAGACCGCTGAGCCATCTGCCTCTGAGGATTTTGTGTCCCATGAGGTGTGTTCCCTAGAATATTCTGTTCCTACACAGGCAGTTACCGCTACCCCTTCTCCGGAAGGAGGTTTATTTCCAACAGAGGTTACTGCACGATTCTGCATGGCCATATCTTTGGCATTGGCACAGTTACATCTTCCTAATTGCAAGCAAAGAGTTAATCTATGTCCCTTTAACCTGGGGGTGTCAGGTGCAAGTTTGATTTTATCGGATCTTTGCTCTGGGGAAGCGTTTTTTTCTGAGGCTTCAGGGGTACAGCCTTCAGGGTCGGGGCCTTCAGATGCCCCGCCAGAGGTAGATTTTGCCTTTAGATTCAGGCTTTCGCACCAGCGTGTACTGCTGCGGCATGTGTTGGCGGCCTTGGAGGATACCAGTTCTTATTCGCCAACGAATCCTCAGGCTTCTGAATCAGATGGCGAACAGCGCTAGACGTGTGAAGGGATGAGATCCTACTCCTGGTCGTCTCTTGTTTTGGTGTGTCTAATCCCAGTTCGAAGCTCCTGAGGATTAGGATAATCTGACAGACTGGTCCTGTTAGTGTTTCCATTCCACTTTGGCATTCACCTGCGGGTGTGGCCTACTTTCTTTTGATCCGGTTAGGATGTGTTTTATTTCTTTATTTGGAGCTTGTGACTGCTGTAGATTTTTTCTTTTAGAAAAAATTTTCCTTTCTGGGATTTTGATGATAGCGATTTTATGGTGGCGATAGATGTTACTTCAAGCGGAAGTTCCAAGAAAAAAAAAAAGACAATGTTTAATCCTCAGGGCTTATTTGTCTAGCCCTGCTAGGGTTTAGAACTTTGTTGACCCTTGAACAGTTCGGTTGTACCCTGGTCAGCAAGCTGGTCCTGGTTGGACCATTTTTTTCCTTGCAGTATCCTCTTTTTGATCCTATATACTTGGGGATCTAGGAGATTGTTATGCAGTCTCTCTTGCTGTCGCCTGATAGGAGTTTTAGGATGCTTGTTTCATTTCCAGGTAACTTTGTGGTTGTACCGCAAGGTTTTTGGTTTTGATCCGGCACCTGGTTTTGGGGGTCCGGTTTTTAAACCTAGTCCTTGTGTTTCTTCTTTTAACTTCTATTTGGCTCCTCCTTAGGTAGTTTTCCTCATCTGATTCTAGGAGTTCAGTGGGTCGAGGGTTTCTCTTCTCTGCAGTGTACCCTCCCTTCGAGTTCCTGAGGGGGTAATGAGGATAGGTATTCTGGATCCCGAGTTAGTCTCTATGGGTGTCGGTGCCTCTTTCCTGCTTCTTTTCCTTAGGATCTCGTGGCTGGAGATTCGTTATCTGCTCTTGTCGATGCTGGGATTTTTTAATCTCTCTTGTCCTTTGGGACATTGACAGTCGCTGCTGTGATAGGACTGTTCGATCGGAGTAGGGTTCAGGAATTCTGACTGCTCTGTTTGGGCATTGACCATGTATCATGTCTCTCGAAGGATCCTTCCTTAGGTTGGGAGGCCTTGCTGGTTCGGGAACCTTCCCTTAGCGGGTAGTTGGTTCTTTCTTATTGGTCAGGGTGTCTTCCCTTACCCCGTTTTCTAGTAGGGGAGGTGTTGGTCCGCCCTGCTTACTGATTTTTTTCTCTTGTTCCTTTCCAGGAATGTCCTGGTGCAAATTTGCTAGCTACTCGGTTGGCTAGTTTCTATGGTTTGACGTTTAGTCTGACTGCTTATCCGATGAACGCCGGCGGCTTTCGTTTGTGATGTAAACGGATGTTACTGTTCTGTTCCTGTTCTGCTCCCGGGTTTTTTTCTGACCTCCGGATGTTCAGTTTCTCTCTGCTAGTTAGCTGTCTATGGTAAGGTAGTCTTGTTCTACCTTTTGTCCTTCTGGGACTTCGGTTCCGGTTTACATTGGTTCCTTTTGGATCAATGTAGGAGCTGATCTGGAAAGGAATTTTTCCTTTCTTAGCTCTGCTCCGTCGGTAGAGTATTTTCTACGGGACTTTGTCCTTTTGCAACCTGGTAGCTGCTCTTTTTCAAGTTATGCTAGGGGCTTCTCTCTCTGTTTTGTCCTTGAATCTTCGGAGATTGTTTCTGGGTTTTGTTTTTCTTCCCTTCTTTCAGTTAGGGAGAATGTGGTGTGGGAGTTTGTTTTTTGTTTCCCTTGCCATTGTTCATGGAGAAGTTTTTATTTGTGCGCTCCTAGAGAGTGGGACTCGGAGGCTTTTGTGCTCAGTGGAGTCCAGAATTTAGAGTGATCTCTAACTGGCATCATTATGGTTCTAATTGATGGGCAGTTACCTTGTCCTCTTTCCATATTTTTGTTCTTCCTGCTTCTGTTGAAGTAGTTTTTTATTGGGAATCCGGGTTGTGTCAGGCTGTGGTGGCATCAGAATGGGCTGCATTTTTGTTCCCGTCCGTTTGCATTCAGTGTCCTCTATAAGCTTGGGTATTGATTTCCCAAAAGTAATGAATGCAGCTGTGGACTCTCCCCATTTTAAGAAGAAAAACTTAAATTATGCTTACCTGATAATTTTCTTCTGTACGGGGAGAGAGTCCACAGCTCCTCGCCCGTTTTTTTTTTTCTGTGAGCGGCCTTAAATTCTTTTGTGGCACCTTTTTTTCACCCTGATATTTCTCCTTGTTCCCTTGGCAGAATGACTGGGGGATGAGGGAAGTGGGGGAGGTATTTAAGCCTTTGGCTGGGGTATCTTTGCCTCCTCCTGGTGGCAGGTTCTGTATTTCCCAAAAGTAATGAATGCAGCTGTGGACTCATTGTACCGCATAACATTTATATATGTCGCAGCTGCAGGAAGCTCCAGCAGACTCAGGTGTAAAGTGACAGCCGAGAGCTGGTCTTCTTGAGCTGCAGGCATCTGCATATGGGAATGGAGCACGATCGGTGCTCCTGTTCCATATAAAGGGAGATGCCAGATGGTTACAGACGGTGACACACAATGTGTGTGTCACAGTCTGTAACGATTATCCACTTGTGCCAGCGGGAGGTGGGGGAGGGAGTGAGAGTGACCCTATCTACAGACAATAAAATTGAAGGGAGAGGAAGAGATGGTTAGCTACACTACAGAAAAGTGGTGGAATAGGGGGGTGCGGGTGCCCTAACTAACAATTGCCGGAGGGGGGAGGTGTGGGGACCACTACCCTACAGAAAAAAATCTAAAAAAAAAAAAAATTATAAATATTTATATATTTGGTGCTGGCAGACAGCTGCCAGTACTAAAGATGGCCGCCAGTAGTTGGGATCGGGATGGTTAGAGTGCTATTTGGGGGGATCAGGGAGGTTGGAGGGTTGAGGATGAAACAAAATATAATAATAAAAAAAAACTAAACAGCATATTGGCAGACTGTGTGCCAGTACCTAAGATGGTAATCTCTACATTACAGCTAAAATTAGCCTTAAAAGCTACCTAATTAACCCTTTCACTGCTGGGAATAATAGAAGTGTGGTGCGCAGCTGCAATTGGCGGCATAATAATAACCAAAAACCAATGGCAAAGCCATGTATAAAAAGAAATGTGATTATGAAATCACTAGGGGGCACTAGGCAATGACAACAAATATATGGTAGTGTACAAAATGTAGATAAATGCTCATGGGTAATATTGTATAACACAGATAATTCAAATAAATAAATAAATTATCCAAATGGAACATAGGCTCTCAATAAACCTTCAGTAAGCCATCAGAATTATGGAAATCATGAGACCCACCAATAAATTCAGAAATACTGATAAAAGGTCCATAAACAGTGGAAGGACAACCACACAGAATTCTGTTATGTCCAAATACAGGCTGTATTGTAGCAGGTCACTGAGTACAGACGTATAGAATACGGCACAGACTGCACTCTCCTCCTTCAAAAGCTAGCAGCTCTAAATGAAATCCAAAACACAGAGAGGCGCCAACATGTGTTTACAATAAACATTTTAAATGATACCGCTCCCTGAACTTTCTATGTTGAGCACCCTGCTTCCATATTAGACGGACCGTCTTTTCCCTACGAGCTACCATCCGGTTCCAGGACCGAGGATCAGCCAGCTGGTTAGCTGTGATAACCAGCCTGTTTCCACAATCACATTGGTGTGCTCTTCGCAAATGTGAGTACCCTGGGCTTACTTGTTTGATATCCTATTTGTGACCTACTGATGTACACATGTTGGCGCCTCTCTGTTTTTTGGATTTCATGCAAAGCCATGTATGTCTGCTATTTATGAACAAAGGGGATCCCAGAGAAGCTTTTACAATCATTTGTGGTCATGATTGCACTGACGCTATGTTTTGCTGAAGGAGCAGCATTGCACTATTAGCAGCTAGCTGAAAACATCTAGTTGGCCAATCACAAGAGACAAATGTGTAAAGACACCAATCAGCAGCTAGCACAAGAATATGTACACAAGAAGTGCATTTAAAAGTGTCTTAAAATGACATGCTCTATCTGAATCATGCAAGTTTAATTTTTACTTTCCTATCCCTTTAAATTTTTTCACTGAAATTCCCGGTAGCAAAGGGCTTGAAATTGCATGTTCTGTATCGAATTTTTATTTTTACTTTAGTGTCCTGTTTAAATATGGTTTTCTTAATCTGCAAGTTTACTATGAATTTCTTTTAAAGCAGATCCTTCACTGCTTCTTAAATTAATTCAATGATCTAACATTCCCTGCAGAAAAAAGGTAGTACTATGTTAGCCAATGTATTTAAAGAAAGTAAAAATCCTTTTGTAAGAAAACAAAAGTGATGTACGGGTGATACCTTTTAATAGCTGACTAATTGTGAATACAGTTGTAAGCTAATGCCTGGCGAAGGGACTGTATCCACTATTAGCTAGTAAAGGTATCCGCTGTACTTCTATGGAATACGATTGCTGTTAAAAAGGCAAGTGTGGTTGTTTATCTTTGTACTTAAATTGTGAGGCACAAATACAAATCTAAATTTAGATATACAATAATTTTTTTTTTTTGGTGATACCATTTTTTTTAGAATACAAATCTTTTTAAAATTATTTTTTTTTAAAAATTTTTGGAAGTGAAATTTGGTTTTGTTAGTACAATCTTCTTTTTTAGAAGTACACTTTTCTCTTTTGGAGATGCTTTTTTTTTTTTCTCTTGAAAGTACAATTTTTTTTATTTTTTAATTACTCTTCCAGCATGTGTCAAAACACTGTCAAAAATAAAAGCTAGTTCCCATTTTGCGAAAGTACTTGTGATGTCACTGCAGTCTGTTTTTGCTTTCATTTAAATGGCTGACAAAATCAGAACAAGCACTTTAGGTATGTTAAAACGCATAAAAAACGTATGGTAAATGACATCATAAAAAATTTAGATTTTCATGATTACTTTGGGTGAGAGCAGACAAAATAACCATGTTTACTAATTCACTGATTATTTCACCTGTGTTCCAGTTCAGATATCCTAAAAATCTGGCCTGATAGAGAGGCCTGAGGGCAGGTTTGAAAACCAGTGCTCTACATTTAATTAAAATCAAAACCGTAGCTACTTTCTAGGCAAAGCTGACTTGCTGTGATATCACAAGTCCTTTAGCAAAATGGTAACTAACAGTTATTTTTTTTACATTTTTTTTTGACCCATGCTGGAAGTGTAATTGAAAAAATAAATTTAAAAAAAAAAAATACTTCCTGAACAAAAAATTATATTGTTCTTCCAAAAAAGATTGCACTTTCAAAAAAAAAGAAGAAAATAATTGTATTTGTAATTTAAAGATTTGTATTCTAAAAAAATTGTATTTGAAAATTAATTTTTTAGGTCATTTATTTGTATATTGCTGCAAAATTCTGTAGCACTAATATGATATGAGCTACTACAGTAATCACTGTGTAGAATGTAGCTGTGTTAGGCTTGTGAAGTCTACAGTGTGCAATAATTCTTATGACAATTAGAAAATCCACAATTATTAATGTTCCACTTTTTTATTTTATTTAATTATTTAAAAAATCCCACATTTTTTTTTGCTTCTACCACAAAATAATAAAGACATTTCAAGATTTTCTTTTATTTGCCATTCACCTTAGCAATTAGTAGACAGGGGAATTGTTATTCTTATATGGACCATTTATTAACCCCCCCCCCACACACACACACACACACACAGGTTTTGCCTTAAAAGATTTGTGGTCTAATTCCTCCAGGTGAACCAATGACAAGAGGAATTTATGTGCAGCCACCAATAAGCAGCAAGATCCAAGTAATGCATTGTTACTCCTGAGAGTACCTAGTTATGCTTTTCAACTAAGAATACCAAGAGAGTTATTGAGTTTTGACCTGCTGTATGCAAGACATTGGCAACCAGTATAATTTAGAGTTTGCTGCCTTACCAGAATAAAAAAGTGCAAAACCCAGTGGAATTTGAAGTATTTCCTTTTTTGTACTGGATGTTACTGCAGATTATCACAAGCAACTGTTGACAAGTTCTCTTCCGCATCTTGGAAGCTACACAAAAATGTTCATATTTCATGGATGCCAGCCTGCTATGGACTTCATTATGGTTGAATGCCAGAGTGATTCATGCTGTAACATTTCCTTTTTTTTTTTTTTTAATGCAAAGGCTAGTCTTTTGTTTTTGTTATTATCGTAGTGTCTTTAGAAAGCAGCTCATTTTAGTTCTGTATACAGAAGAGTCACTGGGCCCATTTCCCAGTAGACAGCTTGTATCAGAGCTGGAGATTTTCATTCGGTGAAGATAACGCAGTCTAAATTGGTGCAGTAGTGTAGTTTGTTCCTGGACACGTTGGCATGTTTACTGAAAGTAGCGATCGAAAACTCTTGCATAACTGCAGCAACTCATTTTACAGTTAATTATTTAGATTTTTTATTTGTGCCATGTGTATAATACCTAATGCAACAGATGTGATTGGGGAGAGATTAAATATAGAATTCAGCCTATGATTCATTAAATCCCGTGTAAGGTTGTTTAGTGGTTTCTTAAAGGGCCACTAAAGTCAAATTTAAAGTTTCATGATTCCGTTCGAGGATGTGCAAAAGTGTACAGTACATTTTGTGATTGGCTGATGGCTGTCACACTATACAGGGGGAGGGGAAATTGGATAACTGAATTTTGCCAGAAAATGTTCTACTATTGTAATATTCAAAGTAAATGCTATTGCATTGTCGTTAATTATTCAGTTCCACTGTATTTAGCGGTCCTGTAAAATAACTGCTAATTGGTGTACAAAAGAAATGTTTGTTTCTTAAAGGAATTGTTGTTCTATATCTTAAAGGGACATTCTTATGCCAAACTTTAATGCTGTTAATTATTTAGAGCATGTCATTTTTGCATGATTTAACCTAGCTTGCTATGTGTTTAACCTGAGCAAAGCCGCATATGGTTGATGACTGATGGCTACATGTGTATGCTGCTCCATATGTCACAGTCTGACTTTACAGCTCCTGAGCAGCACTTTAGCTTTTGTATTTACCCCTATGTGAAGGAAGAGTGAAAACAAATAGGGAATAAAGGGATGTGCACATCCACTGAAAAAAATATAAATATTAGAGGGATATAAAAAAGCAAACAATGCTGTGATGTGTTAGAGCATTATATTATTGGATTATTCCTTGCATGTAACTGTGTGTTTAAGCCCTGTATAGTGAGAAATTTAGATGCTCTAATTTGTTAGAGTGTAATTTTATCACTAGTGATGCTGCAACTCGATATGTTTAACCCCGAGTGGAAACTGCTGCTGATCCAAATAAACACAAAAGTGTGTTCTAGGGGGTGCTAGGATAAAGGAGGTTCCCTGTATTGGATAAAGTGCATATATATAAATATATAAAAATAAAATGAAAAAGAAACAAACTGTAAATAAGATTAATATATAAGTTGTCACATGATTGGAAATCAGCTTATTTATTAATGCGCCCTAAGGCAATATGCATCAACGGCTTTTGCAACATTTTGTTGTCTTGATTACAACTCCGATATAATGACAGAGATTAGTGACTGTTTGTACCTGGGAGATAATGTCTGTCAGTACTTCCAGAGAACACAGACATATGAATATAAACATAACTGTCTGAGAGTTATACAATTAAAGAGTTTGCAAATGTGTTAAATGCATTTGTTTCGTTTGAATTGCTTATTGTTATAACATTCCCATGAAAATCTTCCCAAAATGCTTAATTCAATAAAGTTCTGACGAAGGTCTTCACAAAATGCTTATTCTAATAATGTTCCAATGAAGGTCTTCACAAAATGCTTGTTCTTATAATGTTCCAATGAAGGTCTTCACAAAATGCTTATTCTAATAATGTTCCAATGAAGGTCTTCACAAAATGCTTATTCTAATAATGTTCCAATGAAGGTCTTCACAAAATGCTTATTCTAATAATGTTCCAATGAAGGTCTTCACCGGAACATTATTAGAATAAGCACAAAATGCTTACAATAAAGTTCTGATGAAGGTCTTCACAAAATGCTTATTATAAAGTTCTGATGAAGTTCTTCACAATATGCTTATTTTAATAATTTTCTGATGAAGGTTTTCACTAAATGCTTCAGGGCTCGACAAACCTGGGAGCCATTGGCTCCTAGAATTTTATCCCAGGCTCCTAAAATGTGAGGTTATTCTCCATATATCTATATGCAAATACCACTGTCTGGCTCCTAAAAGTATGTCCGGCTCCTACATATTCTTTCTGGCTCCTACATTTTAAACAGATTCGTCGACCGCTGGTTTACTATAATAATGTTCCAATGAAGGTTTTCACAAAAGGCTTATTCTAATATTGTTCACTTCTGATGAAGGGCTTAAAAAAATGCTTATTATAATAATTTTCCGATGAATGTCTTTCACAAAATTCTAAAAATAGAAAGTTAGTTAATGAAATAATTGTATTGTTTTTTTTTTTTTTTTTTTTAATCAAGAAAGAAATACCCACCTTCAGAGAGGTATTTATTACTGCAGTAGTCTTCAATGGAAACACTGACACATTTTATGTTTTTTGCCTGTTTTCTAGGTACCTTATGAGACTCTCAACAAGCGCTTCCGGGCTGCCCAAAAGAACATTGACAGAGAGACCAGTCATGTGACTATGGTGGTGGCCGAACTAGAGAAGACTCTGAGCAGCTGTCCTGCAGTGGACTCTGTTGTCAGTCTGCTTGATGGCGTGGTGGAAAAACTAAGTGTTCTTAAGAGAAAGGTAACCTTTGCCTGATCTGCCCGTGTTTGTGAATGTGTATATGTGGTATTGTGCAGTCCTAAAGACATATTTGCTTTTCCTCTCTTTACTTGACCAATGGAACAACAAACCACCCACGTCAGATTTTCTCAGCAAAGCCTTGTGTTTCCATTTTTTTTTTGGTTTGCTTATGAGGGATGAGTTGTTGTTGTTTTTTTTTCTCTTTTTCTGTTTTAAACAAAATAAAATAAAAAATTGGGTTTTGAAATGTGAAATAAAAATATGTAAGGGTTTATATGTTATATAAAAAAAATTGTCATTGATAGCTTTAGACATTTTGTTGAAGAACTGATTTGAGCTAATCTACTTGATTTCAATAGATGCAAAGAGATTGTTGTCAATGGGTGGCTGTGGCCTTTTTTAGAATTTAGAGATAATTGGTGGAGGAGTGATCACATGATGATGCATGTAGGTGACCCTCCCCTCCACTGTCTGTGAGGGAAACCAAGATAACTGGAGCAGCCATTAATTTAATCTGTAGTAATAATACATCTGCAAAGCAACAGGGTTTTTTTTTTGTTCTGCTATTAGCGCTGCTGATTGGACCAACAAAAATGTCCTCACTCAGGACCAGCAGTGCTCTATTGGTCCTGTGTTCTGCTTCTACTGTGTGTTTAACCCTTTTCCGGGGATTAAAGGGACAGTTAACACCTTGATATTGTTAGAATAAATGTTTAGTTATACATAATGAAGCAACTTTGCTCATTTTCATGAAAATTGAGCAATTTCTAATTCTCAAAACCTGAAATGCAGCCTGCTGACATCTTAAGGCTAACTCTGCTACCTATCTCCCTAATTGGCTTTATCAGATAACAACTGTAAAACCCTGCATTCTGCAATAACTTTATGATCGCGGCTAGTGTTGTTCTCTAGACTAAAGCCCAGATTGGCTCCTCCAAATAAGGCAAATGGAGGGTGGAATTTGTGTATTGAAAAATAATTGCAGTAAGGAGGGTAATTTTGTTTTTTAAAACATGACTTTAGACTTGGCTGGTATGTTATTTTATAGCAACACAACAAAAATGTCTTGCAGTTATGTGTTTACTGTCCCTTTTAAACACTTAGATATGCAGTGTTACTAGTACTAACACGTACAGATGTTTTGAAATCCTTAAAGGAACATTCCAGACCCAATACATCATTTTGATGACTTATTCTTACATACCAGAGAAGCATCCTGCAACTGGTCCCACATCTATAAGCTTGTAAGAAGTACGTTAAAGATTTAAAAATTGGTTTGTTAGGAGCCGAAAAAGGCCGCCAAGCTCCGCCCACCTATTGTATTTATATTTTGGTATGTTAAGTTTCAACCAATCACAATTGACTCTTCAATACGTTTTCCTACTCGCACATGCTGATTTGTGCATGTGCAATTTGAAAAATATTAAACATGCACTGCTAAACTGTCATAAATGGGGAAAAAAGCTATTTTGACAAGAAGAAAGCTGTGGGTGGAGCTTGGTGGCCATTTTTGACTTCATCAAATGATGATTATTTAAAAGTTCCATGTACTTCTTACAAGCTTATAGATGCTTACAATAAATAATAAAGAATAAGTATTGGGTCTAGACTTCCCCTTTTAAGGCATATTTGCCTATTTACATTCTAGGGCTTCAGAAAAACCAGGAAGATTTCCTAAGCCAATAGACTGAATCATCATATAGAGTGGCTCTTATGGATGTTCTTTTGGAATTATCTCTGAAGTTGGGACATCTAGAAATAGTTCCCATAGTTGAAAGAAACCAACAAGCTTTCCATGTGCTTTCCAAAAAGCAAGAAGACCCTTATGTTTTCAGGGTAAATGTCATGGTGATTCCTTTGACATACAGACTAGCCCGTCTTTCCTCCAGTAGCCTTGCTTCTTAGGCCCTCATGCAAAATCAGCAAACTGCCTATCTGCGTTAAAAATAGCATCGTAATCAGTATTCAGCATCAAACATTCTGGTTGAAATACGCATCTCTTTGGCCAATGCTTGAAATGTTGCAGTCGCATATATTTTCCTGCAACATTTTGTGATTCAATCAGCCATATTGACTTGGAATGCTTTTCAAAAAACAAGTGAGAAAACAAGCACGTTTGTATTCATGCCGCAAATCTTCGCCACCTACTTGCTGGCGAGCACCATTGTAAGCAACGGAGGAAAATAGAGCCAGACAGCAGTGAAGAAAAAAATACTTGTATATGCATAATTCATCATTTTATTTTTAGTCCAAGATTCCATCTTTTTTTATGTTGCTAGACTTGAAAATTAAAAAAACAAAATGCCTAAAAAAAAAAAAGAAAAATGTCACTGTTTGTTTTAAATTGCTACTTGAAAACTGCTTAGTGTTGTGTTTTTTTTATTTAATAACTGCTTGAAAAATCACTGCCATTTGTGCAAATATTGACAGCATATTTCCTCTGCATTTATATTTGAATACACGTCAAAATACAACGTAGATTAAAGCGAACCTGCTTTTTTTTAATAGATGTCTTAGTGTAATTCAAATCTCATGCAGGACAATCAGAAGGTTTTGTCTAGCCAAAAATGACTTTATTTTCAAGTCTAAGTGTAGCCACCAATTAGCAAGCGCTACCCAGGGTTCTGAACTAAAAATGTGCCAGCTACTAAGCTTACATTCTTGCTTTTTCAAATAAAGATACCAAGAGAACAAAGAAAAATGTATAATAGGAGTGAATTATAAAGTTGCTTAAAATTGCCTGCTCTATTTAAATCATGTTAGTTTAATTTTGACTAGACAATCCCTTTAAATACCTTCATGTAGACCTTCTGCATCGTTTTTTTAAAAGCTATCTTTAAAACGTGAAGCGTATCCAAACCCACTGTGGGACTCATTATACAAGTCCATTCACGGTGGTCTACCTAGGTAGCGATCCTGTGTGATTTGCATGAACTGTTTAAGCCGTCTACGTCGCTGACGGAGCTATGGTGCCTCCAGAGGATCATAATGGTGTGATCTTTGCTATAGTATTGAAGCGGAGCTGAAGCCTTGTAGGTAAGTATCTCTGACAACTATTCCCCCTGAACTAACACAGGCACATTAGGCACAATATGCTACTATAGGCATAGATTGCTCAGCGCTGCGCTATATTACAGTCAAATCTGTAGTGATTGGAAGTATTTTCCCACCCTTTCCGTAACATAGACCATCTGCTTGGCATTAATCCCATATGTTATGGAGGACTGTGGTCCATCATCATTTTACAAAAGAAAACAAAATGTATGCTTACCGGATAAATTCTTTTCTTTCGTAATCATGATGGTCCACAGGCCCTGCCCGCTTAATCTTGGGCAACTGTTCTAATGATACCTCTATAGACCTTGCTTTGGCTTTCCTACTTTTCTTTTCCTATTCTCTACTTGTCTATCTGTGAAATTAAGAGAGAGACGGGATTAAAGGGCCACTAAACCCAAAATCTTTCTTTCATGATTCAGATAGAACAAATTTAAACAACATTACAATTGACTTCTATTATTTATTTTGCTTCATTTTTTAGATATCCTTATTTGAAGAAAAAGCAATGCACATGGGTGAGCCAATCACATGAGACTTCTATGTGCAGCAACCAAGCTGCAGCTACTGAGCATATCTAGATATGCTTTTCAGCAAAGAATATCAAGAGAATAAAACAAATTAGATAATAGAAGTAAATTAGAAAGATGTTTAAAAATGCATTCTCTTTCTAAATCATGAAAGAAAAAATGTGGGTATCATGGCCCTTTAAGTTCTTGACCTGACCATCATCTTTCCGAAAGAAAAGATAATAAGCATGTTGGTTGCACATCTTGATTTGGCGCTTCTATCTTTGAAAGGCCAGCCTTTTCTGTGGTTTCTTTAGCAACACTTTCAGTATAAATAAGATATACGTTTTTATTTGTATGCAAGCTTTGTTTTTTAAAAAAAGTAAGTTTTATTTTACATACAGTATAGTCATACATTGATTTATGTTGTTTATATTGGTACTTTAGTAGTGAGTTTTATATTCCTTTAATATATATTATATGTGTTGTTTATAGTTGCCACCTTTCTTGAACAAAAATACCGTTCATGATAATTTACATAAATAATGATACAGCATAACTCAAAAACTAAAGCTGCTAGGGCTTAATTTAAATGATCATTTGTTTGTGATTAGTATCCGACACACTCATCAGAAGTTTCACTTTGACAAGAGCTTTGTTTCAATTTGTATTATTTATTTTCTACTTTCATATGAACCTTAAAAACACCCGCCATGTCAGTAAAATACTAGCTGGGTGGGAGCCCTAGTGTTATTATGTAATATTTCATTATATTTAAATTATGCAGCTGTAAAAACAGCAATATAAAATAGTGTTTATGCTTGTGAGGCAGGTCACTATCCATCATTAAGACAGTGGGGAGTTCCGTTTATCAGCTAGTGAGCAGTCTTTTTTTTTTTTTTTTTTTTTTTCCCTATTTTATATTAAAAAAAAAAAAAAAAGAACCTTTGCAACAGTTTTTTTTTTTCACCATGCACACAGACATACACTTCCTGTTCGCTTCAATTCCAAAAAGGACAGCATGAAAAAAAAAATTGTAATATTCTTCTGCAAATCTGTTGTTTTCAGCTATGAAGCCTGTGGAACAACTTCCTCAAAAGCAGTCACATGATCACTAGGAACAGGTGCTATTGTGAAACGCGCACAAAACGAGCTCTACCTAATCTTTTATTTTTATGTTTCTTCTAAACCTATAAATAATAAGTTTACCTTCTTCAAGATTTATTTTTTAACTGTTTAGATATATTAAAATAACAAGTCTTGTGTCAAGTTTTAAATAATATTACTTTGGTAAAGTCTTTCAGAATACACATGATTCATCTAGATAGTTACTTGTTTAAATCCTTTTCAACCTCTGATTCATTCAATAACAACTTATTGTTTGACATCTCTTGAAGATTATATCCTGCTACACCTGGAATATATTAATAGACAAAGGAGAAATACTATTTCTAGTGATTCATTCCTTGATTGATGTTTTTAACAAACATTCTTTCTTTCATGTAATTAGCAAGAGTCCATGAGCTAGTGACGTATGGGATATACATTCCTACCAGGAGGGGCAAAGTTTCCCAAACCTCAAAATGCCTATAAATACACCCCTCACCACACCCACAATTCAGTTTTACAAACTTTGCCTCCCGTGGAGGTGGTGAAGTAAGTTTGTGCTAGATTGTACGTTGATATGCGCTCTGCAGCAGGTTGGAGCCCGGCTTTCCTCTCAGCGTGCAGTGAATGTCAGAGGGATGTGAAGAGAGTATTGCCTATTTGAATTCAATGATCTCCTTCTACGGGGTCTATTTCATAGGTTCTCTGTTATCGGTCGTAGAGATTCATCTCTTACCTCCCTTTTCAGATCGACGATATACTCTTATATATACCATTACCTCTACTGATTCTCGTTTCAGTACTGGTTTGGCTTTCTACTACATGTAGATGAGTGTCCTGGGGTAAGTAAGTCTTATTTTTATGACACTCTAAGCTATGGTTGGGCACTTTTATATAAAGTTCTAAATATATGTGTTTAAACATTTATTTGCCTTGATTCAGGATGTTCAATATTCCTTATTTCAGACAGTCAGTTTCATTATTTGGGATAATGCATTTGAATAATCATTTTTTTCTTACCTTAAAATTTGACTTTTTCCCTGTGGGCTGTTAGGCTCGCGGGGGCTGAAAATGCTTCATTTTATTGCGTCATTCTTGGCGCGGACTTTTTTGGCGCAAAAAAATTTCTTTGTTATTTCCGGCGTCATACTTGTCTCCGGAAGTTGCGTAATTTTTGACGTTTTTGCGCCAAAAGTGTCGGCGTTCCGGATGTGGCGTCATTTTTGGCGCTAAAAGCATTTAGGCGCCAAATAATGTGGGCGTCTTTTTTGGCGCTAAAAAATATGGGCGTCATTATTGTCTCCACATTATTTAAGTCTCATTGTTTATTTGCTTCTGGTTGCTAGAAGCTTGTTCACTGGCATTTTTTCCCATTCCTGAAACTGTCATTTAAGGAATTTGATCAATTTTCCTTTATATGTTGTTTTTTCTATTACATATTGCAAGATGTCCCAGATTGACACTGAGTCAGAAGATACTTCTGGAAAAACGCTGCCTGGTGCTGGATCTACCAAAGTTAAGTGTATTTGCTGTAAACTTGTGGTATCTGTTCCTCCAGCTGTTGTTTGTAATGAATGTCATGACAAACTTGTTAATGCAGATAATATTTCCTTTAGTAATGTTACATTACCTGTTGCTGTTCCATCAACATCTAATACTCAGAGTGTTCCTGTTAACATAAGAGATTTTGTTTCTAAATCCATTAAGAAGGCTATGTCTGTTATTCCTCCTTCTAGTAAACGTAAAAGGTCTTTTAAAACTTCTCATTTTTCAGATGAATTTTTAAATGAACATCATCATTCTGATTCTGATAATGATTCCTCTGGTTCAGAGGATTCTGTTTCAGAGGTTGATGCTGATAAATCTTCATATTTATTCAAAATGGAATTTATTCGTTCTTTAATTAAAGAAGTCTTAATTGCATTAGAAATAGAGGATTCTGGTCCTCTTGATACTAAATCTAAACGTTTAAATAAGGTTTTTAAATCTCCTGTAGTTATTCCAGAAGTGTTCCCTGTCCCTGATGCTATTTCTGAAGTAATTTCCAGGGAATGGAATAATTTGGGTAATTCTTTTACTCCTTCTAAACGTTTTAAGCAATTATATCCTGTGCCATCTGACAGATTAGAGTTTTGGGACAAAATCCCTAAGGTTGATGGGGCTATCTCTACTCTTGCTAAACGTACTACTATTCCTACGGCAGATAGTACTTCCTTTAAGGATCCTTTAGATAGGAAAATTGAATCCTTTCTAAGAAAAGCTTACTTATGTTCAGGTAATCTTCTTAGACCTGCTATATCTTTAGCAGATGTTGCTGCAGCTTCAACTTTTTGGTTGGAAGCTTTAGCGCAACAAGTAACAGATCATAATTCTCATAGCATTGTTAATCTTCTTCAACATGCTAATAATTTTATTTGTGATGCCATCTTTGATATCATTAGGGTTGATGTTAGGTATATGTCTCTAGCTATTTTAGCTAGAAGAGCTTTATGGCTTAAAACTTGGAATGCTGATATGTCTTCTAAGTCAACTTTGCTTTCCCTTTCTTTCCAGGGTAATAAATTATTTGGTTCACAGTTGGATTCTATTATTTCAACTGTTACTGGGGTGAAAGGAACTTTTTTACCACAGGATAAAAAATCTAAAGGTAAATTTAGGTCTAATAATCGTTTTCGTTCCTTTCGTCACAATAAGGAACAAAAGCCTGATCCTTCCCCTACAGGAGCGGTATCAGTTTGGAAACCATCTCCAGTCTGGAATAAATCCAAGCCTTTTAGAAAGCCAAAGCCAGCTCCCAAGTCAACATGAAGGTGCGGCCCTCATTCCAGCCCAGCTGGTAGGGGGCAGATTACGATTTTTCAAAGAAATTTGGATCAATTCGATTCACAATCTTTGGATTCAGAACATTCTTTCACAAGGGTACAGAATAGGCTTCAAGATAAGGCCTCCTGCAAGAAGATTTTTTCTTTCCCGTGTCCCAGTAAATCCAGTTAAGGCTCAAGCATTTCTGAAATGTGTTTCAGATCTAGAGTTGGCTGGAGTAATTATGCCAGTTCCAGTTCTGGAACAGGGGCTGGGGTTTTACTCAAATCTCTTCATTGTACCAAAGAAGGAGAATTCCTTCAGACCAGTTCTGGATTTAAAAATATTGAATCATTATGTAAGGATACCAACATTCAAAATGGTAACTATAAGGACTATTCTGCCTTTTGTTCAGCAAGGGCATTATATGTCCACAATAGATTTACAGGATGCATATCTGCATATTCCGATTCATCCAGATCACTATCAGTTTCTGAGATTCTCTTTCCTAGACAAGCATTACCAGTTTGTGGCTCTGCCGTTTGGCCTAGCAACAGCTCCAAGGATTTTTACAAAGGTTCTCGGTGCCCTTCTGTCTGTAATCAGAGAACAGGGTATTGTGGTATTTCCTTATTTGGACGATATCTTGTACTTGCTCAGTCTTCACATTTAGCAGAATCTCATACGAATCGACTTGTATTGTTTCTTCGAGAACATGATTGGAGGATCAATTTACCAAAAAGTTCATTGATTCCTCAGACAAGGGTAATCTTTTTAGGTTTCCAGATAGATTCAGTGTCCATGACTCTGTCTCTGACAGACAAGAGACGTCTGAAATTGGTTTCAGCTTGTCGAAACCTTCAGTCACAATCATTCCCTTCGGTAGCCTTATGCATGGAAATTCTAGGTCTTATGACTGCTGCATCGGACGCGATCCCCTTTGCTCGTTTTCACATGCGACCTCTTCAGCTCTGTATGCTGAACCAGTGGTGCAGGGATTATACAAAGATATCTCAATTAATATCTTTAAAACCGATTGTACGACACTCTCTGACGTGGTGGACAGACCGCCATCGTTTAGTTCAGGGGGCTTCTTTTGTTCTTCCAACCTGGACTGTGATTTCAACAGATGCAAGTCTGACAGGTTGGGGAGCTGTTTGGGGGTCTCTGACAGCACAAGGGGTTTGGGAATCTCAGGAGGTGAGATTACCAATCAATATTTTGGAACTCTGTGCAATTTTCAGAGCTCTTCAGTCATGGCCTCTTCTAAAGAGAGAGTCGTTCATTTGTTTTCAGACGGACAATGTCACAACTGTGGCATATGTCAATCATCAAGGAGGGACTCACAGTCCTCTGGCTATGAAAGAAGTATCTCGAATTCTGGTATGGGCGGAATCCAGCTCCTGTCAATTTCTGCGGTTCATATCCCAGGTATAGACAATTGGGAAGCGGATTATCTCAGTCGCCAAACGTTACATCCGGGCGAATGGTCTCTTCACCCAGAAGTATTTCTTCAGATTGTTCAAATGTGGGGACTTCCAGAAATAGATTTGATGGCTTCTCATCTAAACAAGAAGCTTCCCAGGTATCTGTCCAGATCCAGGGATCCTCAGGCGGAGGCAGTGGATGCATTGTCACTTCCTTGGAAGTATCATCCTGCCTATATCTTTCCGCCTCTAGTTCTTTTTCCAAGATTCTAAAGGAATGCTCGTTTGTTCTGCTGGTGGCTCCAGCATGGCCTCACAGGTTTTGGTATGCGGATCTTGTCCGGATGGCCACTTGCCAACCGTGGACTCTTCCGTTAAGACCAGACCTTCTATTGCAAGGTCCTTTTTTCCATCAGGATCTCAAATCCTTAAATTTGAAGGTATGGAGATTGAACGCTTGATTCTCGGTCATAGAGGTTTCTCTGACTCTGTGATTAATACTATGTTACAGGCTCGTAAATCTGTATCTAGGAAGATATATTATCGAGTCTGGAAGATTTACATTTCTTGGTGTTTTTCTCATCATTTTTCTTGGCATTTTTCAGGATGGTTTGGATAAAGGTTTGTCTGCAAGTTCCTTGAAAGGACAAATCTCTGCTCTTTCTGTTCTTTTTCACAGAAAGATTGCTAGTCTTCCTGATATTCATTGTTTTGTACAAGCTTTGGTTCGTATAAAACCTGTTATTAAGTCAATTTCTCCTCCTTGGAGTTTGAATTTGGTTCTGGGGGCTCTTCAAGCTCCTCCGTTTGAACCTATGCATTCGCTGGACATTAAATTACTTTCTTGGAAAGTTTTGTTTCTTTTGGCCATCTCTTCTGCTAGAAGAGTTTCTGAATTATCTGCTCTTTCTTGTGAGTCTCCTTTTCTGATTTTTAATCAGGATAAGGCGGTGTTGCAAACTTCTTTTAAATTTTTACCTAAGGTTGTGAATTCTAACAACATTAGTAGAGAAATTGTGGTTCCTTCATTGTGTCCTAATCCTAAGAATTCTAAGGAAAGATCGTTGCATTCTTTGGATGTAGTTAGAGCTTTGAAATATTATGTTGAAGCTACTAAAAATTTCCGAAAGACTTCTAGTCTATTTGTTATCTTTTCCGGTTCTAGGAAAGGTCAGAAGGCATCTGCCATTTCTTTGGCGTCTTGGTTAAAGTGTTTGATTCATCATGCTTATGTCGAGTCGGGTAAAACTCCGCCTCAAAGGATTACAGCTCATTCTACTAGGTCAGTTTCTACTTCCTGGGCATTTAGGAATGAAGCTTCTGTTGATCAGATTTGCAAAGCAGCAACTTGGTCTTCTTTGCATACTTTTTCTAAATTCTACCATTTTGATGTGTTTTCTTCTTCTGAAGCAGTTTTTGGTAGAAAAGTACTTCAGGCAGCTGTTTCAGTTTGATTCTTCTGCTTATAATTTCAGTTTTTTTCATTATAAGATTTAAACTTTTTTGGGTGTGGATTATTTTCAGCGGAATTGGCTGTCTTTATTTTATCCCTCCCTCTCTAGTGACTCTTGCGTGGATCCACATCTTGGGTATTCATTATCCCATACATCACTAGCTCATGGACTCTTGCTAATTACATGAAAGAAAACATAATTTATGTAAGAACTTACCTGATAAATTCATTTCTTTCATATTAGCAAGAGTCCATGAGGCCCACCCTTTTTTGTGGTGGTTATGATTTTTTTGTATAAAGCACAATTATTCCAATTCCTTATTTTTTATGCTTTCGCACTTTTGTCTTATCACCCCACTTCTTGGCTATGCGTTAAACTGATTTGTGAGTGTGGTGAGGGGTGTATTTATAGGCATTTTGAGGTTTGGGAAACTTTGCCCCTCCTGGTAGGAATGTATATCCCATACGTCACTAGCTCATGGACTCTTGCTAATATGAAAGAAATGAATTTTTCAGGTAAGTTCTTACATAAATTATGTTTTTTCACAACACCCTCAATTTTTTATACTATTATAAAATGCAATTTAATTTTATAATGGAATTAACCCCTTAACCCAAAATGAGCTATATATACGTCCAAGCTGCAGGAAACTCCAGTAGTCCCAGCTGTAAAGTTACAGCCGAGAGCTGGAGTTCCACAGCTCATGCCATCTGCCTGCATATGGAGCTGGAGAACGATCGGTGCTCCAGTTCCAAATGAAGGCAGATGCCAGATTGTTACAGAAGGTGACACTGTGTGTGTCACCGTCTGTAATGATCATCTGCTGGTGCTGGCGAGAGGTGTGGGAGGGAAACTGGGAGGCGGGTGGGCGGTCCAGCAGCCGAGAGTGGAGGGGGAGGTAGGTAGTGGGATGGCCCTACACTGCACAAAAAAAAAATTGAGGGAGGGGTGGGGAGCTACACTACAGAAAAAAGGTTGGTTGGGGGACCTAGATAATGATCGCCGGAGGGGAAGGATGGGGGACCACTACACTACAGAAAATTAAAAAACAAAAAAAAAGATTGCTGGGGCAGTTAACGCTTTTGTAACCGGTAAGGGTATATAAGCTGCAAATTTTTCATCTAACACAGACTTTCTTGGGCTATCATGTACTCTACTCACAGGAACTGAGACCATTTGATAAAGATGCCAGTTAGGTAGATAGATAGATTTAGATATATATAAATCATCAAAAATTGTTAAATACCACTCCCCTTACCCACAATCCCCAGTCATTCTCTTTGCCTGTAGTAGTTGCAAGGAGGTGGTACAGTTAGGTGTCTGTAAGATTCTACAATCAAGAGTTTGTTATCCATTTCAGTCTCTTCAGTAGAGCATTTGTGGCTTTTAAGCATTTGGGAACTTGGGGGGTATAATCTCCTCTGTGCCTCCCAATTGATTTATTACTTCCCTTGTCAGAAAGCCTGTTTAAGTTTGCACAGTCTTTTCATTTTTCACAGGTCCATAGGAGGAGGGTGCCTGCTGCAGGGCAGTAAAGGTTAATTCAGTTTTTCTGATGAGGGGTTATATTACAGGGCATTGACAAGGTTCTGGCTCATGATTTTTTTATTACTTTGTAAGCGATTTTCAGTTTGTTTTTTTGCAAGCAGTAATCCTAATGAATAGAGAAGGGTATTACTGGACCTGTATGTTGGGCTGTAAAAAATGTTTGACACTGATAACATGATGTTTGTGGGCAAACGATTCTATGATGGGAGATAATATAACGTTTTTTGTGGACAAACGTTTCATTTATTTTGGCAATGGAGGGTACACATGGCTTCATTTAGACTTGGGTATATGAACCCACATGACTAGGTTTTTTAGACCGCTTTGGTGCGGTTATTGTTTAAGGCTGTGAGACATCGAGGTAGATGGGCAGGGCCTATTTCTCTTGTTAAGTGTATCCAGTCCACGGATCATCCATTACTTGTGGGATATTCTCCTTCCCAACAGGAAGTTGCAAGAGGATCACCCACAGCAGAGCTGCTATATAGCTCCTCCCCTAACTGTCATATCCAGTCATTCTCTTGCAAGCCTCAACCAAGATGGAGGTCGTAAGAGGAGTGTGGTGTTTTATACTTAGTTTATTCTTCAATCAAAAGTTTGTTATTTTTAAATGGTGCCGGAGTGTACTGTTTATCTCAGGCAGTATTTAGAAGAAGAATCTGCCTGCATTTTCTATGATCTTAGCAGAAGTAACTAAGATCCATGGCTGTTCTCACGTATTCTGAGGAGTGAGGTAACTTCAGAGAGGGAATGGCGTGCAGGTTTTCCTGCAATAAGGTATGTGCAGTTAATATTTTTCTAGGGATGGAATTTGCTAGAAAATGCTGCTGATACCGAACTAATGTAAGTAAAGCCTTAAATGCAGTTATAGCGACTGGTATCAGGCTTATTAATAGAGATACATACTCTTATAAAAGTGTAATTTAAAACGTTTGCTGGCATGTTTAATCGTTTTTTATATATGTTTGGTGATAAAACTTATTGGGGCCTAGTTTTTTTCCACATGGCTGGTTTGATTTTTGCCTAGTAACAGTTTCCTTAGGCTTTCCACTGTTGCAATATGAGTGGGAAGGGCCTATTTTAGTGTTTTTCTGTGCAGATAAAAATACTGACAGAGACATTTGGAGGGCTCAAAAGGCTTCAAATTCGTTTTTGAGGGAGGTAAAAAGCCACAGTAGAGCTGTGGCAGTTGTTGTGACTGTTTGAAGAAAAAAAACAAAAAAAAAACGTTTTTGTCTTTTATTATTCAGTTTTGGGTATTAAGGGGTTAATCATCCATTTGCAAGTGGGTGCAATGCTCTGCTAACTTGTTACATACACTGTAAAAATTTTGTTAGTGTAACTGCCTTTTTTCACTGTTATTTCAAATTTTGACAAAATTTGTGTTTCTTAAAGGTGCAGTAACGTTTTTTATATTGCTTGTAAACTTGTTTAAAGTGTTTTCCAAGCTTGCTAGTCTCATTGCTAGTCTGTTTAAACATGTCTGACACAGAGGAAACTACTTGTTCATTATGTTTGAAAGCCATGGTGGAGCCCCATAGGAGAATGTGTACTAAATGTATTGATTTCACCTTAAACAGTAAAGATCAGTCTTTAACTATAAAAGAAATATCACCAGAAGATTCTGACGAGGGGGAAGTTATGCTGACTAACTCTCCCCACGTGTCAGACCCTTCGCCTCCCGCTCAGGGGATGCACGCTAATATGGCGCCAATTACATCAGGGACGCCCATAGCGATTACCTTGCAGGACATGGCTGCAATCATGAATAATACCCTGTCAGAGGTATTATCCAGGTTGCCTGAATTAAGAGGCAAGCGCGATTGCTCTGGGGTTAGGAGAAATACAGAGCGCGCAGATGCTGTAAGGGCCATGTCTGATACTGCGTCACAATATGCAGATCATGAGGACGGAGATCTTCAGTCTGTGGGTGACATCTCTGATTCGGGGAAACCTGATTCAGAGATTTCTAATTTTAAATTTAAGCTTGAGAACCTCCATGTTTTGCTTGGGGAGGTATTAGCTGCTCTGAATGACTGTAACAATGTTGCAGTACCAGAGAAATTGTGTAGGCTGGATAAATACTATGCGGTACCGGTGTGTACTGATGTTTTTCCTATACCTAAAAGGCTTACAGAAATTATTAGCAAGTAGTGGGATAGAATGGGGGTGCATTTTTCCCCACCTCCTATATTTAGAAAAATGTTTCCAATAGACGCCACTACACGGGACTTATGGCAGACGGTCCCTAAGGTGGAGGGAGCAGTTTCTACTTTAGCAAAGCGTACTACTATCCCGGTTGAGGACAGTTGTGCTTTTTCAGATCCAATGGATAAAAAATTGGAGGGTTACCTTAAGAAAATGTTTATTCAACAAGGTTTTATTTTACAGCCCCTTGCATGCATTGCGCCTGTCACGGCCGCGGCAGCATTCTGGTTTGAGGCCCTGGAAGAGGCCATCCATACAGCTCCATTGACTGAAATTATTGACAAGCTTAGAACACTTAAGCTAGCTAACTCATTTGTTTCTGATGTCATTGTTCATTTGACTAAACTATCGGCTAAGAATTCCGGATTTGCCATCCAAGCGCGTAGGGCGCTATGGCTTAAATCCTGGTCAGCTGACGTGACTTCGAAGTCTAAATTACTCAACATTCCTTTCAAGGGGCAGACCTTATTCGGGCCTGGTTTGAAGGAAATTATTGCTGACATTACTGGAGGTAAGGGTCACACCCTTCCTCAGGACAGGGCCAAAGCAAAGGCCAAACAGTCTAATTTTCGTGCCTTTCGAAATTTCAAGGCAGGTGCAGCATCAACTTCCTCCGCTTCAAAACAAGAGGGAACTTTTGCTCAATCTAAGCAGGCCTGGAAACCTAACCAGTCCTGGAACAAAGGCAAGCAGGCCAGAAAGCCTGCTGCTGCCTCTAAGACAGCATGAAGGAACGGCCCCCTATCCGGCGACGGATCTAGTGGGGGGCAGACTTTCTCTCTTCGCCCAGGCGTGGGCAAGAGATGTTCAGGATCCCTGGGCGTTGGAGATCATATCTCAGGGATATCTTCTGGACTTCAAAGCTTCCCCTCCACAAGGGAGATTTCATCTTTCAAGGCTATCAGCAAATCAGATAAAGAAAGAGGCATTCCTACGCTGTGTGCAAGACCTCCTAGTTATGGGAGTGATCCATCCAGTTCCGCGGACGGAACAAGGACAGGGTTTTTATTCAAATCTGTTTGTGGTTCCCAAAAAAGAGGAAACCTTCAGACCAATTTTGGATCTAAAGATCTTAAACAAATTCCTCAGAGTTCCATCTTTCAAAATGGAAACTATTCGGACCATCCTACCCATGATCCAAGAAGGTCAGTACATGACGACAGTGGACTTAAAGGATGCCTACCTTCACATACCGATTCACAAAGATCATCATCAGTTTCTAAGGTTTGCCTTTCTAGACAGGCATTACCAATTTGTAGCTCTTCCCTTCGGGTTGGCTACAGCCCCGAGAATCTTTACAAAGGTTCTGGGCTCACTTCTGGCGGTTCTAGGACCGCGAGGCATAGCGGTGGCTCCGTATCTAGACGACCTCCTGATACAAGCGTCAAGCTTTCAAGTTGCTAAGTCTCATACAGAGATAGTTCTGGCATTTCTGAGGTCGCACGAGTGGAAAGTGAACGAGGAAAAGGGTTCTCTATCCCCACTCACAAGAGTCTCCTTCTTAGGGACTCTTAGATTCTGTAGAAATGAAAATTTACCTGACGGAGTCCAGGTTATCAAAACTTCTAAATGCTTGCCGTGTTCTTCACTCCATTCCGCGCCCTTCGGTAGCTCAGTGTATGGAGGTAATCGGCTTAATGGTAGCGGCAATGGACATAGTGCCATTTGCGCGCCTTCATCTCAGACCGCTGCAATTATTCATGCTGAGTCAGTGGAATGGGGATTACACAGATTTGTCCCCTCTGCTAAATCTGGATCAAGAGACCAGAGATTCTCTTCTCTGGTGGTTGTTTCGGGTACACCTGTCCAAGGGTATGACCTTTCGCAGGCCAGATTGGACAATTGTAACAACAGATGCCAGCCTTCTAGTTTGGGGTGCAGTCTGGAATTCCCTGAAGGCACAGGGATCGTGGACTCAGGAGGAGAAACTCCTTCCAATAAATATTCTGGAGTTAAGAGCGATATTCAATGCTCTTCTGGCTTGGCCTCAGCAACACTGAGGTTCATCAGATTTCAGTCGGACAACATAACAACTGTGACTTACATCAACCATCAAGGGGGAACCAGGAGTTCCCTAGCGATGTTAGAAGTCTCAAAAATAATTTGCTGGGCAGAGTACCACTCTTGCCACCTGTCAGCAATCCATATCCCAGGCGTGGAGAACTGGGAGGCAGATTTTCTAAGTCGTCAGACTTTCCATCCGGGGGAGTGGGAACTCCATCCGGAGGTGTTTGCTCAGTTGATTCATCGTTGGGGCAAACCAGAATTGGATCTCATGGCGTCTCGCCAGAACGCCAAGCTTCCTTGTTACGGATCCAGGTCCAGGGTCCCAGAAGCGACGCTAATAGATGCGCTAGCAGCGCCTTGGTTCTTCAACCTGGCTTATGTGTTTCCACCGTTTCCTCTGCTCCCTTGACTGATTGCCAAAATCAAACAGGAGAGAGCATCGGTGATTCTGATAGTACATGCGTAGCCACGCAGGACTTGGTATGCAGACCTAGTGGACATGTCATCCTTTCCACCATGGACTCTGCCTCTAAGACAGGACCTTCTGACATAAGGTCCTTTCAATCATCCAAATCTAATTTCTCTGAGACTGACTGCATGGAGATTGAACGCTTGATTCTATCAAAGCGTGGCTTCTCCGAGTCAGTCATTGATATTTTAATACAGGCACGAAAGCCTGTTACCAGGAAAATCTACCACAACATATGGAGTAAATATCTTTATTGGTGTGAATCCAAGACTTACTCATGGAGTAAAGTTAGGATTCCTAGAATATTGTCTTTTCTCCAAGAGGGCTTGGACAAAGGATTATCAGCTAGTTCCTTAAAGGGACAGATTTCTGCTCTGTCTATTCTTTTGCACAAGCGTCTGGCAGAGGTTCCAGACGTCCAGGCATTTTGCCAGGCTTTGGTTTGATTTAAGCCTGTGTTTAAACCTGTTGCTCCCCCGTGGAGCTTAAGCTTGGTTCTTAAGGTTCTTCAAGGAGTTCCGTTTGAACCCCTTCATTCCATTGATATTAAACTTTTATCTTGGAAAGTTCTGTTTTTGATGGCTATTTCCTCGGCTCGGAGAGTCTCTGAGCTATCTGCCTTACAATGTGATTCTCCCTATCTGATTTTTCATGCAGATAAGGTAGTTCTATGTACCAAACCTGGGTTTTTACCTAAGGTGGTTTCTAACAAGAATATCAATCAAGAGATTGTTGTTCCATCGTTGTGCCCTAATCCTTCTTCAAAGAAGGAACGTCTTTTACATAATCTGGACGTAATCCGTGCCTTGAAGTTTTACTTACAAGCTACTAAGGATTTTCGTCAAACATCTTTCCTGTTTGGCGTTTACTCTGGACAGAGGAGAGGTCAAAAAGCTTCGGCAACCTCTCTTTCCTTTTGGCTTCGGAGCGTAATAAGCCTAGCCTATGAGACTGCTGGACAGCAGCCCCCTGAAAGGATTACAGCTCATTCTACTAGAGCTGTGGCTTCCACCTGGGCCTTCAAAAATGAGGCCTCTGTTGAACAGATTTGCAAGGCTGCGACTTGGTCTTTGCTTCACACTTTTTCAAAATTTTACAAATTTGATACTTTTGCTTCTTCGGAGGCTGTGTTTGGGAGAAAGGTTCTTCAGGCAGTGGTTCCTTCTGCTTAATCCTGCCTTGTCCCTCCCATCATCCGTGTACTTTAGCTTTGGTATTGGTATCCCACAAGTAATGGATGATCCGTGGACTGGATACACTTAACAAGAGAAAACATAATTTATGCTTACCTGATAAATTTATTTCTCTTGTAGTGTATCCAGTCCACGGCCCGCCCTGTCCTTTTAAGGCAGGTCTAAATTTTAATTAAACTACAGTCACCACTGCACCCTATGGTTTCTCCTTTCTCTGTTTGTTTTCGGTCGAATGACTGGATATGACAGTTAGGGGAGGAGCTATATAGCAGCTCTGCTGTGGGTGATCCTCTTGCAACTTCCTGTTGGGAAGGAGAATATCCCACAAGTAATGGATGATCCGTGGACTGGATACACTACAAGAGAAATAAATTTATCAGGTAAGCATAAATTATGTTTTTCGCGCCTCAGTTGCGCAGTTGTATTCTCCATGCAAGCAGCAAGCTCCAGCTCTGGTGGGCCTTTCAGGAAAGTTTGGGCCTAATCAAAGGGTTAATCCGATTTTGCAGACCTCTGAGGGCAGGTAGGCGCCACAGCGGGGCTGTGGTGAGGTGCAGTTTTTTTTTTTTTTGCTTAATTATAACATTTTTGGGATAACGTTTTTTTGTCCTTAAGGGTTAAGTATTCCTTTTCTTGTGGTGCAATCTTAGCTGGCAAGTTGGGATACATTTATCATAAAATTGTGATAATTTTATTGTTTTAAAGCAGTTTTGGAAAAATTGTATGCTTTTTTTTTTCTCTTAAAGGCGCAGTACTGTTTTTTCAGATTGTTATTTTTTTCACAAAATAAAGTGTTTTCAAGCCTGTTTGTTGTCATTACTAGCCTGTTTTAACATGTCTGACATTGAGGAAAGCCAATGTTCCATGTGTTTAGAAGCCATTGTGGAACCCCCACTTCAAATGTGTCCCTCATGTACTGAAAGGGCCTTACATTGCAAAGAACATATTTTAGCAGATAAAATTATGTCTCAGGATGATTCTCAGTCAGAAGAGAATCGGGTTATGCCATCTACTTCTCCCCAAGTGTCACAACATTTAAAGCCCGCCCAAGCGACGCCAAGTACTTCTAGTGCATCTAATTCTTTCATCCTGCAAGATATGGCCGCAGTTATGTCTACTACCCTTACAGAGGTATTATCTAAACTGCCAGGTTTACAGGGTAAGCGCAGCAGGTCAGGTATTAGAGTAAATGCTGAGCCCTCTGATGCTTTATTGGCCATCTCCGATGTACCCTCACAGTGTTCTGATTTGGGGTGGGGGAATTGCTGTCTGAGGGAGAGCTTTCTGATTCAGGAAAGATGTTCCCTCAAACAGACTCGGATGTGACGGCCTTTAAGTTTAAGCTTGAACACCTCCGCTTGTTACTCAGGGAGGTCTTAGCGACTCTGGATGATTGTGACCCTATTGTCATCCCGCCAGAGAAACTGTGTAAAATGGATAAATATCTAGAGGTCCCTACTTACACTAATGTTTTTCCAGTCCCTAGAAGAATTTCGGACATTGTTACTAAGGAATGGGATAGACCAGGCATTCCGTTCTCTCCCCCTCCTACTTTTAAGAAAATGTTTCCCATATCTGACACCATTCGAGATTCGTGGCAGACGGTCCCTAGGGTGAAGGGAGCTATTTCTACCCTGGCTAAGCGTACAACTATACCTATTAAGGACAGTTGTGCTTTCAAAGATCCTATGGATAAAAAATTAGAAGGGCTTCTAAAGAAGTTGTTTATTCATCAGGGTTTTCTTCTGTAACCTATAGCGTGCATTGTTCCAGTAACTACTGCAGCAGCTTTTTGGTTTGAGGCTCTAGAGGAGTCTCTTAAGGTTGAGACCCCATTAGATGATGTTTTGGATAGAATTAAGGCTCTCAAGCTAGCAAATTCTTTTATCACAGACGCTGCTTTCCAAATGGCTAAATTAGCGGCTAAGAATGCAGGCATTTTAGCGCATAGAGCGTTATGGCTTAAGTCATGGTCTGCTGATGTGTCATCTAAATCCAAGCTTTTAGCTATTCCCTTTAAGGGTAAGACCCTATTCGGGCCTGAACTAAAGGAGATAATTTCTGACATTACTGGAGGTAAAGGTCATGCCCTTCCTCAGGACAAGACGGTTAAAATAAGGACCAAACAGAATAATTTTCGTTCCTTTCGAAACTTTAAAGGCGGTCCCTCTACTTCCTCATCCGCCTCCAAGCAGGAGGGGAACTTTGCTCAATCCAAGTCAGTCTGGAGACCTAACCAGACCTGGAATAAAGGTAAACAGGCCAAGAAGCCCGCTGCTGCTACCAAAACAGCATGAAGGGGCAGCCCCCGATCCGGGACCGGATCTAGTAGGGGGCAGACTTTCTCTCTTCGCTCAGGCTTGGGCAAGAGACGTTCATGATTCCTTGGCATTAGAAATTGTGACCCAGGGGTATCGTCTAGAATTCAAGGATTCTCTCCCAAGAGGGAGATTTCATCTTTCACGTTTGTCTGTAGAACAGACAAAAAGAGAGGCGTTCTTACGCTGTGTAGAAGACCTGTATACCATGGGTGTAATCTGCCCAGTTCCAAAATTAGAACAAGGGCAGGGGTTTTACTCAAATCTGTTCGTGGTTCCCAAAAAGAGGGAACCTTCAGACCGATTTTAGATCACAAAAGTCTAAACAAATTTCTCATCGTTCATGATGGAGACCATACAAACAATTTTACCAATGATCCAGGAGGGTCAATATATGACCACCGTGGATTTGAAGGATGCGTATCTTCACATTCCTATCCACAAAGATCATCACCAGTTCCTAAGGTTCGCCTTCCTGGACAAGCATTACCAGTTTGTGGCCCTTCCTTTCGGGTTGGCCACAGCTCCCAGAATCTTCACAAAGGTGCTAGGGTCCCTTCTGGTGGTTCTAAGGCCGTGGGGCATAGTAGTGGCGCCCTATCTGGACGATATTTTGATTCAGGCGTCAACTTACCATCTAGCCAAATCTCACATGGACATGGTGTTGGCTTTTCTAAGAACTCACCGGTGGAAGGTGAACATAAAAGAGTTCACTAGTTTCTCTGACAAGAGTTCCATTCCTAGGAACTCTGATAGACTCGGTAGACATGAATATTTTTCTGACGGAGATCAGAAAATCACAGATCTTAGACCACTGCAGCTGTGCATGCTCAGACAGTGGAATGGGGATTATGCGGATTTATCTCCTCGGATAAATCTGGATCTAGAGACCAGAGACTCTCTTCATTGGTGGTTGTCACAGGATCATTTGTCCCAGGGAATGTGCTTCCACAGGCCAGCATGAGTCATAGTGACGACGGACGCCAGCCTCTTGGGCTGGGGTGCAGTCTGGAATTCTCTGAAGGCTCAGGGTGTTTGGACTCGGGAGGAGTCCCTACTACCAATAAATATTCTGGAGCTGAGAGCAATATTCAACGCGCTTCAAGCGTGGCCTCAGCTGGCTTCGCCCAAATTCATAAGATTCCAGTCGGACAATATCAGGACTGTAGCATATATCAATCATCAAGGGGGATCAAAGAGTTCTCTAGCGATGATAGAGGTTTCCAAAATAATTTGATGGGCAGAGACTCACTCTTGCCATCTATCAGCAATATATATCCCAGGAGTGGAGAACTGGGAAGCGGATTTTCTAAGTTGTCAGACTTTTCATCCGGGGGAGTGGGAGCTCCATCCGGAGGTGTTTGCAGCATTGATCCATCAATGGGGCACACCGGAATTGGATGTGATGGCATCTCGTCAGAATGCCAAACTTCCTTGTTACGGGTCCAGATCAAGGGATCAAGCAGTACTGATAGATGCTCTAGCAGTACCTTGGTCGTTCAACCTGGCTTATGTGTTTCCTCCTTTTCCTCTCCTACCTCGTCTGATTGTAAGAATCAAACAGGAGAGGGCTTCGGTAATCTTGATAGCGCCTGCGTGGCCATGCAGGACTTGGTATGCAGATCTGGTGGAAATGTCATCTCTGCCACCGTGGAAACTGCCACTAAGACAGGACCTTCTCATTCAAGGTCTGTTCCAACATCCAAATCTAATTTCTCTGCAACTAACTGCATGGAGATTGAACCCTTGATTTTATCTAAGCGGGGATTCTCTGAATCGGTCATAGATACCTTGATTCAGGCTCGAAAGCCTGTCGCTAGGAAAATTTACCATAAGATATGGCGTAAATATCTTATTGGTTCGAATCCAAGGGCTACTCATGGAGTAAGATCACGATTCCTAGGATTTTGTCCTTTCTCCAAGAAGGATTGGAGAAGGGATTATCAGCTAGTTCCTTAAAGGGACAGATTTCTGCTTTGTCAATCTTACTACACAAGCGTCTGGCAGATGTCCCAGACGTTCAGTCGTTTTGTCAGGCTTTAGTTATAATCAAGCCTGTGTTTAAACCTGTTGCTCCGCCATGGAGTTTGAATTTAGTTCTAAATGTTCTTCATTTCATAGATATTAAACTTCTATCTTGGAAAGTTCTGTTTTTAGTTGCTATCACTTCTGCTCGAAGAGTTTCTGAGCTTTCTGCGTTACAATGCGACTCGCCTTATCTTATATTCCATTCTGATAAGGTGGTTTTGCGCACTAAACCTGGATTCCTTCCTAAGGTTGTTTCAAATAAGAATATTAATCAGGAAATTGTTGTTCCTTCTCTGTGTCCTAACCCTTCTTCTAAGAAGGAGCGTCTGTTACATAACTTGGACGTGGTTTGTGCCTTGAAGTTTTACTTGCAAGCGACCAAGGATTTCCGTCAAACATCTTCTTTGTTTGTTGTCTATTCTGGAAAGCGTAGAGGTCAAAAAGCTACGCTACCTCTCTTTCTTTTTTGCTGAAAAGCATCATCCGTTTGGCATACGAGACTGCTGGACAGCAGCCTCCTGAAAAAAAATTACAGCTCATTCTACTAGAGCGGTGGCTTCCACATAGGCTTTTAAAAATTATGCTTTTGTTGAACAGATTTGTAAGGCTGCGACTTGGTCTTCCCTTCATACCTTTTCCAAATTTTAAAAAATTTGCTTCTTCTGAGGCTATTCTTGGGAGAAAAGTTCTTCAAGCAGTGGTGCCTTCTGTTTAGGTATCTGTCTTGTCCCTTACGTTCATCCGTGTCCTGTAGCTTTGGTATTGTATCCCACAAGTAAAGGATGAATCCGTGCACTCGTCGTATCTTATAGAAGAAAAGGAAATTTATGCTTACCTGATAAATTGATTTCTTCTAAGATACGACGAGTCCACGGCCCGCCCTGTCAATTTAAGACAGATTATATTTTTTTGTTTAAAACTTCAGTCACCTCTGCACCTTTTAGTTTCTCCTTTTTCTTCCTATACCTTCGGTCGAATGACTATGGGGTGGAGTCAAGGGAGGAGCTATATAGACAGCTCTGCTGTGGTGCTCTTTGCCACTTCCTGTTAGCAGGAGGATAATATCCCACAAGTAAAAGATGAATCCGTGGATGAGTCGTATCTTAGAAGAAATCAATTTATCAGGTAAGCATACATTTCCTTATTTCATTCTTCTGATGCTGAAGTTGATTCATTAAGGTTCAAATTAGAGCACCTCCGTTTGTTACTTTTAGGATGTTTTGTCTATTTTGGATAATTCTGATTCTATGGTTGTAATGACTCCTAAGAAATCTAGCATGCTTATTATATATTTTGATGTCCCTTCCGCAGTGGAGGTATTCCCTGTCCCTGATCGTGCTTCACAGATTTTTGCACGGTAGTGAGAGATGCCTGGGATTTCTTTTTCCCCTTCTCCAATTAAATAAATAAATAAATAAAAAAAATTCTGTTGCTTAAAGAGTCTTGGTAGACAGTTCCTAAGGTTGAGGGTGCTATTTCTACTTTGGCTAAGAGAACTACTATTTCCATTAATGATAGTTGTTCTTTTCAGGATCCTATGGATAAGAAGCTTCAAGCTTTTCTTAAGAGGATGTATGTTCATCAGGGGTTGCAATGGCAGCCTGCGGTGTGTATTGCTACTGTCACTAGCGCAGCAGCTTATTGGTTTGATGCGTTGTCTGATTCTATTCGGTCAGACACTCCTCTTGAGGAGATTCAGGATAGGATTAAGGCTCTTAAATTGGCTAATTCCTTTATTTCTGATGCTTCTCTTCAAGTTATCAAATTGGCAAAGATTTCTAGCTTTGCTGTTTTAGCTTGCAGAGTTTTATGGTTAAATTCCTGGTCTGCGGATGTTTCTTCTAAACTAAGTTTTTGTCTTATCCTTACAAGGGTAAGACCTTGTTTGGACCAGGTAAGGGTCATTTTTTTCCTCAAGATAAAAGACATATACAAAAGCGTCAAAGTAATTTTCGTTCCTTTCGGAACTTCTTGGCTAAACCTTCCCCCTCCTCTTCCAAACAGGAGCATTCTAAGTCTTCCTGGAAGTCCAATCATTCCTGGAATAAGGGGAAGCAATTTATAAAGCCTGTTACTGACTCAAAGTCAGCATGAAGGGTCTGGGAGCGGATCTTGTGGGGGGGCAGATTTTCTTTTTCGCTCAGGCTTGGGTTCGGGATGTCCTGGATCCCTGGGTGGTGAACATCATATCCCAGGGTTACAAGCTAGAGTTCAGGACTTATCCCAGGGGCAGGTTTCTTCTCTCCAGGTTATCTGTAAACCAGATAAAGAGAGAGGTGTTCTTGTGTTGTGTCCAGGATCTTTCCAATATGGGAGTAATAGTTCCTGTTCCTTTTCAGGAGCAGGGTCTGGGTTTTATTCCAATCTGTTTGTAGTTCCCAAAACAGAGGGAACATTCAGTCCTATTCTAGATTTCAAGAGTGTGAACAAGTTTTCAGTTTTGTGGCCTTTCCACTTGGTCTTACTACGGCTCCCAGGATTTTTTCAAAGGTTCTGGGAGCATTTGTGGCGGTTCTTTGGTTACAGGGTATTGCAGTGGCACCTTATCTGGAATATTTTTCTGGTTCAAGCGCCATCTCTTCAACAAGGAATCTCCCTCACAGAGATATTGTTGTCTTTTCTGCACTCCCATGGTTGGAAGGTGAATTTAGGAAAAAGTTCCTTGACTCCAGCTACAGGAGTGGTATTTTTGGGAACAATAATAGATTCCCTAGAAATTAAGTTTTTTTTTTTCTGACAGAGGCCAGAAAAATTGATCTGATGGTGTCAGTTATAGACATCATTCTGTTTGCTTGGTTTCATCTCAGGCCTCTGCAGTTGTTCATGCTCAGACAATGAAAAGGGTGTTTATACGGATCTGTCTCCATGTATTGTTTTTGATCAGGAGATAAGAAACTGTTTTGTGGTGGTTGTCCCAGGATCTTCTCTGAGAACCTGCTTCCGCAGACCTACCTGGGTGATTGTGACTATGGATTCCAGTCTTGGGATGGGGAGCTGTCTGGGGTTCATTAAAGGCTAAGGGTCTTTGGATTCGGGAGGATTCGGTTCTTCCTATAAATATTCTAGAGCTGAGGGCAATCTTCAATGCTCTTCTGGCCTGGCCTCAGTTAACTTCAGTCCAGTTTATCAGATTTCAGTCGGACAACATAACATCCGTGGCTTACATCAATTATCAGGGGGGGACTCGGAGTTCCTTGGCCATGACAGAGGTAGCCAGAATTATTCAGTGGCAGAGTCCCACAATTGTTGTCTGTCTGCGTTCCACATTCCAGGGGTGGACAATTGGGAAGCAGATTTTCTAAGCCGACAGACTTTTCATCCAGGAGAGTGGGAACCGGAGGTATTTTCTAACTTGATTCTCAAGTGGGGGCAGCCGGTGCTGGTTCTCATGGCATCTCATCAGAATGCCAAGCTTCTAAGGTATGGGTCACGGTCTTGAGATCCTCAGGCTGTACTGTTAGATGCTCTGGCCGTTCCTTGGAGCTTCAGTCTAGCGTATGTTTTTCCTCTGTTCACTCTCCTTCCACAGGTCATTGCTCGAATCAGACAGGAGAGGGCGTTGGTGATTCTCATTGTCCCGGCGTGGCCCTCGTAGAATCTGGTATGCGGATCTGGTGGAGATGTCATCTCTTCCACCTTGGAGTCTTCCGTTACGGAAGGGCCTTCTACTTCAGGGCTCTTCCTTCATCCAAATCTTGTTTCTCTGAAGCCGACTGCTTGGATTGAACGCTTGATATTATCTAAGCGTGGTTTTTCTGGATCAGTTATTGAAGCTATGATTCAGGCTTGTAAGCCTGTGTCTAGAAAGATATATTATAAGATTTAGCATATATTTTTTATTGGTGTGATTCCAGAGGGTTTTCTTGGAATAGAGTTAAAATTCCTAGGATTTTGTCTTTTCTCCAAGAGGGTTTGGAGAAGGGTTTATCTGCTAGTACCTTGAGGGGTCAAATTTCTGTTTGATCTATTTTGTTGCATAAACGTCTGGCAGATATGCCAGATGTTAAGCATTTTTGCCAAGTTCTGGTTAGTCAGGCCTAGGTTTAAATTTGCTACTCCTCCGTGGATTCTTAATTTGGTTCTTAGAGTTCTTCAACATGCTCCTTTTGAACCTATGCATTCTTTGGATATTAAGTGTTTATCCTGGAAAGTTTTATTTTTGGTTGCTATTTCTTCTGCTTGAAGAGTTTTGTAACTTTCAGCTTTGCAGTATGAATCTCTCTTCCTTATTTTTCATTCTGATAATATAGGTTTTCGTACTGCCTTAGTTTTTCTTCCTAAGGTGGTGTCGGATGGGAATATTAATCAAGAGATTGTTGTTCTTTCCTTGTGTCCTGATCCTTCTTCTCATAAGGAACGTTTGTTGCACAACCTAGATGTGGTACGTGCTTTAAAGTTTTATTTACAGGCAACTAAGGATTTTCATCAGTCTTTTTCCTTATTTGTTGTTTATTCTGGGAAGAGAAAGGGTCAGAAAGCTACGGCTTCTTCTCTTTCTTTTTTGTTAAGGAGTATTTTTCGCTTGGCTTATGAGACTGCTGGACGGCAGCCTCCTGAGAGAATCACGGCTCTTTCTACCAGGGCTGTTTCTTCTTTTTGGGCTTTTAATAATAGAACTTCTATGGAATAGATTTGCAGGGCTGCTACTTGGTCATCCTTACTTTTTCAATTTGATACTTTTGCTTCGGCTGAGGCTTATTTTGGGAGAAAGGTTCTTCAAGCAGTGGTGCCTTCTGTTTAGATTACCTGTCTAAATCCTAACTAAAACAGCCATTAAATTTGATACCCCCAGTGCAATAGCTCCTTAAAAACAATTCACCCCTTAATCACCATGATCCAAAACCCTTAAACTAATACTCAAATCTCAATCATGTCCCCTAAACAGCCATGCACCCCAAATCCATAAATGCAATTAATCCCTTTGTTTGCAATAGCAGTGAGAATACTAGGTTTTCAGGTACTGGTAATTTTGTTGATTAGATTTAGCTATACCTGTTTCGCAATAACTATCGGATATCAGGCTACTTATTACAACCTATGTACTGTGAACCTATAAGAATATGATTGTATTATATAAATATGTCTATAAATGGCTACCGGCTTCTATCGACGCCTCAAAAGTGCACTGTGATCTTAGGCCGGGCCTAAGATCACAGTGCACTTTTGAGGCGTCGATAGAAGCCGGTAGCCATTTATAGACTTATATTTATATGATACAATCATATTCTTTTCATGGTCTATTGTTTAAGAAAATGAGTAACTCACAATAGTTAGGTAAAATTAAAAGGGTTAAAGACAAGTCCAAAAAGTCTCTAACTTCCAATTCCAAATAAGAAGTTAAGACACGGAGCTCCTTGCAGATGTGTGATGCAACCTCACAGTTTGACAGCTAACTCCACCCCCAGCATGTAGCATTACATAACGATTCATTATTTTATTTATTATTTTTAAAGCGTATGATCATATCAATATTTTTTGAGGGGGCACAGCATTTCATTTGGGTGGGCATTGCCCCCCAATGCCCCCCTTGGAGCTAACTCTAACCCAGTTCACAATTTGAGTCTAGACCAAGAAGATACAGTTTGTGAATTAGTTTGTTGTGTGGGATGGTGTCAAATGCTTTGTTGAAATCTAGATATGCTACATCATCTGCTTCACCCTTGTCTAATACTTTAGTTACATAATCAAAGAAGTCAATTAGATTAGTCTGACATGATCTCCCTGAAGTAAAACCATGCTGATTTTGGTCCTCTAAATTGTTTAATGTTTAATAACTTCCCTGTAGTTACCAGATTCTTCCCTACTGCCCTTTTTATGAAGATGTATTACATTTGCTATTCTCCAATCATCTGGAAAGGCTCCTGTTAATAGTGATTGATTAAACAGATCAGTTAATGGGACAGTTAGCACTGATCGAAGTTCTTTAAAAAACCCTTAGATTAATATTATCAGGACCCACTGACTTTTTATCATTTATTTTTGATAATGCTAACAAAACCTCATTCTCTGTATTTTTCGTAGCATCCCTTAATGTAGTCATACTATTTTCACAATCTTTTGTGAAAACAGAACAGAAGTAATCATTAAGACAGTCTGCAATTTGCTTATCTTCTTCTATTCTTCTACCATCAACTGTTTTCAATTTTACTATTCCTACCTTATTTTTTCTTCTTTCACTGATATATCTAAAGAATGTTTTTTCCCCATGTTTTACTGACTATGCTATCTTCTCTGCTGCATGAGCTTTAACCTTCCTAATGAACTGCTTAGTCTTTTTTGTTGGAGTCTTCATATTTTCATGTTATCTGATTGTGTGCAACTAATTTTTATAAGCTAGCTTTTTTGTCTTTACAGCATGTGCTACTTCACCAATACTCCAAATTGGTTTTTGGTTTTCGTAGTATCTTACAAGCGATCTTAGGGGAGCCGTTTTTAAGGGGTTAAGGTTGGTCACATGGAGGCAGGTAGGAGCCGCAGCAGAGCTGCGGCAGGGTGACTGTTTCATTTTTGGTGAAATCCAGTGTGTTATTTATAAGGCTCAGGGCGGGGGATATAAATATATACAGCTTGTCTCTGCACATTTTATATATCGGGCCATAATTAGAAGTTTTCTTTCTTAAAAACACAGTACACCGAAAATTGTTTTATTGTAAACTCAGTAGACTGAAATTTACTATATTAGTATTTTTACCAAGTTTGCATTTGTTATCATGGATGACATTGAACAAAGTACATGTCCTATGTGTTTAGATGCCATTGTGGAACCCCCTGTTACGCTTTTTCCCTCATGCATTGAAAGGGCTTTACAGTGTAAAGAACACATTTTCTTTAATAAATATGTATCTAAGGAATGTTCTCAGACTGATGAAAGTCAGGGTATGCCGCTACTTTCTCCCCAAGCGTCACAGCCTTTAACGCCCGCTCAAGCAACGCCATGTTCTTCAACTGCGTCTGCCTCATTCACTTTGCAGGATATGGCTGCAATTATGTCATCCACTCTTTCAGAAGTTTTATCTAAGTTACCAGCTTTGCAAGGTAAACCCAGTAGGAAAGAGACCCAGGTGGTCCCTGCGACTTCTGATGCCTTGATGGCGATCTCTGACGTACCCTCTCAGGGCTCTGAATTAGGGGGAATGGAGGCTTTGTCTGAGGGGGAACTGTCTGATTCAGGGAGTGCATTACCCCAGACAGATTCGGAAGTGATGTCTTTCAGATTTAATCTTGAACACCTTCGCCTGTTACTACGGGAGGTTTTGATGACTCTGGACAACTGTGACACTTTTGTGGTCCCTCCGGAAAAATTGAGTAAGATGGACAAATACTTAGAGGTCCCTTCTTATTCTGACGTTTTTCCTGTTCCTAAGAGGATTTCGGAAATTATTGCTAGGGAATGGGAAAGACCGGGTATCCCCTTCTCCCCTTCCCCTATGTTTAAGAAGATGTACCCTATAGCTGATGCCGTGCGGGATTCTTGGCAGACGATCCCTAAGGTAGAGGGAGCTATCTCTACTCTGGCTAAATGTACGACTATTCCTATTGAGGACAGTTGTGCTTTCAAAGACCCCATGGATAAGAAATTGGAAGGTCTTCTTAAAAAACTTTATGTGCATCAAGGTTTTCTTTTGCAACCAACGGCTTGCATTGTGACGGTCACAACTGCGGTTGCCTTTTGGTTTGACGCTTCTTTAGAGGAAATACAGGATAGAATTAAGGCTTTTAAGCTGGCTAATTCAATTGGGAAGCAGATTTTCTAAGCCGACAGACTTTTCATCCAGGAGAGTGGGAACCGGAGGTATTTTCTAACTTGATTCTCAAGTGGGGGCAGCCGGTGCTGGTTCTCATGGCATCTCATCAGAATGCCAAGCTTCTAAGGTATGGGTCACGGTCTTGAGATCCTCAGGCTGTACTGTTAGATGCTCTGGCCGTTCCTTGGAGCTTCAGTCTAGCGTATGTTTTTCCTCTGTTCACTCTCCTTCCACAGGTCATTGCTCGAATCAGACAGGAGAGGGCGTTGGTGATTCTCATTGTCCCGGCGTGGCCCTCGTAGAATCTGGTATGCGGATCTGGTGGAGATGTCATCTCTTCCACCTTGGAGTCTTCCGTTACGGAAGGGCCTTCTACTTCAGGGCTCTTCCTTCATCCAAATCTTGTTTCTCTGAAGCCGACTGCTTGGATTGAACGCTTGATATTATCTAAGCGTGGTTTTTCTGGATCAGTTATTGAAGCTATGATTCAGGCTTGTAAGCCTGTGTCTAGAAAGATATATTATAAGATTTAGCATATATTTTTTATTGGTGTGATTCCAGAGGGTTTTCTTGGAATAGAGTTAAAATTCCTAGGATTTTGTCTTTTCTCCAAGAGGGTTTGGAGAAGGGTTTATCTGCTAGTACCTTGAGGGGTCAAATTTCTGTTTGATCTATTTTGTTGCATAAACGTCTGGCAGATATGCCAGATGTTAAGCATTTTTGCCAAGTTCTGGTTAGTCAGGCCTAGGTTTAAATTTGCTACTCCTCCGTGGATTCTTAATTTGGTTCTTAGAGTTCTTCAACATGCTCCTTTTGAACCTATGCATTCTTTGGATATTAAGTGTTTATCCTGGAAAGTTTTATTTTTGGTTGCTATTTCTTCTGCTTGAAGAGTTTTGTAACTTTCAGCTTTGCAGTATGAATCTCTCTTCCTTATTTTTCATTCTGATAATATAGGTTTTCGTACTGCCTTAGTTTTTCTTCCTAAGGTGGTGTCGGATGGGAATATTAATCAAGAGATTGTTGTTCTTTCCTTGTGTCCTGATCCTTCTTCTCATAAGGAACGTTTGTTGCACAACCTAGATGTGGTACGTGCTTTAAAGTTTTATTTACAGGCAACTAAGGATTTTCATCAGTATAGAAACATAGATATTGACGGCAGATAAGAGCCATAGGCCCAGCAAGTCTGCCCCACCTTACCTAACAGTATAAACTTATCTAGTTCGTAGGATAGCCCTATGCTTGTCCCATGCATTTTTAAAGTCCCCCACAGTGTTTGTTGCTACTACCTCTTGAGGAAGTTTATTCCATAAATCAATCACTCTTTCTGTAAAGAAGTGCTTCCTCAAATTACTCCTGAATCTACTACCCTTTAGCTTGAGCTCATGACCCCTTGTTCTTGAATTTTCCATTTTATGTAAAATACCCATGGATACCCATCAGTCTTTTTCCTTATTTGTTGTTTATTCTGGGAAGAGAAAGGGTCAGAAAGCTACGGCTTCTTCTCTTTCTTTTTTGTTAAGGAGTATTTTTCGCTTGGCTTATGAGACTGCTGGACGGCAGCCTCCTGAGAGAATCACGGCTCTTTCTACCAGGGCTGTTTCTTCTTTTTGGGCTTTTAATAATAGAACTTCTATGGAATAGATTTGCAGGGCTGCTACTTGGTCATCCTTACTTTTTCAATTTGATACTTTTGCTTCGGCTGAGGCTTATTTTGGGAGAAAGGTTCTTCAAGCAGTGGTGCCTTCTGTTTAGATTACCTGTCTAAATCCTAACTAAAACAGCCATTAAATTTGAGACCCCCAGTGCAATAGCTCCTTAAAAACAATTCACCCCTTAATCACCATGATCCAAAACCCTTAAACTAATACTCAAATCTCAATCATGTCCCCTAAACAGCCATGCACCCCAAATCCATAAATGCAATTAATCCCTTTGTTTGCAATAGCAGTGAGAATACTAGGTTTTCAGGTACTGGTAATTTTGTTGATTAGATTTAGCTATACCTGTTTCGCAATAAGTATCGGATATCAGGCTACTTATTACAACCTATGTACTGTGAACCTATAAGAATATGATTGTATTATATAAATATGTCTATAAATGGCTACCGGCTTCTATCGACGCATCAAAAGTGCACTGTGATCTTAGGCCGGGCCTAAGATCACAGTGCACTTTTGAGGCGTCAATAGAAGCCGGTAGCCATTTATAGACTTATATTTATATGATACAATCATATTCTTTTCATGGTCTATTGTTTAAGAAAATGAGTAACTCACAATAGTTAGGTAAAATTAAAAGGGTTAAAGACAAGTCCAAAAAGTCTCTAACTTCCAATTCCAAATAAGAAGTTAAGACACGGAGCTCCTTGCAGATGTGTGATGCGACCTCACAGTTTGACAGCTAACTCCACCCCCAGCATGTAGCATTACATAACGATTCATTATTTTATTTATTATTTTTAAAGCGTATGATCATATCAATATTTTTTGAGGGGGCACAGCATTTCATTTGGGTGGGCATTGCCCCCCAATGCCCCCCTTGGAGCTAACTCTAACCCAGTTCACAATTTGAGTCTAGACCAAGAAGATACAGTTTGTGAATTAGTTTGTTGTGTGGGATGGTGTCAAATGCTTTGTTGAAATCTAGATATGCTACATCATCTGCTTCACCCTTGTCTAATACTTTAGTTACATAATCAAAGAAGTCAATTAGATTAGTCTGACATGATCTCCCTGAAGTAAAACCATGCTGATTTTGGTCCTCTAAATTGTTTAATGTTTAATAACTTCCCTGTAGTTACCAGATTCTTCCCTACTGCCCTTTTTATGAAGATGTATTACATTTGCTATTCTCCAATCATCTGGAAAGGCTCCTGTTAATAGTGATTGATTAAACAGATCAGTTAATGGGACAGTTAGCACTGATCGAAGTTCTTTAAAAAACCCTTAGATTAATATTATCAGGACCCACTGACTTTTTATCATTTATTTTTGATAATGCTAACAAAACCTCATTCTCTGTATTTTTCGTAGCATCCCTTAATGTAGTCATACTATTTTCACAATCTTTTGTGAAAACAGAACAGAAGTAATCATTAAGACAGTCTGCAATTTGCTTATCTTCTTCTATTCTTCTACCATCAACTGTTTTCAATTTTACTATTCCTACCTTATTTTTTCTTCTTTCACTGATATATCTAAAGAATGTTTTTTCCCCATGTTTTACTGACTATGCTATCTTCTCTGCTGCATGAGCTTTAACCTTCCTAATGAACTGCTTAGTCTTTTTTGTTGGAGTCTTCATATTTTCATGTTATCTGATTGTGTGCAACTAATTTTTATAAGCTAGCTTTTTTGTCTTTACAGCATGTGCTACTTCACCAATACTCCAAATTGGTTTTTGGTTTTCGTAGTATCTTACAAGCGATCTTAGGGGAGCCGTTTTTAAGGGGTTAAGGTTGGTCACATGGAGGCAGGTAGGAGCCGCAGCAGAGCTGCGGCAGGGTGACTGTTTCATTTTTGGTGAAATCCAGTGTGTTATTTATAAGGCTCAGGGCGGGGGATATAAATATATACAGCTTGTCTCTGCACATTTTATATATCGGGCCATAATTAGAAGTTTTCTTTCTTAAAAACACAGTACACCGAAAATTGTTTTATTGTAAACTCAGTAGACTGAAATTTACTATATTAGTATTTTTACCAAGTTTGCATTTGTTATCATGGATGACATTGAACAAAGTACATGTCCTATGTGTTTAGATGCCATTGTGGAACCCCCTGTTACGCTTTTTCCCTCATGCATTGAAAGGGCTTTACAGTGTAAAGAACACATTTTCTTTAATAAATATGTATCTAAGGAATGTTCTCAGACTGATGAAAGTCAGGGTATGCCGCTACTTTCTCCCCAAGCGTCACAGCCTTTAACGCCCGCTCAAGCAACGCCATGTTCTTCAACTGCGTCTGCCTCATTCACTTTGCAGGATATGGCTGCAATTATGTCATCCACTCTTTCAGAAGTTTTATCTAAGTTACCAGCTTTGCAAGGTAAACCCAGTAGGAAAGAGACCCAGGTGGTCCCTGCGACTTCTGATGCCTTGATGGCGATCTCTGACGTACCCTCTCAGGGCTCTGAATTAGGGGGAATGGAGGCTTTGTCTGAGGGGGAACTGTCTGATTCAGGGAGTGCATTACCCCAGACAGATTCGGAAGTGATGTCTTTCAGATTTAATCTTGAACACCTTCGCCTGTTACTACGGGAGGTTTTGATGACTCTGGACAACTGTGACACTTTTGTGGTCCCTCCGGAAAAATTGAGTAAGATGGACAAATACTTAGAGGTCCCTTCTTATTCTGACGTTTTTCCTGTTCCTAAGAGGATTTCGGAAATTATTGCTAGGGAATGGGAAAGACCGGGTATCCCCTTCTCCCCTTCCCCTATGTTTAAGAAGATGTACCCTATAGCTGATGCCGTGCGGGATTCTTGGCAGACGATCCCTAAGGTAGAGGGAGCTATCTCTACTCTGGCTAAATGTACGACTATTCCTATTGAGGACAGTTGTGCTTTCAAAGACCCCATGGATAAGAAATTGGAAGGTCTTCTTAAAAAACTTTATGTGCATCAAGGTTTTCTTTTGCAACCAACGGCTTGCATTGTGACGGTCACAACTGCGGTTGCCTTTTGGTTTGACGCTTCTTTAGAGGAAATACAGGATAGAATTAAGGCTTTTAAGCTGGCTAATTCTTTTATTATTGATGCTTCCTTTCAGATCACCAAATTTGGCGGCTAAGAATTCAGGATTCTCCATCTTAGCATGAAGGGCCTTATAGCTTAAATCTTGGTCTGCGGATGTGTCCTCTAAATCTAAGCTCTTGGCTATTCCTTTCAAGGGAAAGACCCTGTTCAGGCCTGACTTGGAGATAATTTCTGACATTACGGGAGGTAAGGGTCATCTCCTCCCTCAAGATAAAACATCTAAGCAAAGAGGACGACAGAGTAATTTTCGTTCCTTTCAAAATTTCAAGGGAATCCCCTCTTCCGCTAAACAGGAAGGGAATTTTTCTCAAGCCAAGCCCACCTGGAGACCTAACCAGGCTTGGAACAAGGGTAAACAACCCAAGAAGCCTGCTGCTGCTACGCAAACAGCATGAAGGGGTGGCCCCCGATCCGGAACCAGATCTAGTCGGGGGCAGACTTTCTCTCTTTGTCCAGGCTTGGGTCAGAGACGTTCAGTATCCCTGGACACTAGATATTGTGTCTCAAGGGTATTGGTTGGAGTTAAAAATGCCTTCCCCAGAGGAAGGTTTCTTCTTTCACGATTATCTGTCGACCAGATAAAAAGAGAGGCGTTTTTATACTGTGTAGAAGATCTCTCCCTCATGGGAGTAATATGTCCCGTTCCAATTCAGGAACAGGGGCAGGGGTTTTACTCAAATCTCTTTTGTGGTTCCCAAAAAAGAGGGAACGTTTCGACCCATTTTAGATCTCAAAAGTTTAAACAAGTTTCTCAGAGTTCCATCCTTCAAGATGGAAACTATTCGGACCATTCTTCCATTGATCCAGGAGGGTCAATATATGACTACCGTGGATCTAAAGGATGCATATCTTCATATCCCTATACACAGGGATCATCACAAGTTCCTAAGGTTTGCATTCCTAGACAAACATTTTCAGTTTGTTGCCCTTCCTTTCGGTCTGGCCACGACACCCAGAATTTTCACAAAGGTTCGTGGGATCTCTTGGTGGTTCTAAGACCGCGGGGCATTGCTGTGGCGCCTTATCTGGACGATATCCTGATCCAGACGTCGTCTTATCAGCTAGCAAAGTCCCATACTGACATTGTTCTGTCTTTTCTAAGGACTCACGGGTGGAAAGTGAATCTCGAGAAAAGGTCACTAGTTCCACAGACAAGGGTGCCCTTCCTGGGTACTCTAATAGACTCTCTATCCATGAAGATTTTTTTGACGGAATTCAGAAAGTTAAAGATTCTGAACACATGCCGATCACTTCAGTCCAAACCTCTACCGTCAGTGGCTCAGTGCATGGAGGTGATTGGCTTAAAGTTGGCAGCAATGGACATCATTCCGTTTGCACGTTTTCATCTCAAATCTCTACAACTGAACGTGCTCAGACAGTGGAATGGAGATTATGCAAATTTGTCTTCTCATATAGATCTAGATCAGGAAACAAGGGACTCTCTTCTGTGGTGGTTGTCGCTGGATCATCTGTCCCAGGGGACAGGCTTCCGCAGACCCTCATGGGAGATAGTGACAACGGATGCCAGTCTGATAGGATGGGGAGCAGTCTGGAATCCTTGAAGGCTCAAGGTGTATGGACTCGGTCAGAGTCTCTACTTCCCATCAACATTCTGGAGTTGAGAGCAATATTCAATGCGCTTCTGACTTGGCCTCAGTTGGCTTCAACCAAATTCATCAGGTTCCAGTCGGACAACATCAGGACTGTGGCCTACATCAATCATCAGGGAGGAACAAGGAGTTCCTTAGCGATGGCAGAAGTGACCAGGATAATTCAGTAGTCAGAGACTCACTCTTGCTTTCTGTCAGCAATCCACATCCCAGGAGTGGACAATTGGGAGGCGGATTTTTTGAGCAGACGGACTGTTCATCCGGGGGAATGGGAACTCCATCCGGAACTATTTGCCAGCCTGATTCTCAGATGGGGCAGGCTAGAGCTGGATCTCATGGTGTCGAGTCAGAATGCCAAGCTCCCGAGATACGGATCCAGGTCCAGGGATCCTGAGGCCGAATTAATAGATGCCTTGGCAGTGCCTTGGTCGTTCAACCTAGCTTATGTGTTCCCGCCGTTTGCTCTCCTTTCCCGGGTGATTGCTTGAGTCAAACGGGAGAGAGCTTCGGTGATTCTCATCGCTCCTGAGTGGCCTCGCAGGACTTGGTATGCCGATCTGGTGGACATGTCATCTCTGCCACCGTGGAAGCTTCCATTGAGGCAGGACCTTCTCGTTCAGGGACCCTTCCATCATCTGAATCTAATTTCTCTGCAGCTGACTGCTTGGAGATTGAACGCTTGATTTTATCTAAGCGAGAGTTCTCTGATTCGGTCATTGATACCTTGATCCAGGCTCGTAAGCCTGTTACTAGAAAGATTTACCATAAGATATGGCGTAAATATCTTTATTGGTGCGAATCCAAGGGCTACTCATGGAGTAGGGTTAGGATTCCTAGAATTTTGTCCTTTCTCCAAGAAGGCTTAGAGAAAGGGTTGTCAGCAAGTTCCTTAAAGGGACAAATTTGTGCTTTGTCGATTTTGCTACACAAGCGTCTGGCAGATGTTCCAGATGTTCAATCCTTTTGTCAGACTCTGACTAGAATCAGGCCTGTGTTTAGACCAATTTCTCCTCCTTGGAGTTTGAATTTAGTTCTTAATGTCCTTCAAGGGGTTCCGTTTGAACCTATGCATTCCATAGATATTAAGTTGTTATCTTGGAAGGTTTTGTTTTTAGTTGCTATTTCTTCTGCTCGCAGAGTTTCTGAGCTTTCAGCATTACAATGTGATTCTCCTTATCTTATTTTCCATGCAGATAAGGTAGTGTTGCGTACCAAACCTGGTTTTCTTCTTAAGGTTGTTTCAAACGAAAATATTAATCAGGAAATTGTTGTTCCTTCCTTGTGTCCTAACTTCTTCTAAGAAGGAGCGGCTGTTACATAATTTGGACGTAGTCCGTGCCTTGAAGTTTTACTTACAGGCAACTGAAGAGTTTAGTCAATCTTCTTCCTTGTTTGTTGTTTTCTCTGGGAAGTGCAGGGGTCAGAAAGCTACGGCTACCTCTCTTTCTTTTTGGCTGAAGAGTATCATTCGTCTTGCTTATGAGACTGCTGGACAGCAGCCTCCTGAACGCATTACGGCTCATTCCATTAGGGTTGTGATTTCCTCATGGGCATTTAAACATGATGCTTCTGTGGAACAGATTTGCAAAGCTGCGACTTGGTCTTCTCTTCACACTTTTTCAAAATTTTACAAATTTGATACTTTTGCCTCATCCAAGGCTGTTTTTGGGAGGAAAGTTCTTCAAGCAGTGGTGCCTTCCATTTAGGTGCCCTGTCTTGTCCCTCCCGTTTCATCCGTGTCCTATTGCTTTGGTTTTGTATCCCACAAGTAAGGATGAAATCCATGGACTCATCGTATCTTGTAAAAGAAAAGGGAAATTTATTCTTACCTGATAAATTTGTTTCTTTTACGATACGATGAGTCCACGGCCCTCCCTGTTTTTATGTGACAGGTCTTTATTTTGGTTAAATAAAACAGTAACCTCTGCTCCTTGGCTTTTCCTTTCTCTTCCTAACTTCGGTCGAATGACTGGGCTGGGAGGGAAGGGAGGAGCTATTTATGCAGCTCTGCTGTGGAGCTCTTTGCCTCCTCCTGCTGACCAGGAGGTGATATCCCACAAGTAAGGATGAAATCCGTGGACTCATCGCATTGTAAAAGAAACAAATTTATAAGGTAAGAATAAATTTCCCTTTTACTTATATTTGCCATGAGTCAGGTCTATGTATTTCCCTTTGCAGTCTAACAGTTTCAGTATGAGAATCATGTTTAAAGGGACTGTCTACACCAGAATTGTTATTGTTTTAAAAGATAGATAATCACTTTATTACCCATTTCCCAGTTTTGCATAACCAACACAGTTATAATATACTTTTAACCTCTGTGATTATCTTGTATCTAAGCCTCTGCAAACTGCCCCTTTATTTCAGTTCTTTTGACAGACTTGCAGTTTAGCCAATCAGTGCCTGCTCCCAGATAACTTCACGTGCACGAGCACAGTGTTATCTATATGACATACGTGAACTAACACACTCTAGTGGTGAAAAACTGTTAAAATGCATTCTGAAAAAAGGTGGCCTTCAAGGTCTAAGAAATTAGCATTAGGCTCGCAAGGGTGCAAAATGCGCGTCATTTTTGGGGCAAAATTTTTTTGGCCGCAAATTTGCATCTATAGTGTCGCAAGTTTCGCAATTTCCTGTGTCTTTATTGACGTTGGTATGTTTGGCGCGAAGTCGCGCTTGTTATGATGCGAGTTGCGTCATTTCCGGATGTTGTTTGTCGGCAAAAATTTTTTGGCTTTGCATTGTGCGTCATACTTGGCGCCAAAATATTTTTTGGGTTATATTACCCCACTTCCTTTATGCTCCCTGCTCTCTTTACATTCTAGAGGGCTATGCTGTTTGCTTTTCTGCTTATTTAGCATATGCATTTTTTTCCCATTCCTGGAACTGCTATATGAGGAAACTGGATATTTTGTTTAAATGTTATTTTTTCTTTTACATTTTGCAAGATGTCTCAGTCTTATCCTGTCTCGGAAGCTACTGTAGGAACCATGCTGCCTGAACACAGTTTTACCAAAGCTAAGTGTATCTGTTGTAAGCAAGCTGAGATTATATCTCCAGCTATATTATGTTGTCATGATAAGCTTTTCCATGCCGATAATGTTTCTATTAGTACTAGTACAGCACCTGTTGTTCCCTCAACATCTAATGTACATGATATCCCTTTTTATATGAAAAATTATATTGTTGATGCAATACAGAAGGCTATGTCTGCTATTCAACCTTCTAATAAACGTAAAAGGTCTTTTAAAACTTCTCATATAACTGATGAAATTTGTGATGACGACAACATACTGAAATATCCTCCTCTGAAGAGGATCTCTCTGCTTCAGAAGATCCTTACTCAGACATTGAAATTGATAAATCTTCTTATCTTTTTAAGATTGAATATATTCGGTCTTTGTTGAAAGAAGTATTGGTTACTTTGGGTATTGAGGAGTCTGATCCTTTTGTTAAAGGGACACTGAACCCAATTTTTTTCTTTCATGATTCAGATAGAGCATGAAATTTTAAGGAACTTTCTAATTTACTCCTATTATCAAATTTTCTTAATTCTCTTGGTATCTTTATTTGAAATGCAATAATGTAATTTTAAATGCCGGCCCATTTTTGGCGAACAACCTGGGTTGTTCTTGCTGATTGGTGGATACATTCATCCACCAATAAAAAAGTGCTGTCCAGAGGTCTGAACTAATAAAAAAGCTTAGATGCCTTCTTTTTCAAATAAATATAGCAAGAGAACAAAGAAAAATTGATAATAGGAGTAAACTAGAAAGTTGCTTAAAATTGCATGCTCTATCTGAATCACGAAAGATAAAAATTGGGTTCAGTGTCCCTTTAATAAAACCAGTAAACGTTTAAATTCTGATTTTAAACTTTCTGTGATTATTCCTGAGGTTTTTCCTGTTCAGATGCGGTTTCTGAATTATCTGCTCTCTTGTGAGTCTCCTTTTCTGATTTTCCATCAGGATAAAGCTGTTTTACGGACTTCGTTTAAATTTCTTCCTAAGGTTGTGTATTCTAACAATATTAGTAGGGAAATTGTTGTTCCTTCCTTGTGTCCGAATCCTAAGAATTCGCTTGAAAGATCGTTACACTCTTTGGATGTGGTAAGGGCTTTCAAATACTATGTTGAGGCTACTAAGGATTTCAGGAAGATTTCTAGTCTTTTGTCTTTTCTGGTCCTAGAAAAGGTCAGAAAGCCTCTGCCATTTCTCTGGCATCTTGGTAAAAGCTTTTGATTCACAAGGCTTATTTGGAGGTGGGACAGTCTCTGTGTCAGTGAATTACAGATCATTCTACTAGATCAGTTGCCACTTCTTGGGCTTTTAAGAATGAAGCTTCAGTTGATCAGATTTGCAAAGCAGCAACTTGGTCTTCTTTGCATACATTTACTAAATTTTACCATTTTGATGTCTTTGCTTCTTCAGAAGCAGTCTTTGATAGAAAAGTTCTTCAGGCAGCTATCTCAGTTTGATTCTTCTGTTTATAAGAACTTAGTATGTGGATTTAATTTCTCAGCGGAAATAGCCGTTTTTATTTTATCCCTCCCTCTATAGTGACTCTTCTGTGGTCTTCCACATCTTGGGTATTTTGTCCCATACGTCACTAGCTCATGGACTCTTGCCATTTACATGAAACAAAACATAATTTATGTAAGAATTTACCTGATAAATTCATTTCTTTCATAATGGCAAGAGTCCATGAGGCCCACCCTGTTTTTGGTGGTTATATTTTTTAGTATAAAAGCACAATATTATTTCCCAGTTCCTCTTTTTTGTATGCTTTTTTTACTCCTCACTACTTGGCTATACGTTAAACTAAAGTATGTGTGTGGTGGGAGGTGTATTTATAGGCATTTTGAGGTTTGGGAAACTTTGCCCACTCCTGGTAGGAATGTATATCCCATATGTCGCTAACTCATGGACTCTTGCCATTATGAAAGAAATTAATTTATCAGGTTAGTTCTTACCTAAATTATGTTTTTTTATTTGATCGGATTTAGCGGTGAAATGGTAGCATGAAATATACCAAAATGGGTCTAGATCAATACTTTAGATTGTCTACTAAAAAAAAAATGATATATACATGTCAAGGGATATTAAGGGATTCCTGACAGATATCAGTGTTAAAATGTAACTATCGCTAATTAAAAAAAAAAAAATGGAAATAGCAAAGTGCTACTTGTACTTATTGCCATATAACTTGCAAAGAACATGTAAACTCAGGACAAAATTTAGAAACTATTTTTAGCATGGGTGTTTTTGGTGGTTGTAGATGTGTAACAGATTTTAGGGTCAAAGTTAGAAAAAGTGTTATTTTTTTTCTTTATCATATTTTATAATTTTTTTTATAGTAAATTTATATGATATGATGAAAATAATGGTATCTTTAGGATGTCCATTTAATGGCGAGAAAAACTGTATATAATGTGTGGGTACAGTAAATGATTAAGAGGAAAATTACTGCTAAACAAAAACACAGCAAAAATGTAAAAATAGCCTTGGTCCTTAACGGTATGAAAAATACTCTGGTCACTAAGGGGTTAAAGAAAAAAAAATGGGTTTAGTATCCCTTTAACAATTGTGGTTAATTTTATAATAAACTTTTTTTAAACATCCAGATATGTAATTGCAATAATAAATTACCATTCTAATCATACTTTAGTCATGTACACATTTTATTATGTGTTTGAGGAATATTTATACTTTTAACCATGAAATTATTTTGTTTATAATGTGAGTTTAGCCTAAACAACAACATAAAAGCCTATGAGATGCCATTCAAAATAGGTCAAAATCTATTTCTTAGTGATTAAGGATGTTAAATTAGATAAATCCAAAATTATTATTTTTTTAAAAAGTCTGTGCAAAGGTGTTTTTTCAGAGCACTTAGGGGGAATGAACATTGAAAATATGGTATTTTTACTCTCTGCATTTTTTTTTCTTGCGTGTTAAATCGTATAAAAACAATTAAGCAGAGCATACACTTTCAGAAGAAATATTTTTTAATAAAGTCCATGTCCTCAACTCATGGCAAGAACTCTTATCTTCTGCAGTTTACAGTCCTTGTCAGCTTACGTTTTTAGAACTAATTAGGAAGAAACAATAAAACTTTAACAAGTTTAATAAACAAAACATCAAATTTATTCTTCAAATTAATTTGACTGAAAAATTAGAACATAAGATAATGTGGGTTTTCTTTCATGTAAATGGCAAGAGTCCATGAGCTAGTGACGTATGGGATATACATTCCTACCAGGAGGGGGCAAAGTTTCCCAAACCTCAAAATGCCTATAAATACACCTCCCACCACACACATACTTCAGTTTTACTAACTTTGCTTCCTATGGAGGTGGTGAAGTAAGTTTGTGCTTGATTTTTATGATTTCTTCTTGGATAAGCGCTTTTTAAGCATTCTGAAACCCAATTCCTCTCAGAGTACAGTGTTTTTCAGAGGGATGTGAAGAGAGTATTACCTGTTGATTTTTATGGTTTCACTCATGGGAAATCTTTTCAAGGGTTCTCTGTTATCGGTCGCAGGGATTCATCTCCTACTTCCCTTTTCAGATCGACGATATACTCATATACCATTACCTCTGCTGATAGTTTTCAGTACTGGTTTGGCTGTCTGCGATATGTGGATGGGTGTCTTTGGTAAGTATGTATCATTATTTAAGACACTCTCAGCTATGCTTGGCACTTTATGTATTAATATAAAGTTTTAAATATATGTTAAATACAAAAGGTAGAGGGCGCCACATAGTGCAGATCAGGCAGGTAACCAGATGATATAGGTGCAATGGAATCCTATTCACGTGATAGAAAGCACAAATGTGCAGTACAGGCAGGCCGGAACCAAAAAAGTCGTCCGGCAAACTCCCAGGCAATCTTGAGAAATAAAGGTATCCTCGTCCCACCAATAGGGAGTCCAGAGATATTCCTTTGCCTCAGGGAATGTAGGGCCACAATCAGTGATTGGAATCAACTTTCATATAAGCACAGTGGCAGGAGGTAGCATCCAAAAGAGCAAAGCAGCAGCGAGAAAATGAATATTAAAAATTTATTTAAAAAAAAAAAGTTATTACAATGGCAACACGTTTCTCCGTGTACACAGCACGGTTTCCTCAGAGAAAACCACTCTTTCCCCTAAGGACTCTGGTTCCAATTGGAAGCCATCTGCAAGTAGGAATAAATCCAAGCCTTATAAAAATCCAAAGCCAGCCCCCAAGACTGCATGAAGGGGCGGCCCTCAATCCAGTTCAACTGGTGGGGGGCAGATTTAAATTTATTTCAAAGCATTTGGGCAGATTCCGTTCAGAATCAGTGGATTCAGAGCATTGTCTCTAAAGGGTATCGAATAGGTTTCAGAATAAGACGACCTGTGAGAAGATTCTTTCTCTCTCATGTTCCAACAAATCCTGTGAAAGCTCAGGCTTTTCTGAAGTGAGTTTCAGATCTGGAGCTTTCAGGGGTGATTCCGCTTCAGGAACAGTGTCTGGGTTTTTATTCAAATATATTCATTGTCCCAAAGAAAGAAAATTCATTCAGACCAGTTCTGGATCTGAAGTTTTTGAATCATTTTGTAAGGGTCCCAACTTTCAAGATGGTGACTATACGGACTATTCTGCCTTTTGTTCAGCAAGGTCATTTCATGTCTGCAATAGACTTACAGGATGCTTATCTTCAGATCACTATCGGTTTCTGAGATTTTCTTTTCTAGACAAGCATTACCAATTTGTCGCTCTTCCATTTGGCCTAGCAACAGTTCCAAGAATCTTTTTGAAGGTTCTCGGTGCCGCCCTATCTGTAATCAGAGAGCAGGGTATTGCAGTGTTTCCTTATTTGGACGATATCTTGGTACTAGCTCAATCTTTTCATTTAGCAGAATCTCACAAGAATCAACTAGTGTTGAGTCATGGTTGGAGGATCAATTTACCAAAGATTTTTTTGATACCTCAGACAAGGGTCACCATTTTAGGTTTCTAAATAGATTCTGTGTCCATGACTCTGTCTTTAACAGACAAGAGACGAATGAAATTGGTTTCAGCCTGTCGAAACCTTCAGTCTCGATCGTTCCCTTCAGTGGCTATGTGCATGGAAGTTTTAGGTCTTGTGAATGCAGCATCGGACACTTTCCCCTTTGCTCGTTTTCATATGAGACCTCTGCAGCTTTGTATGCTGAATCAGTGGTGCAGGGATTATACTCGGATATCACAATTGATATACTTAAATCCCAACATTCAACTCTCTCTGTCCTGGTGGTTAGACCATCCTCGGATTATTCAAGGGGCCTCCTTTGTTCGTCCTTCCTGGACTGTGATCTCAACAGATGCAAGTCTCACAGGTTGGGGAGCTGTCTGGGGGTCTCTGACAGCACAAGGGGTTTGGAAACCTCAAGAGGCACGAGGTTACCAATCAATATTTTTGAACTGCGTGCTATCTTCAGAGCTCTTCAGACTTGGCCTCAATTAAAGAGAGAACTTTTCATTCGCTTTTAGACAATATCACAACTGTGGCATATGTCAATCATCAGGGATGAAAGATGCATCACAGATACTTTCTTGGGCGGTATCCAACTCTTGTCTAATTTCTGTAATTCATATCCTAGGTGTAGACATTTGGGAAGTGGATTATCTCAGCCGTCAGACTTTGCATCCGGGTGAGTGGTCTCTCCATCCAGATATTTTATAGAAAGATTGCTAAACTTCCTGATATTCACTGTTTTATTCAGGCTTTGGTCCGTATCAAGCCTGTTATTAAGTCTATTTCTCCTCCATGGAGTCTTAATTTGGTTTTGAAAGTTTTGCAGGCTCCTCCTTTTGAGCCTATGCATTATTTGGATATTAAATTACTTTCTTGGAAAGTATTGTTCCTTTTTGGCTATCTCTTCTGCTAGAAGAGTTTCTGAATTGTCTGCTCTCTCTTGTGAGTCTCCTTTTCTTATTTTCCATCAGGATTAAGCTGTTTTGCAGACTTCGTTTAAATTTCTTAAGTATAAGTAGGGATATTGTTGTTCCTTCCTTGTGTCCGAATACTAAGAATTCGCTTGAAAAATCGTTACACTTTTTGGATGTGGTAAGGGCTTTGAAATACTATGTTGAGGCAACTAAGGATTTCAGGATTTGATGTCTTTTCTGGTTCTAGGAAAGGTGAGAAAGCCTCTGCCATTTATTTGGCATCTTGGTTAAAGCTTTTAATTCACAAGGCTTATTTGGAGACGGGACAGTCTCCGCCTCAGAGAATTACAGCTCATTCTACTAGATCAGTTGCCACTTCTTGGGCTTTTAAGAATGAAGCTTCAGTTGATCAGATTTGCAAAGCAGCAACTTGGTCTTCTTTGCATACAATTACTAAATGTTACCATTTCTATGTATTTGCTTCTTCTGAAGCAGTGTTTATTAGAAAAGTTCTTCAGGCAGCTGTCTCAGTTTGATTCTTCTGTTTTTAGGAAGAACTTATTTTTTGGATTTAATTTCTCAGCGGAAATATCTGTTTTCTCTTGTTAAGTGTGTTCAGTCCACGGGTCATCCATTACTTATGGGATATATTCTCCTTCCCAACAGGAAGTTGCAAGAGGATCACCCAAGCAGAGCTGCTATATAGCTCCTCCCCTCACATGTCATATCCAGTCATTCTCTTGCAACCCTCAACAAAGAAGGAGGTCGCGAGAGGAGCTGGAGTTTTTACTTAACTATTCTTCAATCAAAAGTTTGTTATTTTAAATGGCACCGGAGTGTGCTGTTTTTCTATCTCAGGCAGTAGTTGGAAGAAGAAACTGCCTGCGTTTTTTTCTATGATCTTAGCAGGCGTAACTAAGATCCACTGGCTGTTCTCGACATTCTGAGGAGTGGGGTAACTTCAGAAAATGGGAATAGCATGCGGGGTCCTCTGCAAATGAGGTATGTGCAGTACTTTATTTTCTGGGAATGGAATTGACTAAGAAAATACTGCTGTTACCGTATGATGTAAGTACAGCCTTAAATGCAGTAGTAGCAACTGGTATCAGGCTGATAAATGTATGCGCAGTCGAGTTATATTCTAGGGACTAGAATTTGACTGAGAAAATACTGTTAACACTGAAATAATACTTAAGCCTTCTCTGCAGTGGTAGCGACTGGTAGCAGGCTTAGTGATAGCTTTGCATGACATTGAAAAATGTTGTTTTTAATAAAACGTTTACTGGCATGTTATTCGTTTTTGTGAGGTACTTTGGTGATAAATCGCTTTGGGCATGATTTTTTTCCACATGGCTAACATATTTTTCTGCATGGAAACCGTTATATCAGGGCTCCCACTGTTGTGATTGGAGTGGGAGGACCCTTGTTTTAGCGCCTTGTTGCACAGTTAAAATTATTGCACAGTCTTTCTGCTTCTTCCTCCTTGATCCAGGACGTCTCTAGAGAGCTCAGGGGTCTGCAAATTTCATTTGTGAGGGAGGTAATCAGTCACAACAGATCTGTGACAGTGTGCTGACTGTGATTAAAAGCGTTAAATCTTAATTGATATCTGTTTTATCCGTTTTGGGTATTGAGGGGTTAATCATCCTTTTGCTAATGGGTGCAATCCTCTGCTAATAATACACTTCTTGTTAAGAATTGTTTAATTATATCTGTATTTTTGAAGCGCTGCAGCGTTTTTTATATTGCTTGTAAACTTATTGAAAGTGATTTCCAAGCTTGTTAGTTTCATTGCTAAGTCTGTTTTAAACATGTCTGATTCAGAGGAAACTGTTTGTTCATCATGTTCAAAAGCCAATGTGGAGCCCAATAGAACGATGTGTACCAATTGTATTGATATTGCTTTGAATAAAAGTCAATCTGTACCGATAAAGAAGCTATCACCAGACAACGAGGGGGAAGTTATGCCGCCTAACTCTCCTCACGTGTCAGTACCTGCGTCTCCCGCTCAGGAGATGCGTAGGATTGAGACACCTAGTACATCTAGGCCCTTACAAATCACTTTACATGATATGGCTAATGTTATGAAAGAAGTATTATATAATATGCCCGAATTAAGGGGCAAACGCGATAGCTCTGTGTTAAGGACAGAGCGCGCTGATGACACGAGAGCCATGTCTGATACTGCGTCACAATTTGCAGAACATGAGGACGGTGAGCTTCATTCTGTCGGTGACGGTTTTGATCCGGGGAGACCGGATTCAGAAATTTCAAATTTTAAATTTAAGCTTGAGAACCTCCGTGTGTTACTAGGAGGGGTATTAGCGGCTCTGAATGATTGCGACACGGTGGCAATTCCAGAGAAATTGTGTAGGTTGGATAGATACTATGCGGTACCGGTGTGTACTGACGTTTTTCCTATACCAAAAAGACTTACAGAAATTATAAGTAAGGAGTGGGATAGGCCCGGTGTGCCTTTTTCCGCTCCCCCGATATTTAGAAAAATGTTGCCTATAGACGCCACCACACGAGACTTATGGCAGACGGTCCCTAAGGTGGAGGGAGCAGTTTCTACGTTAGCCAAGCGTACCACTATCCCGGTGGAGGATAGCTGTGCTTTCTCAGATCCAATGGATAAAAAATTAGAGGGTTATCTTAAGAAAATGTTTGTTCAACAGGGTTTTATATTGCAGCCTCTTGCATGCATTGCGCCTGTCACGGCTGTAGCGGCATTCTGGTTTGAGTCTCTGGAAGAGGCGATTCGCACAGAGCCGTTGGATGAGGCCTTGAGCAAAGTTAGAACCCTTAAGCAAGCTAATGCGTTTGTTTCAGATGCTGTAGTACATCTAACCAAACTTACGGCTAAAAATTCCGGATTCGCCATACAGGCGCGCAGAGCGCTCTGGCTTAAATCCTGGTCAGCGGATGTAACTTCCAAGTCTAAGCTACTTAACATTCCTTTCAAAGGGCAGACCTTATTTGGGCCCGGCTTGAAGGAAATTATTGCTGACATTACGGGAGGTAAGGGCCACGCCCTTCCTCAGGACAGGGCCAAACCAAAGGCCAAACAGTCTAATTTTCGTGCCTTTCGTAACTTCAAGGCAGGAGCAGCATCGACTTCCTCCGCTCCAAAACAGGAAGGAACTACTGCTCGTTACAGACAAGGTTGGAAAGGCAACCAGTCATGGAACAAGGGCAAGCAGGCCAGAAAGCCTACTCCCGCCCCTAAGACAGCATGAAGTCAGGGCCCCCTATCCGGAGACGGATTTAGTGGGGGGCAGACTTTCTCTCTTTGCCCAGGCTTGGGCAAGAGATGTGCAGGATCCCTGGACATTAAAGATTATATCTCAGGGATACCTTCTGGATTTCAAAACCTCTCCTCCACAAGGGAGGTTCCATCTTTCGAGGTTATCGACAAACCTAGTAAAGAGAGAGGCATTTCTAAAATGTGTACAAGACCTCTTAATCATGGGAGTGATCCACTCAGTTCCGCGATCGGAACAGGGACAAGGATATAACTCAAATCTATTTGTGGTTCCCAAAAAAGAGGGAACCTTCAGACCAATCTTGGACTTAAAGATCTTAAACAAATTCCTAAGGGTACCATCGTTCAAGATGGAAACCATTCGACCCATCCTACCCATGATCCAAGAGGGTCAATATATGACCACGGTGGACTTAAAGGATGCTTACCTTCATATACCGATTCACAAAGATCATTATCGGTACCTGAGGTTTGCCTTTCTAGACAGGCATTACCAGTTTGTGGCTCTTCCCTTCGGGTTAGCCACGGCCCCGAGAATTTTTACGAAGGTTCTGGGTTCACTTCTGGCGGTACTAAGACCACGAGGCATAGCGGTGGCTCCGTACCTAGACGACATTCTGATACAAGCGTCAAGTTTTCAGAATGCAAAGTCTCATACAGAGATAGTTCTGGCATTTCTGAGGTCGCATGGGTGGAAAGTGAACGTGGAAAAGAGTTCTCTGTTACCACTCACAAGGGTTCCTTTTCTAGGGACTCTTATAGATTCTGTAGAGATGAAGATTTACCTGACGGAGTCCAGGTTATCAAAGATTCTCAATGCTTGCCGTGTCCTTCATTCCGTTCCAAGCCCATCAGTAGCTCAGTGCATGGAGGTAATCGGCTTAATGGTCGCGGCAATGGACATAGTGCCATTTGCGCGCCTGCATCTCAGACCGCTGCAACTATGCATGCTCAGTCAATGGAACGGGGATTACTCAGATCTGTCCCCTTTGCTAAATCTGGACCAGGAGACCAGAGATTCGCTTCTCTGGTGGTTGTCACCGGTTCATCTGTCCAAAGGAATGACCTTTCGCAGGCCAGATTGGACGATTGTAACAACGGATGCCAGCCTTCTAGGCTGGGGAGCAGTCTGGAATTCCCTGAAGGCTCAGGGATCGTGGACTCAGGAGGAGAAACTCCTCCCAATAAACATTCTAGAATTAAGAGCAATATTCAATGCTCTTCTAGCTTGGCCTCAGTTAGCAAAGCTGAGGTTCATCAGATTTCAGTCGGACAATATCACGACTGTGGCTTACATCAATCATCAAGGGGGAACCAGGAGTTCCCTAGCGATGTTGGAAGTCTCGAAGATAATTCGCTGGGCAGAGTCTCACTCTTGCCATCTGTCAGCGATTCACATCCCAGGCATAGAGAACTGGGAGGCGGATTTCCTAAGTCGCCAGACTTTTCATCCGGGAGAGTGGGAACTTCACCCGGAGGTATTTGCTCAACTGATTCGTCGTTGGGGAAAACCGGATCTGGATCTCATGGCATCTCGCCAGAACGCGAAGCTTCCTTGTTACGGATCCAGGTCCAGGGACCCGGGAGCGGTGCTGGTAGATGCATTAGCAGCCCCTTGGGTTTTCAACATAGCTTATGTGTTTCCACCATTTCCGTTGCTACCTCGGCTGATTGCCAGGATCAAACAGGAGAGGGCACCGGTAATTCTGATAGCGCCTGCGTGGCCACGCAGGACCTGGTATGCAGACCTAGTGGACATGTCGTCCTGTCCACCATGGTCTCTTCCTCTGAGGCAGGACCTTCTAATTCAGGGTCCTTTCAACCATCCAAACCTAATTTCTCTGAGGCTGACTGCCTGGAAATTGAACGCTTGATTCTATCAAAGCGTGGGTTTTCGGATTCGGTTATTGATACATTAATACAGGCTCGGAAACCTGTGACAAGAAAAATTTACCATAAGATATGGCGTAAATATTTATATTGGTGCGAATCCAAGAGTTACTCATGGAGTAAGGTTAGGATTCCTAGGATATTAGCTTTTCTACAAGAGGGTTTAGAAAAGGGTTTATCCGCTAGTTCGCTAAAGGGACAGATTTCAGCTCTGTCTATTCTTTTACACAAACGTCTGGCAGAGCATCCAGACGTCCAGGCCTTTTGTCAGGCTTTGGCTAGAATTAAGCCTGTGTTTAAAGCTGTTGCTCCTCCGTGGAGCTTAAACTTGGTTCTTAAAGTTCTTCAGGGTGTTCCGTTTGAACCCCTTCATTCCATTGATATTAAGCTTTTATCTTGGAAAGTTTTGTTTTTGATGGCTATTTCCTCGGCTCGAAGAGTCTCTGAGCTATCTGCCTTACATTGTGATTCTCCTTATCTGATCTTTCATTCAGACAAGGTAGTTCTGCGTACTAAACCTGGGTTTTTACCTAAGGTTGTTTCTAACAGGAATATCAATCAAGAGATTGTTGTTCCATCATTATGTCCTAATCCTTCTTCAAAGAAGGAACGTCTTTTGCATAATCTAGACGTGGTCCGTGCTCTGAAGTTCTACTTACAAGCAACTAAAGATTTTAGACAAACTTCTTCTCTGTTTGTCGTTTACTCTGGACAGAGGAGAGGTCAAAAGGCTTCGGCTACCTCTCTCTCTTTTTGGCTTCGTAGCATAATACGTTTAGCCTATGAGACTGCTGGACAGCAGCCTCCTGAAAGAATTACAGCTCATTCTACCAGAGCTGTGGCTTCCACCTGGGCCTTTAAGAATGAGGCCTCTGTTGAACAGATTTGCAAGGCTGCAACTTGGTCTTCACTTCATACTTTTTCCAAATTTTACAAATTTGACACTTTCGCTTCTTCGGAGGCTGGTTTTGGGAGAAATGTTCTACAGGCAGTGGTTCCTTCTGTTTAATGTTCCTGCCTTGTCCCTCCCATCATCCGTGTACTTAGCTTTGGTATTGGTACCCCATAAGTAATGGATGACCCGTGGACTGAACACACTTAACAAGAGAAAACATAATTTATGCTTACCTGATAAATTTATTTCTCTTGTAGTGTGTTCAGTCCACGGCCCGCCCTGTCTTTTTCAGGCAGGTTCTAAATTTTAAAATTATAACTCCAGTCACCACTGCACTTTATAGTTTCTCCTTTCTCGTCTTGTTTCGGTCGAATGACTGGATATGACATGTGAGGGGAGGAGCTATATAGCAGCTCTGCTTGGGTGATCCTCTTGCAACTTCCTGTTGGGAAGGAGAATATATCCCATAAGTAATGGATGACCCGTGGACTGAACACACTACAAGAGAAATAAATTTATCAGGTAAGCATAAATTATGTTTTTATTTTATCCCTCCTTTCTAGTGACTCTTCGGTGGACTTCCACATCTTGGGTATGTTTTCCCATACGTTACTAGCTCATGGACTCTTGCCATTTACATGAAAGAAAACATAATTTATGTAAGAACTTACCTGATAAATTCACCCTGTTTTTGGTGGTTATATTTTTTGTATAAAAGCACAATACTATTTTACAGTTCCTCTTTTTTACACCTTTTCTTATATAAATTGTTTTTTTTTAATAGCATTTTCATTTTTTTATTTTTTTTTTGCTTGTGGGCGCTATTTTGTTGGCATACTTGATTAGTAAGAGTTTAAATTCTGAACTTTGAACCATATTTTATCTGTATTAGTTTATCTTCATAACCTTTATCTAAATGATGACTTGATTTCTACTAATGTTCTGTTCGTCCATCACAGTATAGTTGTTTACCTGTGATCTGGTCACTAAATTTTTTTTTCATCCTCTTGGTAAAATGGTGAGACCAACATCCAACATTTGGAAACATTTCCTTGGTGCAATTTCTTCTGAGTAAAAAAAATGCAATTTGCAAATACTGTCAAAAGAAATATGTTTTTTCAAATGCTACCAGAATGACAAAATACGTTCTTGCATGACATCAAACAAGACTTAATGGAATTAAAGGGACACTCAAGTCAAAAATAAACTTTCATGATTCAGATAGAGCATGCCATTTTAGATAACTTTCCAATTTATTTCCATTAACAAAATGTGCACCGTCTTTTTATAATTTCACTTTGAGTCACCAACTCCTACTGAGCATGTGCAAGAATTCACAGAATATACGTATATGCATTAGTGATTGGCTGATGGCTGTCACATCGTGCAGGAGGAGTGGAAAAAAACATAGCTTTGAAATATTTCAGAAAAAAAAATCTACTACCTAATTGAAGTTCAGACTAAGAGCTATTGCATTGTCTTGTTATCATGTTTGTTGATTATGCAAATCAGCTTTAGCTACTGGTCCTTTAAATGAGGAGGACCATAGCAATGAAAGTGCAATTAGATTTTTTTCCTTCATTGTTCTCATTCCAGAAACACTTTTTGCTCCTCCTGTAACAGCTGCATCATCACAAAGTGCTTCTCCACTAGCAAGCAGCATCTTCAAGTAAACAAGTGTTGCAAACAACTGCCTCCAAAAAATACACAATAACTTCATTTATAGATAGGATGATGCCTAGAAATCAGGAAAAGGCTGATCAAGCTCTTTCAAGAGCAATATATTCTTCTGCAACCAGTTGCCCAATCAGATTCTTCTCATAGGGAAGCATTGGCAGCCACAGAGGCATTTCCCATCTTGCTTTATTATATTAAAGTGCATTGTCATGAAATAAAACAGGACTAAGGGAAACCTCCTAAACACCCTTAAAGCACTTTAACAAACTGAAGTGCTTTGGGGGTCTGGAAAAAAATATTGTTCTTAGTTTTATGTTGATGTTTTTTTCTCTCTCCTAAGTGGAAATTTGTATCCCAGAGAGCTTCATTACTTTCTATGGAAGGCATCTCTTATCTCTCTGGGACTTCTAGGTTCCACTCCTTTTCTTAGAAAATTCAGTGAGTTCAGTCCCTGTGAAGTCTGCATTATAAACTAGATAATGTTTGATTATCTTGCCCATAAAAAAGTAATGAAACTCTTTAGCAAACTGAAGCTGACAGTTTTTTGTTCAGTTTTATATTAAATAGAGGGAATCCAAAGCGCAATGTAATTTGTAAAAGATGCACATAAATATACAAAATATGATCCTAATTTTCTAAAGTTACACAGAAACTGTGAAAGCATCAGAATTGTAAAATCCTAAATATACTGCTGTATACAAAATAAAATACAAAATAGAAAGTGCAAACTTTAAATGTAATAAAATGTAATCTGAAGTGTAAAGTAATATAGAATATAAAGCACAGTGTGTAAATGCAGCAGAACTCTCATGTCTTCAATGCTATATTGCATTGGGCTTGTCTTTCCTTCACATACAATAATGCATTGGAGACGTATAGCAAAATCTGCTTTTTGAAAATTATTATTAAATGTGCTTAATTCCCTTGATATCCTTTGCTGAAGGAGCAGCAATGCACTACTGAGAGCTAGATGAATACATCTAGTCAACCAATCACAAGAGACAAATGTGTGCAGGCACCATTCACCAGCTAGCTCCCTCTAGTGTAGAATATGTACATATTGTTTTTCAACCAAGAGAACCAAGTACATTTGAGCATATAAGTGAATTTAAAAGTCTCTTAAAATGACAACATGTTCTATCTGAATCATACAAGTTTAATTTTGACTTTCCTATCCCTTTAAGCTGAAATGAGCTAATATTAAAAATGTTCAATGCTTATTACATAGATTATGATTTATGTTAAACTATGCTATTCATTTCTGCCTGGAAAAGCAGTAAATGTTATAATTTTACAAAGTATTGCACTGACCCCAAGCCGTTAATTCACATTGCCACCCGGCTGGCGACACTTCCTGTGGAGAACACTGGAAGACATGTTTAGACATTACATCCTGTAGCTGAATGTTCTCTTTGAATCTTCTACCCATACCCACAGTTCAGAAGAATGTGAGTTCTCAGTCACTGTCCTTTTCAATAGAGCTGAATGTATTGTGTTTATTTAACCTATTACTTCTGTTGAGACTTAACTTCAAGCATTGTGACATATTGACTTTACATTAAACAGGCTGTGGAGTCAATTCAGGCAGAAGATGAAAGTGCCAAGCTGTGCAAGCGGCGGATTGAACACCTGATGGAACACAGCAGTGATCAAGCTGCAGCGGCTAACATGTGGAAAAAGAAGCGTATGGACCGCATGATGGTGGAACATCTGTTACGTTGCGGCTACTACAACACAGCTGTGAAACTGGCTAGACAGAGTGGCATTGAGGTAATATAAAATGGCACCCAAGATGTTTTGAAACTACATTTCCCATGATGCTTAGGTACCCTGAAGTCTTGTTGAACATCATAGGAAATGTAGTTCTGAAACATCAGTGGAGCCAAGGTTCGACCTTCACTGTACTATACATTTTATTGTTGCATTATAAAAGTATAGGATACTACTGGTATTGTAGAATTGCTATGTAAAATAATGTAGACCTCTGTTAGACCTCACAACATGTTTTGGTTTTAGATAAGTCAATGAGACTCTAATTTTGAGAGACTCCAATTAAATATTCTTTGAAATCATATGAACATATAAATTTATGGAAGATTTTCAGTATTACACACCATTATCTTAAGCATTATTAAGTCTTGCAGTAGAGATGGTATACAGCTCCATCTTCATAGACTGTAGAAGGCACAAGCTCATATTGTGGTCTTCTAATACCTATGATCATTTTTTCTGGTTCATACCAACCAATAAACCGTCTGATATAACTGCAAGTTCAATATAGCATGTGCAGAATTTGTACTTTTCTGTCTTGGTCATTATACACTTTATTCCTCAAGAGAAGAGAAGAGATAACGAGAATCTCATTTCAACATGGAGACGACTTCATAGAATCTAAAGTACTTTATGGAAACTTAAAATTTTGACTTATTCTCAGTCTAAGCTTTTACTTTCAATATGTCATTATATCATGACTAACAAATATAATATAATATATGAAAATGCAGGAGGCTGTTATAGTGCTTTGTGACAGAGTGAGCTATCCTGTTAAAGTGACAGTAACGTCAAAATTAAACGTTCATTATTTTAGATAAGTATGACATTAAAAAATAAAATTTCAAATGTACTTTTATTATCAAAGTTGCTTGGTATCCTTTTGTTCAATGCACAGGTGCAGTTGGGAGTTAGCTGAACATATTGGATGAGCCAATGACAAGAGCCACATATGTGCAGCAACCAATCAGCAGCTAGCTCACAGTAGTGCTTTGCTGCTCCTTAGCCTATCTATGCTTTTCAACAAAGGATACCTTGAGAACAAAATGTTTGTTTTTTTTAAATTGCATGCTGTATCTGAATTATTAAAGTTTAATTTTGACTTTACTGTCTTTTTAAAGTTTGAAAAGGGATTTGAGGGATTTATAAAGTATGGACAGTTTGAGGCTTTACCTGTGACTTCTGGCATCTAAATTATAATTTCTCCTTTTAGTATATTATAAATTCTTTCACATCTCCACTCCTTTTTTTATTATCTCGTCTTTTATAGTAGTTTATAATGCTACCTTTGGCTTAATGAGAAATGTGCTATTTTGTGTTAGGTTCTAAAACTAAACCTTCAAAACAATCTCATTAATAAGGAGGCGGTGCGTGGTCTCAAATCCAGATTCATTCAAATTACAACTGAAAGGCTGCAGTAAATTTAGAGAAAATGATGAAATATTGCCAGACTCATAAAAAATGATATAGAGTGTATCAATATGCTTTTGTCTGCGATTCTCTGTGAAGGACACATATCATCAGTTTTGAATACGTTTGGTTTCATCACCTGAATACAAAACCGCTAACGAAAAGTACTTAAATATGAATTACTGTACGCTGAGTTATCTGACTTTCAGTGAAAATAATGAGACTGCAGATTGTACATCAACAGGTGCTGACAGAAAAATCTGTGCTAATCAAATATGACTATTGCGGTAATTTGTTAATGGCTTTCTGCTCTCTAATGAGGTGATAAACACTGGTGAGTTAGAGAAATAGAAGCGGCCATAACAAATGATTTTGATAGAATAGCCTATAAAAGTGTCTCATTGGCCTGGGCTTGTTAGACTGCGTAATGATCTTATTTTGATTCTGTTATGACCTTGGATTTCAACACCAGAATTAGAAATGCATTTTTGTGTTTTATTTATTTATTTTTATAACATTAGTTGAGATCGGGCTTAGTTAAACAGCTTACAGTGTTTTGTTTGTTTGTCGTTGTTTATGTTCTGCAACATTACATAAGATAATCTCATTTTAAAGTGGCTGAATGGTTCATTCCTCTCTGTATGTGCTCTGTAATACTAAATCACATGAGATTTTGGAAATTGAATTATAGGATCACTTTGGAGTAATTTGAATATAGAATCTGTTTAAAGCATGTGGTAGTATTGTAGTATGGTTATATAATAGCTAGTTTATCAGTGATTGGTTAACGCTAGAGTTGTTATACGCAAGTCCTGCGGCCACAATGTGATTCTTCACTGGTTTTGTTCAATCCACTTAAAGGGACATGAAACCTATTTTTTTTTCTTTCAGAATTTACAAAGAGCATGCAATTTTAAACAACTTTCCAATTTTCTTCTATTATCTAATTTGATTCATTCTATTGATATCCTTTGTTGAAAAGCATATCTAAATAGGCTCAGCAGATGCTGATTGGTGACTGCACATAGATGCCTCGTATGATTGGCTCACCCATGTGCATTGCTATTTCTTCAACAAAGGATATTTGAAGAATAAAGCAAATTAAATAATAGAAATAAATTGGAATGTTGTTTAAAATTGTATGCTCTTTCATGTCCCTTTAAAGGAACACTAAAGTTTTATGATTCAGATAGAACAACTTTACAATTCACTTTCATTATCTAAATATGCACAATCTTTTTTTTATATGCGCCCATTCTTAGGCACAAGGTCCTACTGAGCATGTGCAAGAATTCACTAAATATACCTTTATGCATTTTGTGATTGGCTGATGCTACTCATTGGAAATTCAAACTGTTTTTTGCATTGCCTTTTTAGTATGCATTTATTGATGATGCAATTCTAATGTGTTTAATGGCTTTTTAACCCCATCTGCAGCACAGATTCTCATTTGAAATTTCAAATGATAGCATTTCTAAAAATTGTTGAGTGGTGCAAGTAAAAAAAAAAATGCACTTCTAGTGTGATCTTCATTTGAAATAAGTTAGGCACCATTTGTTTATTCGGCATGATCAAGGACATGAATTATTGCACTGTGAGTAGATTTATTAGCCCACACAGTATTGACTCGCCTTCATGGTCTAAGCTTTTGCTAATAAATGAGTTATACACCACTAAAATTGTATCTGCATTGTTCTAAACCATATTAAGAAATAACTTAAAGGGACAGTAAAGTCAAAATTAAACTTGTTGATTAGATAGAGCATGCAATTTTAAGCAACTTTCCAATTCATTCCTGTTATCAATTTTGCTTAGTTCTATTGATATCCTTTGTTAAAGGGTAATCCTAGGTGAGCTCAGGAGCATGCAAATGTGTCTGCTGCTAAAGACTGTTAAAGACACATGCACGCTCCTAAGCTTCTTTCTATCACCTTACCTAGCTTTAGTCTTTAACAAAGATATATCAAAAGAACAAAGTAAATTTGACAATAGAAGTGAATTGGAAAGTTGTTTTAAATCACATGGTCTATATAAATCATGACAAATAATTTTTGACTCCCTTTAAAAGGGTATGGAAACATAAACCACTCTGTGGGCAGCATATGTGTCGCACCATAATTTTTGCACTTCCACTGAATCTAGAGCACAAGGGCTAAAATACATTGTGTGGCCCAGCGAACTAAACTATACATCCCTGCATTTTGTTTGTTTAGCCTGGACTTATAGGACTGGCCACTGTCTCAAGGGTCAATATTGACAGGGTGTGAGTGGAGTCGGGCATCACTTTGAATAATATGAATGTAGATTTGTGAAACTGGAGCACAGGTACCACAAGGAGTGGCGTAAAATTACCAAATAATAACCATTCCACATAATATGTAATGGTTGGGATCTCTGCTAGTGAGTGAGAGCAGAGGCTTTGAGGATCTTACACCATAAACATATCTTGTACTTACCTTGTTACTGAACTGTAAGTTCAACCCCAGGTGTGACTGCAGAGGTCCATTATAATTATGTCATTATAATCATACCAGTTACTTCAAAAAATGCTTCTGTACAGCTGAGCATCTCTGGAGGAAACTATTCTATACTAATGTTCTACATACCATTACTCATATCCTCCAACACACTGAGTTTCAGTTCTCTTCTTCATCCTCCTGGACACTTTAGACTTTGCCCAGTACTTTATGATCAATATAGACTTAATGAGAAGCTCATATAGACCCTCAACCACTAACTGCTTTCAGAGGTTGTTCTTTGCCCTTGCACCTCATTTTACACTTTTCAATTACATTTTAGCTATTCCTCTCTGCTGTCCTAACTTCAATATTAACTCTTCAACTTCTCCTTTCTCTTGCAAGGTGTATCCAGTCCACGGATTCATCCTTACTTGTGGGATATTCTCATTCCCTACAGGAAGTGGCAAAGAGAGCACACAGCAGAGCTGTCCATATAGCTCCCCCCCAAGCTCCACCCCCCAGTCATTCTCTTTGCCGCTCTAGCAGTAGGGCATCTCCACGGGAGGGTAAAGTGAATGTGGTGTTAGATTTGTAGTTTTATATCTTCAATCAAAAGTTTGTTATTTCTCTTGTTAAGTGTAGTCCGTCCACGGGTCATCCATTACTTATGGGATTATATCTCTCCCCAACAGGAAGTTGCAAGAGGATCACCCAAGCAGAGCTGCTATATAGCTCCTCCCCTCACATGTCATATCCAGTCATTCTCTTGCAAGTCTCAACAAAGGAGGTTGTGAGAGGAGACAGGAGTTTTTTACTTAATTCTTCAATCAAAAGTTTGTTATTTTAAAATGGCACCGGAGTGTGCTGTTTTTTCTCTCAGGCAGTATTTAGAAGAAGAAGATCTGCCTGCGTTTTCTATGATCTTAGCAGACGTAACTAAGATCCATTGGCTGTTCTCGCGCATTCTGAGGAGGGGTAACTTCAGAAAGGGGAATAGCATGCGGGGTCCTCCGCAAATGAGGTATGTGCAGTATAATATTTTCTAGGAATGGAATTGACTAAGAAAACACTGCCGTTACCCATATGATGTAAGTACAGCCTTTAATGCAGTAGTAGCGACTGGTATCAGGCTGTTAAATGTATGCGCAGTTGAGTTATTTTCTAGGGACTAGAATTTGACTGAGAAAATACTGTTAATACTGAAATAAATGTATAAGCCTTAACTGCAGTAGAAGCGACTGGTAGCAGGCTTAGTGATAACTTTACATAACACTGGAAAAGTTGTTTTTAAAATGTTTACTGGCATGTTATTCGTTTTGTGAGGTACTTTGGTGATAAATCTTTTTGGGCATGATTTTTTTCCACATGGCTAACGTTTATTTCTGCATAGAAACCGTTGTAACAGGTCTCCCACTGTTGTAATATGAGTGGGAGGGGCCTTTTTTAGCGCCTTGTTGCGCAGATAAAATTCTAGCACAGTCTTCCTGCCTTTTCCTCCTTGATCCAGGACGTCTCCAGAGAGCTCAGGGGTCTTTAAATTCAATTTTGAGGGAGGTAATCAGTCACAGCAGACCTGTGACAGTGTGTTTGACTGTGAGAAAAACGTTAAATCTAAAATTGATTATCCGGTTGTGGGTATTGAGGGGTTAATCATCCGTTTGCTAGTGGGTGAAATCCTCTGCTAAATTCATACATTTATTGTTAAAATGGTTGGCTATAACTGAATTAGTTCATTGTTATTTCAACTGTGACAGTTTTTTTTTTGTTTTTTTTTGTGTTTTTAAAAGCGCTGCTGCGTTTTTTCATATTGCTTGTAAATTCACTGACAGTTTTTTTTCCAAGCTTGCTAGCCTTCATTGCTAGTCTGTTAAACATGTCTGATACAGATGAATCTACTTGTTCATTATGTTTAAAAGCCAATGTGGAGCCCAATAGAAATTTGTGTACCAATTGTATTGATGTTACTTTAAATAAAAGAGTTCTCTATTACCACTCACAAGGGTTCTCTTCTTAGGGACTCTTATAGATTCTGTAGAGATGAAAATTTACCTGACGGAGGCCAGGTTATCAAAACTTCTAAATGCTTGCCGTGCCCTTCATTCCATTCCACACCCGTCAGTAGCCCAGTTCATGGAAGTAATCGGCTTAATGGTAGCAGCAATGGACATAGTACCATTTGCGCGCCTGCATCTCAGACCGCTGCAATTATGCATGCTCAGTCAGTGGAATGGGGATTACTCAGATTTGTCCCCTCTAATAAATCTGGATCAAGAGACCAGGGATTCTCTTCTCTGGTGGCTTTCTCGACTCCATCTGTCCAAAGGGATGACCTTTCGCAGGCCAGATTGGACGATTGTAACAACAGATGCCAGCCTTCTAGGTTGGGGCGCAGTCTGGAACTCCCTGAAGGCTCAGGGATCGTGGACTCAGGAGGAGAAACTCCTCCCAATAAATATTCTGGAATTAAGAGCGATATTCAATGCTCTTCTAGCTTGGCCTCAGTTGGCAACACTGAGGTTCATCAGATTTCAGTCGGACAATATCACGACTGTGGCTTACATCAACCATCAAGGGGGAACCAGGAGTTCCCTAGCGATGTTGGAAGTATCAAAGATAATTCGCTGGGCAGAGTCCAACTCTTGCCACCTGTCGGCGATCTATATCCCAGGCGTGGAGAACTGGGAGGCGGACTTCCTAAGTCGTCAGACTTTTCATCCGGGGGAGTGGGAACTTCATCCGGAGGTCTTTGCTCAACTAATTCATCGTTGGGGCAAACCGGAACTGGATCTCATGGCTTCTCGACAGAATGCCAAACTTCCTTGCTACGGATCCAGGTCCATTGACCCGGGAGCGGCGCTGATAGATGCTCTAGCAGCCCCTTGGGGTTTCAACATGGCTTATGTGTTTCCACCATTTCCGCTGCTTCCTCGACTGATTGCCAAGATCAAACAGGAGAGAGCATCAGTGATTCTGATAGCACCTGCGTGGCCACGCAGGACCTGGTATGCAGATCTAGTGGGCATGTCGTCCTGTCCACCATGGTCTCTACCTCTGAGACAGGACCTTCTAATTCAGGGTCCTTTCAACCATCCAGATCTAATTTCTCTGAGGCTGACTGCATGGAGATTGAACGCTTGATTCTATCAAAGCGTGGCTTCTCGGAGTCAGTTATTGATACCTTAATACAGGCTCGGAAACCTGTTACCAGAAAAATTTACCATAAAATATGGCGTAAATACTTATATTGGTGTGAATCCAAGAGTTACTCATGGAGTAAAGTTAGGATTCCTAGGATTTTGTCCTTTCTACAAGAGGGTTTAGAAAAGGGTTTATCTGCTAGTTCATTAAAGGGACAGATTTCTGCTCTGTCTATTCTGTTACACAAACGTCTGGCAGATGTTCCAGACGTTCAGGCTTTTTGTCAGGCTTTGGCTAGGATTAAGCCTGTGTTTAAGACTGTTGCTCCGCCGTGGAGCTTAAACTTAGTTCTTAAAGTTCTTCAAGGTGTTCCGATTGAACCCCTCCATTCCATTGATATTAAGCTGTTATCTTGGAAAGTTCTGTTTTTGATGGCTATTTCCTCGGCTCGAAGAGTCTCTGAGTTATCTGCCCTACACTGTGATTCTCCTTATCTGATTTTCCATTCAGACAAGGTAGTTCTACGTACTAAACCTGGGTTTTTACCTAAGGTGGTTTCTAACAGGAATATCAATCAAGAGATTGTTGTTCCATCATTATGTCCTAACCCTTCTTCAAAGAAGGAACGACTTTTGCATAATCTGGACGTAGTCCGTGCCCTGAAGTTCTATTTACAGGCAACTAAAGATTTTCGTCAAACTTCTTCCCTGTTTGTCGTTTACTCGGGACAGAGGAGAGGTCAAAAGGCTTCGGCTACCTCTCTCTCCTTTTGGCTTCGTAGCATAATACGTTTAGCCTATGAGACTGCTGGACAGCAGCCTCCTGAAAGAATTACAGCTCATTCCACTAGAGCTGTGGCTTCCACCTGGGCCTTTACAAATGAGGCCTCTGTTGAACAGATTTGCAAGGCTGCAACTTGGTCTTCACTTCACACTTTTTCAAAATTTTACAAATTTGACACTTTTGCTTCTTCGGAGGCTGTTTTTGGGAGAAAGGTTCTACAGGCAGTGGTTCCTTCTGTTTAAATGTTCCTGCCTTGTCCCTCCCATCATCCGTGTACTTTAGCTTTGGTATTGGTATCCCATAAGTAATGGATGACCCGTGGACTGACTACACTTAACAAGAGAAAACATAATTTATGCTTACCTGATAAATTTATTTCTCTTGTAGTGTAGTCAGTCCACGGCCCGCCCTGTCTTTTAAGGCAGACCTAAATTTTAATTAAACTCCAGTCACCACTGCACCCTATGGTTTCTCCTTTCTCGTCTTGTTTCGGTCGAATGACTGGATATGACATGTGAGGGGAGGAGCTATATAGCAGCTCTGCTTGGGTGATCCTCTTGCAACTTCCTGTTGGGGAGAGATATAATCCCATAAGTAATGGATGACCCGTGGACTGACTACACTACAAGAGAAATAAATTTATCAGGTAAGCATAAATTATGTTTTTTAAATGGTACCGGTTTGTACTTTTTACTCTCTGGCAGAAAAGTGATGAAGATTTCTGCTGAGAGGAAAACGATTTTAGCATGTTGTAACTAAAATCCACTGCTGTTCCTACACAGGACTGATGAGTACCAGAAAACTTCAGTTGGGGGGAACAGTTTGCAGGCTTAACTGCATTAAGGTATGTTTCAGTCATATTTTTTCTAGTCAAGACACGATAATGCTAGAAGACTGACAGGAATTCCCATGAGGGAAGGGTAAGCCATATTCTGAGACTTAGTATAGAATAAGAGCTTATTTAACAGGGCTCAATAGGCTGGTGGACACGCAATTGATTATTTTATTCAGCAAATACTCATTGGTAGACACTTTTAAACATATTTGGGGTGTTTATTAAGGGGTATTTTATCCACATTGCATAAATTTAGTCACCTAAGTGTGACTTTGAGGGCCTCACAACTCCGGAGTGGAGTGGGAGTGGCCCTAATTTTGCGCCTCTGTTGCACAGTTCATTTCTCCAGACAGTTCATGCTGCTTCACATGGAGGGTCCAGAGACTGCTTGAGGGACTCACAGAAGCTGTTTCTCCCCTAAACTAATCCATAAGGGAAGGTAGGGCCACAGCAGACTCCTGTGGCAAGGTGCTGTAGTTTTAAAACCGGTTGTGGGCTTTAGACTGCTCCGGTTTGGGCATGAAGGGGTTAATCAGGCTGAAACTTGGTGTGCAATCATATCGAAGCATTAGGCACATACTGTGAAAATTTCACTGTTTTGTAAAATTGTGTGCGCTTTTTATCTCTTAAAGGCACAGTACCGTTTTTCTCAAATTGTGTTTTTATTTGATTAAAGTGTTTTCCAAGCCTTTTTGCATATAATACGAATCTGTTTAACATGTCTGACACTAAGGAAAAGCCTTGCTCTATGTGTTCACTAGCCATGGTGGAACCCCCACTCAAAATGTGTCCCAAGTGCACTAATGTGTCTATACAATTTAAAGATCATATTGTGTCACTTAAAAATGTTGCCCAAGATGATTCTATGACGGAAGGTAATGAAGATATTCCTCCTTCCTCTCCCCAAGTGTCACCACCAGTTACGCCCGCGCAAGCAATACCTAGTACCTCTAGTGCATTGGCACCTATTACATTGCAACAACTAGCGACAGTCATGGATAATTCCCTTGCGGCCTTTCTATCCAAACTGCCAGTTTTCCCAAACTGCGACTGCTCTGTTTTAAGAACAGATGAGGAGCAGTTGGAAGCTTTGGGAGGTTTATCTGATGTACCCTCACAACACTCTGAAGGAGGGGCGAGGGATGTGATGTCTGAGGGAGAAATTTCTGACTCAAGAAAGGTTTCTCAACGGGCAGATTCAGTTTCATTAGCTTTTAAATTTAAGTTGGAACACCTCCGCGTATTGCTTAGGGAGGTTCTATCCACTCTGGATGATTGTGACCCTATGGTGGTTCCAGAGAAATTGTGTAAAATGGACAAATACCTAGAGGTCCCTGTTTACACTGATGCGTTTCCGATCCCTAAGAGGGTTGCGGATATTGTTACCAGGGAGTGGGAAAGACCAGGTGTCCCTTTTGTTCCCCCTCCTATTTTTAAGAAAATGTTCCCCATTACTGACCCCAGGCGGGACGCTGGCCAAGCACACAACTATTCCAATTGAAGACAGTTGTGCTGGCCAAGCACACAACTATTCCAATTGAAGACAGTTGTGCTTTTAAAGATCCTATGGATAAAAAATTAGAAGGTTTACTAAAGAAAATTTCTTTCATGTAATTAGCCATGAGCTAGTGACGTATGGGATATACATTCCTACCAGGAGGGGCAAAGTTTCCCAAACCTCAAAATGCCTATAAATACACCCCTCACCACACCCACAATTCAGTTTTACAAACTTTGCCTCCGATGGAGGTGGTGAAGTAAGTTTGTGCTAGATTCTACGTTGATATGCGCTCCGCAGCAAGTTGGAGCCCGGTTTTCCTCTCAGCGTGCAGTGAATGTCAGAGGGATGTGAGGAGAGTATTGCCTATTTGAATGCAGTGATCTCCTTCTACGGGGTCTATTTCATAGGTTCTCTGTTATCGGTCGTAGAGATTCATCTCTTACCTCCCTTTTCAGATCGACGATATACTCTTATATATACCATTACCTCTGCTGATTCTCGTTTCAGTACTGGTTTGGCTTTCTACAAACATGTAGATGAGTGTCCTGGGGTAAGTAAATCTTATTTTCTGTGACACTCTAAGCTATGGTTGGGCACTTTGTTTATAAAGTTCTAAATATATGTATTCAAACATTTATTTGCCTTGACTCAGAATGTTTAACATTCCTTATTTTTCAGACAGTCAGTTTCATATTTGGGATAATGCACTTGAATTAATCATTTTTTTCTTACCTCCAAAAATTTGACTCTTTTTCCCTGTGGGCTGTTAGGCTCGGGGGGGCTGAAAATGCTTCATTTTATTGCGTCATTCTTGGCGCTGACTTTTTTGGCGCAAAAAATTATTTTCCGTTTCCGGCATCATACGTGTCGCCGGAAGTTGCGTCACTTTTTGACGTTATTTTGCGCCAAAAATGTCGGCGTTCCGGATGTGGCGTCATTTTTGGCGCCAAAAGCATTTAGGCGCCAAATAATGTGGGCGTCTGATTTGGCGCTAAAAAATATGGGCGTCGCTTTTGTCTCCACATTATTTCAGTCTCATTTTTTCATTGCTTCTGGTTGCTAGAAGCTTGTTCTTTGTCATTTTTTCCCATTCCTGAAACTGTCATTTAAGGAATTTGATCAATTTTGCTTTATATGTTGTTTTTTCTCTTACATATTGCAAGATGTCTCACGTTGCATCTGAGTCAGAAGATACTACAGGAAAATCGCTGTCTAGTGCTGGATCTACCAAAGCTAAGTGTATCTGCTGTAAACTTTTGGTAGCTATTCCTCCGGCTGTTGTTTGTATTAATTGTCATGACAAACTTGTTAATGCAGATAATATTTCCTTTAGTAAAGTACCATTGCCTGTTGCAGTTCCTTCAACATCTAAGGTGCAGAATGTTCCTGATAACATAAGAGATTTTGTTTCTGAATCCATAAAGAAGGCTATGTCTGTTATTTCTCCTTCTAGTAAACGTAAAAAATCTTTTAAAACTTCTCTCCCTACAGATGAATTTTTAAATGAACATCATCATTCTGATTCTGATGACTCTTCTGGTTCAGAGGATTCTGTCTCAGAGATTGATACTGATAAATCTTCATATTTATTTAAAATGGAATTTATTCGTTCTTTACTTAAAGAAGTACTAATTGCTTTAGAAATAGAGGATTCTGGTCCTCTTGATACTAATTCTAAACGTTTAGATAAGGTATTTAAATCTCCTGTGGTTATTCCAGAAGTTTTTCCTGTTCCTAATGCTATTTCTGCAGTAATTTCCAAAGAATGGGATACATTGGGTAATTCATTTACTCCTTCTAAACGTTTTAAGCAATTATATCCTGTGCCATCTGACAGATTAGAATTTTGGGACAAAATCCCTAAAGTTGATGGGGCTATTTCTACCCTTGCTAAACGTACTACTATTCCAACGTCAGATGGTACTTCGTTTAAGGATCCTTTAGATAGGAAAATTGAATCCTTTCTAAGAAAAGCTTATCTGTGTTCAGGTAATCTTCTTAGACCTGCTATATCATTGGCTGATGTTGCTGCAGCTTCAACTTTTTGGTTGGAAACTTTAGCGCAACAAGTAACAGATCATGATTCTCATGATATTATTATTCTTCTTCAGTATGCTAATAATTTTATCTGTGATGCCATTTTTGATATTATCAGAGTTGATGTCAGGTTTATGTCTCTAGCTATTTTAGCTAGAAGAGCTTTATGGCTTAAGACTTGGAATGCTGATATGGCTTCTAAATCAACTCTACTTTCCATTTCTTTCCAGGGTAACAAATTATTTGGTTCTCAGTTGGATTCTATTATCTCAACTGTTACTGGTGGGAAAGGAACTTTTTTACCACAGGATAAAAAATCTAAGGGTAAAAACAGGGCTAATAATCGTTTTCGTTCCTTTTGTTTCAACAAAGAACAAAAGCCTAATCCTTCATCCTCAGGAGCAGTTTCAGTTTGGAAACCATCTCCGGTCTGGAATAAATCCAAGCCTGCTAGAAAGGCAAAGCCTGCTTCTAAGTCCACATGAAGGTGCGGCCCTCATTCCAGCTCAGCTGGTAGGGGGCAGGTTACGTTTTTTCAAAGAAATTTGGATCAATTCTGTTCACAATCTTTGGATTCAGAACATTGTTTCAGAAGGGTACAGAATTGGTTTCAAGATGAGACCTCCTGCAAAGAGATTTTTTCTTTCCCGTGTCCCAGTAAATCCAGTGAAAGCTCAAGCATTTCTGAATTGTGTTTCAGATCTAGAGTTGGCTGGAGTAATTATGCCAGTTCCAGTTCCGGAACAGGGGATGGGGTTTTATTCAAATCTCTTCATTGTACCAAAGAAGGAGAATTCCTTCAGACCAGTTCTGGATCTAAAAATATTGAATCGTTATGTAAGGATACCAACGTTCAAGATGGTAACTGTAAGGACTATCTTGCCTTTTGTTCAGCAAGGGCATTATATGTCCACAATAGATTTACAGGATGCATATCTGCATATTCCTATTCATCCAGATCATTATCAGTTCCTGAGATTCTCTTTTCTGGACAAGCATTACCAGTTTGTGGCTCTGCCGTTTGGCCTAGCTACAGCTCCAAGAATTTTTACAAAGGTTCTCGGTGCCCTTCTGTCTGTAATCAGAGAACAGGGTATTGTGGTATTTCCTTATTTGGACGATATCTTGGTACTTGCTCAGTCTTTACATTTAGCAGAATCTCATACGAATCGACTTGTGTTGTTTCTTCAAGATCATGGTTGGAGGATCAATTTACCAAAAAGTTCATTGATTCCTCAGACAAGGGTAACTTTTCTGGGTTTCCAGATAGATTCAGTGTCCATGACTCTGTCTTTAACAGACAAGAGACGTCTAAAATTGATTTCAGCTTGTCGAAACCTTCAGTCACAATCATTCCCTTCGGTAGCCTTATGCATGGAAATTCTAGGTCTTATGACTGCTGCATCGGACGCGATCCCTTTTGCTCGTTTTCACATGCGACCTCTTCAGCTCTGTATGCTGAATCAATGGTGCAAGGATTACACAAAGATATCTCAATTAATATCTTTAAAACCGATTGTTCGAAACTCTCTGACGTGGTGGACAGATCACCATCGTTTAATTCAGGGGGCTTCTTTTGTGCTTCCGACCTGGACTGTAATTTCAACAGATGCAAGTCTCACAGGTTGGGGAGCTGTGTGGGGATCTCTGACGGCACAAGGAGTTTGGGAATCTCAGGAGGTGAGATTACCGATCAATATTTTGGAACTCCGTGCAATTTTCAGAGCTCTTCAGTTTTGGCCTCTTCTGAAGAGAGAATCGTTCATTTGTTTTCAGACAGACAATGTCACAACTGTGGCATACATCAATCATCAAGGAGGGACTCACAGTCCTCTGGCTATGAAAGAAGTATCTCGAATTTTGGTTTGGGCGGAATCCAGCTCCTGTCTAATCTCTGCGGTTCATATCCCAGGTATAGACAATTGGGAAGCGGATTATCTCAGTCGCCAAACGTTGCATCCGGGCGAATGGTCTCTTCACCCAGAGGTATTTCTTCAGATTGTTCAAATGTGGGAACTTCCAGAAATAGATTTGATGGCGTCTCATCTAAACAAGAAACTTCCCAGGTATCTGTCCAGATCCCGGGATCCTCAGGCGGAAGCAGTGGATGCATTATCACTTCCTTGGAAGTATCATCCTGCTTATATCTTTCCGCCTCTAGTTCTTCTTCCAAGAGTAATCTCCAAGATTCTGAAGGAATGCTCGTTTGTTCTGCTGGTAGCTCCGGCATGGCCTCACAGGTTTTGGTATGCGGATCTTGTCCGGATGGCCTCTTGCCAACCGTGGACTCTTCCGTTAAGACCAGACCTTCTGTCACAAGGTCCTTTTTTCCATCAGGATCTGAAATCCTTAAATTTAAAGGTATGGAGATTGAACGCTTGATTCTTGGTCAAAGAGGTTTCTCTGACTCTGTGATTAATACTATGTTACAGGCTCGTAAATCTGTATCTAGAGAGATATATTATAGAGTCTGGAAGACTTATATTTCTTGGTGTCTTTCTCATCATTTTTCTTGGCATTCTTTTAGAATACCGAGAATTTTACAGTTTCTTCAGGATGGTTTAGATAAGGGTTTGTCCGCAAGTTCTTTGAAAGGTCAAATCTCTGCTCTTTCTGTTCTTTTTCACAGAAAGATTGCTATTCTTCCTGATATTCATTGTTTTGTACAAGCTTTGGTTCGTATAAAACCTGTCATTAAGTCAATTTCTCCTCCTTGGAGTTTGAATTTGGTTCTGGGAGCTCTTCAAGCTCCTCCGTTTGAACCTATGCATTCATTGGACATTAAATTACTTTCTTGGAAAGTTTTGTTCCTTTTGGCCATCTCTTCTGCCAGAAGAATTTCTGAATTATCTGCTCTTTCTTGTGAGTCTCCTTTTCTGATTTTTCATCAGGATAAGGCGGTGTTGCGAACTTCTTTTGAATTTTTACCTAAAGTTGTGAATTCCAACAACATTAGTAGAGAAATTGTGGTTCCTTCATTATGTCCTAATCCTAAGAATTCTAAGGAGAAATCGTTGCATTCTTTGGATGTTGTTAGAGCTTTGAAATATTATGTTGAAGCTACTAAGTCTTTCCGAAAGACTTCTAGTCTATTTGTTATTTTTTCCGGTGCTAGAAAAGGCCAGAAAGCTTCTGCCATTTCTTTGGCATCTTGGTTGAAATCTTTAATTCATCTTGCCTATGTTGAGTCGGGTAAAACTCCGCCTCAGAGGATTACAGCTCATTCTACTAGGTCAGTTTCTACTTCCTGGGCGTTTAGGAATGAAGCTTCGGTTGATCAGATTTGCAAAGCAGCAACTTGGTCCTCTTTGCATACTTTTACTAAATTCTACCATTTTGATGTATTTTCTTCTTCTGAAGCAGTTTTGGTAGAAAAGTACTTCAGGCAGCGGTTTCAGTTTGAATCTTCTGCTTATGTTTTTCATTAAACTTTATTTTGGGTGTGGATTATTTTCAGCAGGAATTGGCTGTCTTTATTTTATCCCTCCCTCTCTAGTGACTCTTGTGTGGAAAGATCCACATCTTGGGTAATCATTATCCCATACGTCACTAGCTCATGGACTCTTGCTAATTACATGAAAGAAAACATAATTTATGTAAGAACTTACCTGATAAATTCATTTCTTTCATATTAGCAAGAGTCCATGAGGCCCGCCCTTTTTTTGTGGTGGTTATGATTTTGTATAAAGCACAATTATTCCAATTCCTTATTTTATATGCTTTCGCACTTTTTTATCACCCCACTTCTTGGCTATTTGTTAAACTGAATTGTGGGTGTGGTGAGGGGTGTATTTATAGGCATTTTGAGGTTTGGGAAACTTTGCCCCTCCTGGTAGGAATGTATATCCCATACGTCACTAGCTCATGGACTCTTGCTAATATGAAAGAAATGAATTTATCAGGTAAGTTCTTACATAAATTATGTTTTTTGTTCAACAAGGGTTCCTTCTACAACCGATCGCCTGCATTATTCCTGTAACTACTGCAGCGGCTTTCTGGTTTGAGGCGCTGGAGGAGTCGCTCCAGAGGGAGACCTCATATGACGAAATTATGGACAGAATTAAAGCTTTAAAACTGGCTAATTCTTTTATCACAGATGCCGCGTAGCAATTAGCTAAGTTAGCAGCAAAAAATTCAGGTTTTGCCATTATGGCGCGCAGAGCGCTTTGGCTCAAGTCATGGTCGGCCGACGTGTCATCCAAATCAAAATTACTAAATATCCCTTTCAAGGGAAAGACCCTCTTCGGGCCAGAGTTGAAAGAGATTATTTCGGACATCACCGGAGGAAAGGGCCATGCTCTCCCACAAGATAGGCCTTTTAAGGCTAAAAACAAGGCTAATTTTCGTTCCTTTCGTATCTTCAGGAGAGGTCCTGCTTCAACCTCTGCAACCACAAAGCAAGAGGGTAACGCTTCACAGCCCAAGGCAACCTGGAAGCCTTTGCAGGGCTGGAACAAGGGTAAACAGGCCAAGAAGCCTGCAGCTGCTACTAAGACAGCATGAAGGGGGTATCCCCCGATCCGGGACCGGATCTGGTAGGGGGCAAACTCTCTCTCTTTGCTCAGGCTTGGGCAAGGGATATTCATGATCCCTGGGCATTAGAGATCGTTACTCAGGGATATCTTCTAGAATTCAAGGACTCCCCTCCAAGGGGAAGGTTCCACATTTCTCGTCTGTCTACAGACCAGACAAAGAAAGAGGCATTCTTACGCTGTGTAGAAGATCTACTCAAGATGGGAGTGATATGTCCAGTTCCAATTACAGAACAAGGACTGGGTTTTTACTCAAACCTGTTTGTGGTTCCCAAAAAGGAAGGAACTTTCAGGCCAATCTTGGATCTAAAAATTCTAAACAAATTCCTCAGAGTTCCATCATTCAAGATGGAGACCATTCGGACAATCTTACCTATGATCCAGGAAGGTCAATATATGACTACCGTGGATCTAAAGGATGCGTACCTTCATATTCCTATCCACAAAGATCATCATCAGTTCCTAAGGTTCGCCTTTCAGGACAAGCATCACCAGTTCGTGGCCCTTCCCTTCGGGTTGGCCACCGCTCCCAGAATTTTCACAAAAGTGCTAGGGTCCCTTCTGGCGGTACTAAGACCGCGGGGCATTGCAGTAGCACCTTATTTAGACGACATCTTAATACAGACGTCGTCTTTTCCCAGAGCCAAGGCTCATATGGAGATTGTTCTGGCCTTTCTAAGGTCTCACGGGTGGAAGATGAACACCGAAAAAAGTTCTCTGTCCCCGCTCACAAGGGTTCCCTTCCTGGGAACATTAATAGACTCGGTAGAAATGAAAATATTTCTGACGGAGGTCAGAAAATTAAAGCTTTTAACCACCTGCCGAGTTCTTCATTCCATTCCTCGGCCATTTGTAGCTCAGTGCATGGAGGTAATCTGATTAATGGTAGCGGCAATGGACGTAGTCCCTTTTGCTCGAATACATCTAAGACCACTGCAACTGTGCATGCTCAAACAGTGGAATGGAGATTATGCAGATTTGTCTCCTCAAATACAACTGGACCAGAAAACCAGAGACTCTCTTCTCTGGTGGTTGTCTCAGGATCACCTGTCTCAGGGACTATGCTTCCGCAGACCGGAGTGGATCATTGTAACGACCGATGGCAGTCTGTTAGGCTGGGGGGCGGTCTGGGACTCCCTGAAAGCTCAGGGCTTATGGTCTCGGGAAGAGTCTCTTCTCCCGATAAACATTTTGGAACTGAGAGCGATATTCAACTCTCTTCAGGCATGGCCTCAACTAGCGGCGGCCAAATTAATCAGATTTCAGTCGGACGACATCACGACTGTGGCGTATATCAATCATCAGGGGGGAACAAAGAGTTCCCTAGCGATGAAGGAAGTCACCAAAATAATCAGGTGGGCGGAGGATCACTCCTGCTATCTATCTGCAATTCACATCCCAGGAGTAGACAACTGGGAGGCGGATTTTCTAAGTCGTCAGACTTTTCACCCGGGGGAGTGGGAACTCCACCCGGAGGTTTTTGCTCAGCTGACCCAGCTATGGGGTATTCCAGAATTGGATCTGTTGGCGTCCCGTCAGAACTCCAAACTTCCTCTCTACGGATCCAGGTCCAGGGACCCCCAGGCGGCATTGATAGATGCTCTAGTAGCGCCTTGGTCCTTCAATCTGGCTTATGTCTTTCCACCGTTTCCCCTTCTCCCTCGTCTGGTAGCCAGAATCAAGCAGGAGAAGGCCTCTGTAATTCTGATAGCGCCTGCGTGGCCACGCAGGACTTGGTATGCAGACCTAGTGGACATGTCATCTGTCCCGCCATGGACACTGCCAATGAGGCAGGATCTTCTAATACAGGGTCCATTCAAGCATCCAAATCTAGTTTCTCTGCAACTGACTGCTTGGAGATTGAACGCTTAATTCTATCTAAGTGTGGTTTCTCGGAATCAGTTATAGATACTCTGATTCAGGCTAGAAAGCCTGTCACCAGGAAAATTTACCATAAGATATGGCGGAAATATCTTTGTTGGTGTGAATCAAAGGGTTACTCGTGGAGTAAGGTTAGAATTCCAGGGATATTGTCTTTTCTCCAAGAAGGCTTGGAGAAAGGTTTGTCAGCTAGTTGCTTAAAGGGACAGATATCTGCTCTGTCTATTCTTTTACACAAGCGTCTGGCGAAGGTACCAGATGTTCAAGCGCTTGCTCAGGCTTTAGTCAGAATCAAGCCTGTCTATAAACCAGTTGCTCCGCCATGTAGTCTAAATTTAGTTCTTTCAGTTCTTCAAGGGGTTCCGTTTGAACCTTTACATTCCATAGATATAAAGTTATTATCTTGGAAAGTTTTGTTTTTGGTAGCTATATCTTCTGCTCGAAGAGTTTCTGAATTGTCTGCTTTGCAGTGTAATTCACCCTATCTGGTGTTCCATACAGATAAGGTAGTCTTACGTACCAAACCTGGTTTTCTTCCTAAGGTTGTTTCTAATAAGAATATTAACCAGGAAATCATTGTTCCTTCCCTGTGTCCTAATCCAACTTCTAAGAAGGAACGGTTATTACACAATCTTGATGTGGTTCGTGCTTTGAAATTCTATTTACAAGCAACTAAAGATTTCAGACAAACATCTTCCTTGTTTGTCGTTTATTCTGGTAAGAGGAGAGGTCAGAAAGCGACTTTCCTTCTGGCTGAAAAGCATCATCCGATTGGCTTATGAGACTGCTGGGCAGCAGCCTCCTGAACGAATTACAGCTCATTCCACCAGAGCTGTGTCTTCCACATGGGCTTTCAAGAATGAGGCTTCTGTTGAACAGATTTGTAAGGCAGCGACTTGGTCTTCACTGCATACTTTTGCCAAATTTTACAAATTCGATACTTTTGCTTCTTCGGAGGCTATTTTTGGGAGAAAGGTTTTGCAAGCAGTGGTGCCTTCCGTTTAGGTTACCTGTCTTGTTCCCTCCCTTCATCCGTGTCCTAAAGCTTTGGTATTGGTATCCCACAAGTAAGGATGAATCCATGGACTGGATACACCTTGCAAGAGAAAACAGAATTTATGCTTACCTGATAAATTACTTTCTCTTGCGGTGTATTCAGTCCACGGCCCGCCCCAGCAATTTAGTCAGGTTAAAAAATTTTTTGTTTAAACTACAGTCACCACTGCACCCTATGGTTTCTCCTTTTCTCCTAGCCTTCGGTCGAATGACTGGGGGGTGGAGCTAGGGGTGGAGCTATATGGACAGCTCTGCTGTGTGCTCTCTTTGCCACTTCCTGTAGGGAATGAGAATATCCCACAAGTAAGGATGAATCCGTGGACTGGATACACCGCAAGAGAAAGTAATTTATCAGGTAAGCATAAATTCTGTTTTTCCAGTGGAACATTTAATCATCCCATTCTAAAGAAGTCTTCCTTGATCTAGAAAGATTAAAAGAACAGTAAACACCTTGAGATTTTTATATAAAATGTTTATGTATAATAAAACAACCTTGCAATATAATTATTTATTTTGTCCCCTTTTCTTGTGATTAACCTCTAAAAAATTGAGTAATATCTAAATCTCGGGACTTGATATGCACCCTGCTGACGTCTCAACGTTTATAACCTTGCTACATATCTTTCTCTAATTGGCTTTAACTGATAACTGCAAAACAATTTGCTTTATACTAACTTTATGCCAGTGGCTAGAATTATTGTCTGTAAACTAAAACCCAGATTGGCCCCTCCAAATAAGGCAGGCTATTTAAAAATAATCACAGTAAAAAGGATGTTAAGAGATGTTAAGTCTTGACTGATATGTTGTTCAATAGCAGCACAACAGAAATGACTGGTCCCTTTAATTGTCTGGTTATCACATTATCACATTCTTGTCTGTTAAACTTCACCAAAACAGTACAAAAAATAAAAGGATGCATTTACCATATTTTTACTATTATATCTCTCACCCTTTCCCTTATCTCACTTGTTATCTATAGCATCTCTTGGTTTAAAGGGACAGTCTACACCAGAACTGTTATTGTTTAAAAAGATAGATAATCCCTTTATTACCCATTCCCCAGTTTTGCACAACCAGCACAGTTATATTAATATGTTTTACCACTGTGATTACCTTGTATCTAAGCCTCTGCAGACTGCCTCCTTATCTCAGTGCTTTTGACAGACCTGCAGTTTAGCCAATCAGTGCAGACTCCTAAATAACTCCACAGAAGTGAGCACAATGTTATCTATATGCCACACATGAACTAGTACTGTCTAACTGTGAAAAATGCTCTGAGCTAAGAGGCGGTTTTCAATGGTTTAGAAATCAGTTTTTAGCCTACTTAGGTTTAGCTTTTCAAAAATACCACCAAGGGAACAAAGCAAATTTAATGATAAAAGTCAATTGGAAAGTTGTTTAAGATTTCATGCCCTATCTGAATCATGAAAGTTTAATTTTGACTAGACTGTCTCTTTAAGGCCCTTCTTTCTAAAACTATCCTTATCTGGTCATGTTAGGAAGCTAATTTGAATCTCCATTTTAACCCCCAGTCTTTCATAGTTATATCAGCCAATGCCTGTTTTAAATCTTTTTTTTTTTTTTAAGGTATTTATCCATACAATAACATAATTTATGTAAGAACTTACCTGATAAATTAATTTCTTTCATATTGGCAAGAGTCCATGAGCTAGTGACGTATGGGATATACAATCCTACCAGGAGGGGCAAAGTTTCCCAAACCTCAAAATGCCTATAAATACACCCCTCACCACACCCACAATTCAGTTTAATGAATAGCCAAGCAGTGGGGTGAAAAAGAAAGGAGTAAAAAGCATCAACAAAAGAAATTTGTAAATAATTGTGCTTTATAATAAAAATCATAACCACCATAAAAAAGGGTGGGCCTCATGGACTCTTGCCAATATGAAAGAAATTAATTTATCAGGTAAGTTCTTACATAAATTATGTTTTCTTTCATGTAATTGGCAAGAGTCCATGAGCTAGTGACGTATGGGATAGCAATACCCAAGATGTGGAACTCCACGCAAGAGTCACTAGAGAGGGAGGGATAAAAATAAAAACAGCCATTTTCCGCTGAAAAAATTAATCCACAACCCAAATACATAAGTTTATTCTCATAAATGAAAGAAAAAAACTTGAATCAAAAGCAGAAGAATCAAACTGAAACAGCTGACTGAAGAACTTTTCTACCAAAAACTGCTTTTGAAGAAGCCAATACATCAAAACGGTAGAATTTAGTAAATGTATGCAAAGAGGACCAAGTTGCCGCTTTGCAAATCTGATCAACTGAAACTTCATTCTTAAAGGCCCACGAAGTAGAGACTGATCTAGTAGAATGAGCTGTAATTCTCTGAAGCGGGGCCTGACCCAACTCCAAATAAGCTTTATGAATCAAAAGTTTCAACCAAGAAGCCAAGGAAATAGCAGAAGCCTTCTGACCTTTCCTAGGACCAGAAAATAAAACAAATAGACTGGAAGTCTTCCTGAAATCTTTAGTAGCTTCCACATAATATTTCAAAGCTCTTACTACATCCAAAGAATGTAAGGATCTTTCCAAAGAATTCTTAGGATTAGGACACAAGGAAGGGACAACAATTTCTCTACTAATGTTGTTAGAATTCACAACCCTAGGTAAAAATGGAAAAGAAGTCCGCAAAACTGCCTTATCCTGATGAAAGATCAGAAAAGGAGACTCACAAGAAAGAGCAGATAGCTCAGAAACTCTTCTAGCAGAAGAGATAGCCAAAAGGAACAACACTTTCCAAGAAAGTAGTTTAATGTCCAAAGAATGCATAGGCTCAAATTGAGGAACCTGTAAAGCCTTCAAAACCAAATTAAGACTCCAAGGAGGAGAAATTGATTTAATGACGGGCTTAATACGAACTAAAGCCTGTACAAAACAGTGAATATCAGGAAGTATAGCAATCTTTCTGTGAAATAAAACAGAAAGAGCAGAGATTTGTCCCTTCAAGGAACTTGCAGACAAACCCTTATCCAAACCATCCTGAAGAAACTGTAAAATTCTAGGAATTCTAAAAGAATGGCAAGAGAATTTATGAGAAGAACACCATGAAATGTAAGTCTTCCAAACTCTATAATAAATCTTTCTAGAGACAGATTTACGAGCTTGTAACATATTATTAATCACTGAGTCAGAGAAACCTCTATGACTTAGTACTAAGCATTCAATTTCCATACCTTCAAATTTAATGATGGAAAAACGGACCTTGAGACAGTAGGTCCGGCCTTAACGGAAGTGACCAAGGCTGGCAACTGGACATCCGAACCAGATCCGCATACCAAAACCTGTGTGGCCATGCTGGAGCCACCAGCAACACAAAAGACTGTTCCATGATGATTTTGGAGATCACTCTTGGAAGGAGAACTAGAGGCGGGAAGATATAAGCAGGTTAATAACACCAAGGAAGTGTCAGCGCATCCACTGCTTCCGCCTGAACATCCCTGGACCTGGACAGGTATCTGGGAAGTTTCTTGTTTAGATGAGAGGCCATGAGATCTATCTCTGGAAGACCCCACATCTGAACAATCTGAGAAAACACATCTGGATGGAGAGACCACTCCCCTGGATGTAAAGTCTGACGGCTGAGATAATCCGCCTCCCAATTGTCTACACCTGGGATATGCACCACAGAGATTAGACAGGAGCTGGATTCCGCCCAAGCAAGTATCCGAGATACTTATTTCATAGCTTGGGGGCTGTGAGTCCCACCCTGATGATTGACATATGCCACTGTTGTGATATTGTCTGTCTGAAAACAAATGAACGGTTCTCTCTTTAACAGAGGCCAAAACTGAAGAGCTCTGAGAATTGCACGGAGTTCTAAAATATTTATTGGTAATCTTGCCTCTTGAGATTTCCAAACCCCTTGTGCTGTCAGAGATCCCCAAACAGCTCCCCAACCTAAAAGACTTGCATCTGTTGTGATCACAGTCCAGGTTGGTCGAACAAAAGAAGCCCCTTGAACTAAACGATGGTGATCTATCCACCACATCAGAGAGTGTCGTACATTGGGATTTAAGGATATTAATTGTGATATCTTTGTATAATCCCTGCACCATTGGTTCAGCATACAAAGCTGTAGAGGTCTCATGTGAAAACGAGCCAAGGGGATCGCGTCCGATGCTGCAGTCATGAGACCTAAAACTTCCATGCACATAGCCACTGAAGGGAATGACTGAGACTGAAGGTGCCGGCAGGCTGCAACCAATTTTAAACGTCTCTTGTCTGTTAGAGACAGAGTCATGGACACTGAATCTATCTGGAAGCCTAAAAAAGGTGACTCTTGTCTCAGGAATCAAGAAACTTTTTGGTAAATTGATCCTCCAACCATGTTTTCTGAAGAAACAACACTAGTTGATTTGTGTGAGATTCTGCAGAACCTAAAGACTGAGCTAGTACCAAGATATCGTCCAAATAAGGAAACACCGCAATACCCTGTTCTTTGATTAGAGAGTAGGGCACCTAGAACCTTTGAAAAGATTCTTGGAGCTGTTGCTAGGCCAAATGGAAGAGCAACAAATTGCTAATGCTTGTCTAGGAAAGAAAATCTCAGGAACTGATAATGTTCTGGATGAATCGGAATATGAAGGTATGCATTCTGCAAGTCTATCATGGACATATAATGCCCTTGCTGAACAAAAGGCAGAATAGTCCTTATAGTCACCATCTTGAAAGTTGGTACTCTTACATAACGATTCAAAATTTTCAGATCCAGAACTGGTCTAAATAAATTTTCCTTCTTTGGGACAATGAATAGATTTGAATAAAACCCCAAACCTTGTTGCTGAAAAGGAACTGGCATGATTGCCCCTGAAGACTCCAGGTCTGAAACACACTTCAGGAAAGCCTGAGCTTTTACTGGATTTGCTGGGATACGTGAGAGAAAAAATCTTCTCACAGGAGATCTTACTTTGAATCCTATTCGATACCCCTGAGAGACAATGCTCTGAATCCATTGATTTTGGACAGAATTTATCCAAATATCCTTGAAAAACCTTAATCTGCCCCCTACCAGCTGAGCTGGAATGAGGGCCGCACCTTCATGCGGACTTAGGGGCTGACTTTGGTTTCTTAAATGGCTTGGATTTATTCCAATTTGAGGAAGGCTTCCAATTGGAAACAGATTCCTTGGGGGAAGGATTGAGTTTTTGTTCCTTATTTTGACGAAAGGAACGAAAACGGTTTGAAGCCTTAGATTTACCCTTAGGTTTTTTATCCTGAGGCAGAAAAACTCCCTTTCCCCCAGTGACAGTTGAAGTAATAGAATCCAACTGAGAACCAAATAAATTATTACCTTGGAAAGAAAGAGATGGTAATCTAGATTTAGATGTCATATCAGCATTCCAAGATTTAAGCCACAAAGCTCTTCTAGCTATTATAGCTAAATACATGGATCTAACATCAATTTTGATAATATAAAAAATGGCATCACAAATAAAATGATTAGCATATTGCAGTAAGCGAATAATGCTAGATATGTCAGAATCCAATTCTTGTTGTGATAAATTCTCCAACCAGAAAGTTGATGCAGCCGCAACATCAGCCAAAGAAATTGCAGGTCTGAGAAGATGACCTAAATATAAATAGGACTTCCTTAGATAAGATTCAAGCTTCCTATCTAAAGGATCCTTAAAGGAAGTGCTATCTTCCATAGGAATAGTGGTACGTTTAGCAAGAGTAGAAATAGCCCCATCAACTTTGGGGATTTTTTACCAAAACTCTCTAGATTTTGCTGGTAAAGGATACAATTTTTTAAACCTTGAAGAAGGAATAAAAGAAGTACCTGGCTTATTCCATTCCTTAGAAATCATATCAGAAAATGCCTCAGGGATAGGAAAAACCCCTGGAGAAACCACAGGAGGTTTAAAAATAGCATTTAAACGTTTATTAGACTGAACGTCAAGAGGACTGGTTACCTCAATATCCAAAGTAATTAACACTTCTTTTAATAAAGAACGCATATACTCTATTTTAAATAAATAAGTAGATTTGTCATTGTCAATGTCTGAGGAAGGATCTTCTGAATCAGATAGATCCTCATCAGAGGAGGATAAATTATGTTGTTGGTCATTTGAAATTTCATCAACTGAATGAGAAGTTTTAAAAGACCTTTTACGTTTATTAGAAGGTGGAAATGCAGACAAAGCCTTCTGGATAGAATCAGAAACAAATTCTTTAAAATTCATAGGTATATCATGTACATTAGAAGTTGAAGGAACTGCAACTGGCAATGTACTATTACTGATGGACACACTATCTGCATGTAAAAGTTTATCATGACAACTATTACAAATGACATTTGGCGAAATAATTTCCACAATTTTACAACAAATGCACTTAGCTTTGGTAGACCCGATGTCAGGCAGCAATGTTCCAGCAGAAACTTCTGAGTCGGATCAGATTGAGACATCTTGCAAAATGTAAAAGAAAAAACGACATATAAAGCAAAATTATCAATTTCCTTATATGACAGTTTCAGGAATGGGAAAAAATGCAAAAAGCATAGCCCTCTGATAGAGAAAAATGGCAAGAGGCAAACATCAATGGGGTATTAAAATAATGAAAAAGTTTGGCGCCAAGTATGACACACAACGTAACTGAAAACTTTTTTTGGCGCCAATAATAACCGGAAATGACACACTCGCGTCACTAATGGCACAACTGTGTGTAAGGCTCAGGCGTCAACTATGACGCCGGAAATGACGAAGTTGCGTCAGACGTATTTTTCACGCCAAAAAATTCTTGCGCCAAGAATGACGCAATAAAGTCTAGCATTTGACGCACCCGCGGGCCTAATACCGCCAAAATGCCAAACCATAGCTGAGGTGTCTTAAATAATAAAAAACATACTTGCCAAAAGACACCCATCCACATATAGCAGATAGCCAAACCAGTACTGAAACAGTTATCAGTAGAGGTAATGGTAAATTGAGAGTATATAGTCGATCTGAAAAGGGAGGTAGGAGATGAATTTCTACGACCGATAACAGAGAACCTATGAAATAGACCACCGTTAGGGAAATCATCATATTCAATAAGTGATACTCCCTTCACGTCCCCCTGACATTTGCTGTACTCAGAGGAATCGGGCTTCAACAATGCTGAGAAGTGCATATCAACGTAGAAATCTTAGCACAAACTTACTTCACCACCTCCATAGGAGGCAAAGTTTGTAAAACTGAATTGTGTGTGTGGTGAGGGTTGTATTTATAGGCATTTTGAGGTTTGGGAAACTTTGCCCCTCCTGGTAGGATTGTATATCCCATACGTCACTAGCTCATGGACTCTTGCCAATTACATGAAAGAAATACATAGTATTACATCCTGAATATTATTCTCACAATATGGTGACAAACTGTTGTAGAAATGAAAAAGAAGAGAAAAATATAAAATTCAATTAAGAATAAAAATACATGAGCAACCTCAAGATTGACAAATCAAATTCCCCAGAAAAAACACCTGAGGTATGGCATAAACATGACATACTATAATACTAGTAAGTCACTCATATATACATTTCAGGTATTACAGTGATACCTTAGATTTTTTTTATATTTACTATAGAATATATAACATCAATTTTAATGGAATAGATATAAAAAATGATCAATACAACACAGCGGATAAATACCGCTAAGATATTCACCATAATGGGTGAATAAAGACTAAACATATCAAGTATCCGATCTAAGATAAGTACGGAACTCAACTGAACGAAACATCGGATGCAGGCGATCACTAAACAATCGCTCATCGGTGGACTTTAAACTTAGAAACCTATTTAGCATCTCCAATATCCAAAAAGAAGCGGCTTCACCTTTTTTCTCCTTATAGAATGAAAACATTAAACATAATATCCATATAGTAAACGGTGCATAAATTCACCAACTCTCCCATGTAGAGATGTGACTATCAGTATTAGATCCCCTGGGATTTGGTTATCTGTATATCTCTTCTTACAGGCAAATGATCAGTAAAAGCACATCATACTCCCCAGAGTCACGCATGCTAGAAGTAATCATAAAATAATTTTGTGGACATCTACATGAAAATTAAGTAACACAAAGCAGCGCCCGACCCGCTGTCTCGGCCGCTGACAGCCGTTCAGAGCAGCACCCTAGCGCCTAATAGATTATGGTGGGTGGCCTTATGGTGAGTAGGGGATAGTAAAAACTATATTAGGCATAGATATCAGTAGTCACAATACGTGATCAATGGGGATGTATATGGGCAATGCACATTATTATACCAGTAATATAAAAATTGTCCAAGTGTTAGATACACCAACAGATGGGATAGCAATGCTTATGGTCTTGTACTAATTAATCATCAGGAGATTGCAATGGAGAACAAAAAAGAAAAGAAAATGTGAGGCTCTAATCTAGTGTCTAGAACTTAGGTCTTGTTGTATGTTTTCTCACTGAGTAATAGGGACTTTGTAAAGAGTTGTTGTATGCACATAACAGTAGCCTCTAGATGCAATCATAACAAATACACATGGACATTAAGCAATACCATAGTAGTGATATCCATTTTCTTACAATTATATATATATTAACACTTACAGCAGTGTAACTCATGGCTTCATACTGCCCATCTAGACAAATCCTGTCCCACAGTCCCCTAAATGCATTCAAGGAAAATGTGTATGGTCTTGATATAAGACTATAACAGTAATATAGCTTTTCCTAAGGTTAGATGTAACAAAACATGGAACAGACAAAAAATGAGATAATTTAATATTAAAAGGGAATAATAAAAAGTAAAAAGGAGAAGCGTTACATAAGCTTGCAGTTGAATTGTGTAAGTATGTCCATATCTTAACCGTGTCTTCATCTATGGCCAAGTGTGGGTACTACAGTTTAGCCAACTCCTGCTCTCTGGGTGCCCAAAGCACATAGGTTGCAGCGGCTATCTCTATGGGCAGTGCTGGCACAAGCTGTATCTGATACAAGCATCCCTCTTAAAACTGTAAAGGAAGGGGCCCCATTGATCCTATAAGGCTGAAGGGGTAATTCCAAATCTCCCATAACTTCATGCGGGGACAATGCCTGGCTCTGAGGTAATTTGTAGGGGCCACTCGAATGCAAAGTGGCGTGAGAGTCACAGGGCCAGACCATTCTGGTCTTGTAAATTGCAAAGTCAATTTGTGCATCTTTCTGGGCCTCCTCTTTTTAAAGCCTAGGCAGTACCTTATCTTCCACAATAGTAGAGCGTTTAGTGTAATTGTTAATAGAGCCTGAGTGCTCCACTACATCAGGTCCTGCACCACTGCCGACGCTAACCCCAAGCTCCATTGCATCCGTTGTACCTCTTTCAGATACGGCTAGCTGCTTTTCAAGTGGGCAACTGGGCAATCTCCTAGCGGATATAGATTCCAGGGTTGCAGTAATCATTTGTTTCAGCTCAAGGAAATGTGCATCGAAAAGCCCCAGAATTTTCACTTCCCACGCAGTGGTCGCCATCTTGGTTGCCTGCATCCGATAGTGAAATAGCAATTATCCTGAGTTCCCGTTGACTTACAGGTGTTTATGGTCAGTATTGCAATTACATAGCTCAAGGTAGTATGTTTGGGTTGACCAGGAGATCGGGAGAGGGGGGGCATCCGCAGACCAGCTTTCAATGTTAGAGGTAACTACCACCCGGCTCTGCATCTGGCCTGCTTCATTCAGGAGACATAGCTGCAATATTCTCCCAGAGGGCTTCTTAATCTGTTCCCAATAGGATTCTCTGATGGAGGAATCTCAAGGATCAAGTTTTTACATAGTAACTTATAGGTTAAGCTTTGAATAAATCTATTATTTTCTAGCTAGCCTCGGGAGCTTTTCAAAAACACGTCTGCTTGCTGTCAGCTAGCTCCGCCCCCCGCCTTTTTTAACTCTTTTAACATATGGATTTCCATTATTTGAAAGTAATCAGAGTTATGGCTATTACTAAGGATGTGCTTTTGGGTAATTTGTGAGGTCATGAATGTGGAAGGCGGCGGATTTCTTCTTGTGAAAGTGCAACACACTAAGATTTGTACAAATCTAGATCTCTTAGTGTATTGCACTTTGACACAAATAAATACAGCTCCAAAATGTTGTGGATGCTTTCCTGTTGGTTTTCTGCTTTCTCTCTCAGGCTCCACTCCTTTAGACTATTTCAACCTACCTGACTAATCAGTCTTTACCCTAACATTGTGGTTTATCCCTTTTTGTTTGTGCCTTGGACCTGTATCTTATATACTGTTGCGTTGTTGATGTTCTGGCTCCTGAACCTGGCAAGTCTTCTTGCTATTTTTCTGGATTATCCCTGTGCTTGTCTTAAGATCAGACTGCCTCCTGGTTTCCTGAACCCTAGCTTGAACCTGGACTTTTGTTTTATTCTATATAGCTTCTACCAGTGTATACCAACCTCGTCCTGTCCTTGACCCCAGTGTGTGCACTCCAGTCCTTGGCCCTGGTATGGGCACTCCAGTCCTTGGCCCTGGTATGGGCACTCCAGTCCTTGGCCCTGGTATGGGCACTCCAGTCCTTGGCCCTGGTATGGGCACTCCAGTCCTTGGCCCCGGTGTGGGCACTCCAGTCCTTGGCCCTGGTGTGGGCACCCCAGTCCTTGGCCCCGGTGTGGGCACTCCAGTCCTTGGCCCCGGTGTGGGCACCCCAGTCCTTGGCCCCGGTGTGGGCACCCCAGTCCTTGGCCCCGGTGTGGGCACCCCAGTCCTTGGCCCCGGTGTGGGCACTTTAGTCCTTGGCCCCGGTGCGGGCACTTTAGTCCTTGGCCCCGGTGCGGGCTCTCTAGTCCTTGGCCCCGGTGCGGGCTCTCTAGTCCTTGGCCCCGGTGCGGGCTCTCTAGTCCTTGGCCCCGGTGCGGACATTCTAGTCCTTGGCCCCAGTGTGGACACTCTAGTCCTTGGAGACAGTGTGGATCCGATCTCTGGTTTATTTTATAAAAGTGCCCCAAATGCCCTTAAAATAGAGGGCATTATAGTTTTTTTATTTAAAAAAAATAAAAGACTATGGGCGGAGCTAGCCAGCAACAGGAGCAGAAGCAGTTTGCAGCAGCTCTGCTCAAATAATACTAAGAATTAGCTACAAAGGTGATATTTTCAGTAGAATCTGTCCAAATCCCAACCTTTGGGCACCTGTGTATTGAGGAGGATCAATTTTCACAAAAATTTGCAAAGTTTGAGGAAGATCGTGGCGGGCCGGTTCACAGAACCAGAGAAAAAGTAGGAAAGGCCGGGGCTGCGGCCTACACCAGACCCCAGATCACAGTTCGTCACCGGCGAAAAAAAGAAGAAAATTGGATTGTCTCAGATCTAAGGGCTTCAACGGACATACACCAGAGGATTGGGGTAAGAACCCACTATTTTTATTCCCAATTTTTGATTGAAAAAGACATAACAGCTCAGAGATCACAGAGTTAAGCTGCGGTTCTCTAACAGCAACTAGAGGTGAAATACAGTTAGGATACACTTGGGGAGACTGCTGGCTTGTTCTGGGGACTTGCAAATCATAACTACTACATAGACTGTGTGGCAAGAGGATACAGGAGAGGGGCTTGTGGCGGGAAAGTCGCCATTTTCTATCTGTCCTGTACATATCACTTCATCATCAAATCCCAAATAATTTGCAAGAGTATTTATAGTGTCTGGAGTGCTAACCTAATAGAACTTTTTATATTCTCACTAAAAAGACTGCTAATCTGATAGCTTGTGCAACATTACAGCGTAACACATTACAACAGCTTTGAGTTTTTGGAACTTTGAAAACAACTAGATTTTTATCTCCCCCCCCCCCTTTCCTGCCATCCTCTGTGGTGGTGGGTCACATCCCCAATTCCTTTTTCCGTGATCGTCCTGTGAGGACAAAGCTCCTGGGGAGAGAGATTATATGACAGGACCAGCTTAAGTAACTTGCAATACCTGAGAGGAGTGTTTGCTACAGTTAAAGGACTTTACAGACACTGGTTGCCCCTTCCCTAGCCCCACAGGAGTTAGTTGGGCCTGGGATACCAAGGGAGCAGCATTCAATAAGCCTCAAAAACTGGCACCCTCTAGGTACATACTGATTTATAAGCTGCAACCTGTTCTACATATTGACATGAAGCTGAATTAAAAGCATATTCTACAAGCGGATTGAGTGGGAACCCTTTCCTATGCATTTATTATAACTGCCCTAAATATGGTGGTCTGCCAGTGCTTTGTCAATAATTATTGATTTCCAGTTTTTGTTATCTACTGTAATCTATCTAGTTTGCCATGATGAAAGGAAGAAATCAGTCAGTCAAAGACTGTCTCTCTAGATCTCAGCTAAAAAAAAAAACAAAGTGCTGGGGAACTATCTGTAGACGCAGAGTCCCAACCATCCTCCCCAAAAAGCCCCCACACAGCTGCAGAGGGGGGTTCACAGAGTAGTGATCTCCGTTTACAGATTAAGCAAATGTTTAAGGAAGAGATGAGGGCAGCTCTCTCAGAATTAAAACAAGATATATCAGAAATTGGAGATAGGACGGCAACTTTGGAGGATAAAATGGACGATATTGCAGAAGAAATACCTATTTTGCAAAACACTATACAAACACAGCAGGAGCAAATACAGAAGTTGGAGGATGCATTAGAGGATCTGGAGAACAGATCCAGAAGATCCAATATTAGAATTCGAAACCTGCCAGAATCATACAACAACTTACCGGATACATTACTAAAAATATTTCAACAATTAGTACCGGATACAGACCCTTCATTGTTTCTGATGGACAGAGCACACAGAGCACTGGCCAGACCACCCACAACAGCGACAGCAAGAGATGTGATCACCAAGTTACATTATTATCATATCAAGGACCAAATCATGCAAGCAGTACGCAATGTTCCTAGAATAACATTTGAAGGTCATGCCTTGCAGCTTTTCACAGATCTTTTGCCAACTACCCTCAGGAGGAGAAGAGAGCTCAAACCAGTGGTTGCAGTGTTAATCAAGGCACAGATCAAATATTGTTGGGGTTTCCCATTCAAGCTTATTTTTATGTATGAGAAGTCATCATACTCTTGTTCATCTCTTTCAGAAGGACAAAGCATTTTGGAGAAACTAAAGCTAGAGAAAATAAACGAAGCAGAGTCCTCTTCCCCAAAGCCTCAACGTAAAGCGATTACAAAAGAATGGACATCTGTGGGCAAGAACAGCAAAAATGCTCGGCCTAGTAGAAATCAGGAGAGTCCTACTTGAGGAGAGCAGTTGGAGACACCTCTGATATCCATTTTTGATACTTCAACTCTAATTCTTCATGAGTGGAGACACCAATAAAAAATGGCTAATGTCATTATTCTTCATTCAGTTCACTGGTTCAGCTTGGAGTTCCTGGCGGACTTCTTTTCATGATAACCCTCTTGCTGGACCTTTCCCCTTGTCTTTCCTTCCCCCTTTCCCTTCCCACTGAGTCCGCTAACAGTTTTCTTACAGGTTTTTTCCTGGTTGTTTTTTGTTATCATTTTATTATGTTCTTAAACCCGGATGTCGGGGTACAAATAATGTTGTTTGTATATTCAGTTCTACAGTTTTATGTTACTGTTGGCAATGTTTATTGTCTTTTCCTCGGCAGGTCAAGGTCTTCTAAGTCGTTGGTTTTCAGGTACCGAATGTATCAGAATGTGTTTAGGGTCCAATACTTACCTTGTTTATTGTATGCAGGTTCACGTCTCTTGTCAGGGAGAGGTGCACTATGGTTATTTAAAGAAATGTATAGCAATGTACACATGTTGAAAGCAGATATTAATCGTTACACATATGTCACTTAAGGTGCTTACGCATATGTTAAAGGTCTTCATTCCAATGTAAAAAGACGCAAATCCATTAGCATGTATAAATCCCTAGGGGCACACGTTATTCTCATGCAGGAGACACATTTCACCAAGACAGCAACCCCTAAATATTGGGACAGAGCATATCCATTACAGTATCACGCCACTTGTAGTAAGAAAAAGTGTGGTGTCTCTATTCTTATGCACAATAGTATCAATTTCCAGGAAGAAGAGTCTTTTATAGATACACAGGGTAGATACATAATTCTCAGAGGTAAGATTCATGACACCCCAGTGGTAATAGGTAATATCTATGCTCCTAATGAATCTCAGGCCCCTTTCTTGGCTAAACTCAGTAAGTTACTAACGTACTGGAAACAGTATAGGCTAATCATTGGGGGAGATTTTAACACGGTGGTAGACCCCGAAATTGACAGATCAGGGACGAGGTCAGCTTCTCAAACACAGAAATTTAGAAAAGTACTATATGATTTTTTGTTAGATCACAACCTATTAGATAGCTGGAGAGTTCAAAATGGAAATAATAGGGATTATACCTTTTATTCCTCAGCCCATAAGGTTTATTCACGAATTGACCATATTCTTGTGAGCCAAATATTGGCACCATTAATTATGAAATCAGACATAATAGTTAGCACCTGGTCAGACCATAATGCGGTTTTGACGACACTTTCAGGCTTAATAGACCCGCTTAGAAACAAGAGTTGGCATTTGAACCCTACCCTATTCAAAGATAAATTGTTCTTAGAGTTTTTGAGAAGGGAAATTGGAGTTTTTATTGGCTCTAATCAACAGTCAGTAGAAAATCCTTCATATGTGTGGGGGGCGCTTAAGGCCTTTACAAGAGGCATATTAATTAGAGAATCTAGCTCCAAATTAAAAGCGGCACATGCTTATGGTGAGAGGCTAAAGGAAGAAATTAAGCAATTACACAATCTTCACTGCACCACTCAGAGCGCAAATACACTTAAAAGGCTAAATAGTAAAAGGGAGGAACTGGATAAATTGTTATCTCAGGAAGCATCTAGATCTTTAAAACTTATTGATACACAATATTTCATCCACGCTAACAAGCCTGACAGAATGTTGGCTTGTAGGCTGAAAGATATGACAAGGCTCACAGCGGTCCCTCAGTTGCAGAAGCCAGATGGTTCTACCACTAACCATCCTCAAATTATAGCAGATACCTTTGCATCATATTACCAATCATTATATGCACTCCCTCGGGGAGACAGGAATCCCCGACAATTTGAAAACTACCAGGAATTTTTGGGCCATGACGATATGCCTAAGCTTGACGCAGATGATGTAGATGGGCTAAACGCACCTATCACATTAGCTGAAATTAGACAAACAATCAAACACCTAAGAATCAATAAAGCACCTGGTCCGGATGGATACACTGGTATTTTTTATAAGACATTTCTAGACGAATTAGGCCCCTTATTAGTGAACACCTTTAACCATATGTTAAAAGGGGGATATATCCCGAAACAATTCTTACTAGCTCGAATTTCAGTAATTCCAAAGCCGGGCAAAAACAAGCAACACTGCAAAAATTATCGGCCTATATCTCTAATTAACCAAGACATAAAGATTTTCTCTAAAATTTTAGCCACCAGACTCAACAAACTAATGCCTAAACTAGTTCATCCGGATCAGGTGGGGTTCATAGCAAACAGGGAGGCCCCGGATAATGTGAGAAAGGTGATTGATTTGATTAATCTTGCGTCAGTTAAAGGGATGCCTTCTCTGTTCCTTGGACGCAGAGAAGGCATTCAACCGTATTTACTGGGACTACCTTGATAAGGTGTTAGATGCATTTGGAATAACGGGAAACTTTAGAAAAGTGATCGCCACGATATACTCTCATCCCTCAGCATTTGTTAAAATTGCGGGGTATAAGTCAGGACCCATTGAAATAGCAAATGGTACTAGACAGGGATGCCCTCTTTCCCCGCTTCTATTTGCCCTGTGTATCGAACCCTTAGCAGCCAGCATCAGACGAAATGTAGACATTACAGGCATACATATAAAGGCAAAAGAATATAAAATCAGTCTTTTTGCAGACGACATTATTCTTTGATCACAAAGCCACTTATTTCTCTTCCAGTACTGTATTCCACTATAGATAAGTTTGCAGCAATATCAGGTTATAAAATTAACAATGATAAATGTGAGGCTATTAGTGTAAATCTACCAGCACACACTAAAAAACTCATGGAGATTAATTTCTCTTTCTCATGGGCTGAGAAGGGAATGAGATATTTAGGAGTGATACTTACAAATAGGACTGAAGATCTGTATCAATTAAACTACACGCCTTTGATATCACAGATTAAAAACTTGCTACAGAAATGGGAAAAGTTGAAAATTTCACTATATGGCAGAATAATTGGAATTAAAATGACAATTCTCCCAAAAATATTATACCTATTTAGATGCTTACCAGTCTCTGTGCCATCCAAAACACTCACACAACTCCAGAAGTATGTAATTTCGTTTATTTGGCAAGGTAAAAGAGCAAGAACTAATAGACAAACTCTCTGCAGAAGTAGAAGAGGGGGAGGGATGGGATTGCCAGATTTTCTAGCATACTACCATGCGGCCCGTGTGGCTCAGACTGCGTTATGGCATAACAAGACTGATAATATTCAGTGGGTACAACTGGAGTCAGATATGGTTGGGGTGGAGCCAATTTATAAACTTCTATGGACTAATAGAACTCATAGGCCTAACATATGGAAAACTTTTGCAGCAGTAGCACACTCCGTCTCGCTATGGGACTCTTTGTCTACTAAATTTAAGCTAATCTCAGATACTTCTAAGGCAATGCCATTAATAACGCTGTCTACTACACTTGACGTGGGGCTTCAGAATAAGTGGGCCAATAGGGGGCTGTACAGAATTGCTGACACTTTAAGGGGACAGAACTTTATGGACTTTAACACATATGCTAGCCTTAATGAACAAGATAGACCCAGTTGGTATCAATATCTTCAGTTGAAGGCAAGAGTTTGCTAGGTGATAGGTAACTGATACAAAGGGAGCACCACATACTTAGAACAAATTTGCTTAGCTGGACAGAGAATGAGAGGGACCATTACTGGACTGTATGCCATTTTTAACTCTCCACCAAAGACTCATAAGCTTCCTTTTATGCACAAGTGGGAAGAAGAATTTCAATTTACTTGGTCTCTAGAAAAATTGAATGATGTTTTGTTTAGGGGACCCTCCTTTTCCATATGCGCTCATTTAAAAGAAAATTACATGAAGACTGCTTTTCGTTGGTATTTTCACCCCTCGAGATTACATAAATTGGAGATAGGTAACAGAAAATGTCTAAGAGGGTGTGATGAGTTAGGTACTTATTTGCACATGTGGTGGGACTGCCCACGGGTAGCAAATATCTGGTCACAAACCTTTAGTCTGTTGGGCAACCTTTTTGGGCGCACTTTAAGAGTGTCGGCCTCTCAAGCCCTTCTGCATGAGCCTATTCCAGGGTTTACCAGGGCACGAAACAAGTTTATTTTTACCATCTTTACTATAGTGAGATTAACAATAGCCCAGTATTGGAAAGTTGAGATCCCTAACTTTCAGATTATTCTAAATAAAATTGGTTACTACTACCAAATGAGTAATAATGCAGCTAACATGCTTGACACTGAAGAACAGTTTGTTTCTGTCTGGGAACCATGGATTATGTTTTCTGAAGCCAGAGTTGTTAGTTAACAACCTAAGTTTCTGAGAGTATTTATTGCTTAATGAGTATTGGTTTATAATGTGACCTGAAATGTATGGTAAAATTTATTAATGTTTATATGACATGCTGATCTGCCGAGATATACCTCAATATGTTTCAAGTTATGTTGATGTAACATTTGCATTTACTTTGTTATGTAATTAAGAAGAAAAATTCAATAAAAATCTTTTCAATTAAAAAAAAATAAAAGACCTACATTAGGCAGTTTTGGTGTTTTAAAGTTGGTGGGAGTAGGGTGTTAGATAGAAACGGTACTTAAAAGTGCCTTTACATTGAGTTCTATGGGAATTGTGTGTTCTCATAGACCGAAATATAAATGTATATGTATATGCTTATGCCTATATATGTATATATTTATGTGTTAATATGTGTATATACAAATATTAACACCTAAATATATATGTATATAGTCCTATACATCTATATTTAAAAATGCTGTCCATCTTTGTTCTACTTACCCCCTTCGTAGCCTATGGATGCACGCTCTTGTGAGCGTAATGCTTCCTAGCAATGCGAACGCGAGTTCACGTTTGCATTGCGATTTACTTGTAATACCAGGGTACATTATTATGCGCTGGTATTACAAAGTGGAGCGCTAATATCGCTTGCCTGCACTTGTAATCTAGCCTTATATGTGTTCAGTTGGCTCACATTAGTGCATTGCTGCTCTGGAGCAGTTTAATACCTCTGCGGGTGCAGTTTTCTAGCAATAGTGCAATAATAAAATTCCCTAAACCATAAGATTTTTTTTGTACTTTTCTATTTTGGTGGTAGAATGGGTCAGGGTGCTTTGATATGTTTCATAGCCAAAAGGAATTGCCCTGTGATTCTTATGACTTGTTAAGTTAAAAAATAAGGTTCTTTTTGAGTGTTATTTTTATTGTGTTTTAGGAATAATAACGGCACAATACCGCTCAGTGAATGAGATATAAAAAAATTATTTTGAACTTTATCTGCAAATCTCACTTGGTTGGTTGCAACGTTATGACCTTGTCTTCTTGAGACCTCAGTGGGCTATTAAAGGGACATGATACCCAAATGTTGAAGCACTTGAAAGTGATGCAGTGTAGCTGTAAAAAGCTGACAGGAAAAAATCACCTAAACATCTCTATGTAAAGAAGATTAATCATGCTGGCTTTGCAGGGCAGGTTTGCATGTGAGAAATAAATCACCTAACACTCACTTGCTTGAGTGATTGACATGCCTGGCTCTTGTGCAATTGGTTGTGCAAGAGCAGGGGGTGAGATTGCTCTTGTGCAATGTTAAATTTTGCCTCTCAATGCTACATTGCGATTGGAGATTGCAGGAAGACAAGATTCTCTACTTGAGAACTGCAATTTTGATATATTTTACTTTTATTCTCTTTCATGCCTGGTCCAAGTGTGTTATAAACAGTCCCTGTGTGAGTATTGTTTAGTTTTGCTTTGAGCATTTCTGAGATGTTAAAGACAGAATATTTCTCAAGACCTCAGAGGGCAGCTCACACAATTTTAAATAACTCCCCAATTAATGAATATCAAAGTTATTTAATAACAGCTATTATTTTTCTGGTTTGTTTATGCCCTTTGCTCCGGCCTTAGGACAGCATTGAAAGTCATTGTCTCCCTGGCCAGTCACAGTGTTTTGTTTGATAGAGTGAGAACAATGGATTTTCTATTTAATTTTCATTATATAAAACAATTTGCCCTTTATAGATGCAATGCTAAATATTTACTGTAAATAATTTTTTTACAGTGCAAGGGAACATTTCTTTTAATTATCTAAAACCAATTATAGGAATATAATAGTGTAAAATGTAAATTCTCTGATGTGTTATAGGGCTTAATCACAGTCGCCTCTACCTGAACACATCTGATGAGCCATTGACAAGAGGCATTGCTGTCTCCTGAGCCTACGTAGTTGTGCTTTTTAATAAAGGTTAACAAGTGAATAAAGTCATTTTGATAATAGGAGTAAATGGAAAGTCTATTAAAATTGCATGTGCTCTATAAATCATGTTTAATTTTAAATGTCATACCCCTTTAAATCTTCCACATTACTAGAAATCTCTAGGATTATAACCTTGTTATTTTTCCATGAATTTTGGTAGATTTCAGACACTAAATAAATGCTAGATATAAAATTAAACACTAAAAAAAATTATAGTTATAAAAGGCTAAGATTAGCCTGAGAATAGTGTGTAGATGCAGTTTTTAAAAATTTCAGTTATTTAAATACTGAATAAATAAGTGTATAATGTTAGTTTGTATAAAGTAATTGGTGCTAATATGTAAAATGTAGGTTCTCCTATCTAATTAATTCTGCTGAGGACAGTTAGTGACAGATAAAGAGTCCTTGTACAATGGTGTATAAGATACAAAGAAAAGTCTTTTAAATTGAGGATAGCATTTTACAAAATGATGGTTCCCATTATTTTAATGAAATGTTTGATAATTGGAAGGTCCACAGGTTTTAGAATTAAATTACAGAAAAAGGGACAAAATAAATAATGAAATAGTGTTGCAAAGTTAAACAGAGTTATGTTCCTTTAATTATAGCTGAGTTTTCCACCCCCGTTTTGTAGAGAGGTTTATGAATAGTTCATATGATACATTTTTGTCATTGAATAAATGCATGAAGATTAGCTCTATATCTTTACAATGGAGTAGGCTAAAACCAACTGGCTAGCACAAAGGTAGGACCAGCACACCTGTACTCATCAGATATCCATAAACAGCATGGTAGGTGCAACCATACAGAGTCCAATCCCATAGACTCCAAATAAGTATCCCAAACAAATAATGATGCACTCTATGAAGTGAAAGGACTTTATTAAGTGAACAGCAACTTTTCGGGGCTTCTGCCCCTTTGTAAAACCAACTGGCTGTTCATCTGACAATATTGTGATGTTCTTCATAGAAAGTTATTTTTTAATAGTTTTTTTTTCTCATATGAGGGTGACACAAAACGTGGCAGTTCTGCCTGGTTAGTAATATGAGTTGATTTGGCCAATAGCAGGGGTTAAACACATAGTAATGCACAAGCAACAGTGCACATTGCAGGGAACGCAGAGCATTATCTTTTCATTTGGAAGTAATTTTGTCATTTTTTTTCTTTCTCTGTTCTAGACCCTCTCACCAGAATATTTCCTGACTTGTTTTAATTGTTCATTTTTTACCCAGTCTTGTACTATTTATTGTAGGGTGGGACTTCTTAATTAATAGAATAGTGGTTATATTTTTGTTATTAAAGTAAACGTTTTAGGGGTGAGGGATTGGGCCTTTAAATACAATTTTACAGTTGCTTATCTTATCTCTGAGGAAGTGTTGGTGAAATTCCAGAAAATACATTAGATGATATGTTCTGGCTATGTGCCACACTTTATTTTAATGCTTCACAATAACAATGATTTTTTAATGTTTGTTTGAGCCACTAAAGTCAAAATTAAACACAATTTTAAGAGACTTTACTATTTAACTTCTATTATCAGTTTGTGCAGTGTTTTTATTTACATACTTTATGAGGCACCCGCTCCTACTGAACATGTGCAAGAGTTCACAGTTTATACATATGAGTCTGATTGGCTGATGGCTGTCACATGATACAGGGGGCCAGCATATCGTTACTGCTTTAAAGTGATGGTAAACTCTCCCTTTTATAAAATCAGATCTGGAATGCTAGTGAAATTTTAGATGGACTTTAATTTGTCAGTTGTAATGAAGTTGTGCTATAACTAACTTTTTAATATAATATAAAATTCATATACCCTGCGCTCCGCCGCCCACTTCAAAAGTAATTTTTTTGGTGAACTAAAGGATTGAATTGTTGTCCAATCAGCGCTTTAGCTACAACAAAAGTGCTATAATTGGAGAGCGCTGATTGGACAACAATTCAAACAGCTGACAGAAAAATTGTCTTGAAGTGGGCGGCGGAGCGCAGGGTATTTGAATTTCATATTATATTAAAAAGTTATAGCGCATCTTCGTTACAACTGATAAATTAAACTCCATCTAAAATATCACCAACATTCACAATCTGTTTTTATAAAGGGGAGCGTTTACCATCACTTTAAAGAAAGGGGATTGTGTCCTGCTATATATTTTGGATTGTAACAGAAGGTACCCTCTTCTATGAAAAAGAGTGCCCCTACATAGTAGATAGGTGGTTACAATTTATATTGCAATAATTTGTAATTATTCTAATAGCTCCTGCATGGCCTTGCAGGATCTGGTACCACCTTGGAGGTTTCCTCTGAGGATGGACGTTCTAACTCAGGGTCCATTCCTCCAGCCAAAGCTCGTTTCTCTGAAGCTGACTGTTTGGAGATTGCTTAGTTCTGGCTAAGCATGGATTTTCTGAGTCGGTCATTGAGACCATGACCCAGGCTCGCAAGCCTGTTACTCAAACAATTCACCATAAGGTATGGCGTAAATACCTTTCTTGGTGTGAACTGTGAATCTAAAGGCTACTCTTGGAATAGGGTCCGGATTCCTAGAATTTTGTCTTTTCTCCAGGAAGGTCTGGAGAAAGGATTGTTAGTCAGTTCTCTGAAAGGTCAGATTTCTGCATTATCCATATTGTTTCACTAGCGTCTGGCCGATGTTCCAGATGTTCACTCTTTTTGTCAGGCCATCGTCAGAATCAGGCCTGTGTTTAAACCTGTTGCTCCTCCTTGGAGCCTTAACCTTTTTCTTAAGGTTTTACAGTAGGTGCCGTTTGAGCCAATGCATTCCATAGATATTACTTTGTTATCTTGGAAGGTTTTGTTTCTTATTACTATATCTTCTCCTCGAGTCTTAGGGCTCTCGGCTCTGCAATGTGATTCACCTTACCTTATCTTTCATGCGGATAAGGCGGTCCCGCGTATGAGGTTGGGATTTCTCCCTAACGTGGTTTCGTATTGAAATATTAATCAGGAAATTTTTGTTCCTTCTCTTTGTCCTAATTCTTCTTCTCATAAAGAACGTCTGTTGCACAACTTGGATGTTGTTCGTGCTCTAAAATTCTACCTTCAGGCGACTAAAGATTTTCGCCTGTCTTCTGCCCTGTTTGTTTCTCAGGAAAGTGTAAGGGTCAGAAAGCTACTGCTACTACTCTTTCTTTCTGGTTGAGAATTATTATTCGTTTTGCATATGAGACTGCTGATCAGCAGCCTTCTGAGAGTATTCCAGCTCATTCCACGAGGGCTGTTTTCCTCTTCTTGGGCTTTCAAAAATGAAGCTTCTGTGGAACAGATTTGCAAGGCTGTAACTTGGTCCTCTCTGCATACTTTTTCCAAATTTGGTACATTTCCCTTGGGTGAGGCTTCTTTTGAGAGAGGTTCTTGAAGCGGTGGTGCCTTCTGTTTAGGTCTGCCTGTCTTGTTTTCCCTCCCTAGTCATCCCGTGTCCTCTAGCTTGGGTATTGGTTCCCACTAGTAATTGATGACGTCTCCATATCTTAGAAAAGAAAACAAGATGTATGCTTACCTGATAAATTTCTTTCTTTCCGGCTATGGAGAGTCCACGACCCCATCCTTTATTAAGACAGTTATTTTTGACTAAACCTCAGGCACCTCTACACCTTTGTGTTATTCCTTTTTCCATTTCCCTTTGGTCGAATGACTGGGGATTATGGGTAGGGGAGTAACACCTAAGAGCTTTGCTGTGGTGCTCTTTGCCTCCTCCTGCTGGCCAGGAGTGATATTCCCACTAGTAATTGATGACAACATGGACTCTCCATATTTGGAAAGAAATTTATCAGGTAAGCATACATTTTTTTTTTTTTCTTTCATAATTCAGATAGAGAATGCAATTTTAAACAACTTTACTTCTATTATCTAATTTGCTTCATTCTCTTGATATCCTTTGCTGGAAAGCATATCTAGATAGGCTCAGTAGCTGCTGATTGGAGGCTGTACATAGATGCCTTGTGTGATTGGATCACCCATGTGCATTGCTATTTCTACAACAAAGGATATTCAAGTAATTAGATAATAGAAGTAAAGTGAAATGTTGTTTAAAATTGTATTCTCTATCTGAATCATGAAAGAAAAATGTGTTTCATGTCCCTTTAAAGAAGAGCCTCTGCCTTTGCATTCAAGGAGTTAAAATGCATGATAGCCACAACGTTCATTCTAGACAGAAAAGTTTGCCAAAAAAGAGACATTTTTTGTGAAGCTAGCTCTCAGTAAAGCATTGCTACCTCTGAGCCTACCTAGGTATCCTTATCAAATAAGGATACCAAGAGAATGAAGTAAATCAGATAACAGAAGTATATTGTTTAAAATCACATGTTCTCATGTACAAGGTAATTGCAGAGCTAAAAAGTATATTAATATAACAGTGTTGGTTATGCAAAACTGGGGAATGGGTAATAAAGGGATTATCTATCTTTTTAAACAATAAAACGTCTCGAATAGACTGTCCCTTTAAATTTTATCCAGGTGGTGTGCCCATTAAAAATATCCTGGGGAGAGCACGATAGGTAAATTTGGATTTCAGTCATTTCTTTTCAATGCCTTGTGCATGAATGGTGAATTGATCTTACACTGTACAGAAATTATTTTGTAATATTGAGGATTGTGCAATTTAATTTTAGACTACAGAATACAACACAAATTTTAATTTTACCATCAAGCATTACATCTACTTAGAGATATTGCATACCAAGGAAGAACAAAGGAATGAATAGTGCTGCAGACATTCCTTTCAATGAGTGATCAGGGCATATTTACAGAGAAGCAACAAGAATATTCACAGTTACAGCCATCATTAAGAAGCTGCTCAAATAATGGTTTGCATTATTTTTTCTTCTGAAATGGAAAATCACTGGAGGATTTCAAAGTAAAGTACGTGATCTGGATGATAAGATGTTGGATTCTAATTGAAATGAAATCCTGGGAGAGTTTATATGGATATATCTGCTCATTTCCAAAGCTTGGGTTTTGATACCTTATATAGCACAAACAGGTCTCGTCTTGCCAGTTGGCATATGGGAAATTACTAGACTTGGCGTTCAGGATTGGGCAGCTTGCTTTTTAGTGTTTCCGCTATTCTTCCCTGTAATGTAATGATTTAAAGGGACAAAAAGCTACAATTAAATATTCATCTAATGCCTTAGAACATTTTTTATGGCACTTTGGTATGTGCATAATCCCCTCAAAGTGGTTAAACGCTTAGTTAAAAGGATAAATTGTCCTTTGTCCCACGCTCCCTAGGAGACCAAAAAGTAAAATCTAACCTGTAAATGCTGCAAGTTTCTATCTGGAATTTGCAGCATTTAAAAAAACCAAAAAAAAAAAAACCCTAGGTTACAGATTTTATTTGGTCTTTCTAGAGAGTGTGAGACAAAGCACATTTTTAAACAAAAGCTTTAGCTGTTTCCTGTCTCTTTAAAGCAAGCTCTGGTGCGGCAGTGTGTTCAACTCAGGAGTGGAAATACTGAGCTGAAAAAGGCAGATTAAAGGGACGGTCATCACCAGAATTTTTGTTGTTTAAAAAGATAGATAATCCCTTTATTACCTATTCCCCAGTTTTGCATAACCAACACAGTTATAATAATACACTGATTACCTTGTATCCAAGCCTCTGCAAACTGCCCCATTATTTCAGTTCTTTTGACAGACTTGCATTTTAGCCAATCACTGCAGACTCCTTGGTAACTTCACATGCATGAGCTCAATGTTATATATATGACACACATGAACTAATGCCCTCTAGTGGTTAAAAACTGTTAAAATGCATTCAGATTAGAGACGTCCTTCAAGATCTAAGTAATTAGCATATGAGCCTACCTAGGTTTAGCTTTGAACTAAGAATACCAGGAGAACAAAGCAAAATTGGTGAAAAAAGTAAATGGGAAAGTTGTTTAAAATTACATGCCCTATTTGAATCAGGAAAGTTCCTTTTAGGCTTTACTGTCTCTTTAACGGGAAATGAAAACCAACATTTTTCTTGCATGATTCAGTTAGACCATGTGATTTTAAACAAATTTCTATATAACTTATATTATCCAATCAAATTAGCTTTATTGTTGGAGCCAGAAACATTTATCATGGCTAGGTCACATCCATGCCTTTAAAATGACCCTACTGCCGAAAATGTTGTATCTGTTCCAGACATTACCAATTCCAGTACCTGAATCATACATTAACTCCCTTCAAAAACTATCATATGCATTTATTTGGGGTAATAGACAGCCTAGAATCTCTAGGCACATTATATTTAGGGATAGAGACAACGGCGGATTGGGAGTGCCACACTTATCCTTCTATAGAATAGCATCGCATCTAACACGAATGGAGCAAACACGCAGCACATAAGGAATGGATAGCATTAGAAAACACCCTAACAGAATGTAAAAGTTTGAGTAGCTACTGTTGGTTATACAAATCCAAAAGACAAATGAACCTACAGATGCCAGGTATCATATTAGAGACATTTAACACATGGTATAAACTACTAAAAGACAGAAAATAATTTTCCAGCATACCCTCACCTCACACCCCTAGCTTCCAATGTGGATTTGCCATTAATACAAAAAATACCTGAGACAGAACAAATTAGCATACACACACACACATACCAGTCTATACACTTTTAGATAATGGGAAACTACGCCCGCAATCCGAAATAACAGATAACTTTCCAATTGTAACACAAGGTTGGTATGGGTATTTCCAAATGTCGCACTTTATCCATAGTCACCCGGATAAGCAAAAATTAGTTAGGCCACTGTCCCCTTTTGAGATGATATGCTATTCCTCAGGTCCCTCAAAACAAAGTCTTTCTATATCTTATAGAATATTAATTTCCTTACACTCCAAAACTATGCCTAAATACACTAAAGCTTGGGAAAGAGAATTAAATACAAAACTATCACCTAAAGACTGGCAAATATTATTTAGACAGATAGGAAAATCCCCCTCATCAATGGGCATCACTGAAACCAACATGAAGATATTAACCAGGTGGTATTTATACCAAAGTAGACTTCATAGAATGTTCCCAAATACCAACAAACTATGTAGGAGAGGCTGCACACAAGAAGGCACACTGGCGCATATATGGTGGACCTGCCCATTAATCACACCATACTTGACAGAGATATCAAAAGAAATTAAATGAGCTATAGGACAACCAATGGATCTTGATCCATTGGTATTTTTATTTAATAAGCCACCAAAGTTAAAATGCCAGATTAGACTATCACTACTGTACATAATGAATAGTGGCGCTAAAGAACTTATCCCTAGACTGTGGAAGTCAACACGAGTTCCCACAATACAAGAATGGCGGCACAACGTATCACTGCTTATAACATTAGAGAAAATATCAATGTCAACAGGCTAATCGCCTAGATCATTATAATTCAATTAAATTTTATCTCTTTTACACTCCAATGACATTATAGATAACAACACTCCGTATAACTAAATACAAAGAACAAAACAGCTTTGTTAGGGACATGATGTATTTGTGGGCATAGGATCCATATTATGTACCGCCATGTGTTCATACTATCTAGCAGTAAATAGAATGAGAAAATAACTCAAGCTTTAGAGAAATATATATCTGAATATATAGCTTTATTCTCTTGTTATCCTTTGTTGAAGCAACAGTAATGCATTACTGGGAACTAGGGGAAAACATCAGGTGAGCCAAAGACAAGAGGTATATGTGTGTAATGACCAATCATTAGCTAGGGTCCCTGTAGTGATCCTACCTAAGTATGCCTTTCAACTAAGTATGCCAAAAGAATGAAGCCAGTTAGATGAAAGAAGTAAATTGGAAAGTTGTTTAAAATTGCATGTTCTCACTGGAAAGAAAATTTTGGGGGGTTTTGTGTCTCTTTAAATACACTAGAATTGCATAACCAACAAATGCATAATAAAGACAATGCAATAGCACTTTGCCTAAATTTCAAGTGAGTAGATATATATATATATATATATATATCTCTTTCCTAAGACATGGAGAGTCCACGTCATTCCAATTACGACTAAGATTTTAATTGTTAGGTACTCGAAAAAGCCTCTAGCCCCCACAATATAAGACTGGATCTCCCATGTAGAAAATTATTTAACACTTGAAGAATATGGGTATTTCAGAACCCAAAGATTAGATACTTTTGCAGATATCAGGTTTTACTGGGAAAAAACTCTACACGAATATTTAACTCCAGGGGGTACACCCGCCAGCCCTGACAATAGCTAGTGACAGCTCAGAATCAATGTTATGCTTCTCCCAGACGGGAAGAAACCATCATTTTCATGGTCTTGCCAATTCACCACTATGAAGTCAACAAGGGGTGGGGGAACCCAAGGACTCTAGAGGCTGCCCCAAATAAAACTCTTAAGGAGCTGGATCCACACAATGGTGATCCCTGTGAACTAAAATCAAGAAAATAGAGACACGCACTCACTGAGACAGAACAATAGCTAGAAAAACTTCTGTGCTTGTCCACACGGCCAGTGCCACTCAGGGTGCAGTCTCTTTTTGCACACTATGCCTTTTCACAGAGAAAAAATATCCTGTAGCATATCAGTCTGATCCTGCCCAATGACAGCCCAGCACCGAAATACCAGGCAATTCTTCTCTGAACAAGACAAACAACAAACCCCAGACGTACGTTTTGGCCTCTCTTGTGCCTCGTCAGTGAGGTGCCCTAGAGATATGCAACTGCACCTCACTGACGAGGCCCAAGAGAGGCCGAAACGTTCGTCTGGGGTTGTTTTTCTCTTGTTCAGAGAAGAATTGCCTGGTATTTCGGTGCTGGACTGTCATTGGGTAGGGTCAGACTGATATGCTACAGGATATTTTTTCTCTGTGAAGGGGCATAGTGTGCTAAAAGAGTGTGCACCCTTAGTGGCACCCTAAAATGAACAGGCATTGACGTTTTTCTAGCTTTTGTTCTGTCTCAGCTGAGTGCATCTCTCTCTCTTTTTATATTGATCCCTGTGAACTGCCATTTCAGGAAACTTAAGATATAAAGATTAAGTTATATGTACCAATTCATTGACCATTGGTTGATTAATTGTTGTTTTATTTTCGGAACATCAATAAAAAAATATTTACAAAAAAAAAAAAAAAAATCTAACAGGTATTTGTCCTTCAGTGTGTTTCTGAAAAAACTCTGTTAAAGGGACAGTCAACACCAGAATTTTTGTGTTTAAAAATATAGATAATCCCTTTTTTACCCATTCCCCAGTTTTGCACAGAAAACAGTTATATTAATACCCATTTTACCTCTGTGATTACCTTGTATCTAAGCCTCTGCAAACTGCCCCCTAATTTCAGTTCGACAGACTTGCATTTTAACCAATCACTGTTGACTCATAGGTAACTCCATGTGCATTAGCTCAATGTTATCTATGACACACATGGACTAACGCCCTCTAGTGGTGAAAAAATGTCAATGCATTCACATAAGAGGCGGCCTTCAAGGTCTAAGAAATTAGCATATGAGCCTACCTAGGTTTATCTTTCAACTAAGAATACCAAGAGAACAAAGCAAAATTGTTGATAAAAGTGAATTGGAAAGTTGTTTAAAATTGCATGCCCTATCTGAATCATGAAAGTTTATTTTGGACTTGACTGTCCCTTTTAAAGGGATATTAAAGTGAAAGTAAAGTTCACTCTGTTCCTAACAGTAATTTGATTTTCGATGTAAAATCAATAGGACTTTCATTCATGAAATTGTTGTTACTTGTTTTAAAATAAAGTTTTACCTTTAATAAAGTCTTTTTTTCCTGTCGCTAAAAACAACCCGTTTTTTTCAATTAATATTTTCTTCCTGCTGACGTTTTTATGTGGGCCAATTGAAATTCTGGCCGTTAGCCGACCGTGCAGCAACGTCATCGTCCTATTCTTTCATCTGCGCATGCGTTACACATACTAGCTGTTCTTTTGGTTTCAATGCGCGTGGCCGATTCGCGCATGCGCAGAACATTTTTCCCTCAGCGATCATATAAGTCATCAGCTTTCATACACGAATTGCTACTTTGAAGCGCATCGCATTGCAGCCTTCTTACATGTAAGGGCCTTGGTCCATGTGAAAGCCTAAACCAACGATTTTATTTTAATTACACTAACATTGGCTTCTTCTTAATTTGGAAATCGCATAGTAATAAATGAATACAATATTGTTATTCATTCATTACTATGTTGCGAAGTAGATAGACGCATGCGCTCTGGAGACATGTTGTAGTGCGCAATAGTAACGGTGCTTGTGAACGCGCATCTTTGATACGTATGGAGCGGATGGAACCGCTCTATACGTAAACAGTCAAAATTATAGGAAGTAGAAGATAGGAGGAGTCAGGAGCAGAACGGAACAACAATAATGTAATGAAAATATTAAATAAAACAATCATTTTATTTTTAAAAAATATAGCGGTTTGGTAATAGAGACAATGCAGGAGTGTGTTCTACAGGTAGAAAATTTACTTTCACTTTAAACTCCTTCAGAGTGTTCTATAACATGTTTAATTATACGCTGTAAACAGCCTTTCATTGTTTCATTATTTATTTTGCTCCACTTTTCCTGTCATTTATGAGCTTTCTATTTTCACTAAAACATTAATGGGCAGACTCCAGACTTGATACTGCTGCGTTGCACACTCTAGTAACCTATGTATAACTCAGGAGCTGAACTATCATTGGTGCAGCAAGTGCAGGGGTCCCATATTAGCCAGTCAATTTATAGGGGTATGTCTAATATTAGTCTATAGATACTCATCATTATACTGTGCAGTATACTAATCAGCATGGTATTTATACAGAGCAGTGTACTCATTGGTGTATAGACACTCACACCATTATACCGCATATTACTATTGCTTATAACTCAGTTACCTTCTGGGGGGGGTTGACAAACAAATGTTGAGTAGGTCTGCTACTTGTATAGCTGTCCCTAATTGGACTCAGCAGAGAAGGAAACTTAGGTTACAACATGGTGGTACCTATTACTAGAATGCAGAAGAAGGCGGGCCCTTGCGGCATCTCACTTTTTCCAGCCAAATTTCTTCTTGTGAAAGAGCAACACACTAAGATCAGTACAAATCCGGATCTTAGTGTGTTGCACTTTTACAATTTGTATTCGTTCTCTTGCTATCTTTATTTAAAAAGCAGGAATGAAAAGCTTAACAATCAGCCCATTTTTGGTTTAGAATTTGGGTTACGCTTTGCTTATTTATTGGTGACTAAATGTAGCCACCAATAAGCAAGCGCTATCCAGGGTGCTGAACCTAAAATAGGCCGGCTCCTAAACTTTACATTTTTGCTTTTTAAATAAAGATAGCAAGAGAACAAAGAAAAATTGACATGAAAGAAAAAAAATTGGCTTTAGTATCCCTTTAAAAAAATGTGTGTAAATGCTGTTACTATGGAAACTCCCCATCTGCTTTATCTTGTAACTGATGAGTCTTTTGGCCAAGCTTGTTTAAGATTTAGATCACTTCTTACATTTTATTAAACAATGAAATTGAATGTTTATATTAATAAGTTTCATGTAATAATATTCAGACAATATTGAACCTATAGCATTGCAAGATAGATGACCGGCTGATAATGCTTTATACTCTCTTTGTTCACCTTACAGCTATTCCGGATAGCTATCACATTCACAATATTTCAATAGTAAGATTTTAAGCCCAGTGCCATTGGAAATGCATCCACTTTAACTGTGCTGGAACAAGCTCATTTTAATGTTAATACAAACATTCTCAGGGCTGGATTATTGTGTTTGCAGTACATTGAATTGTACAGTTCCCCACAGAGATTTTTTTCCCGTTCCCTCTAAGAATGAACTGTCACAGCATGACATATTTATGCAGTTCCAAATAATCTCTGTGGATGCCAATTCAAAATAAATCAGGTTCATCGCTTGTTTGAAGACGCCCTGCTTTCTTTCACTGAAGCTCCTAGAAATACAGTATCAGAAGCTAATGTTCACTACCATATATTACCTAGTCTTGAACTTCTATATCACTGTTTTACACCAGAATGCTTAACACACAGAAGGACAAAGTTTGAAGCTTGACACTGCATCAAAACGGGATGCCAAATATGATATAACCTTTGATAATGGGCAATCTTTTTTTTTTTTTTTTTTTTTAAAAACCATCTAACTAGTACCTGTTGAATTTATGGGCCTGATGCATATTTTGTTTAGTAATGCTTATAGTAATTCATTTTCTAGCTTTACAGTTAAAAAAAATTGTTTCACTGCTTGATGCTCCAGCATTTTACACAGCACCATACAGGAAACAGAATTTATGCTTACCTGATAAATTACTTTCTCCAACGGTGTGTCCGGTCCACGGCGTCATCCATTACTTGTGGGATATTCTCCTCCCCTACAGGGAAAGGCAAGGAGAGCACACAGCAAGAGCTGTCCATATAGCTCCCCCTCTGGCTCCGCCCCCCAGTCATTCGACCGACGGTTAGGAGAAAAAGGAGAAACTATAGGGTGCCGTGGTGACTGTAGTGTATAAAGAAAAAGAAAAAATTTTCAAACCTGATTAAAAAACCAGGGCGGGCCGTGGACCGGACACACCGTTGGAGAAAGTAATTTGTCAGGTAAGCATAAATTCTGTTTTCTCCAACATTGGTGTGTCCGGTCCCCGGCGTCATCCATTACTTGTGGGAACCAATACCAAAGCTTTAGGACACGGATGAAGGGAGGGAGCAAATCAGGTTACCTAAACAGAAGGCACCACGGCTTGCAAAACCTTTCTCCCAAAAACAGCCTCTGAAGAAGCAAAAATATCAAATTTGTAAAATTTGGCAAAAGTGTGTAGAGAAGACCAAGTCGCTGCCTTACATATCTGATTAACAGAAGCCTCGTTCTTGAAGGCCCATGTGGAAGCCACAGCCCTAGTGGAGTGAGCTGTGATTCGTTCAGGAGGCTGCCGTCCGGCAGTCTCATAAGCCAATCGGATAATGCTTTTCAGCCAGAAAGAAAGAGAGGTAGCAATAGCTTTTTGTCCTCTCCTCTTACCAGAGTAAACGACAAACAAGGATGAGGTTTGTCTAAAATTCTTTGTTGCTTCTAAATAGAACTTTAAAGCACGGACTACATCTAAATTGTGTAACAAACGTTCCTTCTTTGAAACTGGATTCGGGCACAGAGAAGGAACAACTATTTCCTGGTTAATATTCTTGTTGGAAACAACTTTTGGAAGAAAACCAGGCTTGGTACGCAAAATAACCTTATCTGAATGGAACACCAGATAGGGTGGATCACACTGCAAAGCAGATAATTCAGAAACTCTTCTAGCAGAAGAAATAGCAACCAAAAACAGAACTTTCCAAGATAGCACTTGATAACTATGGAATGTAAGGGTTCAAACGAAACCCCCTGAAGAACTGAAAGAACTAAATTTAAACTCCAAGGAGGAGTCAAGGGTCTGTAAACAGGTTTGATTCTGACCAAAGCCTGTACAAAAGCTTGTACCTCTGGCACAGCTGCCAGTCGTTTGTATAACAAGACAGATAAAGCAGAAATCTGTCCTTTTAGAGAACTCGCTGACAATCCCTTATCCAAACCTTCTTGGAGAAAGGAGAGGATCTTAGGAATTTTAATCTTACTCCAGGAGAATCCCTTGGATTCACACCAATAGATATATCTTTTCCATATTTTATGGTAAATCTTTCTAGACACAGGTTTTCTGGCTTGGACCAGAGTATCTATCACTGAATCTGAAAACCCACGCTTGGATAAAATCAAACGTTCAATTTCCAAGCAGTCAGCTGCAGAGAAATTAGATTTGGATGTTCGAATGGACCTTGTACTAGAAGATCCTGTCTCAAAGGTAGCTTCCATGGTGGAGCCGATGACATATTCACCAGGTCTGCATACCAAGTCCTGCGCGGCCACGCAGGAGCTATCAGAATCACCGAGGCCTTCTCCTGTTTGATCCTGGCTACAAGCCTGGGAAGGAGAGGGAACGGTGGAAACGCATAAGCTAGGTTGAATGACCAAGGCGCCACTAATGCATCCACTAGAGTGGCCTTGGGATCCCTGGATCTGGACCCGTAGCAAGGAACCTTGAAGTTCTGACGAGACGCCATCAGATCCATGTCTGGAATGCCCCATAATTGAGTCAACTGGGCAAACACCTCCGGGTGGAGTTCCCACTCCCCCGGATGGAAAGTCTGACGACTCAGATAATCCGCCTCCCAGTTGTCTACTCCTGGGATGTGGATTGCAGATAGGTGGCAGGAGTGATCCTCCGCCCATTTGATGATCTTGGATACCTCTCTCATCACCAAGGAACTCCTTGTTCCTCCCTGATGGTTGATGTAAGCTACAGTCGTCATGTTATCTGACTGGAATCTTATGTATCCGGCCTTCGCTAGATGAGGTCAAGCCCGGAGAGCATTGAATATCGCTCTCAGTTCCAGGATGTTGATCAGGAGAAGAGACTCTTCCCGAGACCATAAACCCTGAGTTTTCAGGGAATCCCAGTCCGCACCCCAGCCTGATAGACTGGCGTCGGTCGTGACAATGACCCACTTTAGTCTGCAGAAACTTATTCCCTGAGACAGGTGATCCTGTCTACTGGAGCATGCACAGTTGTAATGGTCTTAGATGAATTCGAGCAAAAGGAACTATGTCCATTGCTGCAACCATCAACCCTACTACTTCCATGCACTGAGCTATGGAAGGCTGCAGAATAGAGAGAAGAACTTGACAAGCGTTTAGAAGCTTTGACTTTCTGACTTCTGTCAGGAAGATCTTCATTTCAAAAGAATCTATTATTGTTCCCAAAAAGGGAACTCTTGTCGACGGAGACAGGGAACTCTTTTCTACGTTCACCTTCCACCCGTGAGATCTGAGAAAGGCTAGAACAATGTCTGTATGAGCCTTTTCCTTGGAAAGAGACGACGCTTGAATTAGAATGTCGTCCAGATAAGGTGCCACTGCAATGCCCCTTGGTCTTAGAACCGCTAGAAGGGACCCGAGCACCTTTGTGAAAATTCTGGGAGCAGTGGCTAGTCCGAATGGGAGAGCCACGAACTGATAATGTTTGTCCAGAAAGGCGAACCTTAGGAACTGATGATGATCTTTGTGGATTGGAATATGTAGATACGCATCCTTTAAATCCACGGTAGTCATATATTGACCCTCCTGGATTGTAGGTAAAATTGTTCGAATGGTTTCCATTTTGAACGATGGAACTCTGAGAAATTTGTTTAGAATTTTTAAATCCAGAATTGGTCTGAAAGTTCCCTCTTCTTTGGGAACTACAAACAGATTTGAGTAAAAACCCCTGGCCTTGTTCCACAGTTGGAACTGGGTGTATCACTCCCATCTTTAACAGGTCTTCTACACAATGTAAGAATGCCTGTCTACTTATTTGGTTTGAAGATAAGTGAGAAATGTGGAACCTTCCCCTTGGGGGTAGTTCCTTGAATTCTAGAAGATAACCCTGAGAGACTATTTCTAGTGTCCAGGGATCCTAGACATCTCTTGCCCAAGCCTGAGCAAAGAGAGAGAGTCTGTCCCCTACTAGATCCGGTCCCGGATTGGGGGCTACCCCTTCATGCTGTCTTGGTAGCAGCAGCAGGCTTCTTGGCCTGTTTACCGTTATTCCAGCCTCGCATTGGTTTCCAAGCTGGTTTAGTCTGGGAAGCGTTACCCTCTTGTCTAGAGGCTGCCGAGTTAGAAGCCGGTCCGTTCCTGAAATTGCGAAAGGAACGAAAATTGGACTTATTCTTAGCCTTGAAAGGCCTATCCTGTGGGAGGGTATGGCCCTTTCCCCCAGTGATGTCTGAAATAATTTCTTTCAATTCTGGCCCAAAAAGGGTCTTACCTTTGAAAGGGATATTAAGCAATTTTGTCTTGGAAGATACATCCGCCGACCAAGACTTTAGCCAGAGCGCTCTGCGCGCCACAATTGCAAACCCTGAATTTTTCGCCGCTAATCTCTCTAACTGCAAAGCGGCGTCTAAAATAAAGGAATTAGCTAACTTAAGTGCGTGAATTCTGTCCATGACTTCCTCATACGGAGTCTCCCTACTGAGCGACTTTTCCAGTTCCTCGAACCAGAACCACGCCGCTGTAGTGACAGGAATAATGATCGAAATAGGTTGAAGGAGGTAACCTTGCTGTACAAAAATCTTTTTAAGCAAACCCTCCAATTTTTTATCCATAGGATCTTTGAAAGCACAATTGTCCTCAATGGGAATGGTCGTGCATTTTGGCTAGTGTAGAAACCGCCCCCTCAACCTTAGGGACTGTTTGCCATATGTCCTTCCTGGGGTCGACCATAGGGAACAATTTCTTAAATATAGGAGGAGGGACAAAAGGTATGCCTGGCTTCTCCCACTCCTTATTCACTATGTCCGCCACCCGTTTAGGTATCGGAAAGGCATCAGGGTGCACCGGGACCTCTAGGAACTTGTCCATCTTGCACAAGTTTTCTGGGATGACCAGATTGTCACAATCATCCAGAGTAGATAGCACCTCCTTAAGTAATGCGCGGAGATGCTCTGATTTAAATTTAAATGTCACAACATCAGGTTCTGCCTGCTGAGAAATTCTTCCTGTATCAGAAATTTCTCCATCTGAGAAACCCTCCCTCACTGCCACTTCAGACTGGTGTGAGGGTATGACAGAAAAATTATCATCAGCGCCCTCCTGCTCTACAGTGTTTAAAACAGAGCAATAGCGCTTTCTCTGAAAAGCTGGCATTTTGGATAAAATATTAGCTATGGAGTTATCCATTACTGCCGTCAATTGTTGCATAGTAACAAGCATTGGCGCGCTAGAAGTACTAGGGGTCGCCTGCGCGGGCATAACTGGTATAGACACAGAAGGAGAAGATGTAGAACTATCTCTACTTCCTTCATCTGAGGAATCATCCTGGGTAACCTTACTATTTATGACAATACTGTCCTTACTGTGTTTGGACGCTATGGCACAATTATCACCTATATTTGAAGGGGGAACCACATTGACTTCCATACATACAGAACATGATCTATCAGAAGGTACAGACATGTTAAACAGGCTTAAACTGGTTAATAAAGTACAAAAACCGTTTTAAAACAAAACCGTTACTGTCTCTTTAAATGTTAAACAGGGCACACTTTATTACTGAATATGTGAAAAACTATGAAGGAATTATCCAATCTTTACCAAATTTTCACCACAGTGTCTTAATGCATTCAAAGTATTGCACTCCAATTTTCAAGCTGTTAACCCTTAAAATGTGGAAACCGGACCCGCTTGCAATTTTAACCCCACTACAGTCCCAGCCACAGCCTTTGTTGTGACTTCAACTATCCCAGGGGGGTATTTCATGCCTTCTAGGAACTTTTTCAGTGGACACCAGACCCTCTCACATGCATCTGCATGCACTGTACTTAAAAGAAACTGTGCAATAATGGCGCGAAAATGAGGCTCTGCCTAATACAGTGAAAGGCCCTTCCTGACTGGGAAGGTATCTAAACTAGTGCCTGGTGATAAAAAAAACGTTCCCCAAACAATAAAAGTGTGAAATCCACTTCAAACTTTAAATAAAAACTTAAATAAACAATCGATTTAGCCCTTAAGAGTGTCCACCAGTTAATAGCCCATAATAAGCCCTTTATTCTTTCTAAGTCTAAGAAAATGGCTTACCGATCCCCATGAGGGAAAAATGACAGCCTTCCAGCATTACACAGTCTTGTTAGAAAATGGCTAGTCATACCTTAAGCAGAAAAGTCTGCAAACTGTTCCCCCCAACTAAAGTTCTCTCATCTCAACAGTCCTGTGTGGGAACAGCAATCGATTTTAGTTACTGCTGCTAAAATCATACTCCTCTTTTAAACAGAACTCTTCATCTCTTTCTGTTTCAGAGTAAATAGTACATACCAGCACTATTTTAAAATAACAAACTCTTGATAGAAGAAATAAAAAACTACAACTAACACCACAAACTCCTCACCATCCCCGTGGAGATGCTACTTGTTCAGAGCGGCAAGGAGAATGACTGGGGGGCGGAGCCAGAGGGGGAGCTATATGGACAGCTCTTGCTGTGTGCTCTCCTTGCCTTTCCCTGTAGGGGAGGAGAATATCCCACAAGTAATGGATGACGCCATGGACCGGACACACCAATGTTGGAGAAATATGTATACTGCAGGGCTCGATAAACCCAGGTGCCAGGGAGCCACTGGCTGCTAGAATTTTAAGTCTGGCTCCTAACGTTTTGAGTTACTCTTATATAGTAGTATAGTAAACGCACCTGTAAACAGATTCCGCAAGAATAGATCAAAATGAGGAAAAGCTAGTTTTACAAGATATTACACATTCTTTCTATCATAACCATACAATCATCCAGGATTATATTGAGGTATAAACAATAACAAACGGCAAAAGAGTAAGAAATGTGGCATTAGTCTATTTTTGACATTGAGTGGACTAGTAACTTTCCTTCTGAATATTCTCCCCTGACTGGTTAACTATAGTGATCTTTTTCCACCCATGACGTGAAAGAAAAGGGAACAATGAATAATACTATTATCATTTAATTAGCAGTGCTATGCTAGCTAACATATTCTTAAGACTAAGGGGGATATTTATCAAAGCCTCAACCGCAAATACAACGGAATTCCGCAGCATAATTGTTGCGAGCTTGATCTGACCTAGTTATCAAAGCCTACAGAACGGCAAATGTTGAAATTTGTGACGTAACATACGATCCGCCGGTCTCAATCCGACGCAGATCGATGCTTACGTCATTACAAATTTTCCCAATACACATTCGGCTCTATTTGTCACTTTTTCCCAGTTATCAAACATTTAACAGGTATGCTCACGGTTATTCTGGCCCAGCGTACCTGGTTTTCAATCCGCCACCCTGGAGGCCGTGGATGTCATAGAAATCAATGGGAGCTTGAAAGCACCAAAGCTTATGTTCGATGCTGCCAGATATCCCATTGATTTGAGAGCTCAATCCTATTGGCTGATTGGAACAGGCAATAGGATGAGAGCTGCTCAAATCCTATTGGCTGATTGGAACAGTCAATAAGATTTTAGCAGCTCTAATCCTATTGGCTAATTGAATTCTTTCAGCCAATAGGAATGCAAGGGACGCCATCTTGGATGGTGTCACTTGTATTGAAGTTAGTTTACGGCAGCGACCTTATTAGGAGGATGCTCCGCGCCGGATGTCTTCAGGATGGACCTGCTCCCCGCCGGATGGATAAAGATAGATATTGCCGTCTGGATGAAGACTTCTTGCAGCCTGGATGAGGACTTTGTTGGCTGGATGAAGATCGAAGAGGCCGCCTGGATGAAGACTTCTTGCCGGCTGGATGGATCCTTCAAGCAGGACTTAAATAACTGTAAGTGGATCGTCGGGGGTTAGTGTTAGGTTTATTTAAGGGTTTTTTGGGTGGGTTTTATTTTTAGATTAGGGTCTGGGCATGTAAAAGAGCTAAATGCCCTTTTAAGGCCAATGCCCATACAAATGCCCTTTTCAGGGCAATGGGGAGCTTAGGTTATTTTAGATAGGTTTTTTATTTGGGGGGCTTGGTTGGTTGGATGGTGGGTTTTACTGTTGGGGGGTGTTTGTATTTTATTTTTACAGGTAAAAGAGCTGATTTCTTTTGGCAATGCCCCACAAAAGGCGCTTCTAAGGGCCATTGGTAGTTTAGTTTTTATTTTTGATAATGTGGTTTTTTATTTTTCGTAATTTAGTGTTTGTTTTTTTTTGTAACTTAGTTTTTTTGGGTTTTTTTTGGTTATGTAGTACTTTTAATAAGGTTTAATAGTATATTTAAATAATTTGAGTAGGGTTAGAGTTTTTTAATATGTAATTTAGTTAATTTAATTGGTAGGTTAATTTAATTGTAGTATAATAGTTAGGGTAGGTTAATTAATATTTTAAAATAGTTTATTTTAATTCTACAGGTAAGTTTAAATTTATTTGAAGATAGGGATGTTGTAAATGTATTTTAAAGTTAGCGAATTGTTAGGTTTAGGGGTTAATAGCTTAATTTAGTTTATGGCGATGTGGGAGTCTGACGGTTTAGGGGTTAATAGGTTTAGTTAGTGGTAGTGATGTGGGAGGCCAGAGGTTTAGGGGTTAATACGTTTATGTTGCGGCGGGGTCGGTGAGTGGCGGAATAGGGGTTAATAACTATTTATGTTGCGGCGGGGTCGGGGAGCGGCGGAATAGGGGTTAATAAGTTTATGTTGCGGTGGGGTCGGGGAGCAGCGGGGTAGGGGTTAATACGTTTATTTATGTTGCGGCGGGGGCGGGGAGTGGCAGGATAGGGGTTAAACATTTTAGTATAGTGGCGGCATTTAGTGACAGGGATAAATAAAGTTGGTAAAAAGCTGAATAGACGCAAGATCGATGACTGTTATTTAACAACAGTCCAATGCTCATCGCCCCGTACTTGGTGCGCGTCTCTTTGCCGGCTTTTTTTTATAAATACGGAGAGCGTATTGAGATACACGGCCGCGATGTTAGGCGAGCGTATTGGTGCCGGCGAATGCAACAAAGTTGAGGCTTTGATAAATATCCCCTCCAGGCCTTTGGTCTGTTAGGTCAAATATTTTAAGGCAATGCTTTCCACAGTTATTTCTAATACACATAGAAATAGATTTCAAAGAAATTCCTGCTTGAACAAATGCGTCCTGACTTTCTGCTTTGGGTTTTAAGCTAGCTCTGTCTTTGGCATTTTTAACTATTTGTTTCTTTACTAACACATTTAGAGTATGCAAAGTAGTCTATTCTTAGAGACTTGTAGTGATTGAAGATCATTGTATTCTGTGTAGCTTAAATACTTTTCTTTTATGCAGGGCTCTCGTTTGAGGTTTGGAAACTTACATTTGAGCATTCTTGTGTTTGGAATATGTCACTTTAGCCAAATCTAAGTGAGTGCTTAGATATTTCCTGTATGTAGCTATTTTGAATCATTTTGGCTCATCAACTTGAACGGCTACAACAGCTGTTCTTTATTGGGTTGCTGGCAATGATTTCTTTCCCTTTTTTTTTCTTCTTCTTAATAAGAAAGAAAACAGCTGAAATAAGAACGGTGGCAGAGATCAGCCACGAACCTTTAAAATGTCTGCTATTTTGCTTGATAGCCTTAAAGTCAATGAATATTAAGAGTCTGTAGTTTGCTTAATCTATTTTAATGATTTTAAGCAAGTTGTAATATCAGATAAACAGCTACAGGATAGTTATACTGTCTCAACAGCATGTCATTTCTCCAACTTAATGAGACATAACAAGGATTAAAGTAATAAGTCTGATGTAGAACATTACGTCAAATGCTGTCAAAATTTAAAGAAAGTTCAATTTGTTCTTTTTTTCTCCATAGACATACATATTTAGTGTCAGTTTGTGGTTGTAGTACTAATAATTGCAGCATGGATCAGCTTTCCACTGACCAAAACAGCCAAAAAATGTCAGTCCCAGGTCTACCAGGAAGAAATAAAAAAGCACTGAATAAAGAATAAATAACATTCTGGCACTATTTACTAATATATGAATGATCAAGCCCTGCATAACTGTCTGTATTTAGATATCTTGTTTATAATGGCAATGTTTGTTGGAAAACTGACCTCAATGATCACAAATGTTATCATTCTTGTCCAAAATCAATAACGGAGTTTTGCACATGGTGCATCTACTTGACACACACTGAAAAAAAATAACAATTTTTTTTTATGCATTTACGACCCCCCCCCCCATGCACAGTTTTTGACAATGAAATGTAATTACAGAGAACTTGTCAACTCCTTCCTCTGGTTCTAATATTCGATAACATCTATTTATTCACATTGCTGGATATCGGGACTCAAAACTACATGGCATCTCAAGATAATCTCATCTAAACATTAAGATTTGGATGCGCATCTCTTTAAATAAGCAGCATAAACTGACTAATAATAAAGTAATTTTTACACCGGCCAGATTTTCTTTTACTTTTTTTTTTTTTTCTGTTCAAATTTAGTGGTTGATCACTATCCCTTAGAAACTTTTATCGAATTATGTTTTTTTTTTGACCCCTTAAATGTTATACTTAAATGCACAGTTCTCAATAAAAGGTAACATCAGACAACTTCTCAACACCTTTCTCTGACTCTTATATTAGATAATGTCTATCTATTCGCGTTGCTAACAACCAGGATTTAAAACGGTTACATTGCACTTTTTTTATATTTATGAAAAACAGTGAGATACAGAAATCTAGCTCTTTAAAAACAAATATCTTCTATGTATAAAAAATCAACTACTGGTATAATTACTAATAACTATTAATGCAGCTATCTCAAAAGATAAAGATTTTATGAATTAAGGAGCGCATAAATAGTAAATACGTTTCTTTCATGTAATTAGCAAGAGTCCATGAGCTAGTGACGTATGGGATATACATTCCTACCAGGAGGGGCAAAGTTTCCCAAACCTCAAAATGCCTATAAATACACCCCTCACCACACCCACAATTCAGTTTTACAAACTTTGCTTCCCATGGAGGTGGTGAAGTAAGTTTGTGCTAGATTCTACGTTGATATGCGCTTCGCAGCAGGCTGGAGCCCGGTTTTCCTCTCAGAGTGCAGTGAATGTCAGAGGGATGTGAAGAGAGTATTGCCTATTTGAATGCAATGATCTCCTTCTACGGGGTCTATTTCATAGGTTCTCTGTTATCGGTCGTAGAGATTCATCTCTTACCTCCCTTTTCAGATGGACGATATACTCTTATATACCATTAACTCTACTGATTCTCGTTTCAGTACTGGTTTGGCTATCTACTATATGTAGATGAGTGTCCTGGGGTAAGTAAGTCTTATTTTTTGTGACACTCTAAGCTATGATTGGGCACTTTTATATAAAGTTCTAAATATATGTCTTTAAACTTATATTTGCCTTGATTCAGGATGATCAATATTCCTTATTTCAGACAAGTCAGTTTCGTTATTTGGGTTAATGCATATGAATAATCAATTTTTTATTACCTTAAAAATTGTTTTCAATTGACTTTTTTTCCCTGTGGGCTGTTAGGCTCGCGGGGGCTGAAAATGCTTAAATTTATTGCGTCATTCTTGGCGCAGACTTTTTTGGCGCAAAATTTTTTTTGTCATTTCCGGCGTCATACTTGACGCCGGAAGTTGTTCGTGATTGTGTCATTTTTTTGACGTTTTGCGCCAAAAATGTTGGCGTTACCGGATGTGGCGTCATTCTTGGCGCCAAAAAATTTAAGGCGCCAATAATGTGGGCGTCTTTTTTGGCGCTAAAAAATGTGGGCGTCATTCTTGTCTCCACCTTTTTTTCACATTATTTCAGTCTCATTTTTTCATTGCTTCTGGTTGCTAGAGGCTTATTCATTGGCATTCTTTCCCATTCCTGAAACTGTCATTTAAGGAATTTGATAATTTTGCTTTATATGTTGTTTTTTCTATTACATATTGCAAGATGTCTTAGATTGACCCTGGATCAGAATCTACTTCTGGAAAGACGCTGCCTGATGCTGGTTCTACCAAAGTTAAGTGCATTTGTTGTAAACTTGTGGTAACTGTTCCTCCGGCTGTAGTTTGTGATGAATGTCATGATAAGCTTGCTAATGCAGATAGTATTTCCATTAGTAATATACCATTACCTGTTGCTGTTCGCTCAACATCTAATACTCAGGATGTTCCTGTTAATATAAGAGAATTTGTTTCTAAATCTATTAGGAAGGCTATGTCTTTTATTCCTCCTTCCAGTAAACGTAAAAGGTCTTTTAAAACTTCAAATTTTTCAGATGAAATTTTAAATGACCGTCATCATTCTGATTTGTCTGTTTCTGATGAGGATTTTTCTGGTTCAGAGGATTCTGTCTCAGATATTGACACTGATAAATCTTCATATTTATTTAAGATGGAATTTATTCGCTCTTTACTTAAAGAAGTTTTAATCACTTTAGAGATGGAGGAATCTTGTCCTCTTGATACTAAATCTACTAAGCATTTAAATTCGGTTTTTAAACCTCCTATGGTTATTACAGAAGTTTTTCCTGTCCCTGATGCTATTTCTGAAGTAATTTCTAGGGATTGGAATAATATGGGTACTTCATTTACTCCTTCTCAAAGGTTTAAGAAATTGTATCCTGTGCCATCTGACATATTAGAGTTTTGGGACAAAATCCCTAAAGTTGATGGGGCTATCTCTACTCTTGCTAAACGTACTACTATTCCTACGGCAGATAGTACTTCCTTTAAGGATCCTTTAGATAGGAAGATTGAATCCTTTCTAAGGAAAGCTTATTTATGCTCAGGTAATCTTCTTAGGCCTGCTATTTCTTTGGCTGATGTTGCTGCCGCTTCCACTTTTTGGTTGGAGGCTTTAGCACAACAAGTATCAGACAATAATACTCATAGCATTGTTAAACTTCTTCAACATGCTAATAACTTTATTTGTGATGCCATCTTTGATATCATTAGAGTTGATGTCAAGGTATATGTCTTTAGCTATTTTAGCTAGAAGAGCTTTATGGCTTAAAACTTGGAATGCAGATATGTCTTCTAAGTCAACTTTGCTTTCTCTTTCTTTCCAAGGTAATAAATTATTTGGTTCCCAGTTGGATTCTATTATTTCAACTGTTACTGGGGGGAGCGGAACTTTTTTGCCTCAGGACAAAAAATCTAAAGGTAAATACAGGGCTGCTAATCGTTTTCGTTCCTTTCGTCAGAATAAGAAACAGAAGCCTGACCCTTCCCCTAAAGGAACGGTTTCTGTCTGGAAACCTTCTCCAATCTGGAATAAAACCAAGCCTTTTAGAAAGTCAAAACCAGCTCCCAAGTCCACATGAAGGTGCGGCCCTCATTCCAGCACAGCTGGTTACGATTTTTCAAAGACATTTGGATCAATTCGATTCACAGTCTTTGGATTCAGAACATTGTTTCACAAGGGTACAGAATAGGTTTCAAGGTAAGGCCGCCTGAGAGGAGATTTTTTCTCTCTCGCATTCCAATAAACCCAGTGAAGGCTCAGGCATTTCTGAAATGTGTTTCAGATCTAGAGTTGGCTGGAGTAATTGTGCCAGTTCCAGTTCTGGAACAGGGTCTCGGGTTTTACTCAAATCTATTCATTGTACCAAAGAAGGAGAATTCCTTCAGACCAGTTCTGGATCTAAAGATATTGAATCGTTATGTAAGAATACCAACATTCAAAATGGTAACTATAAGGACTATTCTGCCTTTTGTTCAGCAAGGGCATTATATGTCCACAATAGATTTACAGGATGCATATCTTCATATTCCGATTCATCCAGATCACTTTCAGTTTCTGAGATTCTCTTTTCTAGACAAGCATTAACAGTTTGTGGCCCTTCCGTTTGGCCTAGCAACAGCTCCAAGGATCTTTTCAAAGGTTCTCGGTGCCCTTCTCTCTGTAATCAGAGAACAGGGTATTGCGGTATTTCCTTATTTGGACGATATCTTGGTACTTGCTCAGTCTTTACATTCTGCAGAATCTCACACGAATCAACTTGTGTTGTTTCTTCAAAAACATGATTGGAGGATCAATTTACCAAAGAGTTTGTTGACTCCTCAGACAAAGGTAACCTTTTTGGGTTTTCAAATAGATTCAGTGTCCATGACCTTGTCTCTAACAGAAAAGAGACGTCTGAAATTGGTTTCAGCCTGTCGAAACCTTCAGTCTCAATCATTCCCTTCGGTAGCTTTGTGCATGGAAATTCTAGGTCTCATGACTGCTGCATCGGACGCGATCCCTTTTGCTCGTTTTCACATGCGACCTCTTCAGCTTTGTATGCTGAACCAGTGGTGCAGGGATTATACAAAGATATCACAATTAATATCCTTAAATCCCAATGTACGACACTCTCTGACGTGGTGGATAGATCACCATCGTTTAGTCCAAGGGGCTTCTTTTGTTCGTCCAACCTGGACTGTGATCTCAACAGATGCGAGTCTGTCAGGTTGGGGAGCTGTATGGGGATCTCTGACAGCGCAGGAGGTTTGGGAATCTCAGGAGGCGAGATTACCAATCAACATTTTGGAACTCAGAGATTTTCAGAGCTCTTCAGTTTTGGCCTCTTCTGAAGAGAGAATCGTTTATTTGTTTTCAGACAGTCAATGTCACAACCGTGGCATATGTCAATCATCAAGGTGGGACTCACAGTCCTCAGGCTATGAAAGAAGTATCTCGGATACTTGTATGGGCGGAATCCAGCTCCTGTCTAATCTCTGCGGTTGTAATGTCCCCTTTAATTCAGCCCCACCTTCTTTTGCTTTATAAGTGCACTTCCTGCTATCCTCTTTGCTTGATTATTTTGTTTGGCACAGGTTAAAGGATACACTCCTCCACTCCAGCTGACAGATATTGAGCCTCAAGCCTTTTTACCTATTAAGCTACTTGTTGCCTTCATCACTATCCTGAACAAAGTACCTGTCTCTTTTGTTACACATTTTGCTGTTCAGCTCCTCTCCGTTCTCAGCTACAGAACTCTTCCTGTTCCCAGCGGATTGACTTTGTACAGCCGGATCTACACGCTGTTCCACGCTCGCACCTTCCAGTAGCTTTCACGGACACTGCTACTGCTCCCTTCTCATCGTGTTACCATACACCAACCACCGGATTCATTCTGCTACAGCTGCTAGTACTTGCAAATATATCTCAATCTGTATTGAACTGCTAATTGTTATTTGTCTGCCATTCCGCTGCTGGGAATCATCCATTACTATTAAAGTGCTGTATTAATACTGACACTGCAGGCTAAGTCTTTCCTGTGGTTGTTCCGCTATTACAGCTACACAACATTTAAATATTGTAGTTATAACATAATAATCAAGCCTTAAAAAAAAATAGCTACTAATAGTAATGGATCCCCAAACTGTGAAAACTGAAATTGATACTCTTAATCAAAAAGTTGAATATCTGGCAAGAGCACTTACAGATTTGCAAACCAAGAACAAAGCCCTAAAGAATTTGGTTAAAGACATAGTTGCACCAAAAAACCCTGAGCCTCCAGAGCCACAGGTAAATCCACCAGCTTTATTTTCAGGGAAAAGAAATTAATTCAGAGACTTTAAAAATGCCTGTTATCTTCTATTCACCATGAAACCCAGGACCTATTGTTCTGATAAAATAAAAGTCTGCACAGCCATATCTTATTTAACTGCCGAACCCAGGTCATTGGCAAACAGACTATTTGAGTCAAATAATCCTATTTTGGAGTCCATTGATCAATTCTTTCTTTCCATGGCAGCTTTATATGAGGATAGTAATACCCAGATTCAAGCAGAAACTAAACTCAGAGCACTTAAACAGGGTAAACGTCCTGTTGAGGAGTTTATAACTGATTTTCAAATGTGGGCAACTGACTCCCAATGGAATAACATTTCCCTGAAAAATCAGTTTAGATTGGGACTTAATGACACACTTAAAGATGAACTTTCAAGGCTGGAGATGCCTGATACATTGCAAGGATTAATGAAACTAGCAACCACTTTAGACCGTAGGTTTAGGGAGAGACGCTCTGAAAAATTATCAACAGACACACCCCCTAGAAGGTTATTGTTCCCCACTACTGAAAAACATAATCACCAACAAACACCCATGGAGATAGGTGTCATTAAAGGTCCTCTATCAGCTGGGGAAAAAATGAGACGACGCATGTCTAATCTCTGTCTTTATTGTGCGAATAAGGATCATTCAGTTTCATCCTGTCCAATTTTAAACCGACAAAAGAAGGGTAAGCTGACTAGTATAAATTCTGCCACACCTAAATTAAGTGTAGACCACCAATCATTCACATTATCTCTTTCTTTACAGTGGGATCTCCAACAAATCAAGACTGACGCAATAATTGACTCCGGGGCTTATGATTGTTTCATAGATTCTAAGTTTGTTTCTGTAAATAAAATACCTTGTGTTGATAAGCATACACCTGTGTTTATAAAAGTTATTGACGGTTCCTTCATACATAACGGACCCATCACACAGCACACCATACCTTTGTTAATTACTACAAATCATGGTCACACTGAATATCTCAGTTTCGATGTAATACCAAACTCTTTACATCCTATTATTATGGGATATACATGGTTGAAAAAACATAACCCGAGTATAAATTGGGTGAAACCTAATATTTTATTTGATTCCCATTACTGCAAAACCACTTGTTTCCCCTATCAGTTACTTGGAGCAGTAGACATAGCTATTCCTTCTGAATACCATGATTTAACTGATGTCTTTGATCTAAAAGAGGCTGAGGTCCTGCCTCCTCATAGGGTATACGATTGCCCCATAGATTTAATCCCTGGTTCCCAAATCCCATACGGGAAAATGTATCCACTTTCACAGAAGGAGTTGCAACACTTAAGGGAATACTTAGATGACAACTTGAGAAAAGGCTTTATAGTACCCTCTGTCTCACCTGCAGCTGCAGGCATGTTTTTTGTTACTAATAAGGATCAGTCACTAAGACCAATCATCGATTATCGGGCCTTGAACTCAATTACCATAAAGAACCGTTACCCTCTGCCACTCATCCCCGAACTCCTAGAACGCTTAAATGGCGCCACCATTTTTACTAAATTGGATTTGAAGGGGGCCTATAACTTAATAAGAATCAAGGAGGGGGATGAGTGGAAGACAGCTTTTAGAACGAGGTACAGACTCTTTGAGTATAAGGTTATGCCATTTGGGCTGTGCAATGCCCCTGGCACATTTCAACACTTTATAAATGACATTTTCAAAGATTTAATTGATGTGTGTGTTATCATCTATCTCGATGACATTTTGGTTTATTCTAGAGATACACAGGAACACATAAAACATGTCAGGTGGATCTTAACAAGACTTTGTGAACATAAATTATTTGCAAAGGCAGAAAAATGTTTATTTCATGTACATGAAATAAAATTTTTAGGTTATATCATCTCCCCTGACAAAGTACAGATGGATCCCGAAAAAGTGATGGCAATTAAGAACTGGCCCAAACCCACTAACTTGAAATCTCTACAGAGATTTTTAGGGTTCGCTAATTTTTATCGTAGATTCATATACAACTTTTCTACTATTGTGAAACCACTCACAAATCTAACCAGAAAGGCAGTTCCATTTCGGTGGACCCCAGATGCTGATCAAACCTTTAACTTACTAAAAGTTTTACTACCGCTCCAATTTTAAGTTTACCAGATCATACTTGTCAGTTCATTCTGGAGGTGGATGCCTCAGACACGGGCTTGGGTGCAGTTTTATCCCAAAGATCTGATGAGAAACATCCTACTCACCCCATTGCCTTTTATTCCAGAACGTTGTTACCCGCTGAAGTTAATTATTCAGTAGGTGACAAAGAGTTGCTGGCAATAAAATGTGCACTGGAGGTCTGGAGGCATATCTTGGAAGGCACTGACAAAGCTTTCATTATCTACACTGATCATAAAAACCTTCAATATTTAAGACAGAATAAGACATTATCTTCCCGTCAAGTGCGTTGGTCACTTTTTTTTGATAGATTTAATTTTTTAACAACATACAGACCAGGCAAACTAAACCTCAAAGCTGATGCCCTTTCTCGACTGTCAGATAACAGACCACATACAGACGACACTTTACAAATGATACCTTCTCATAAAATAATCGGAACTTTAAATAATCTTGAAGTTGATATTTTAGAGGCTTTAGAAAGTGACAGGCTGCCTACACAATTTCAATTGCACAAAGAACCAAACGGTCTTCTCACAATGAACCAGAAATTGTACATACCAAAACAATTAAGATCCAGAATCCTAGATCATTATCATGATCATCCTCTGTCTGGTCATTTAGGTATAACCAAAACAACCGAACAAATGCAAAGGAATTTCTGGTGGCCAAATATGGGTAAAACTATACAAGATTATGTCACATCTTGTGAGACATGTGCACGATACAAAATCGAGAGGAAAAAACCAATAGGTTATCTCACACCTCTTCCTATTCCTGATATTCCCTGGACTGTAATTTCCATGGATTTTATAGTGGAACTTCCACCATCACAAAACCACAACACAATCATGGTAGTCGTCGACCATTTGACGAAACTTGCTCACTTTATACCTTTAAAAAGTTTACCCACAGCCTCCCAAACTGCTGATACCTTCCTAAAGCAAATTGTAAAACTACATGGGATACCAAATGTCATTATAACAGATTGTGGCTCTCAGTTTACCTCCCATTTCTGGAAGGAAATTTGCAAACTGTTAAACATACATCCTAGACTTTCAACGGCATATCACCCCCAGACTAATGGCCTCACTGAGCGAGTGAATGGTATCCTTGAACAATATCTTAGATGCTACATTACACACCAGCAGGATGACTGGCTCCATCATTTGGCCTTAGCCGAATTCTCTTACAATAATTCTGTATCGACCTCAACTAAGATGACCCCTTTCTATGCCACTTATGGTTATCACCCTCAAACCATCCGACTGCCTAAAATAGATTCTGCATCACCATCTGTCACTTCTTACTTATCTACAGGATGCCCTACAACTACTGAAAGTTCACTTACACAAAGCCAAGACTGATCAACACTACTATAACACGAGACATCATCCAGGTCCTGATTATAAAGTAGGCGACCAAGTGTGGCTTTCCACCAAATTTCTTAAACTTGTTATACCTTCTAAGAAATTGGGTAGTCAATTCATCAGACCATTCCGTATTCTACGTATTCTCAACCCAACAACTGTTGTGTTGGACCTGCCAGAGAAATACAAGATTCATCCTTCTTTTCATATATCGTTGCTCAAACCCTACAGAACCAGTGAAGAATTTCCGTGCTTAAGTGTTCCTCCACCACCTGTTACTGTCGAGGACCATGAGGAATATGAAGTTGATAGCGTCCTCGACTCACGTATACATCATGGGAGACTGCAGTATTTGGTTCGATGGAAGGGGTATGGGCAGGAGGACGACTCTTGGTTGTTGCACTCTCTGGTCCATGCTCCACGTCTTGTTGCTCTTTTTCATAGACGTTACCCTCAGAAACCCAATGCATCCTCGGTGATGATGCCCTGAAGGGGGGGTCTGTAATGTCCCCTTTAATTCAGCCTCACCTTCTTTTGCTTTATAAGTGCACTTCCTGCTATCCTCTTTGCTTGATTATTTTGTTTGGCACAGGTTAAAGGATACACTCTTCCACTCCAGCTGACAGATATTGAGCCTCAAGCCTTTTTACCTATTAGGCTACTTGTTGCCTTCATCGCTATCCTGAACAAAGTACCTGTCTCTTTTGTTACACATTTTGCTGTTCAGCTCCTCTCCATTCTCAGCTACAGAACTCTTCCTGTTCCCATCAGATTGACTTTGTACAGCCGGATCTACACGCTGTTCCACGCTCACACCTTCCAGTAGCTTTCACGGACACTGCTACTGCTCCCTTCTCATCGTGTTAACATACACCAACCACCGGATTCATTCTGCTTCAGCTGCTAGTACTTGCAAGTATATGTCAATCTGTATTGAACTGCTAATTGTTATTTGTCTGCCATTCCTTGCTTGCAATACTTTGCTTATCTATTGGATAACCTGTTTTCTATCATTTGCTGCTTAAATCTCCAGTCTGCATTCTAACCATATCTTATGCTTTGCAATAATCAAAGTACTAAGAACATATCAGCCGTATATTTTTGCATAGTATCATTTATACTTATATCAGCAGTTATCCTAACCTCTACCTGCTGTATTACTTTGCAAACACTCAGTTTCACTCTTACACCGCTGCTGGGAATCATCCATTACTATTAAAGTGCTGTATTAATACTGACACTGCAGGCTAAGTCTTCCCTGTGGTTGTTCCGCTATTACAGCTACACAACATTTAACTATTGTAGTTATAACAGCGGTTCACATCCCAGGTGTAGACAATTGGGAAGAGGATTATCTCAGTCGCCAGACGTTACATCCGGGCGAATGGTCCCTTCACCCAGAGGTATTTGTTCAAATCTGGGGACTTCCAGAAATAGATCTGATGGCCTCTCATCTAAACAAGAAACTTCCCAGGTATCTGTCCAGATCCAGGGACCCTTAGGCGGAGGCAGTGGACGCGTTGTCGCTTCCTTGGAATTATCATCCTGCCTATATCTTTCTGCCTCTAGTTCTTCTTCCAAAGGTGATTTCCAAAATTCTAATGGAACATTCGTTTGTGCTGCTGGTGGCTCCAGCATGGCCTCACAGGTTTTGGTATGCGGATCTCATTCGGATGGCCAGTTGCCAACCTTGGACTCTTCCGTTAAGACCAGACCTTCTATCTCAAGGCCCTTTTTTCCATCAGGATCTCAAATCATTAAATTTGAAGGTATGGAAATTGAACGCTTGATTCTTAGTCATAGAGGTTTCTCTGACTCAGTAATTAATACTATGTTACAGGCTCGTAAATCTGTGTCTAGGAAGATTTATTATCGAGTCTGGAAGACTTACATTTCTTGGTGTTCTTCTCATAAATTCTCCTGGCATTCTTTCAGAATTCCTAGAATTTTACAGTTTCTTCAGGATGGTTTGGATAAAGGTTTGTCTGCAAGTTCTTTGAAAGGACAAATCTCTGCTCTTTCTGTTCTTTTTCACAGAAAGATTGCTAATCTTCCTGATATTCATTGTTTTGTATAGGCTTTGGTTCGTATCAAACCTGTCATTACGTCAATCTCTCCTCCTTGGAGTCTTAATTTGGTTCTGAGGGCTTTACAAGCTCCTCCGTTTGAACCTATGCATTCTCTGGACATTAAATTACTTTCTTGTAAAGTTTTGTTCCTTTTGGCCATCTCTTCTGCTAGAAGAGTTTCTGATTTATCTGCTCTTTCTTGTGAATCTCCTTTTCTGATTTTTCATCAGGATAAGGCAGTGTTGCGGATTTCATTTACATTTTTACCTAAGGTTGTAAATTCTAACAACATTAGTAGAGAAATTGTGGTTCCTTCATTGTGTCCTAATCCTAAGAATTCAAAGGAGAGATCTTTACATTCTTTGGATGTAGTAAGAGATTTGAAATATTATGTTGAAGCTACTAAAGATTTTAGAAAGACTTCTAGTCTATTTGTTATCTTTTCTGGGTCCAGAAAAGGTCAGAAGGCCTCCGCCATTTCTTTGGCGTCTTGGTTAAAGTCTTTGATTCATCATGCTTATGTAGAGTCGGGTAAATCCCCGCCTCAAAGAATTACGGCTCATTCTACTAGGTCAGTTTCTACTTCCTGGGCGTTTGGTCTTTGGTCTTCTTTGCATACTTTTACTAAATTCTACCATTTTGATGTGTTTTCTTCTTCTGAAGCAGTTTTTGGTAGAAAAGTACTTCAGGCAGCTGTTTCAGTTTGATTCTTCTGCTTATAATTTCAGTTTTTTTAATTATTGAGATTAAAACTTTTGTTTTGGGTTGTGGATTATTATTATTTTTCAGCGGAATTGGCTGTCTTTATTTTATCCCTCCCTCTCTAGTGACTCTTGCGTGGAAGTTCCACATCTTGGGTATTTATTATCCCATACGTCACTAGCTCATGGACTCTTGCTAATTACATGAAAGAAAACATAATTTATGTAAGAACTTACCTGATTAATTCATTTGGTTATTATTTTTTTGTATAAAGCACAATTATTCCAATTCCTTATTTTTGATGCTTTCGCTCCTTTCTTATCACCCCACTTCTTGGCTATTCGTTAAACTGAATTGTGGGTGTGGTGAGGGGTGTATTTATAGACATTTTGAGGTTTGGGAAACTTTGCCCCTCCTGGTATGAATGTATATCCCATACGTCACTAGCTCATGGACTCTTGCTAATATGAAAGAAATGAATTTATCAGGTAAGTTCTTACATAAATTATGTTTTTTGATTACATATAAAACAAATTAAACAGCATTCATATACAATGAAAGGTAATATTTGTGTTAAAAAAAAAAAACATAAGGGACAATGTCTCCCAATAGTTGCCTGTTGGCCAAACAGTAACCACAACACTTTTCAGAGCCACACCCCCTTCCTCAGATAGGAATTCTATTGAGATTTGGAAGTAAATTCATATGGTTTAAAAATGTGTGTCTCTTTAATTAAGCATAGTTTTTTAAAAGGAAGAATAAAAACGCATATAAGGTTAAATCTTTTTTTTATTTCTTTGTATTATATTTTATATTTAGGTACAATGAATATACAATATAACAATATATATAACCTCATTAACTTCCTTGCAAAAAACGTAAGAAAAATGTACACTGAAAAGTACGTCCCACTCCTTGCGAGGTCCTCTCCTCTACCTCATTTATATTAATATCCTTTCTTTATTTCAATCTTTTTTTCCAATTTAATATACAAGTTTACATGTGTAATCAAATTTGTACTATAGAGCGATATCAAGACTGAAGTTGTATCCTGCATCACTGCATCATTTGTTTTATATTTATTTATGTATTCATTTTGTTTTATTGTTACTATTCTGAAATAGCTTGTTCGCTAGTGGTTGATATCAAACTTGAGAGCCATCATGAATACTTATGAACTAAAATTTGTCAATTCTTCAAATAATTCATGTCCCTCATGCGTAATTTTTTTTTTTAGGATTTAGTGAACATTGAAATGTTTCTTACTGCTAAAGAAGTAGAGGAATCTTTGGAAAGACAAGAAACCATGACTTGCCTGGCTTGGTGTCATGACAACAAGTCAAGACTTAGGAAAATGAAGGTGTGTGTCCTAACTTTTTTTTTTTTTAAATACTGTAATCATATTTTGCCTGATCAGTTCACACAGCTCACAATATACAGTTTATAACAGAATGCAGAATACATAAATAAAACACGTACTTACTTACAGATGCTCAACTAGCAAAAGTGATACAGTATATCTGATTATTTCTCAAAAACAAGATGTATGGAGAAACAGGCATCTTCTTAGATGAATTGTACATTCTGTGATTAGCTAACATATATACAGTATTTACTTTTTAAATCTCATTAATGTGAAACAAATAAATACAGTAAGACCCACACATAGCGCTGTGGATGTGTTTTTCGGAAAATAGAGCAGAAACATTGTATTTTATTAGATAGATGAAAATAAAAACACAGTTGAGCAATTCATTTTACCGAACAGTTTTTAAGTTATTAATTATTTTATTTGAGGGACTGGACTTTGTCTTCTACAATCAAGCTAATGTCTGAAAAATACACTATTTGCCAAAACAGCTGAATGTGTTTATTTTATTCTGCATGATTTGCAGAGAATGAGTTGAACATAAACTCTTTAATGAAACCGCTATATACCGGGAGCTTTAAGCAGAGTATTACTTATTATTACTCATTATACTGTAGCCTAAAAAGTATTATAGGGCCTTCCCAGTGTAGCACAGTACCCCCCCCCCCCCCGTGTCGCACAATATTTCCTTTCCTTCTTAATATAAGGAGAGTCCACTGCATCATTCCTTACTGTTGGGAAATACTGAACCTGGCCACCAGGAGGAGGCAAAGACACCCCAGCCAAAGGCTTAAAAACCTCTCCCACTTACCCCATCCCCCAGTCATTCTTTGCCTTTCGTCACAGGAGGATCGCAGAGAAGTGTCTAAAGATTTCGGAGTAGTTCCTTAGGAAGGGTATCTGCCCTTCGATATGGGACTGGAGTTTTAAGTAGTCTTGTCAGCTGCTCAGTGAGAGCATTGATGAAAGTTAGAGTCTGGAGATGCAGGGAGAGTCTTTCTGCTAACCCATCCAGACTGCCTGCCTGCCATCCAAACAACTCCTAAGCAATCAGTGTAGACAAGTTTCACTGCCTGCTTGTTTTCTCGCTCAAGTCCATGTCAGGAGCGATGCTTCAAGACTGTCACACTTGAGAGGCTGTGTTTCTGTTCCACAACATGGATTCTGGTAAGATTGTTTACATTTTTACATATGTTGAAAAACACTAGAAGACAGGGTCATAGTGTGGCTCCTTTTAATCTTAATAGAATCATGGGTTACTATCTCCTGAGGGGGATTATTGAACAGTGGGGATTAATCAAATGTGATGCTTTGATTTTATGCTGCTTTATGTGTGAGATTTTATTGGGCTCACAGACTGTTTGTCATGTGGCTGGAACGCACAGGTTTTTACTTTTACTTTGAATGCTGCGCAGCTTGTAGCTTAGCACGCTTTTTCTCATAGTAGGGGCAATCCGGCCTTGCGCACCACGTGAGTAGTCTCACTTTCATTTCCTCTTTCCTGACAGAGCTGGCTGTCGGAGAAGACTCTTTTTCTCTGTATTGTCGGAGTCTAGGAGGTGGTGAGTGCCCCAGCCATTGGGAGTATAAAGGTGCCGTTTATATAAAAAGATTCCAAATAGTAATACCTGTTTATATTGTGAGGAGGCCTTAGTTTGCCCGCACTCTCAACTATGTTCCACATGCCTTGACAACATTATTAGGTCTAAGAAGGTTAACCCCTTTAGTACCACTGAGCCGTCCACCTCTGAGGACTCGCCGTCCTGTGAGGTGCATACCCATCAGTTATCTCCCTCTACACATGCAGCTTCCCGTAGCACGCCTGATCCAGCGCAGTTAAAGACGGCAGTGTCTGAGGCCCTCAATGCTTTACCTCGCCCCGCTAAACGCAGGCAAAAGGTTAATCATAGCTCTCCTGCCCAGGGGTCATCAAGTAATTTATTGGATTTATTTGTTTTTGCTCAGTTATCCGAGGAGGAGTCGCACTCTGAGGCTTCAGAGGGTGAACTTTCTGTGTCAGAGTCTGCTCTCTAGGCCTCCTGCTGTGTAGGAACCAACCTTTAGATTTAAGATTGAACACTTAAGTTTTCTTCTAAAGGAGGTCCTGTCTACATTAGAGGTTCCAGAGGCCAAGCTGCCTGATGAACCTTTAATTCCTAAATTAGACAGAGTTTACGAGGACAGGGTTGTACCGTTAACTTTTCCGGTACCTGTAAAAATGGCTAAAATTATTAAAAATGAGTGGGATAGAATTGGATCTTCATTTTCTCCTTCGTCTTCCTTTAAGAAATTATTCCCGGACTCTCAATTGGAGTTGTGGGGTTCAGTCCCTAAAGTGGATGTCGCTATCTCCACGCTAGCCAAACGTACTACTATCCCTCTAGAAGATAGCTCGTCGCTCAGAGAGCCGATGGATAAGAAGATGGAAACTTTTCTAAGAAAAATGTTTCAACATACAGGATACTTGTTTCAACCGGCAGCGGCTGTTGCCTTGGTTGCTGGAGCTGCAGCCTACTGGTGCGACTCCTTAGCGGAATTGATCAAGGTGGAGGGTCCCCTCTACGTTATACAGGAAAGAATTAAAGCCTTGAGAAGTCCTGGTCTGCGGATATGACTTCTAAGACTCCTTTCCCATTCTTTTAAGGGAAATATTTTATTTGGTCCAGGCCTGGACTCCATTATCTCCACGGTTACAGGAGGCAAGGGTGCCTTCCTACCGCAGGATAAAAAGAACAAGTCTAAGGGACAAGGCTCTGATTTTTGTTCCGTTCGTTCTGAGAAATCCCAACAACCGCAGTCCTCCTCTAAGCCTGAGCAAACCAAGAGTACTTGGAAGCCGTCTCAATCCTGAAATAAATCCAAGCAGAGCAAGAAGCCTGCCGAGACTGAGTCGGCATGAAGGGGTGGCCCCCGATCTGGCGCTGGATCGTGTAGTGGGCAGACTGTCGCTGTTTTCAGACTCTTGGTTCAGGGACGTGCAGGATCCATGGGTCCTGGAGGTCATAGCTGAGGGATACAAGATAGGTTTCAAATCTCATCCACCAAAGGGCAGATTTCTCCTCTCAAGCCTGTCTTCCAAACCAGAAAAGAGGGAAGCCTTTCTGGGGTACGTGCGGGATCTGTCCTCTTTAGGGGTAATTTCCCCGGTTCCTATCACAGAAAGAGGTTTGGGATACTATTCAAACCTGTTCGTGGTCCCAAAGAAGGAGGGAACATTTTGCACGATTCTGGACCTAAAGTGCTTAAAAAATTTTCTTCTTAAATGGGGAGAGTTCACAGCAGCATTCATTACTTTTGGGAATTCAGAACCTGGCCACCAGAGGAGGCAAAGACACCCCAGTCAAAGGCTCAAATACTTCCCCCCACTTCCCTCATCCCCCAGTCATTCTTTGCCTTTCATCACAGGAAGTGTCGGAAGATTAAAGATAGGCTCTTATGGAGGGTAGTACTCTTTGAAATGGTACTGGAGTTTTAAGTAATCCTGTCAGCCTCTCAGTGAGAGCATGGATGAATGACATAACAGCCTTTTTTTTGTCAGGCTGAGCGGCCTTTGTGGCCTTGGCGTACTTTTCTATGGCCTACACGGTGTACCTTCTGACTAGGCGTGGTCACGTTCTGTTCTAAATTTCTGTATACTTGACCGTGTGGTGACAAAGAGAGTCTGTTTCACTAGTTGTCTGGGTCATAGGAGGTGGTGAGTGCCCCAGCCATTGGGGGTGTAAGGTGCCATTTTGATCTTTTTCTTCTATCCATAATTTCTATCACCAAGTTATGGAGGATTAAGATTATTTGGAGACGGATGTCTCTGATTCCGATTCTATTTCCTGCAAAGAGTATGAAATGGCCCAGGTAATCCATGCCCTTCAGTTATGTTCCGAATGCTGCTTTAGAGTGCTCTTTTCTCCCAAAACAGTAAACTTAGAGTCAGCCGAGCCATCCGCCCCAGGGGATCTCATATCCCGTGAGGCGCGTGCCCTTGATCCTTCTTTGGCTACGCAAGCAGGTGTCCCTAATGCCGTTACCCCGTCTCCGGAAGGTGGCTTGTTTTCTCCAGAGGTTACGGCACGGCCCCGCATGGCCATATCTATATCGTTGGCGCATTTACATCTCCCGGGGGAGGTGTTTCTGAGATATTGTCCGTGTTCTGTTAACCAGGGCTTGTAAGGCGTGGGATCGTCTGGGTCAGATCAACCCTCTGGGGAAGCAGTTTCCTTTGAGGCTTCAGGGGCCTAATCCTCAGGGATGGGGTCATCAGTTGCCCTGGTGAAGGTAAGTCTTGCTTTTCGTTATTGGCAGTGCTGGAGGATCCCAGTCCTAATGGGTCGAGGGATCCTCTGTCTTCTGTTCCAGACGGCAAACTGGATTAGACGTGTGGGGATGAAGTTAATCTCCTTGTCTCCAATTTATTTTTATTTTTGGGGTATCTTATTCCAGTTCTGAGCTTTGGGAGAATGGGGTTTCTGATTGGCTGGTCCTGTTAGTGTGCCCATTCTTCTTGGGCGTTCACCTGCGGGTGCTGCCCTCTTTTTCTTTGACCCGGTTAGGATGTATTTTATTTCTTTTCTAGAGGCTCATGTCTATTATTATTTTTCCGTTGGGAAACATTTCTTCTCTGAAATTTGATACTAGCGATTTTGTGGTCGCTTGGGCACTTCCACAGAAGTTGCATGTTAAGGTGTTAGTACATTGTTATTTCTATAGATCCTTTTGTCGATCCCTACTGGGGTTTCGATTTTTCTGTGGCCTGGGTCAGTTCTGGAGTATCCTATGTAGCAGGCTGGTCCTAGTCTGCGCTAATTTCTGTTCATTAAAGGTCTATATCATCCACGTGGTGGTGAGTTGCTTACTCGGATGAGGAGTTAATTTTCCTGTTTGATTTTCCATGGTAGAGGAGACCTTTCGTTCTTAGACGTTAGGCTGGTTCTCGTTTCTTCTTTTGGGTGGGACATTGGAGGGATTGTACTCAGTCCTCATTGTCCTGTTCCTGATTGTTGGCGAGGTTCCAGAAGCGGATCCTGCTAAAGCTTACACTGGAGTTCCAGAGGTCCTTGGGCCTCGGAGCTGGGGTTCTCCATTCCCAATTGGACTGGAGGTTTAGATGACTCCTGGGTCATCTGAGGTACCAGGTTGGGGCGATTTTTATCTCCTCTATGGTTTTTACTCTTAGATTGTCTTTTTTTTGGGGGGCCTTGACAAGGGTACCTCTTATTTAAGGGGTCGAGGTGTCTTAGGCTTCTTTTTTCCCCTTCTTGGGGTTGGTTGTCGGGTCATCTGTTCTGGAAATTCAGGCATTTACTGCCTTTTTCTTCCTCCTCTGTCTCTCTGATCCCATGGTTTTTGTGCTCTGGAGGATGCATTTGTCTTTGTTTTTCCTGGAGCTGCCCTTACTTAAGACGTCTCGGTTTGATCTGTCGCTCGCCTGGAATTGTGATGCTCGCTCATCATTTATTGAGCTGTGGGGGTTCCGGATGGTTGATCCTGAAAGGATTATTTGGAGACTATATTATATAGTTTTTAGCTCCTTTGTATTTGGTCTGTGGGGTCTTGCCCCTCGAGCCTTTAGGAGTTATGCTCTCTGTCTCTGGGATGCTTAGTGATCGTCCAGTATCCAAGGACCTTTTGGATGGGGCTGTGATTGCATCTCCTAGGGTACAGGTTCTCCGTATGAGGTATCCCTATGGTTCCTCAGGGATTAATAGCTTGTGGCTGGCTCTTGTTTCCGGGAGTCCGGTATTCTGGACATGTTCTTTTCTTGAATATCTGACCAGATCTCTTAGATGGGTCCTGGGCGATTCAGTGCCGGTTCGGAGACATCCACTTGCTCCTTCAGATGGTTTTGTCTTCTCTTATCAGAGACTTGGAAATAGCCTGATGGTTAGTTTAACTGCCTAGCAAGCGGGGGATTTCAGTTGAAATCTGTTGCAGCTATTTGCACCTTAAATGTGTGCTCGATGGCTATTTGCTTTCTACTGGGCCGGCTGTTGCAACCGGATGGTTTCCTCTACAATCGGTATTGACTTTACCGTCTGTCTGCTGCCGCACGCTCCATGTCTGTGGGCGGGTGCACGGTTATATTTTACTTCCTCCCCTTAGGGAGGTTGGAGTATCTCACCGTATCCACCTACTGCCCCCGAGGTCTTCCTCTGTTCAGTGGAGTTCCCCCTGCCTTGCGTGCAGGATATCATGAAGGGTTAGATTCTAGTATCGTGCCGTCTCTGTTGTTTAATTGTAGTCTCTCTTTTGCCTGGGAATCTCCCTTTTTTGTAGGGAAAGGTACTGTGTCTGGGTTCTGGAAACCGAGCCCCGTCCTATGTTCTGTCTTAGCTTAATTGGTTGGCATGCCAGCCTTGTTAGCTAATAGTCTGAGTTTGCTCTACCCATTGGTACCGTTCAGTTTTAGTTCTCCCCTTTTTCCTTTCTGAGGATCTGGGTGGTCCAGGATTTGTTTATTTCCTTGCTTTCGGACATTGCCAGTTGCTTTGGTGCTGGGTCCGTTGCCTCAGAGAGGGGATCAGAGGTCTGTCCGTTTGAGACTTGACCGCGTATCTAGCCTATTATCTTGTGATCCCTCCTTCAGTGGGAATTTTCGCAGTGTTTCCTTCTCAGCAGGGAATTTTTCTCTGCTGGTTTTGGATGCTCTCCTACTTCCCATTTTTATCCTGGGAGGGAGTTGGTTTCTGCACTTCTTCTGAATTTTTCCTATGTGGGAGTCCTGGTGCAGTTCCTAGCTTTAGTTGGCTAGTGTTAGCGACTGGTGTCTGCTAGACTTCTGTTGCAGAGGGAAGCCTGTGGCTTCATCTGGAGCACGATAAGACTTTTATGGTGCAGATTTTAGGCATTTCCGGGGGTGGTATTTAAACCTTGGTTGCTCTTTCATGAGTGTGGATTGCACGCTGTGTGAGGGATGAGGTCTACCTTGTCCCTTTAGGTCTCCAGGGTTGGGACATTACATGGTCCCTTGGATTTCCATTTAGATAAGGGTAGGGATTTTTTCCTTACTTCTCTCTGTTCGGTCGTTAGAGTTTGTTCTCTGTGTTTTTGTCCTGTGGCAACCTTGGTGTGCGCTTGGAGTTCTGCTGAGGTTCTTTTACCCTAGTTGTTGGTCTTTAGATCTCTTGTTGAGTCCTTCTTCTTCTCTTCCCTTCAGGGGGTATGTGGAGGTCCCCTTCCCTCGGGTCGGGGGTAAGTTTAAGTGTGGGCTTGGAGCCTGTGGGATTTGTCTCATTGGAGGCTTTGTGTTCAGTGGAATATAGTGATTCTGAGCGGTCTAAATAGGGCCTTGCTGGTTTTAACTGATGGGCAGTTACTTGGTCCTTTCAGGTTTTATCCTTCTTTTTATTTGTCAGGTGTTTGGGTAATTTCAGGCTGTGGTGTCCTCCGAATGGGCCACCTCGTCTACTCGCCCCTTTTTTTGCATTCAGTGTCCTCTATAGCTTGGGTATTGTAAAGTAATGAATGCAGCTGTGGACTCTCCCCGTTTTAAGAAAAAAAACTTAAATTATGCTTGCCTGATAATTTTCTTTTTTTCTGACGGGAAGAGTCCACAGCTCCCCACCCACGTTTTATATGGGGCGGCCGTTTCTTTCATTTTTTATTCTTCTGTCACCTTTTTTTTCACCCTGATATTTCTCCTACTGTTCCTTGTTCCCTTTGCAGAATGGCTGGGGGATGAGGGAAGTGGGGGAGGTATCTGAGCCTTTGGCTGGGGTGTTTTTGCCTCCTCCTGGTGGCCAGGTTCTGAATTCCCAAAAGTAATGAATGCAGCTGTGGACTCTCCCCGTCAGAAGAAAAGAAAATTATCAGGTAAGCATAATTTAAGATTTCTAAATGCCCCCTCGTTCCAGATGGAGATAATAAGGTCCAAGCTTCCCTTAGTTCATGAAGGACATTTCATGACCACTATAGATCCGAAGAATGCTTACCTTCTCTTTCTAATCCACAAGGATCACTTCCAGTTCCTAAGGTTTGCATTCCTGGACCAGCACTTCCAGTTCATTGCACTTCCGTTTTGTCTAGCTACTCCCCCAAGGATTTTCACAAAGGTTCTAGGGGCTCTGCTAGCCGTTGCCAGAACCCGGGGTATAGCAGTAGATCCCTACTTGGACAATATTCTGGTACAAGCTCCATCTTTTCGTCTGGCAGAGGACCATTTGGTATCTCTTCTCTTTCTTTTTCGATCTCATGGATGGAAGATAAACTTATTTTATTCCAAGCACCAGGGTAGAATTCCCAGGTACTGTAATAGACTCCATATCCATGATGATATTTCTATCAAACCAGAGACGATCCAAGCTTGCTTCGGCATGTCTTGCCCTCCAGACCTCCTTAAGGCCATCTGTGGCTCAGTGTATGGAGGTAATTGGTCTCATGGTCTCCAGCATGGACATCATTCCCTTTGCCAGGTTCCGTCTCAGACCGCTGCAACTGTGCATGCTGAGGCAGTGAAACAGCGATCATTCGGATCTGTCTCAACAGATTTCTCTGGACAACCGGTCGAGAGAATCACTCTCTTGGTGGCTCTATCCAGATCATCTGTCCCAAGGGACATCCTTTCTAAGACCATCCTGGGAGATTGGTACTACGGGCGCGAGTCTATCAGGATGGGGAGCTGTTTGGGGTGCCAAGAAGGCACAGAGCCTGTGGTCTCAGGAGGCACACTCCCTCCCAATCAACATTCTGGAACTTTGGGCAATCTTCAATGCTCTGAAGGCTTGGCCCCTTTTTGGGTTTGTCCCGGTTTATCAGATTCCAATCAGGCAATATATCCTCGGTGGCTTACATCAACCATCAGGGGGGGACGAGAAGCTCCCTAGCAATGAGGAAAGTGTCTTGGATTCTGGAGTGGGCGGATGCCCACAGCTGCTATCTGTCAGCGATCCACATTCCTGGTGTGGACAACTGGGAAGCGGATTTTCTCAGCAGACAATCCTTTCATCTGGGGGAATGGTCTCTCCATCCCGAAGTGTTTGCAGAGATATGCAACAGGTGTGGGACGCCGGAGATAAATCTCATATCCATGATGATATTTCTAACAGACCAGAGACGTTCCAAGCTTACTTCGGTATGTCTTGCCCTCCAGACCTCCTTAAGGCCATCTGTAGCTCAGTGTATGGAGGTAATTGGTCTCATGGTGTCCAGCATGGAAATCATTCCCTTTGCCAGGTTCCGTCTCAGACCGCTGCAACTGTGCATGCTGAGGCAGTGGAACAGCGATCATTCGGATCTGTCTCAACAAATTTCTCTGGACAACTGGTCAAGAGAATCGCTCTCTTGGTGGCTCTATCCAGATCATCTGTCCCAAGGGACATCCTTTCTAAGACCATCCTGGGAGATTGTGACTACAGGCGCAAGTCTATCAGGATGGGGAGCTGTTTGGGGTGCCAAGAAGGCACAGAGCCTGTGGTCTCAGGCTCAATACCAAGCTACCCAGATATGGGTCGAGGTTCAGGGATCCTCAGACGGAGCTAATATATGCATTAGTGGTGTCTTGGAGGTTCAATCTAATTTACCTTTTCCTGCTGTTACCACTCCTTTCTTGTGTAGTGGCCCGCATCAAGCAGGAGCAAGCATCAGTGATACTGATTGCTCCATCGTTGCCGTGAAGGATGTGGTTCGCGGATCTGGTGGGGATGTCATCTTCTCCTCCATGGAAGTTACCTTGTCGCAGGGATTTGCTGGAACAAGGTCCTTTTGTTCATCAAAATCTAGATTCTCTGAGGCTGACTGAGTGGAGATTGAACGCCTAGTCTTAGCCAAGAGAGGTTTTTCTAAGAGAGTTATTGATACTCTCATTCAAGCTCATAAGCCGGTTACTCGTTGCATCTATCATAAGGTTTGGAGAGCCTATTTATTCTGTTGTGAAGAGTGTGGATTTCCCTGGCATAAGGTTAAGGTTGCCAGGATCCTATTGTTTCTCCAGGATTGACTGGAGAAGGGTCTTTCTGCCAGTTCCCTGAGGGGACAGATTTTGGCCCTGTCTGTATTACTGCACAAGAGGCTCTCTGAGCTTTCAGATGTACAGTCTTTTGTTAAGGCTCTGATTAGGATCAGACCTGTGTTCAGATCTAAGGCTCCTCCTTGGAGTCTGAATCTTGTTCTAAAGGTTTTCAGTGTGCTCCGTTAGAGCTTATGCATGAAACTGACATTAAGTTGTTGTCCTGGAAGGTTCCGTTTCTACTGGCTATTGCTTCTGCGTGCAGAGTTTCTGAGGTTGCCGCTTTGCAATGTGAACCCCCTTATCTGGTGTTCCATTCTGATAAGGCTGTCCTACGTACTAAGTTAAGATTTCTTCCTACGGTCGTGTCAGACCGCAACATCAATCAAGAGATTGTGGTTCCTTCCTTGTGTCCTAATCCTTCCTTCCTTCTTTGAAGGAACGTTTGCTTCATAATTTGGACATGGTTCGCACCTTGAAGTTCTATCTTCAGGCTACTAAGGATTTTAGACAAACTTCTTCCTTGTTTGTTGCCTATTCTGGGAAGCGTAAGGCTCAGAAGGTCTCTTCGACTTCCTTATCTTTTTGGTTGAGGAGTGTTATCCGCTTAGCTTACGAGACAGCGGGACATTGGCCTCCTCAGAGAATTACAGCTCATTCTACTAGAGCAGTGGCTTCCTCTTGGGCCTTTAAGAACGAGGCCTCTATGGATCAGATTTGTAAGGCAGCTAACTGGTCCTTCTTACATACTTTTTATAAATTTTACAAGTTTGTTTTTGCTTCGGCTGAAGCAGCTTTCGGGAGAGGTTTTGCAGGCTGTGGTGCCCTCAGATTAGGGTCAGCCTCTCTTTTTGTCCCTCCCGTTATCATTCAGTGTCCTTTAGAGCTTGGGTATAAGTTTCCCAACAGTAAGGAATGATTCCGTGGACTCTCCTTATATTAAGAAGGAAAACATAAATTATGCTTACCAGATAATTTCATATCCTTCTGTATAAGGAGAGTCCACAGCCCCCGCCCGTGTTCTCCGATGGGCGGCCCTCTAAATTATATTTTTCTTCTGGCATCATTTATACCCTGATATTTCTCCTACTGTTCCTTGTTCCCTCAGCAGAATGACTGGGGGAAGTGGGAGAGGTATTTAAGCCTTTGGCTGGGGTGTCTTTGCCTCCTCCTGGTGGCCAGGTTCAGTATTTCCCAACAGCAAGGAATGATGCCGTGGACTCCTTATACAGAAGGAAATTAAATTACCTGGTAAGCATAATTTGTTTTCTCTTACCAATTATTCCTCTCACCTTCAATATGATCCAACACCCACCGCCATGTAGCTCCAAATCATATCTATTGGATAGTTTCAAGAGACTAATGGTCTACATTTTGTAGAGTAATTAAAAATATTATAGTAGGTTGTTATTGTAGCAATAGAAAAATCACAAATATTTTCTTATTTGGTGAAGTTCACTAATGGATTCAAGCGTTTTTAATATAGATGCATACCCCAAATTGTAAAAATAACACCCTTTAAAGAAACGTTCTAAGTCAAAATTAAACTCTCATGATTCATATAGGGGCATGCAATTTTAATCAACTTTCCAGTTTACTTTTTTCATCAAATATACTTTCTTTTGTTATGCATACCTAGGTAGGCCTGCATGAGTCCTGAGCACTGTATAGCAACAGTATTTGTAATAATGCCTTTAACAATTGTATACATTGTTGTGAACTGTAGGGCAGCATTGTTTTCAACTTTGTTTCTTATGCTTTTAAAGGGATATGAAACCTATTTTTTTTTCTTTTGTGTTTAAGATACAGTATACAAATTTAACTATTATCTAATTTGTTTTGTTCTCTTGGTATTCTTTGTTGAAGAAGCAGCAGTGCACTACTTGGAGCTAGTTAACACACTGGGTGAGTCAATAACATGAAGCATTTATGTGCAGCCACTAATCGGCAGCTCCTGAGCCTACCTAGGTATCATTTTCAACAAAGGACACCAAGAGAACAAAATGAATCAGATGATAGAAGTAATTTGGGAAGTTGATTAAAATCGTAAGCTGTATCTGAATCATGAAAGAAAAAATGTGAATGTCATGTCCCTTTAAGTCCAAGGCTATATCATTTTAGAGGATTTGGGGTAACCCTGCTATATTGAGATCACCTCTAAGAAACTGGTCATAGAGTGGTCTGAATTCACAGCTGTAAAGTAAATGACTTAAGAACCCCTATGGCAGTGGGAGTCCTAAAATAGCCTCCACTTGGAATAAAGCCTCGTCAAGCCTCATTGGCACGTCCCTGTCTTAGTGAGTGGGATTAATGTAAATTCACAGAATAGGTAGACGAAGTGGGTGAAATTACCATGCTCCATACATCTTGTTTATGAGAAATAATAAGAGATACTGTATCACTATTGCTAGTACAGCATCTGTAAGCAAGTACATGTTTTATTTATTCATTCTGCATTCTGTTATAAAGAAATTCTTTCATCTGGTCTGATGTTTGTAGGATATAGCAGGGCCATGTATTTTTTTGTCACACTCGGCAGATTGTTTTATGATCTGGAATGGATTAAACTCTCAATGAGCAAAATTCATTTAAAGTCAAATTATACTTCTTTTATAGCTCATTAGCCCAAATCCACACACTATTGTACATAGCATGTTTGTAATGGCAGTGGGAGTCCTAAAATAGCCTCCACTTGGAATAAAGCCTCGTCAAGCCTCATTGGCACGTCCCTGTCTTAGTGAGTGGGATTAATGTAAATTCACAGAATAGGTAGACGAAGTGGGTGAAATTACCATGCTCCATACATCTTGTTTATGAGAAATAATAAGAGATACTGTATCACTATTGCTAGTACAGCATCTGTAAGCATGTACATGTTTTATTTATTCATTCTGCATTCTGTTATAAAGAAATTCTTTCATCTGGTCTGATGTTTGTAGGATATAGCAGGGCCATGTATTTTTTTGTCACACTCGGCAGATTGTTTTATGATCTGGAATGGATTAAACTCTCAATGAGCAAAATTCATTTAAAGTCAAATTATACTTCTTTTATAGCTCATTAGCCCAAATCCACACACTATTGTACATAGCATGTTTGTAATGTACAATGTTATTAAATGTCTATGCTGATGCATGATGATACCGAGAGAGCTTGATATTCCTTTAACATTTTATCTCTCCTCGGAGATATCACATTTTTAACAACATTTTTCAAACTATGTAAAAGTGTAACAACCTATTGTGATTATTGCACATTTAGGCTTTCACAGTCAGATGACTCTAATTTTAGATTATGCTACAAATATAGTAATTTACTGAAGCGTTAAACTCCATATATATAATCCATCCTTTAATTTACTGATTCTTAACCGGGTTTTCAGGATCCTTTGCTGCATTGCAACTCTGTTAAGGGTGATATATAAAATTATTCTTTCTTTCTTTCAGTATAAACTCATTTTTTGTGTGTAGTATATTGCTTATAAATATATACATATATAACAAGAAAAGTATACAATACAGATATTTACTCCCCTCTGGTTGTCAGAGCTGCTGCCTTCCCACAGTCTCTCCCAAGGACTGTTCAATCGATGTGTGTGTGCAGAGGTTCACCAAAGGTTCCAAACAATTCACTGGGATATATTCCACAGCTTCTTCAAAGTGAAAAGATATATAGCACTGAAATGTTGTATCCATACACCGTATTACAAAGTATAGATACTCACAGTATAGATTGAGATAAACGACTCCTCATGTGTTAAAAGAAAGGTTTCACCAGCTTTTTCATAAAAAGCAGCTTTATTTTGCCCAATGCGTTTCAATGGTCAGTACCGTCTTTTTCAAGAGCATTCACAAATAATTTGCTTTACAAACATAGCATACCTTACCGCAACACAGGCGGTTTTAAATACAGAGTAAAAACGCTAAACGTGATCCCATTGGATGGGACGGGTTTACACACGTTTACATAAAATTCAAATAAAAGACTTTCTTACATCTCATGAACACAACATCTAATTAGCAAAATATGTATATTGCATAATAAAATCTATAATAAAATTCATCGCTCTTTGCTAAGTATAAAATTATTTCAAAAACATTAATTAAATATAAACGACCAATCAGAATCAAAATGTTTGAAAAATTCTTAACCAATCCTTAAAGGTGAGGTATTTCACTTTTATCGCCATAAATAAAAATGGCTAGATATGTAAAGATATATAACATTTTGCATGAAATAACGGAATACAAAATATATGTACATCAAATATAGTGTCCATGTGGCCCTCTCTGCACCGGACATCGATGGCAGGTATCGCATTTGGCGGTGAAATGGTGGCATGAAATATACCAAAATGGGCCTAGATCAATACTTTGGGATGTCTGCTAAAAAAAAATATATACATGTCAAGGGATATTCAGGGATTACTGAAAGATATCCGTGTCCCAATGTAACTAGCGCTAATTTTGAAAAAAAGTGGTTTGGAAATAGCAAAGTGCTACTTGTATTTATTGCCCTATAACTTGCAAAAAAAGCAAAGAACGTGAACATTGGGTATTTCTAAACTCAGGACAAAATTTAGAAACTATTTAGCATGGGTGTTTTTTGGTGGTTGTAGATTTGTAACAGATTTTTGGGGTCAAAGTTAGAAAAAGTGTGTTTTTTTTCAATTTTTTCCTCATATTTTATCATTTGTTTATAGTAAATTATAAGATATGATGAAAATAATGGTATCTCTAGAAAGTCCATTTAATGGTGAGAAAAACGGTATATAATATGTATGGGTACAGCGAATGAGTAAGAGGAAAATTACAGCTTAACACAAACACTGCAGAAATGTAAAAATAGCCCTGGTCTTTAAGGGAAAGAAATTGAAAAATGGCCTTGTCCTTAAGGGGTTAAAAAATACAAAAAACAATTTATATTCTTTAAAATATTAACATACTGAACTTATATATAATAAGCATCCTATATAACGACAACTGTTTCCCTATAAATATATACAGATACATAGATATTATTTGCTTTATACAAAAGGTGCGATTTTAGTGTCTTTATTTAAACCCCAGCGAGCATAAGTTTTTAGTGTATGTATCCATCTCAGCTCTCTTTGGTCTAGCTGTTTAGCCATATCGCCACCTCTCCAATTAACTTTAACTTTTTCTATCCCCAGCCACAGAAAGGGTTCTTTTTTAAAATGTGTACAGCTATTGCATTTATAGTATTTACTTTTAACATTATATTTAATTGTTAGATTCCATGAGGTGTGGCAAGTATATAGAAAATGATTTACAAGATTTGTTTTTTGTTTTTGCTTTTTTATTGTTGGGGTTTTTTTTTTTTTAATGGCAAAGATGTCCTAGAGCTGAAAAGTTTTCAGTATGCTCTAAACCATATTTCGTAATCAAAATTTAAATTTGAGGGGGGCGGAGCCAGCTCTGATACTGACTAGACGCATATTACTTTAGCTCCGGCAATATCTTACAATTAATTGTATATGGGATTACTCAATTTATTTTAATTTGGGCAATCACTATCTCTAATGACTCAAAGAGCTTGAATAAGTAGTCCAGAGATTGAGTGACTCGAGCAAGTGAAGGAAAATCTTATTGTTTTACGGAGCTTTACACTGAGGCTGCCGGGGAGCGGCCATATTCCAGCCCACGTGGAGACAGAATGTCGGAGTTGCTAAATATGGAATACAGACTTCTGGATTTGTTAAATAACAAGTTCTTAGAGCTTGAGCACGAGGTAACCTAAGCTCTTACTACATGGGCTGGTAGTCATATGCTGGCAGCTAGGAGAAGTGAAGCTCAGATGCGAGAGCTAAATCAAGAAGATCCCATGAGGATTGAGGTAGCTGAGACCAATGGACCCCTATCCGCTATGGAGATCGTAGCCACAAATGCCGAGTTTGTTGAATGTCCAGAAGCCGTGCAGACCTTGCCGACAAGACAGCCTGATGCGGGAAGTACCTAACTGGAGCGAACAGCCTTATCTGCCTAACGTGTCCTTAGAGCTTGCAAATGCACGGGAGACACCCGTCTCTAGAATGGCTGAAGGTAGAACCGTGAAAGGCAACCCTGACACAGAGTCTGGCCGGATCATGCAGGAAACGTCCGACGCACTCTGGCCTTTTGCAGCGGTACCAGTTATATGCATGGTGTCTACTCCGGTTGCAGATTCTCCCCTGCACAGTATGGAATGTATATTGCTTACTTACCTATATTTGTGACAGTGGCTGATCCCCATGTTTGAGAGTCACCGGTTGTTGTACCGGTCTTTTGTACAGCTGAAACTGAACTCTCTTCGCGGTCCTTTTGACTGGGAGACTTCCGGAATTGGGTAATACATATCTTTTTGACTAACAGATGGGATTCTAGGCCCTGGACTTGGCCGCACCTATGGTAGTCTCAAAATAAATTGTTGGGTTCGCTGTTGGCTATGGATAGTTCTTTGCCACGTTTGTTATATATGCAACTAAAATACCATTTATCTTACTCTTTATGTTCAACTATATATTATAAGCCAGAACTGGTTATATATATATATATACGATATAGATTCTAGATGTACAATGTTTTGTGTGACATGATAATGCTTAGAAGATTTAATTACCAAATGTTGGATAGGGGTATAGTACAACTATATGAGACTATATATGTTACAAATGCTAAATTATACAGGTTTTGCAGTCTATCTCCATATTAGATATCTCTATGGAAGTCCGTTTAGTTACGTACATGAATAAGGGCAACTCCTATAGAGGTATTAAAAGTGACTAGCTGTAACTTTATGACTCTTCGAGATAAGATTCTCATCTCTTTTCTATAATCTGTGGGTTCTGCCGTCAGCGGCCGAGTCGGCGGAGCCTTAGGTTCGGATAATTTTGAGGAATCTTCCTAACAAGTGTTATGCTGTACTCGTGTCCCAGTTGCTATTCCTGGTCTAGGATATTTGCTATGTATTTGTCTATACCCTGCAATGTATCTGTTACACCATAGTATAATGTACTCCAGAAACCAATGAGATGCATCACACATGTACATATGTTATGGTTTTGTTAGAGTTATAGTCCCCTGGTTTCCAGCTAAGTATACTCCACTCTCACTTCCAACCAAAAGTCCCACCTATAAATTCATGGCACCCAGTAACCTAGATTCATCCGTTTGCATTTGTGGCTCTTCTAACATTAGCTCCGCCCCCCCTTTAGCTTACTGGTTGGGCTTAGGGGCACAGACCCCATACGTATCTCCCTAAATTGAGATTAAGTGTGTTTATTCATAGAAGCTATTGATATACCCCCCCCCTAATATTTAAGATGAGGTATTGTTTCTATAAGCTCTCTCCCCCAAATTATGGCAACTATATGCGTAAAGTTAACAATTGTGATGTGATATTATAATATAAATACTTTATAGGTTGTTTAGATATGATTATTGCAATGTTTATTTTTGGGACTGGGCTAAATAGGTCCTTGATTCTTTTATTCTGTTGTTTCTAAATGTCATATGGATGCCAAAATGTTTGTTTATGACTTATTGATATGAAGCATTCTATACTACATGTAATTTGTTTGCAATTGCCTCAATAAAAATCTTAAAAAAAAAAAATTAAATTTGAATGCATTTATGGCTGTTTTGCATGAATATTTCAGCTGTTAAAGTCCTCTTGGACAGTCATGCAGTAATCTCTTATACCAGGTTTCATAGGAAACACTTGAAGTCTTTCTCTGATTCAGAAAGCCAGATGGATTCTGCAATTGTCTTCCAGGTGGACTAAATTAGCAGGCAACAGTTTTTACTGGAAGAGTCGAGACTCAACATTTCAATCTTTCATCTTTTGAACCAGAATTAGGGGACATCAGTTATAGACCTGATGACTTCAAAGTATAATCACTTCCTCTTCTGGAAGTGTATGTAGTAGACACTTATACACTATAAAATGGGACTTTCCTCTAGCTTATGTGTTTCCTCCATTCCTTATCGTAGTTTCAATTCTACAAATATTCTACAGAGCAAAACACAGATTGTTGTGTTTTTGCCCTTTTGGTTAGTTTGTCTTTAATTCCCTATTCTAGTTGGAATTACTATGGACAAACCCTGGACTCTACCTCTATGTTCATTCATATATACAGTATATGCCTTGCATTTTAAGGCTTGGTGAAGGAATGGCACTAAAACTGTTTGGATTGTCTTGATCTAGTAGTACATATGATTTTAGCTTACAAAGTATGTTATCTTTATGTAGACTTTATACAAAAAAGTATTTTTTGTACTAAATATTCAAATAAAATGCTTAAAAGGACAGTCTAGGCCAAAATAAACTTTCATGATTCAGATAGAGCATGTAATTTTAAACAATTTTCCAATTTACTTTTATCACCAATTTTGCTTTGTTCTCTTGGTATTCTTAGTTGAAAGCTTAACCTAGGAGGTTCATATGCTAATTTCTTAGACCTTGAAGCCCACCTCTTTCAGATTGCATTTTAACAGTTTTTCACCACTAGAGGGTGTTAGTTCACGTATTTCATATAGATAACACTGTGCTTGTGCACGAGAAGTTATCTGGGAGCATACACTGATTTGCTAGACTGCAAGTCTGTCAAAAGAACTGAAAAAAGGGGCAGTTTGCAGAGGCTTAGATACAAGATAATCACAGAGGTTAAAAGTATATTAATATAACTGTGTTCGTTATGCAAAACTGGGGAATGGGTAATAAAGGGATTATCTATCTTTTAAAACAATAAAAATTCTGGTGTAGAGTACCAGTGTTAATTTTGACGGCAAATTTCAATTTAGTCTTAGTTTTAGTCTTTTGACTAAAATGCCATTTAAGTTTTAGTCGTATTTTAGTCATCTGAATTGTTTTAGTTTTAGTCTAGTTTTAGTCGATTGAATCTCCAGTAGATTTTAGTCGACTAAATCTCCAGTAGTTTTAGTTGACTAAAATCTAAGGGGTTTAGTTAAAGTGTAATGCATTATTTAAGCATTTCTCTATCATTTGCAAACTGATTAAATACTCCAGGAGTAAACATAACACCTGTTAATATTTATGGTATTAAGGTTTAAACATGCAATACAGACACAGATTTAGCCGTTGTGATATGTAACATCTTTATTAAACTTTAAAATATAAAAAAACAAAACTGTAAACTGTAGTGGCTGTATTGCACATATTACCCAATATAAAAACTTTAACAGTGCTCTGTTAATAATTAAAACAAGTATCAAGTAACTCAACACAACAAAAAGTTTCTGCAGCTAGCACAGGCACAGCATAACAAACCGATACTCGTGGGTTATTCTTATTTCTATAGGAAGAATCAATTAATTGTTCACAGATTCGAAAAAATTTCGACAAAGATATTAGCACTGCTCTAGAACTTCTAAACTCATTATATACTCCTGCAGTAAAGGTTTATTAACCTGATTTTATTTATGGTATTAAGGTTTGAACATGCAATACAGATTTAACAGATTTAACTGTTGTGGTATGTAATATGTCTTTATTTAGCTTAAAATTTAATAAAATTAAGTTTAGTAAATTTTACAAAAGAGCAGTAATTGGATAGGGATTGATTAACACCATGCATAAAATGTTTTTGTCAGCAAATTTTTATTTAGTTTTAGTTATAGTCTTTTGACTAAAATGTAATTTTGATTTAGTTTTAGTCATAGTCTTTTGACTAAAATGTCATTTTAGTTTTAGTCGTATTTTAGTCATCAACATTTCTTTAGTTTTATAGTCATTTTAGTCTAGTTTTAGTCTACGAAATTAACTGTAGACTGTCCCTTTAAAATCAGGGGGGAAGGGGGCCAGTCAGCCGGGTGTGTGAGCAGTCGCATGAAGCAACAGATCAGGCACACTCCAGCAATCAGTGAGGGAACTGGTACCCACTTTTAGAGTAGCAAATTCAACTAAGGCCCCACTGCCTGTGTCGTGAGAGGAAGAGGAGGCAGCCATCTTTTCCGGACCTCTGCTGTTCTGTGTAATAGGTAGCACTTTGGTCAAGTATAAGTAGAATGGTAGTTGGAGAAAAAAAAATCAAAGCTACCACAGGTTTGCAACATACACTTGGAAGACCAGAGCCCATAGTTTCAGTTAGGCCCCATCCAGAAGGAACTTTGCTATGTGGCTATTATTTGAGCACTTTGGGGCTTTACTTTGAGACATCCTCTCTCCTTCACAGTGAGATTCCTACTTTAGCATAGGCTGCTTATGTTTATACTTTTATAGTTTAGGTAACCAGGTTAACTGAAGTATCATTTTAACAATGATTTATGTAAATACTTGGTGTATCATATTTGGACATTGTGATTTTAATGGATTAATAGATTATGTTTAGTAACATTATTTATTGATTTAGATAATAGATTGACTGCTTGCTAGAGCTATTAATACAGAGTAAGCACTTTACAATATATCTGGATATATCTACCGGAGGACTTCTATATATCGTCACTTTGACTTGACTTAAACTTTTTTTTATAGATGTTCCTCCACAATGTTTTTATCTGTGCTTACTTGTAATTGTATTGTATTTTACCATTTTTTTTAAATAAAGTTCTAATCTAAAAAAACAAAAGAAAAAGAAAAAAGGCCTACACCCTCTTAGTGACAAGACTGCACCCCTGAACTGTAACGGCCTGTGTCTGGTAGTAGAATTCAGCTTTAGAACTGGTGAGACTTATGCTGATTGGCTTGTTGAATCACATTGATTTGCCTTTAAATATTTCCTTCCTAAGATAAGGAGAGTCCACGGCTTCATTCCTTACTGTTGCTAAATACAACACCTGGCCACCAGGAGGAGGCAAAGACACCCCAGCCAAAGGTTTAAATATCCCTCCCACTTCCTCATTACCCCAGTCATTATTTTCCTTTCATCACGTTAGGAGGTGGCAGAAAAGTATCAGAAGATTCTGAGAGTCCTGAAAAAGGGTATCTGCCCTTCGAGATAGGACTGGAGTTTTAAGTAGTCATGTCAACCTCTCAGTGAGAGTATTGATGAAAGTTAGAGTCTGGAGATGCAGGGAAAGTTTTTCTGCGAAACCATCCATACTACTGCTCCTAAGCAATCAGTGTTGACGAGTTTCACTGCCTGCTTTCTCTCACTCAAGTCCATGTCAGGAGTGCTGCTATAAGACTGTCACACTTGAGAGGCTGTGTTCTGTTCCACAGCATAGATCCTGGAGGTAAGATCATTTCAATTTTTACACATAAAACGCTATAACAGGGTCACAGTGTGGCTGCTTTATACCTTGATAGGATCCAGGGTTAATATCATCTGAAAGGGGTTTATTGAACAGTTGGGGTTAATTAATCAGTGTATTAATTATCTACATTCTGCTTTGTGTGATTTTTTCCTGGGCTGATAGACTGTGTGTTTTTGGCTGGAACAAACCGGTTTCACTTTTAAGTTTCTCTTTCGTTTTTGAAAGCGTTGCACAGCTCCTATTACTTGCTGTACTTGTAATAACAGGTCTATGTTCATTTCCTCCATTCCCGTCTGAGACTTGAACCTGAGGAGAGCGTTTCCTCTGTTAACTGTCTTGGTCTAGGAGGTGGTGAGTGCCCCAGCCATTGGGAGTATAAAGGTGCAGTTTTCTATAATAAAAAAAACGTTTTTATTTGTGTCCTTCTGGGGGTATAACCTGAGCTATGGAGCACTCTGACATGTTAGAAGGTACTCCTTCTGTACTAAATCATACCTGTTTATATTGTGAGAAGGCCGTGGTTTTCCCGCCCACTCAATTATGTTCCACATGCCTTAACACCATTATAAAGTCTAAGAAGAGAATTAACGGGACCAGACAAGGCTGTCCGTTGTCTCCCATACTATTTGTACTGGCAATTGAGATTTTGGCAAGCTATATAAGAATAGGCTCAATAGAATGCAAAACATCTCTATATACAGATGATGTATTCCTCACCTTAACAAACATCTAGGAATCTACACCAGACCTGATACAACTTCTTCAGCGATACAGGAAATTCTCTAATTTTAAAGTAAATGGGACTAAATCAGAATTCATTGGGATAGCATTAACACCAGCAGATATGGCCACACTAACATCATCTAATTTTCACCACCAACCCATAGCCATAAAATACTTCAGTATCCTCCTTTCACCTCACTTAGATAAATTAGTGTCTCTAAACTATAACCCCCTTATATCTCAAATAATATCCATTATACATATATGGACACACAAACCGATCTCATGGATAGGAAGAATAAAAGCAATCAAAATGATGATCTTACCCAAAATCTTGTATATACTTCAGGCATTGCCAATACCCCTCCCAAATAATATTATATTCCTACTCCAAAAATAATTAATTCTTATATTTGGCAAAATAAGAGACCGCAGGTCTCCACACAAACACTATACCGCCCCAAGGACAAAGGAGGCTTAGGAGCACCCAACTTGCTTTTGTATAGAACCGTGATATTTTTGACAAGGATCACTGATTGGTGCAAACAGGCCCTTCATAAAGAATGGGTTTTAATTGAACATGAAATTGCACAATACAGACAATTGGGTGGGTTATGCTGGCTCCCATACCCACGAGACAAATTATACCCGAAACTACTCCTTATTCCCACTGAAACTTTCAAAATATGGGATGGAACTCTGAAGACACATAAATCTCTCTCAACACACGATTCACCATTAACGCCCCTTTTAGACAATCACACATTTCCACTACACCCAATCATAATAGACTCAGATGAATCCACAATACATGGGGCTAAACCATGCTATACTATTCTGCAAGAGGACAAAATAAAATACGAATCTGACATCTCAAAAATACTAGGCCCTACATTTCTTGCCTTGTTCAGATATCTCCAAGTGTCACCTTTTATATCTTCACACCCTGATAGACTTAATATATGCCTTCAACTTATTCCCTTCAAACTACTATGCTGGCTGCCGCACCTGCGGCAAAATATGCTGACGCTGACATATAAATTATTAATTATACCACACTCAGACAGTCTTCCATCCTATGCTCCCAAATGGGATACAGAGATTAACGATACAATCTCAGTAAAAGATTGGCATACAATCTTTCAACACATGAGCAGATCTGCATCCTCAATATCCACTATGGAAATTAATCTTAAACTACTATGTAGATGGTATTATACCCCTGTCATACTGAATACTATGTTTACAGGTTACCCATCTAGTTGTTGGAGAGGATGTAGAGATAGTGGCACGTTCTTACACTTGTGGTGGAGCTGCCTAATCGCATACCAATATTTGATATAAAACAGGAAATCGAACAAGCCCTTAGCCTCACATTACCAATGAATCCATGGATATTTTTACAAAATACCCAAGATCAAATGTCAACTACGCCAAACCCTACTATTAATCATGATAAACACAGCTAAATGAATTATACCAGCCCATTGGAAACAGATCAACCTACCTAATAAACAATACTGGAAAGATAAAGTATCTTCTGCTCTCCAATTAGAGAAATATTATTGCATAAAAAAACAAAAAATAGACGACTACCTAGCAATATGGTTATTGTGGGAAGAATACAATAATTAGAAACTTAATACTAACAGACTGAATCTTATCTACTCAGATCATTATATAAATATATATGCCACACTTCTGTGAGCTAGACAAGTTTATAAAACCCTTAAAAACATTTCATGGTCACACTCTTACTTTATTATTTTCTGGGAATCCTCAATTGTTCTCTTCTAAATATATATGTCTGGATTGTTAATTCAACTGATTGACAAACTAACTAACTAACTGTTCCAAGTTAAACCAGTATTCAGGATTATTTACACCCGTTGAAACACTTTGTAACATAACACTCTGTAATGTTCAACATTTTTGTGCTGTTTCAGTTTTGTACAAAACTTTATATTTCAATAAAGCTTTTGGAAAGTTTAAAAATAAATAAAGTCTAAGAAGGGAGACAAGCCTGCTAAGGCTCTTAGTCCCTCTGAGCCGTCTACCTCTCAGGACTCTGCGTCCTGTGAGATTACTACCCTTGCTACATTATCCACTCCACATGCAGTTCCCTATAGCACATCTAAGCCTTCTTCCTGTGGACTTTGCCACACAGTTACAAACGGCGGTGTCTCGCTCTAACAAACTTAAGAGAAAGGTTAAACATAGCTCTCTTGACCTGGAGTCATCTTAATGTTTATAGGATTTAGAATTGGTTCTTCCTTTTCCCCCTCATCTACTTTTAAAAAATTGGTCTCGGACTCTCAACTGGATTTGTGGGGGCTAAGGTGGATGGTGCTATCTCTACGCTTGCTAAAGGTACTACTATACCATTTGAGGATAGTTCTTCGTTCAGAGAGCCGATGGATAAGAAAATGGAAACCTGTCTGAGAAAGATGTTTCAACATACAGGATTTTTGTTTCAACCGGCGGCTGCAGTTGCTGTGGTTCCTGGAGCTGCTACCTACTGGTGCGACTCTTTGTTGGTGCTCATTGAGGTGGAGTCTCTCCTCGAGGATATTCAAGACGGAATTAAAGCTCTGAGAATTGCTAATACTTTTATCTGTGATGCCAACATGCAAATTATTTGCCTAAATGCAAAGGCCTCTGGCTTTGCGGTCCTAGTCTGCCTGGCGCTCTGGTTAAAGTCTTGGTCTGCGGATATGACTTCTAAATCCAGACTCCTTTCTCTTCCCTTCAGGGGAAAGATTTTATTTGGTCCAGGCCCGGGCTCCATTATTTCTACAGTTACCGGAGGCAAGGGTGCCTTCCTACCCCAAGATAAAAAGAACAAGTCTAAGGGACGACAATCTTCTATTTTTGATTCCTTTCGTTCTGACAAATCCCAATGGCAACAATCCTCTTCCAAGCCCGAGCAACTCAAGAGTACTTGGAAGCCGGCTCAATCCTGGAATAAATCCAAGCAGAATAAGAAGCCCGGCAAAAAAAATCTGCATGAAGGGGGGAGGTTCTCGATCCGGGATCGGACCGTGTAGAGGGCAGACTGTCTTTTTTTTTTATATATTTTTTTCAGACGCCTGGTTCAAGGACGTACAGGATCCGTGGGTCCTGGAGGTGGTATCTCAGGGATGCAAGATAGGCTTCAAATCTCATCCGCCAAGGTGCAGATTCCTTCTCTCGAATCTGTCTACCAGACCAGAAAAGAGGGATGCCTTTCTAGGGTGCATTCAGGATCTATCCTCCTCAGGAGTTGTTGTCCTGGTGCCTATCAAAGAAAGAGGTTTGGGGTTTTATTCCTGGAAAAGCACTTCCAGTTCATTGCACTTCCGTTTGGCCTAGCTACTGCTCCAAGAATTTTTACGAAGGTTCTGGGGGCTCTTCTAGCCATTGCCAGAACTCAGGGTATTGCAGTAGCTCCAGTCTTGGACGATATTCTGGTGCAAGCACCATCCTTTCGTCTTGCGCAAGACTTCTCAGATTCTCTTCTCAGTCTTCTTCAATCACATGGATGGAAGATAAACTTGGAAAAGTGTTCTCTTATCCCAAGTACCAGGGTGGAATTCCTGGGTACTATAATAGACTTCATATCCATGAGGATATTTCTAACAGACCAGAGCCGTTGCAAGCTAATTTCGGCATGTCTTGCCCTCCGGACCTCCTTGACTCCCTCTGTGGCTCAGTCTATGGAGGCGATTGGCCTCATGGTGTCCTGCATGACATCATTCCTTTTGCCAGTTTCTGTCTCAGACCTTTACAACTGTGCATGCTGAGGCAGTGGAACGGCGATCATTCAGATGTGTCTCAACAGATTGTATTAGACAGCCGGTCGAGAGAAACGCTCTCTTGGTGGCTCTGTCCAGATCATCTTTCCCGAGGGACATGCTTCTTAAGACTATCTTGGGAGATTGTGACTACGGACGCAAGCCTATCCGGATTGGGAGCTGTTTGGGGTGCCAAGAAGGCACAGGGGTTGTGGACTCAGGAGGAGTCCTCCCTCCCAATCAATATTTTGGAACTACAGGCAATCTTCAAGGCCTTGAAGGCTTGGCTACTTCTGGGTTCGTCCCTGTTTATCAGATTCCAATCAGACAATATAACCTCGTGGCTTACATCAACCATCAGGAGCGAACGAGAAGTTCCTTGGCGACGAAGAAAGAATCTCAGATTCTGGAGTGGTCGGAGGCCCACAGCTGTTTGCTGTCAGTGATCCACATTCCGGGTGTGGACAACTGAGAGGCGGATTTTCTCAGCAGGCAATCCTTAGTTCCAGGGGAATGGTCTCTCCATCCCAAGGTGTTTGCAGAGATATGCAGCAAGTGGGAGATGCCGGAGATGGATCTCATGGCGTCCCGTCTCAACACCAAGCTACCCAGGTACGGGTCGAGGGATCCCCAAGCAGATCTAATAGATGCACTAGCAGTGCCCTGGAGGTTCAAACTCATCTTTTTCCTCCATTACCTCTTCTTCCTCAAATGTTGGCCCGCATCAAGCAGGAGCGGGTATCAGTGATCCTGATTGCTCCATCGTGGCCGTGAAGGACGTGGTTCGCAGATCTAGTGGGGATGTCCTCATCTCCTCTGTGGAAGTTAACTTGTCGCAGAGACCTGCTGATACAAGGTCCATTTGTTCATCAAAATCTATTGAGCGCTTAGTCTTAGCCAAGAGAGGTTTCTCTGAGAGTGTCATTGATACTCTTATTCAAGCTCGTAAACCAGTTACTCTGTGTATCTACCACAAGGTGTGAAGGACCTACTTATTCTGGTGTGAAGAGCGTGCTTTCTCCTGGCACAGAGTTAAGGATGCCAGGATCTTATCTTTTCTCCAGGATGGGCTGGAGAAGGGCCTTTCTCCTAGTTCCCTGAGGGGACAGATTTCGGCCCTGACGGTTTTATTGCACAAGAGACTGGCTGAGCTTCCAGATGTGCAGTCCTTTGTTAAGGCTCTGATTAGGATCAGACCTGTGTTTAGATCTGGGGCTCCTCCTTGGAGCCTAAATTTTGTTCTTCGGGTTTTGCAACAGGTTCTGTTTGGGCCTCTGCATTCCGTTGACATTAAATTGTTATCTTGGAAGGTTCTCTTTTTATTGGCTTTTGCCTCTGCACGCAAACTTTCTGAGATCTCTGCTTTGCAATGTGAGCCCCCTTAACTGATTTTTCACGCAGATAAGGCAGTTTTATGTACTAAATGAGGTTTTTAGATTGCAACATCAATCAGGACATTGTGGTTCCTTCCTTGTGCACTAATCCTTCTTCATCAAAGGAACGCTTACTTCACAATTTGTATGTGGTTCGCGCCATGAAGTTCTATCTTCAGGCTACTAAGGAGTTAAGACAATCTTCCTCTTTGTTGTCTATTCAGGGAAGCATAAGGGGCAAAAGGCTACTTCGACTTCCCTATATTTTTGGTTAAGGAGTGTCATCTGCTTAGCTTACAAGACAGCGGGACATCGTCCTCCTGAGAGGATAACTGCTCATTCCACTAGAGCAGTGACTTCCTCTTTGGCATTTAAGAACAAGGCCTCTATGGATCAGATTTGTAAGGCGGCTACCTGGTCCTCCTTACATACTTTTTCGAAGTTTTACAAGTTTGATGTTTTTGCTTCAGCTGAAGCAGCTTTCGGGAGAAAGGTTTTGCAGGCTGTGGTGCCCTCAGAATAGGGTCCGCCTCTTTCTTTTTGTTCCCTCCCGTTATTCATTCAGTGTCCTCTGGAGCTTGGGTATAGTTTTCTCAACAGTAAGGAATGAAGCTGTGGACTCTCCCTATCTTAGGAAGGAAAACATAATTTATGCTTACTAGATAAATTCCTTTCCTTCCGGATAGGGAGAGTCCACAGCCCACGCACGTTTTTTCTTATCTATGGGCGGTAACCTATTTATTTTATTCTTCTGGCACCATTTATACCATAATGTTTCTCCTACTTTTCATTGTACCCTCAGCAGAATGACTGGGGTAATGAGGAAGTGGGGGGGATAGTGAAGCCTTTGGCTGAGATGTCTTTGCCTCCTCCTGGTGGCCAGGTGTTATATTTCCCAACAGTAAGGAATGAAGCCGTGGACTGTCCCTATCAATAAGGAATGGAATTTATCTGGTAAGCATAAATTATGTTTTTGTTAATCCTGAAGAGCGAAATAAATTTAAAAATTATTATTATTATTATTATTAATTGGGCCACTCCCCCCCCTTCCCACTGGATTTTAAGCATTTTATTTGCATATTTAGGTCTACATATGGTAGCATATTAAAGAGAACATACTTTGTAGACTTAAATCATATGTACTACTAGATCAGACAATCCAAACCGTTTTAGTGCCACTCATTCACCAAGCCACCTGTGCGACAACCACTGTTGATTGGGCGAGGGTCAGTTTCCACTCTGAACCAGCTCTGCTCTGTGGATCGAACGTGGTCTATTAGCTATGTGTTTAACACCTTTGGGGGATTAAACACATAGCATTGCAGGGTCACTAGTGTTACAATTGCATGCTGTAGCCAATGAGAGCATGTATTCTTATCACTATAACGGCCCTATAATAATAATAATGTACTTGAAGTAAAACATACTGTCAGTGTATCAGAATTTGGCACAGCATATAGTATACAATACATGGTTTATTCATTCCTTGTATCTGTGATTCTGTATCAAATACAAGTTCTTGTGCACCTTCTAATCCTGTCTGATTTTATCTTACAGAGCTGTCTTGAATTTAGTTTGAGGATTCAGGAATTCATTGAGCTCATTCGGCAGAACAAGAGACTGGATGCTGTTAGGTAAGAAAACTGCTATTTCACCTTCAGAGGGGGGACTGCAATGGAGCCATACTTAGTTGTTGCACATCAGTTTATTTTCTCTTTAGGAACAAAATGTTGTAGTTTGTGTAAAACATGATGGAATTTTGCAACTTTCTCTTAATTAAGATATGTTATTTGTTTAATATATATTTAAATTGATTGTTAATTACTTATTCATATTCAGAGATGCTTAAAGAATAATATATGCTGCCAGGCTTTAAAGGCATATGAAACCCAGAATTCAGAATGAACATATTACTTCTATTAACAAATTTGCTTCATTCTCTTCACCATTTGTTGAAGGAGCAGCAATGCACTACTGGGAGCTAGCTGAAGACATTGGGTGAGCCAGCAGCTAGCTCTCAGCAATGCATTGCTGCTCCTGAGCCTGGGTAGGTTTTCTTTCAACAAAGGATACTAAGTGAATGGAGCAAATTTGAATATTGGAGTAAGCTGGAAAGTTCTTAACAATTGCATGCTCTGTCTCACTGGTTTTCAAACCTGTCCTCAGGGAACCTGAGACAGAAGCTTCACCCACTCTGATAAAACTACAATGTATAGCTAGAATCACTTTTTTTATTATAAAGAAAACCAACTAGTGCATTTGGATAGGATCAAAGTGTGTGCAGTAGTGAAGGCAGAGGTGTTAGCACTGTCTGCTGCAGCTAAAACTCCCTCTACAGGTTGTTCAGTACCAAAATGTAGGTATCTTATTCTTAAAAACATTTGTTATTATTTGTATCTTCATGTGTAACATGCCAGCAAATTGTGCAGCTCTATACTGTGGCATAACAACAATAAAGCCAGGGATATGCAGAGGGAGACCGATTACCGATCCCTGACCGGTGTATATCCCTATCTCTGCACAGAACATCAGCTGCTAGATCCAAAACTTCTGTACTACATGATAAGTCCAGAATGTATCTCCGTTTCACAAGTGTGCAGTATATAGATGCAGCAGCGAAGTTCTATATTACTAATAAGTGCTAAGCTTTGGGGGTATTTATTGTGTTCAGGGTGTACAACAGAATGGTCCTGCATATAAGAATTCTCTTCAATTGAACTGTGCTTTGGCTTTCTTTCCCAGCACATCATTTGCTGCCTTATTAGTATGCTCTTGTTAAGTGCCGGCAGCATGAGGTTTTTAGCATTGTTACCGCAGGCCAATAACTAGGTCACTAACCTATTCAGAGAGCAAGAAAGGTCTGATTACCAGGCATTTTTCCATGTAAGTGAAACAGGGAAAGCTGACATTTTGTTACAGCACAGCTGGAGCTCACACAAGTTTGAAAGCGTTGGTTATTTCCTGCTGAGGAAGCTTGAAAATGACATCCTGGCTTTTAAGCTACAATTGATGGGAGCCTTAAAATAAAATAAAATGTGCTTTATTAATAGCCATGTTTGAACCTAAGACAGTTTTAAATGTGATATGTGCCTGTTAAGTAGCACTCTAAGGATCAGCCGTAAAAGCGTGTTTGCAAAAGCGCAGCCATGAACTTTAATGATTATGATTGTTAAATAAAAATAAAACCGCAATATATGAATGAAACACTTGAACCTGGTTGCATTAGTCAGCTTTTTTACCCACTCTATGTTCTACAAAATTACCTGTACAGGACCCAAGACTACACTTAAGATGGTTTGTGATGGCGAAAGTAGGATGTTAGTCACAGCATTTCCATAGTTAAGAGCTTAAAGGGACACTGGACCCAATTTTTTTCTTTTGTGATTCAGATAGAGCATGCAATTGTAGGCAACTTTATAATTTATTCCCATTATCAATTTTTCTTCGTTTTCTTTCTATTTTTATTTGAAAAAAAAGGCATCTAAGCTTTTTGTTTTTGGTTCAGTACTCTGGACAGCACTTTTTTATTGGTGGATGAATGTATCCACCAATCAGCTAGGACAACCCAGGTTGTTCCCCAAAAATGGGCCAGCATATAAACTTACATTCTTGCATTTCAAATAAAGATACCAAGAGAATGAAGATTTGATAATAGGAGTAAATTAGAAAGTTGCTTAAAATTTCATGCTCTATCTGAATCGCAAAAGAAAAATTTTGGGTTCAGTGTCCCTTTAACAACGCACTATATCTGTTTGTTCAAAGAATGATCTTTTATGTACAAGCAAAAAGCACACTGGTACCCACTACACATGCGCAGGTGTTCACGTTTTATAAATGAATTTTAAAAAATGTAGTGCTTGTTTTAATGCTGTGGTAAGCGCAAAATGATCTCCCTGCCCGAATAAGAAGTGTTGTGCGTGCACATCCACTAACCCTATGTATGAATCTTGTCTTTCCACTTGATGTGCTGACAATAAATCATATCTGATGGATCTGTGTTACAGAGAATCTGCCCTTTTGTCTTATTCATAAGATTAACTCTTTAGATTTACCTAAGGTGTTGAATATGTTTGAAAATGCACATCTTGCTGACTTGGTGCTGCAGTTTTCGGGGGGATCTTAAAATGGACATGAAACCCATTTTCTCCTTACATGATTCAGATAGAGCATGTGATTTTAAAGGGATTTGCAAATCAAAATGAAACTTTCCTGATTTAGATAGAGCATGCATGCAACTTTTCTAATTTACTTCCATTAACAAAATGTGCACTTTTTATACTTACACTTTTTGAGTCACCAACTCCTACTGAGCATGTGCACGACAGAATATACGTATATGCAATTGTGATTGGCTGATGGCTGTCACATGATACAGGAGGAGTGGAAATAGACATAACTGAAATTTGTCCGAAAAAAAATCTACTGATTTGAAGTCCAGACCAAGTGCTATTGCATTGTCTTGTTATCACACATTTGTTGATTATGCAGATCTACTGTATTTACTCGTCCTTAAGCAACTTTCCAATTTACTTATCTAATTTGTTTTTGTTCTCTTGGTATCCTTTCTTGAAAAGGATACCCAGGTAGGCTCAGGAGCTGCTGACTTGTGGCTGCACATATATGCCTCGTTTTTGGCTCACCAGATGTATTCAGCTAGCTTCCAGTAGTGCATTGCAGCTCCTTCAACAAAGGATACCAAGAGAATGAAGCAAATTTGATAATACAAGTAAATTGAAAAGTTGTTTCAAATTGTTATGTTCTATCTGAATCATGTTTCATGTCCCTTTAAATAATATATTAAGTGTTGTTTTGTGCCTTGTAGGAGATTAGCAAAATGCTGACGCCACACAAACCAGAAATATTAATAAAATGCACATTAATATCTGTCTTGAAAATGTTCTTACTGTATAAAGAAAAATCATTAGCATACACAGTCCTATTGTGTGTTTAGAAAAATGCTGTACTCCAAAATGCTTTTTTTTAAAAAATAAATAAATTGAGAACTAAGGTAAATGTTCAACATGAATATTCAAAAAAGTGCCAGATCTGATGCTTCCCCTACACTGTGTATATGACGGTTATCAAGGTCTATATGTTATGCTCACTAAAGCATATGATCCTTTTCCCTAGACCTGCTGTCTTGTCCTAGACTAGAAGCAAATAACAAACGCAACAACATGAGCTTACTTGTGTTTATACACGATGATCTGCTAGCTTAATGTATTGGCTTTTTAGTAAAGAATTGTTTTATCTTACGTTCTTCGTCCAGGTCTTGGCAATGTTCTGCTCCATCCATTCCTTCAATTAGGTCAGGTTTGGTAGAGATCCAGAATTACTGATTATATTTCTTCACAATGGAACATGAGAGAACATTGGAATTCTAAAGCTTTTGTCATTTTATTTAGTTCTTACAACATGCACAAAGAAGAATATAGTATAAAAGAATAGTGACGGAAGCAATTGTATTCAATGTCACAATATAGGTATGGTCAGTGGTATCATTAGCCACATAACAATTCTCTGTGATTAAATATTCAAACACTTTGTAAAAATGTCATATATATATTCTTTTACTAAATAAAAGAAAATTTGTGGGGGTTTTTTAAATAAATATGTTAAAGGGACACTAAACCCAAATAAATTCTTTCATGATTCAGGTAGAGAATATAATTTTAAACAAAATTCCAATTTACTTCCATTATCGAATTTGCTTCATTCTTTAGATATTCTTAACTGAAGAAAAAGTAATGCACATGGGTGAGCCAATCACATGAGGCATCTATGTGCTGCCACCAATCAGCAGCTACTAAGCCTATCTAGATATGATTTTCAGCAAAGGATATCAAGAGAATGAAGCAAAATAGATAATAGAAGTGAATTAGAAAGTTGTTTAAAATTGCATGCTCTTTCTAAATCATGAAAGAAAACATTTGGGTTTAATGTCACTTTAATTGTTCTGCTGCATAAGTGTTTAGTCTCCTATTTGAGGAATATGTATTGACAGTTGTTGAGTGTAGACTTAAATACACAATTAATGCAGTTTTTATATCATACATTGGAAAGAACTTTTTAAATTGTGTTCTATGACCCGTTTACATCCATGACTTACTTATTGGATTTTATTTCTCTGTAGCACTATATGTACCAGTACTACTGGGACTTTCTATGTACCTCTATTTGTGTGACTATTTTGTGATTGCGTGTAGGACTGTTTCATTGCCATATCTAGTTTGACCACTCTTTATTTAATAATTGTGTTTTTCTTGCCTAGACATGCCAGAAAACATTTCAGTCAGGCAGAGGGAAGCCAACTGGATGAAGTTCGACAGGTGATGGGGATGCTGGCCTTTCCTTCTGATACTCACATCTCTCCTTATAAGGTAACTATATTTAAGGTCGTATTCATGAAGCCGCTTGTTTTTTGTTGGCTTAGAATCGGTGTGGCCATAATATATAGATTGTTGCCAATAGGGCTCTAAGGGCTGATCAGTATCTCGCAAGATATTTTTTTCCATTTGACCTAATTGCTGTTGAAATCATATGGTTTCAGCTCCTTAGAAATTGTTTTTTTCACAACTATATTTAGCACAAGATAATTTAAATATTGTTGCACAGTACTTGAAAACTTCCTTGTTTCCTAAAAGGACATTTATGATGACCAATTCTAGAACTTTGGGCGTTAAACAAGCACCATGGCCGTCCATAGCCTGAGTATTTTTTTCATGATAGTGTTGGTGGGTAATATAGTCAGTCAGAAGCCGTACCACATGTACCATTTTAAAAGTGCCGAGTGCACTCCCTACTACAAAAAAACCCCAGTGAATTTCAAGCTAGCTTGTGATTCACTGTTTACTTCTGGTGTGTGTGTGGTATGTCCAATGGCATCACAGCATATACACTTTTAAGAGTAAACTATAGAAGGGCCTCAGGAGTGCTCCTTGCAATTTTGTCAATGGGGTGAGTAGGATGCCTTTTCTTTCATGTAATTAGCAAGAGTCCATGAGCTAGTGACGTATGGGATATACATTCCTACCAGGAGGGGCAAAGTTTCCCAAACCTCAAAATGCCTATAAATACACCCCTCACCACACCCACAAATCAGTTTTACAAACTTTGCCTCCTATGGAGGTGGTGAAGTAAGTTTGTGCTAGATTCTACGTTGATATGCGCTCCGCAGCAGGTTGGAGCCCGGTTTTCCTCTCAGCGTGCAGTGAATGTCAGAGGGATGTGAGGAGAGTATTGCCTATTTGAATTCAATGATCTCCTTCTACGGGGTCTATTTCATAGGTTCTCTGTTATCGGTCGTAGAGATTCATCTCTTACCTCCCTTTTCAGATCGACGATATACTCTTATATATATACCATTACCTCTGCTGATTTTCGTTTCAGTACTGGTTTGGCTTTCTACAACATGTAGATGAGTGTCCTGGGGTAAGTAAGTCTTATTTTCTGTGACACTCTAAGCTATGGTTGGGCACTTTTTTATAAAGTTCTAAATATATGTATTCAAACATTTATTTGCCTTGACTCAGGATGTTCAACATTCCTTATTTCAGACAGTCAGTTTCATATTTGGGATAATGCATATGAATAAATCAATTTTTTTCTTACCTTAAAAATTTGACTTTTTCCCTGTGGGCTGTTAGGCTCGCGGGGGCTGAAAATGCTTCATTTCTCCAACATAGGTGTGTCCGGTCCACGGCGTCATCCTTACTTGTGGGATATTCTCTTCCCCAACAGGAAATGGCAAAGAGCCCAGCAAAGCTGGTCACATGATCCCTCCTAGGCTCCGCCTACTCCAGTCATTCTCTTTGCCGTTGCACAGGCAACATCTCCACGGAGATGGTTAAGAGTTTTTTTTTTTTTTTTTTTTTTTTTTTTTTTTTTTTTGACGACTGTTGCATATATCAACCATCAGGGGGGAACAAGGAGTTCCCTGGCGATGGAGGAAGTGACCAAAATAATTCAATGGGCGGAGAATCACTCCTGCCACTTGTCTGCAATCCACATCCCAGGAGTGGAAAATTGGGAAGCGGATTTTCTGAGTCGTCAGACTTTCCATCCGGGGGAGTGGGAACTCCATCCGGAAATCTTTGCCCAAATAACTCAATTATGGGGCATTCCAGACATGGACCTGATGCCGTCTCGTCAGAACTTCAAGGTTCCTTGCTACGGGTCCAGATCCAGGGATCCCAAGGCGACTCTAGTAGATGCACTGATAGCGCCTTGGACCTTCAACCTAGCTTATGTATTCCCACCGTTTCCTCTCATTCCCAGGCTGGTAGCCAGGATCAATCAGGAGAGGGCTTCGGTGATCTTGATAGCTCCTGCGTGGCCACGCAGAACTTGGTATGCAGACCTGGTGAATATGTCATCGGCTCCACCATGGAAGCTACCTTTGAGACAGGACCTTCTTGTTCAAGGTCCATTCGAACATCCGAATCTGGCTTCACTCCAACTGACTGCTTGGAGATTGAACGCTTGATTTTATCAAAGCGTGGGTTTTCAGATTCTGTCATTGATACTCTTGTCCAGGCTAGAAAACCTGTAACTAGGAAAATTTACCATAAAATATGGAAAAAATATATCTGTTGGTGTGAATCTAAAGGATTCCCATGGAACAAGATAAAAATTCCTAAGATTCTATCCTTTCTACAAGAGGGTTTGGAGAAAGGATTATCTGCAAGTTCTTTGAAGGGACAGATTTCTGCTTTATCTGTTTTACTTCACAAAAAGCTGGCGGCTGTGCCAGATGTTCAAGCTTTTGTTCAGGCTCTGGTTAGAATCAAGCCTGTTTACAAACCTTTGACTCCTCCTTGGAGTCTCAATTTAGTTCTTTCAGTTCTTCAAGGGGTTCCGTTTGAACCCTTACATTCCGTAGATATTAAGTTACTATCTTGGAAAGTTTTGTTTTTGGTTGCAATTTCTTCTGCTAGAAGAGTTTCAGAGTTATCTGCTCTGCAGTGTTCTCCTCCTTATCTGGTGTTCCATGCAGATAAGGTGGTTTTGCGTACTAAACCTGGTTTTCTTCCGAAAGTTGTTTCTAACAAAAACATTAACCAGGAGATAGTTGTGCCTTCTTTGTGTCCGAATCCAGTTTCAAAGAAGGAACGTTTGTTACACAATTTGGATGTAGTTCGTGCTCTAAAATTCTATTTAGAGGCTACAAAGGATTTCAGACAAACATCTTCTTTGTTTGTTGTTTATTCTGGTAAAAGGAGAGGTCAAAAAGCAACTTCTACCTCTCTCTCTTTTTGGCTTAAAAGCATCATCCGATTGGCTTATGAGACTGCCGGATGGCAGCCTCCTGAAAGAATCACAGCTCACTCCACTAGGGCTGTGGCTTCCACATGGGCCTTCAAGAACGAGGCTTCTGTTGATCAGATATGTAAGGCAGCGACTTGGTCTTCACTGCACACTTTTACCAAATTTTACAAATTTGATACTTTTGCTTCTTCTGAGGCTATTTTTGGGAGAAAGGTTTTGCAAGCCGTGGTGCCTTCCATCTAGGTGACCTGATTTGCTCCCTCCCATCATCCGTGTCCTAAAGCTTTGGTATTGGTTCCCACAAGTAAGGATGACGCCGTGGACCGGACACACCTATGTTGGAGAAAACAGAATTTATGCTTACCTGATAAATTACTTTCTCCAACGGTGTGTCCGGTCCACGGCCCGCCCTGGTTTTTTTAATCAGGTCTGATGAATTATTTTCTCTAACTACAGTCACCACGGTATCATATGATTTCTCCTATGCATATTCCTCCTTTACGTCGGTCGAATGACTGGGGTAGGCGGAGCCTAGGAGGGATCATGTGACCAGCTTTGCTGGGCTCTTTGCCATTTCCTGTTGGGGAAGAGAATATCCCACAAGTAAGGATGACGCCGTGGACCGGACACACCGTTGGAGAAAGTAATTTATCAGGTAAGCATAAATTCTGTTTTTGTTGCGTCATTCTTGGCGCGGACTTTTTTGGCGCAAAATTTTTTTTTCTGTTTCCGGCGTCATACGTGTTGCCGGAAGTTGCGTCATTTTTGACGTTCTTTTGCGGCAAAAGTGTCGGCGTTCCGGATGTGGCGTCATTTTTTGCGCCAAAAGCATTTAGGTGCCAAATAATGTGGGCGTCATTTTTGACGCTAAAAAAAATATGGGCGTCACTATTGTCTCCACATTTTTTAAGTCTCATTTTTTATTGCTTCTGGTTGCTAGAAGCTTGTTCACTGGCATTTTTTTCCCATTCCTGAAACTGTCATTTAAGGAATTTGATCAATTTTGCTTTATATGTTGTTTTTTCTTTTACATATTGCAAGATGTCCCACGTTGAAACTGAGTCAGAAGATACTTCTGGAAAATCGCTGCCTGGGGCTGGAGCTACCAAAGCTAAGTGTATCTACTGTAAACTTATGGTATCTGTTCCTCCAGCTGTTGTTTGTACTGTTTTGTCATGACAAACTGTTTATGCAGATAATATTTCCTTTAGTACTGTTACATTACCTGTTGCTGTTCTGTCAACATCTAATACTCAGAGTGTTCCTGATAACATAAGAGATTTTGTTTTTAAATCCATTAAGAAGGCTATGTCTGTTATTCCTCCTTCTAGTAAACGTAAAAAGTCTTTTAAAACTTCTCATTTTTCAGATGAATTTTTAAATGAACATCATCATTCTGATTCTGATAATGGTTCTTCTGGTTCAGAGGATTCTGTCTCAGAGGTTGATGCTGATAAATCTTCATATTTATTTAAAATGAAATGTATTCGTTCTTTACTTAAAGAAGTCCTAATTGCATTAGAAATTGAGGATTCTGGTCCTCTTGATACTAAATCTAAACGTTTAGATAAGGTTTTTAAATCTCCTGTAGTTATTCCAGAAGTTTTTCCTGTCCCTAGTGCTATTTCTGAAGTAATTTCCAGGGAATGGAATAATTTGGGTAATTCATTTACTCCTTCTAAACGTTTTAAGCAATTATATCCTGTGCCATCTGACAGATTAGAGTTTTGGGACAAAATCCCTAAAGTTGATGGGGCTGTCTCTACTCTTGTTAAGCGTACTACTATTCCTACGGCAGATGGTACTTCCTTAAGGATCCTTTAGATAGGAAAATTGAATCCTTTCTAAGAAAAGCTTACTTGTGTTCAGGTAATCTTCTTAGACCTGCTATATCTTTAGCGGATGTTGCTGCAGCTTCATCTTTTGGTTAGAAGCTTTAGCGCAACAAGTAACAGATCATAATTCTCATAGCATTTTTATTCTTCAACATGCTAATAATTTTATTTGTAATGCCATCTTTGATATCATTAGAGTTGATGTCAGGTATATGTCTCTCTAGTTATTTTATCTAGAAGAGCTTTATGGCTTAAGACTTGGAATGCTGTTATGTCTTCTAAGTATACTCTGCTTTCCCTTTCTTTCCAGGGTAATGATCGTTTTCGTTCCTTTTGTCACAACAAGGAACAAAAACCTGATCCTTCATCCTCAGGAGCGGTATCAGTTTGGAAACCATCTCCAGTCTGGAATAAATCCAAGCCTTTTAGAAAATCAAAGCCAGCTCCTAAGTCCACATGAAGGTGCGGCCCTCATTCCAGCTCAGCTGGTAGGGGGCAGATTACGTTTTTTCTAAGAAATTTGGATCAATTCCGTTCACAATCTTTGGATTCAGAACATTGTTTCAGAAGGGTACAGAATTGGCTTCAAGATAAGGCCTCCTGCAAAGAGATTTTTTCTTTCCCGTGTCCCAGTAAACCCAGCGAAGGCTCAAGCATTTCTGAAATGTGTTTCAGATCTAGAGTTGACTGGAGTAATTTTGCCAGTTCCAGTTCTGGAACAGGGACTGGGGTTTTATTCAAATCTCTTCATTGTACCAAAGAAGGAAAATTCCTTCAGACCAGTTCTGGATCTAAAAATATTGAATCGTTATGTAAGGATACCAACATTCAAAATGGTAACTGTAAGGACTATCCTGCCTTTTGTTCAACAAGGGCATTATATGTCTACTATAGATTTACAGGATGCATATCTGCATATTCCGATTCATCCAGATCACTATCAGTTTCTGAGATTCTCTTTCCTAGACAAGCATTACCAGTTTGTGGCTCTGCCGTTTGGCCTAGCTACAGCTCCAAGAATTTTTTACGAAGGTTCTCGGTGCCCTTCTGTCTGTAATCAGAGAACAGGGTATTGTGGTATTCCTTATTTGGACGATATCTTGGTACTTGCTCAGTCTTCACATTTAGCAGAATCTCATTCGAATCGACTTGTGTTGTTTCTTCAACATCATGGTTGGAGGATCAATTTACCAAAAAGTTCATTGATTCCTCAGACTTAGGTAACCTTTTTAGGTTTTCAGATAGATTCAGTATCCATGACTCTATCTTTGATAGACATGAGACATCTAAAGTTGATATCAGCTTGTCGAAACCTTCAGTCACAATCTTTCCCTTCGGTAGCCTTATGCATGAAAATTCTAGGTCTTATGACTGCGGCATCGGACGCGATCCCCTTTGCTCGTTTTCACATGCGGCCTCTTCAGCTCTGTATGCTGAACCAGTGGTGCAGGGATTACACAAAGATATCTCAATTAATATCTTTAAAACCGATTGTACGACACTCTCTGACGTGGTGGACAGATCACCATCGTTTAGTTCAGGGGGCTTCTTTTGTTCTTCCGACCTGGACTGTAGTTTCAACAGATGCAAGTCCTACAGTTTGGGGAGCTGTGTGGGGGTCTCTGACAGCACAAGGGGTTTGGGAATCTCAGGAGGTGAGATTACCGATCAATATTTTGGAACTCCGTGCAATTTTCAGAGCTCTTCAGTCTTTGCCTCTTCTAAAGAGAGAATCGTTCATTTGTTTTCAGACAGACAATGTCACAACTGTGGCATACATCAATCATCAAGGAGGGACTCACAGTCCTCTGGCTATGAAAGAAGTATCTCGAATTCTGGTATGGGCGGAATCCAGCTCCTGTCTTGTTTCTGCGGTTCATATCCCAGGTATAGACAATTATCTCAGTTGCCACACGTTTCATCCGGGCGAATGGTCTCTTCTCCCAGAGGTATTTCTTCAGATTGTTCAAATATGGGGTCTTCCAGAAATAGATCTGATGGCTTCTCATCTAAACAAGAAACTTCCCAGGTATCTGTCCAGATCCAGGGATCCTCAAGCGGAAGCAGTGGATGCGTTTTCACTTCCTTGGAAGTATCATCCTGCCTATATCTTTCCGCCTCTAGTTCTTCTTCCAAGAGTAATCTCCAAGATTCTGAAGGAATGCTCATTTGTTCTGCTGGTGGCTCCAGCATGGCCTCTCAGGTTTTTGGTATGCGGATCCTGTCCGGATGGCCTCTTGCCAACCGTGGACTCTTCCGTTAAGACCAGACCTTCTGTCTCAAGGTCCTTTTTTTCCATCAGGATCTCAAATCCTTAAATTTAAAGGTATGGAGATTGAACGCTTGATTCTTAGTCAAAGAGGTTTCTCTGACTCTGTGATTAATACTATGTTACAGGCTCGTAAATCCGTATCTAGGGAGATATATTATAGAGTCTGGAAGACTTATATTTCTTGGTGTCTTTCTCATCATTTTTCCTGGCATTCTTTTAGAATTCTGAGAATTTTACAGTTTCTTCAGGATGGTTTGGATAAAGGTTTGTCTGCAAATTCCTTGAAAAGACAAATCTCTGCTCTTTCTGTTCTTTTTCACAGAAAGATTGTTAATCTTCCTGATATTCATTGTTTTGTACAAGCTTTGGTTCGTATAAAACCTGTCATTAAGTCAATTTCTCCTCCTTGGAGTTTGAATTTGGTTCTCGGGGCTCTTCAAGCTCCTCCGTTTGAATCTATGCATTCTTTGGACATTAAATTACTTTTTTGAAAAGTTTTGTTCCTTTTGGCCATCTCTTCTGCCAGAAGAGTTTCTGAATTATCTGCTCTTTCTTGTGAGTCTCCTTTTCTGATTTTTCATCAGGATAAGGCGGTGTTGCGAACTTCTTTTAAATTTTTACCTAAGGTTGTGAATTCTAACAACATTAGTAGAGAAATTGTGGTTCCTTCATTATGTCCTAATCCTAAGAATTCTAAGGAGAAATCATTGCTTTCTTTGGATGTAGTTAGAGCTTTAAAATATTATGTTGAAGCTACTAAGAATTTCCGAAAGACTTCTAGTCTATTTGTTATATTTTCCGGTTCTAGGAAAGGTCAGAAGGCTTCTGCCATTTCTTTGGCATCTTGGTTGAAATCTTTAATTCATCATGCTTATGTCGAGTCGGGTAAAACTCCGCCTCAAAGGATTACAGCTCATTCTACTAGGTCAGTTTCTACTTCCTGGGCGTTTAGGAATGAAGCTTCGGTTGTTCAGATTTGCAAAGCAGCAACTTGGTCTTCTTTGCATACTTTTACTAAATTCTACCATTTTGATGTGTTTTCTTCTTCTGAAGCAGTTTTTGGTAGAAAAGTACTTCAGGCAGCTGTTTCAGTTTGATTCTTCTGCTTATAATTTCAGTTTTTTTCATTATAAGTTTTAAACTTTGTTTGGGTGTGGATTATTTTCAGCGGAATTGGCTGTCTTTATTTTATCCCTCCCTCTCTAGTGACTCTTGCGTGGAAGATCCACATCTTGGGTAGTCATTATCCCATACGTCACTAGCTCATGGACTCTTGCTAATTACATGAAAGAAAACATAATTTATGTAAGAACTTACCTGATAAATTCATTTCTTTCATATTAGCAAGAGTCCATGAGGCCCACCCTTTTTTGTGGTGGTTATGATTTTTTGTATAAAGCACAATTATTCCAATTCCTTATATTTATGCTTCGCACTTTTTTTCTTATCACCCCACTTCTTGGCTATTCGTTAAACTGATTTGTGGGTGTGGTGAGGGGTGTATTTATAGGCATTTTGAGGTTTGGGAAACTTTGCCCCTCCTGGTAGGAATGTATATCCCATACGTCACTAGCTCATGGACTCTTGCTAATATGAAAGAAATGAATTTATCAGGTAAGTTCTTACATAAATTATGTTTTTTAAGACTGTGCCACTCGCCAACATTATCATAATCAGAAAAGCATTCTGGCTAAGGAGGTCATAATAGAGAGGTAAGATAGCACCCATCTGAGGCTTGAAATTTGATTTAAAGGTTGATCTTTCAAGGGGCAATCATAATTGGTTGTGATACTAAGGAGCTCTAAAGGGACACCCTTCAATCTGCGTAATATCCTTATATTTAAAATCCATCCAATATTTAGCAATATTTACCTTTCCTTATGGCAATTTTCAAGACAACTTCAGTATTCTGTATTGTTGTAGCCTATTGTATCACTTGAGGTCACCTGGCCTATAACAGCAGTCAGTGAGGACCTGGAGGCAGGGATAGGCAAGGTGTCCGTACATAGACACATCTTTTCTTTCTGATTAAATAATAGGAAGAAAAAAATATGTAGTGTGAATAAAGTTAGTGACTCGTCAAGAGACTGCTAGCGATATTGGGTGATAAGTTATGGAATAAATAAAGCCTGAGTGAAATACTGGATGTGTATCTGCATCTGTATAATAACACCCAGCTCTATACAAAGACACAGTAGTGACACTGGCACATGGGTATAGCCAGACAAGGGTTGGTTATAGGGTCAATGGTATCTGCATCAGTATAATAACACCCAGCACTATATAATGACACAGTAGTGACACTTGCTCATTGGTATAGCCAGAGGAGAGCTGGTTATAGGATCAGTGGTATCTGCATCAGTATAATAACACCAAGCACTATATAATGACACAGTAGTGACACTGGCTCATGCGTATAGCCAGACAAGGGCTGGTTATAGGATCAGTGGTATCTGCATCAGTATAATAACACCCAGCACTATATAATGACACAGTAGGGACACTGGCACATGGGTATAGCCAGAGGAGGGCTGGTTATAGGATCAGTGGTATCTGCATCAGTATAATAACACCCAGCACTATATAATGACACAGTAGTGACACAGGCTCATGCGTATAGCCAGAGGAGGGCTGGTTATAGGATCAGTGGTATCTGCATCAATATAATAACACCCAGCGCTATATAATGGCACAGTAGTGACACTGGCACATGGGTATAGCCAGAGGAGGGCTGGTTATAGGATCAGTGGTATCTGCACCTGTATAATAACACCCAGCACTATATAATGACACAGTAGTGACACTGGCACATGGGTATAGCCAGAGGAGGGCTGGTTATAGGATCAGTGGTATCTGCATCAGTATAATAACACCAAGCACTATATAATAACACAGTAGTGACACTGGCACATGGGTATAGCCAGAGGAGGGCTGGTTATAGGATCAGTGGTATCTGCATCAATATAATAACACCCAGCGCTATATAATGGCACAGTAGTGACACTGGCACATGGGTATAGCCAGAGGAGGGCTGGTTATAGGATCAGTGGTATCTGCATCAGTATAATAACACCCAGCACTATATAATGACACAGTAGTGACACTGGCACATGGGTATAGCCAGAGGAGGGCTGGTTATAGGATCAGTGGTATCTGCATCAGTATAATAACACCCAGCACTATATAATGACACAGTAGTGACACTGGCACATGGGTATAGCCAGAGGAGGGCTGGTTATAGGATCAGTGGTATCTGCATCAGTATAATAACACCCAGCACTATATAATGACACAGTAGTGACACTGGCACATGGGTATAGCCAGAGGAGGGCTGGTTATAGGATCAGTGGTATCTGCATCAGTATAATAACACCTAGTGCTATATAATGACACAGTAGTGACACTGGCACATGGGTATAGCCAGACAAGGGCTGGTTATAGGATCAGTGGTATCTGCACCTGTATAATAACACCCAGCACTATATAATGACACAGTAGTGACACTGGCACATGGGTATAGCCAGAGGAGGGCTGGTTATAGGATCAGTGGTATCTGCATCAGTATAATAACACCAAGCACTATACAAAGACACAGAAGTGACACTGGCACATGGGTATAGCCAGAGGAGGGCTGGTTATAGGATCAGTGGTATCTGCATCAATATAATAACACCCAGCGCTATATAATGGCACAGTAGTGACACTGGCACATGGGTATAGCCAGAGGAGAGCTGGTTATAGGATCAGTGGTATCTGCATCAGTATAATTACACCAAGCACTATACAAAGACACAGTAGTGACACTGGCACATGGGTATAGCCAGAAAAGGGTTGGTTATAGGATCAGTGGTATCTGCATCAGTATAATAACACCCAGCACTATATAATGACACAGTAGTGACACTGGCACATGGGTATAGCCAGAGGAGGGCTGGTTATAGGATCAGTGGTATCTGCATCAGTATAATAACACCAAGCACTATATAATGACACAGTAGTGACACTGGCTCATGCGTATAGCCAGACAAGGGCTGGTTATAGGATCAGTGGTATCTGCATCAGTATAATAACACCCAGCACTATATAATGACACAGTAGGGACACTGGCACATGGGTATAGCCAGAGGAGGGCTGGTTATAGGATCAGTGGTATCTGCATCAGTATAATAACACCCAGCACTATATAATGACACAGTAGTGACACTGGCTCATGCGTATAGCCAGAGGAGGGCTGGTTATAGGATCAGTGGTATCTGCATCAATATAATAACACCCAGCGCTATATAATGGCACAGTAGTGACACTGGCACATGGGTATAGCCAGAGGAGGGCTGGTTATAGGATCAGTGGTATCTGCATCAGTATAATAACACCCAGCACTATATAATGACACAGTAGTAACACTGGCACATGGGTATAGCCAGAGGAGGGCTGGTTATAGGATCAGTGGTATCTGCATCAGTATAATAACACCCAGCACTATATAATGACACAGTAGTGACACTGGCACATGGGTATAGCCAGAGGAGGGCTGGTTATAGGATCAGTGGTATCTGCATCAGTATAATAACACCAAGCACTATATAATGACACAGTAGTGACACTGGCACATGGGTATAGCCAGAGGAGGGCTGGTTATAGGATCAGTGGTATCTGCATCAGTATAATAACACCCAGCACTATATAATGACACAGTAGGGACACTGGCACATGGGTATAGCCAGAGGAGGGCTGGTTATAGGATCAGTGGTATCTGCATCAGTATAATAACACCCAGCGCTATATAATGACACAGTAGTGACACTGGCACATGGGTATAGCCAGAGGAGGGCTGGTTATAGGATCAGTGGTATCTGCATCAGTATAATAACACCCAGCACTATATAATGACACAGTAGGGACACTGGCACATGGGTATAGCCAGAGGAGGGCTGGTTATAGGATCAGTGGTATCTGCATCAGTATAATAACACCCAGCGCTATATAATGACACAGTAGTGACACTGGCACATGGGTATAGCCAGAGGAGGGCTGGTTATAGGATCAGTGGTATCTGCACCTGTATAATAACACCCAGCGCTATATAATGACACAGTAGTGACACTGGCACATGTGTATAGCCAGAGGAGGGCTGGTTATAGGATCAGTGGTATCTGCATCAGTATAATAACACCAAGCACTATATAATGACACAGTAGTGACACTGGCACATGGGTATAGCCAGAGGAGGGCTGGTTATAGAATCAGTGGTATCTGCATCAGTATAATAACACCCAGCGCTATATAATGACACAGTAGTGACACTGGCACATGGGTATAGCCAGAGTAGGGTTGGTTATAGGATCAGTGGTATCTGCATCAGTATAATAACACCCAGCACTATATAATGACACAGTAGTGACACTGGCACATGGGTATAGCCAGAGGAGGGCTGGTTATAGGATCAGTGGTATCTGCATCAGTATAATAACACCCAGTGCTATATAATGACACAGTAGTGACACTGGCTCATGCGTATAGCCAGAGGAGGGCTGGTTATAGAATCATATATATAATAACAGTATAATAACACCAAGAACTATAAAATAATGTTTTTAATTTAAAATGTACCTTGGTGTCCTTCACTAAGGTCTGTACTTTGGAAAGTGTCCACCACAGCCTTTGTCTGTGCCTATCTCTGCCTGGAGGGTGCTTTACCTGCAGACCTATACCTACCAGTTGTGACTGAATAAAAGATGACCACCTTGGAAGAGAGGAAAGTGGTGGCTCCTCAATATCTTGGCTACTGAGTATTAGTTTTATTGTTTTATATTTTCATTATTTATATAGTCTATCATTATATAACGTATTGCCTACTTTTTTTTTTTTTTATGTTTTTATTGAGGTATGAAATAGGGCATACAGACAAGCTGTAACATTTGAAAGTTATACAGAAAATTAGTTACAATAAATCAATATGAGGAGAAAAAGTGCAGCACAAATCTATATAGCATTTTGTACAAACTGTAAGTAGACATAACACTTGCACCTCCTGACTAACACATGGGGCCACTCCGGGACCCTCTAACAACATATAAAATATAAATTAACAGAGGATATAGTAGGTAGAGAGACTACACCTGGGTCTCAAATGATAAACCTCTTTTTTTCTTTTGTCTCTATAGTATAATCCAGTTAACCCCTATTTTCAATGAATGTATATATAGGTATAGCATCTCCTAAAAATGTAACTTCTATAACTAGGGGAGCGTAGTAGGGGATATGTAATAGGAATAGAGTAAAATATATAGGGCCACCATTAGACCCATAGGACTAGTTTAAAAGAACAGTACTGTTGCTTCATATTATTTCTCATATGAATATACCTATTAGCCAAAGATTCTTACTGGTCTAGGGTGGTTAATCATTAGCATAGACATTTAACTGGCCAATATTGGTATAAAAATCCAATAACAGAAAGTCAGTAATATAAAGTGAGCTAATAAGTCCACAGCGATAGTCTGTAAAGTCTAACGGCTAGATCACGAGTTTTGTCGGTAAAGCCGTGCGGATCTAACAAGCCTTTTGTTCCCACCGCTCCCTTAAGCCAACGCTGGTATTACAGGTTTTTTTAAATCTGGCGTTAGCCGCAAAAAGGTGAGCGTAGAGCAGAATTTAGCTCCACATCTCACCTCAATACCAGTGTTGCTTACGGTAGCGGTAAGCTGGCTTCCAGCTTCTAACGCAGCCCCATTGTTTCCTATGGGGAAAATAAATCTATGTCTACACCTAACACCCTAACACAAACCCTGAGTCTAAACACCCCTAATATTACACTTATTAACCCCTAATCTGCCGCCCCCGCTATTGCTGACAGCTACATTATATTATTAACCCCTAATCTTCCGCTCCGGACACCGCCGCAACCTACATTATACTTATGAACTCCTAATCTACTGCCCCCAACATCGCCGACACCTACATTATATTTATTAACTCCTAATCTTCCGACCCCAACGTCGCCGCTACTATATTAAAGGTATTAACCCCTAAGCCTAACCCTAACCCCCTAACTTAAATATAATTTAAATTAAACGAAATAAATTTAACATAATTAAATAAATTAATCCTATTTAAAACTAAATACTTACCGATAAAATAAACTCTAAACTAGCTACAATATAACTAATAGTTACATTGTAGCTAGCTTAGGATTTATATTTATTTTACAGGCAACTTTGTATTTATTTTAACTAGGTACAATAGTTATTAAATGGTTATTAACTATTTAATAACTACCTAGCTAAAATAAGTACAAAATTACCTGTAAAATAAATCCTAACCTAAGTTACAATTACACCTAACACTACACTATCATTAAATTAATTACCTAAACTACCTACAATTAATTACAAAATAAATAAAATAAACTAAATTACTGGAAAAAAAACACACTAAATTACAGAAAATAAAAAAAGAATTACAAGAATTTTAAACTAATTACACCTACTCTAATTCCCCTAATAAAATAAAAAAGCCCCCAAAATAATAAAATTCCCTACCCTATACTAAATTACAAATAGCCCTTAAAAGGGCTTTTTGCGGGGCATTGCCCCAAAGTAATCAGCTCTTTCACATGTAAAAAAAAATACAATACCCCCCAACATTAAAACCCACCACCCACACACCCAACCCTACTCTAAAACCCACCCAATACCCCCTTAAAAAAACCTAACACTACCCCCCTGAGCCGGGCACAAGTGGACCTCCAGAGGGGCAGAAGTCTTCATCCGATCCGGCCAGAAGAGGTCCTCCAAGCGGCAGAAGTCTTCATCCAAGCGGCATCTTCTATCTTCATCCATCCGGAGCGGAGCGGGTCCATCTTCAATCCAGCCGACGCGGAGCCATCCTCTTCAAACGACGTCCTAACACTGAATGAAGGTTCCTTTAAATGACGTCATCCAAGATGGCGTCCCATGAATTCCGGTTGGCTGATAGAATCCTATCAGCCAATCGGAATTAAGATAGGAAAAATCCTATTGGCTGATGCAATCAGCCAATAGGATTGACCTCACATTCTATTGGCTGATTTAAACAGCCAATAGAATGCGAGGTCAATCCTATTGACTGATTGGATCAGCCAATCGGATTGCACTTCAATCCGATTGGCTGATAACATCAGCCAATAGGATTATTCCTACCTTAATTCCGATTGGCTGATAGGATTCTATCAGCCAATCGGAATTCAAGGGACGCCATCTTGGATGACGTCATTTAAAGGAACCTTCATTCTTCGTTAGGACTTCGTTTGAAGAGGATGCTCCGCGTCGGCTGGATTGAAGATGGAGCCGATCCGGATGGATGAAGATAGAAGATGCCGCCTGGATGAAGCCTTCTGCCGTCTGGAGGACCTCTTCGGCCCCCGATCGGATGAAGACTTCTGCCGTATGGAGGATCACTTGTGCCCGGCTGGGTGAAGACGGCTCTGGGTAGGGTGATCTTCAGGGCGTTAGTGTTAGTTTTTTTTAAGGGGGAATTGGGTGGGTTTTAGAGTAGGGTTGGGTGTGTGGGTGGTGGGTTTTAATGTTGGGGGGGGTATTGTATTTTTTTTTTACAGGTAAAAGAGCTGATTACTTTGGGGCAATGCCCCGCAAAAGGCCCTTTTAAGGGCTATTTGTAATTTAGTATAGGGTAGGGATTTTTATTATTTTGGGGGGCTTTTTTATTTTATTAGGGGGTTTAGATAGGTGTAATTAGTTTAAAATTCTTGTAATTTTTTGTATTTTCTGTAATTTAGTGTTTTTTATTTTCGTAATTTAGTTTAATTTAATTGTATTTAATTGTAGGTAGTTTAGGTAATTAGTTTAATGATAGTGTAGTGTTAGGTGTAATTGTTATTTAGGTTAGGGTTTATTTTACAGGTCATTTTGTACTTATTTTAGCTATGTAGTTATTAAATAGTTAATAACTATTTAATAACTATTGTACCTTGTTAAAATAAATACAAAGTTGCCTGTAAAATAAAAATAAATCCTAAGCTAGCTACAATGTAACTATTAGTTATATTGTAGCTAGCTTAGGGTTTATTTTATAGGTAGGTATTTAGTTTTAAATAGGAATAATTTATTTAATTATGTTAAATTAATTTAGTTAAATTTAAATTATATTTAAGTTAGGGGGGGTTAGACTTAGGTTTAGGGGTTAATACATTTATTAAAGTGGCGGCGATGTCCGGTTGGCAGATTAGGGGTTAATAATTGTAGGTAGGTGGTGGCGACGTTGGGGGGGGCAGATTAGGGGTTAATAAATATAATGTAGGTGTCAGCGATGTTAGCGGCAGCAGATTAGGGGTTCATAGGTATAATGTAGGTGGCGGCGATGTCCGGTCGGCAGATTAGGGGTTAAAAATATTTATTTTAGTGTTTGCGATGTGGGGGGCCTCGGTTTAGGGGTTAATAGGGTGTTAGTGTACTTGTTAGCACTTTAGTTAAGAGCTTTATGTTCCGGCGTTAGCCCATAAAACTCTTAACTACTGACTTTTAAATGCAGTAGGAGTCTGGACAGGAGAGGGTCTACCGCTCACTTCTTCCAAGACTCGTAATACCAGCGTTGGGCAAATCCATTAAAAAGATAGGATACACAATTGACGTAAGGGGTTTTGCGGTAGCCTCGAGTCGCGGAAGAAAAGTGAGCAGTGAGCCTGTGAGCGGTGTACCTGTCAGACTCGTAATACCAGCGGGCGTTAAAAAGCAGCGTTGGCTGCTTTTTAAGGCTAACGCCAAACTCGTGATCTAGCCGTAATAAAGGTAGCTGCCAAAGGTGATACCCACTCTTTACAAATTATACTAGTGATTAAGACGTTTATAAATTCATAGGAAACACTAGTTTTCCGGTTGCATTTGTATACATCTTTTATAGAATATAATACCGTCATATAAGGCAAGTGCAAATGCAAAGAAAGCATATGAGAGTTATTCTCAATGGCCAAGAACAGGTTCCAATATGTAAAAAAATAAAATAGTTAGCAAAATTTGTCTCCCTTGACCTGCAGCCAAGTAACCTGAATTTAGAAACTGTTAAGTAGAACACCAAAGCAGTTATAACACTAAGGACTAGTGGATCAAATTAAGCCACGTATTATACTAACATAAATATTTGCTGCAAACAACTCCTATGTTCAGCGCCATAGTGTAATAATACTCCGACTGTAAAATAATATTAGTAAAAATCTCTCTTAACTTAAAGTTTAGTCACTCTGAATCAAATTATATATGGTTAATAATCAGCACCATCAGTTTTAGCACTAAAGCCTAGTGAAACATAGCAAGCCCCACATTACACTAATATTACGTTCTTACGGCGACACATGAATATTTTGTAGAGATAAACATAGGCAATCGCAGCTTAGAAATATAAAAATACATATGTGGGCTATGGCTCCAAGAGGCATACCCCTGGCTATGATAATATAAAATATATCTCTCATATTTTACAGATTAGTCCCTCTGAATCAGACTATACAAATTAAATAATAAACAGTATCAGCTGTAGCAGTGATAACTATTTTGCGGAGATATAAGGACATATTGTAGAAACAGACATATGCAGACAGGGCTAAAGTATATAAACATACATATGTGAATGTTGAAGTGGTTAAATGGCAAAAGTGAGTTATATACTGATAGTCCTTCATTATAATGAGCTTCCAGTATATGTCCGTCCTGCTATAGTTTCAAACCTGAAAGGAGCAGAATCATACCTCAGGTAAGAGTTTGGCCGATCCCTAATCTGTTGACAGTTAAAATGGCAGTTAACTGTTGTCGCAAAGGGGGTATAGATCTGAGAAGGTTTCTTTGTATGAGGTCATCAGTAGCATAGGGGACCTTTAAAGCAGTACTGTCCGGATCTGTTGGGAGCCTACTGATCTGTATTGGAGTGGAATTATTGCCCCTTGGATCCTTAAATGTGTCCCTCAGCCCAGACACCTTTGTCCCAGGATCACTAGAACCAGCAACAAGATACACAATCCCGGCCTTGCCAACGGCTTTCTTAGGACTCCGCTCTCCACAAGCAAGGTAAGGCTGCATTCTCTGTGCGTGTGTCGCATCTCCCTCATGCTCCATAGGCGCTTGAGACTCCCGACCAAGAGTCCCATCTCCCAGCAGAGTTGCAGTGGGTTAATTCGAAGTCAGGGGAGCGTGGTCAACCGTACCGGTCCTCTCTATGCTGCTATGGGTCTTGGATTCTTCTAGCGGGTCAAAAGAGTAATTGCTTTTGGTGGCCTTCCTGGTTGAGACATACTGTAGATCTGGCCCAGGGGGCGAGCCAATATAGGCATCGGACAAAAACGAAAGTCAGGTCCTGTTCTAGTGCCTGGAAGTGATACCGAAGTGTTTCCAGCATTGAAGTTTCCCATCCTTGCACCGTAACCGCCATGTCTAGCACTAAATGTGTAGCTTAGTATAGGTAGAGTAGTACTTTTCACTACTTATAACCCAGGATTACTCAAATCCTGGGGGGGGGGGGGAATGTGCAGCAGCCTTAGCAGTGTAGGTGAACAGAGGCCCGGCTCAGGCCATGCGGTCCGTCTCCACGTCGCTTAGCTGAAGAGCATAGGAAGAATCACCTTTGTGAGTTATGCCCCCAAACTCTCCCAGTGTCTCTCAAGAATATGTAGTTTAAAACTCTGCTGTTAAAATTACATTTTTGGGGAAAAATAGTCTGTAAAGCCCGGTGAGAATCAGGAGCTCCTTTAAAACATGACCTTCCGCAACAGCTGTAGGCTCTGCCCCCTTCATATTGCCTTCTTTGATCAGGTTTTAGAGACATAGCATCAGAACTTCTGTGAGGCTCTACAAGCCTTGGCACGTGCTATTGAAATTAGCAGTACATCATATATTTCTGTTGTTGTCAGTGAGCAGGCTTTCAGACCTTTATCTACCTGCTATGACTGAAGAGAAGATGACAGCCTTGGAACAGGGGAGAAGAGGTCCTGTGAAAGAAGAGCAGTGAGTGTTGTTGAGAACACTCAAGGAATAAAGAGACATTTATACTAGGAATTTCCATTTCAGATTAAAGAATTTACAGCACTGTCCGCGTCAGTGACCTTTATTATAGAGATTCTGAAAAGACATCAATAAGGCATACAGACCACTGGCTAACTTATAGCTCTAGTCGGTTCAGAAAACAAGGAGACTGTAACCCACATTTTGTTTTGATAAAAAAAAATAATTAACCCCTTAAGGACCAGGCCATTTTTCAATTTCTTTCCCTTAAGGACCAGGGCTATTTTTACATTTCTGCGGTGTTTAGCTGTAATTTTCCTCTTACTCATTTACTGTACCCACACATATTATATACCGTTTTTCTCGCCATTAAATGGACTTTCTAAAGATACCATTATTTTCATCATATCTTATAATTTCTATAAAAAAAATGTATACAATATGAGGAAAAAATGGAAAAAAAACACACTTTTTCTAACTTTGACCCCCAAAATCTGTTACACATCTACAACCACCAAAAAACACCCATGCTAAATAGTTTCTAAATTTTGTCCTGAGTTTAGAAATACCCAATGTTTGCATGTTCTTTGCTTTTTTTTGCAAGTTATAGGGAAATAAATACAAGTAGCACTTTTCTATTTCCAAACCACTTTTTTACAAAATGAGCGCTAGTTACATTGGGACACTGATATCTTTCAGTAATCCCTGAATATCCCTTTACATGTATATATTTTTTTTTAGTAGACATCCCAAAGTATTGATCTAGGCCCATTTTGGTATATTTCATGCCACCATTTCACTGCCAAATGAGATCAAATAAAAAAAATTGTTCACTTTTTCACAAATTTTTTCACAAACTTTAGGTTTCTCACTGAAATTATTTGCAAACAACTTGTGCAATTATGGCATAAATGGTTGTAAACGCTTCTCTGGGATCCCCTTTGTTCAGAAATATCAGACATATATGGTTTTGGCGTTGCTTTTTGGTAATTAGAAGGCCGCTAAATGCCACTGCGCACCACACGTGAATTATGCCCAGCAGTGAAGGGGTTAATTAGGGAGCATGTAGGGAGCTTCTAGGGTTAATTTTAGCTTAAGTGTAGTGTAGTAGACAACCTCAAGTATTGATCTAGGCCCATCTTGGTATATTTCATGCCACCATTTCACCGCCAAATGCGATCAAATGAAAAAAAAACGTAACATTTTTCACAATTTTAGGTTTCTCACTGAAATTATTTACAAACAGCTTGTGCAATTATGGCACAAATGGTTGTAAAAGTTTCTCTGGGATCCCCTTTGTTCAGAAATAGCAGACATATATGGCTTTGGCGTTGCTTTTTGGTAATTAGAAGGCCGCTAAATACCGATGCGCATCACACGTGAATTATGTCTAGCAGTGAAGGGGTTAATTAGGTAGCTTGTAGGGAGCTTGCAGGGTTAATTTTAGCTTTAATGTAGAGATCAGCCTCCCACCTGACACATCACGCCCCCTGATCCCTCCCAAACAGCTCTCTTCCCTCCCCCACCAAACAATTGTCCCCACCATCTTAAGTACTGGCAGAAAGTCTGCCAGTACTAAAATAAAAGGTATTTTTTAGCATATTTACATATGCTGATGTGTAGGATCCCCCTTAGCCCCCAACCTCCCTGATCCCCCCCCCCCCCAAACAGCTCTCTATCCTGCCCCCTCTACCTTATTGGCAGCCATCTTGGGTACTGGCAGCTGTCTGCCAGTACCCAGATTGCTAAAATAAAACTGCTTTTTTATATATATTTTTTTTTTCTGTAGTGTAGCTTCCCCCAGCAACACCCCCTCCCAGATCCCTTAGATATCTTTTTGAAATGATTTATAATTATTTGATACCACTTATTATTTTTACATTTCTGTAGTGTAGCCGTTCCCACCCGCTTCCTCCCCGTGCACGTGCCCGCCCTCCCGTGCACGTGCGCGCCCCCCAACTGTCACGCCTGCGATCCCGCCCCCCTCCACGTCATAGCACACACCGATAGCCGCCCACCCGCCTCCCACTGCAGCTCCCACCCACCAACGATACCTGCCATCGATGTCCGGTGCAGAGAGGGCCACAGAGTGGCTCTCTCTGCATCGGATGGCCAAGGGGTGTTATTGCAGGATGCCTCGATATCAAGGCATCACTGCAATAACCGGAAAGCGGCTGGAAGCGAGCAGGATCGCTTCCAGACGCTTTAAACCCCTAATGTCATACAGGGTACGTCGCTGGTCTTTAAAGACCAGGTTGTGTGCGACGTACCCTGTACGACATGCGTCGTTAAGGGGTTAAAGGAAGAGCCTATAATTCTAGATATTGTTGAATGTCTCCACATATACAATAAACAGAGAAAACATAGACTTTTATTGATTCACACAAAGACAGGGTAATGGCTGTATAGCAGCAAAAAACCTATTTCTGCTTGTCATTTCAGCTGCTCAGCTAATCAGGGGATTTAAAGCATGTTTAAAGGACCACTCAATGCAGTAGAGTTACTTAATTAACAAGTGCATAATAAAAAGACAATGCAATAGCACTTACTCTGAATTTCATATAAGCAGTAGATTTTTTTTTCTGACAAATCCCCCCCCCCCGTATCATGTGACAGACATCAGCCAATCACAGACTAGTATACATATACCCTGGGAGCTTGTGCACATGCTAAGTTGGATCTTGTACCCCAGAAAGTGTAAATATAAAGACTGTGCAAAATATGATAATGGAAATAAATTGGAAAGTGTCATTAAATTGCTTGCTCAGTCTATCTGAATCATAAAAGTTTATTTTGACTTGATTGTCCCTTTAATGAGCTATTTCTGAAACAGACAATTCTCCTTAATATATGTGTAAGGCGGCAATATGAAGTTCTCCTGATATTTATTTTTCTATTTTTGATGTCTCTATATTTTTTAAAATGTCTTAATTTAAAAATGAAAGTAAACGAGTGGAGGAGGGGTGTTCTACCTACCAATCTGTCTCCTTCTAAAAGAACAAGTCTTTGTTGGCGAGTGCTATGCAGGCAGGGAAATGAGCCACGATATGAAAATGTTGGTATCATTCCATTACCAATTTTTATAGGCAAACTGTATTTTTAAACAAAATGTTTTGAATGCTATGGGCTCTAAATATACTGTTCTGTAACAGTTTTTTTGTAAAAAAAAACAATAATATATATTAGCAATATTATTTTAGTAAACTGGTATTGAACTTAGATAGTTAATCTACAGGGAAGAATGCAGAGGACCACAAAGAGTTTGCAGCTGGGAAGGAGGACATATTGTAGTAATATTTGCAGCTGGGTATAGCAGTCTAAATTAAAGGGACACTGAACCCAAATTTTTTCTTTCTTGATTCATATAGAGCATGAAATATTAAGCAACTTTCTAATTTACTCCTATTATCAACTTTACTTTATTTTCTTTGTATCTTTATTTGAAATGCAAGAATGTAAGTTTAGATGCCGGCCCATTTTTGGTGAACAACCTGGGTTATTCTTGTTGACTGGTGGATAAATTCATCCACCAATAAAACACTGCTGTCCAGAGTTCTGAATTAAAAAAAAAAAGCTTAGATGCCTTCTTTTTCAAATAAAGATAGCAAGAGAACGTAAATTAGAAAGTTGCTTAAAATTGTTTGTTCTATTTAAATAACGAATGTTAAATTTTGCCTTTGCTGTCACTATATATTAGGAGTTTTTGCTCCCCAGCCAGTTTGTAAAAGTTGTTTATCTTTACAGCTATTGGCTAATAATTATTATTATCTTTATTTGTAATGTGCCAACAGATTCTGCAGAGCTGTACAGACAGACAGGTCATGACTGGCAGACTGGGATAGAGAGGTTACAGGGTTCCCTACAAAACTTACAGTCTATGTTGTAGTTAGAGACGAGCACTGAGCAACTATAGAGGAGAACTTAGATAACGGAAATGTACCTCGGTTTTTATTTCAATCTTGATTTGCTGTGGGAACCTGATTGATTCCAGAGCTGTTGTACAAATAACTTGAAGAGATTAACCTTGGCCTAAGTCACATTTACTGGTGAACGTCTATGAACATTCACATATATTATCTCTAGTTGTACTTTGATTTATTCATATGTGATAAATATGATGTTCCAAAAAACTGCTAATTAGGGATAGGCAAATGTTTCGACAAATTCAAAACGAATTTTGATACATTTGTTCGTTCTAATCGAATTTCAAATGTTTATATAACATTCTATTTTCGAATTTTCGTTTTCAAATTTTTCTAAAACATTCTAAAATATTCGTTCGAATAATAGAATGTTTTGCTCTGTATTTCATATCACATTTAATTTCGAAATGTAATATTCGAATGTGAAATAGTATTTCTAGTCTACAACTGTGTTTTAGAAATGTAATATTCGAATGTCACATTCGAATTCGAAATAGTATTCTATGAATGTAATAATCAAATTTGAATGTGACATTCGATTTTGAAATAAAATTTCTAGTCTAGAACTGTGTTCTATAAATGTAATATTCGAATGTGACATTCAAATTTAAAATAGTATTTCTAGTCTACAACTGTGTTGTATAAATGTAATATTTTTAAGAATATTCGTTCTTATCAACATTCGATTATGTAAATTGAATTTCTACAATAACATTCGTTCTAACATTCAAATTCGAATATAAACACATTAGCCCATCCTTCTGCTAATTTATTCTCATTTCTTGATCAGTGATAAACTGGAATGTTTAAATTCTAAATGAATTAAACTCTGTACCTTGTTATGTACCTGTTACCACTACCGTTACTATTTTATTAACATTCTGTATATTCCACTTAACAGGATCTTCTGGACCCTGCACGTTGGCGAATGCTCATTCAGCAATTTCGATATGACAACTATAGGCTACATCAACTTGGAAATAATTCTGTTTTTACCATTACTCTGCAAGCTGGTCTCTCTGCTATTAAAACACCGTATCCTTTTAAAGTAATTTAGCGCTTACCATCTTAATAGTGACAGTCTATTTAGGGAAATACAATTCTTTTTCCCTCCTCCAAAAAGCTTAGTACACATTCCATTCAGATCTGTCTGTTTGATAAATAACGGTACATTTTGCATTAATTGTAGTACTTGGGGAAAGATGATCATTTTTACTAAATTCATCTTTGCCATCAGTGAAATAGGAAAACGTGAACGTGTATTAATGTCATATTTAATCTTTCTTAACAGAGCCTGATCATTTATTCTCTACCATTTATTAGGGTTTCTCCCCAGTTTAATACCAATATAATTAATTTGGTCTTTGACCTCCTTAAATGGAAGCTTTTTCAGACTATTTTATAAATCCACATTTCTGATTTCTGTACATTAATCTTGATGTCTGAAAAAGAGCTATATTCACACACTATTTACAAAAGGACAGAGAGATTTTATTTTTGTAATCACTCATATAGAGTAGCGGGTAATCTGCGTATTAACGTTTTTATTTATTTTTTGTCCTTAACCTTATCCCATCTAAATATTTACTAAAATGAATAGTGAGGGTTCCATAGCTGTGTTAAATAGAAGAGAAAAGGGGCAACCCTGTCTCGTCTCATACCTTGACATATATAGACGTTTGGGGGGAGAAACACCACTTATTAAAGGGACAGTTTACTCCAGAATTTGTATTGTTAAAAAAATAGATGTTCCCTTTATTGCCCATTTCCCAGTTTTGCACAACCAACACGATTATATTAATATACTTTTTTTTTTTTTTGATACCTTGTATCTAATCCTCTGCAGACTTCCCCCTTATTTCAGTTCTCTTGACAGACTTGCATTTTTTTTTTTTTTGGTAATAAGCCAGAAATAATACAGATATAATACATCGCAATAAAACAGTTTCCATGTAGACGGGCAAGATTCACATTGAAAAAAAAAAGTGAACTGAAATTTGGAACCTCATTTTCATAGTTACACATACAGTGAGTACTTTAAGGTCATGGAAAAGACAATACAACTAATGCAAGGTATTAAGCCAAGGATAGCACAGATATAATACTTCACAATAAAATGGTTGACATGCAGAAAAACAAAATTCATACTGGAGGAAGTACTGGGCTAAGGTCTGGAGCCTCATTTACTCTATTACTCATACGCTAAATACTTTAGATGGTCCTAGTGATATATTAAATTATCCAGCTATACTTCAAAACATGTCATTTCCAACTATATAATGCGATATGAAATGTAAAATCAGTAAAATCTCTAAGGTGCGGTATGTACAAGATAAACCGCGTGGTGAAATCTCCCATGTAGGGAGGTATATTTCAAGAGAGTACTAGTGAAGAGGGGGGGGGGGGGAGGTGGGAAGTTAAAAAGTTAAATACGGTAAATGGACTTATGCTAAATAGGATATACACATTAATGGCCATACCTACAATTATTATGACAAAGAGACTGAGTGAAGAAAGAGATATAATAAAGCACTGCGTCCTAGTGAGGAATATAGTAATGTTTGTGAGAAAATAAGGCTTTATGTACATGGGGAGGGCTAGCCGGGCATAAATAAAAGCTATATTCTAGATACTAAAGCCTAGAAATGTAAAATGCAACCATTAGGGAGAGCCATAACGTACACACAGTAAATATAGAGGTGTGACCTTGTGCATCTAGATGCGATTGCAGGACCAGCCTGCACTAGGGGGTATGACAACCTAGGGGAGCTGGGAACAGAGCATAGGAAAAGCCTTACTTAGCCATGTGATTAAAGCACTCCTAAAGATATATTCTGACATAAAGAGTCCCAAGATCATCTGAGTTTGTCCAGATCATATATTATCTGTAAAAAATATTGTTAGGGACAAGACTGCAGCATTAGTACACAGAGCAGGGCTGAAAAATTGCTTATGTGCTGCAGGTAGCATTATATGATAAGGCTATGTTCAGGGCTATTTTGTGAGGCTATTTGAAGAAAACAACTTCCCGCCGCCCCGGCCGCTGGCGGCAAGAAGTCACACACCCCATCCACTCCTAGGCAAATTGAGCAAACATACAACATGATAGCCTGTAAATGTAGAAAACTATGCAGCAAAACATGAAAAATTTGTAGTGAGTGTAGACAATAAGGGACCTGTACATGTTTGAATACAGTATAGAAACATTGCCATCATCCCACAAATATATGAACAGTATAACTGAACTAGTTAGAGAAAAGCTTTGATAAGAATGCCTAGTCAAGTTTGGATCAAAAGGTATAGCCATATTACACTAATATGAGTAGTCCCAAGTCTGTAATGCAGAAGTCCAACTTGGAGATAAACAGAGGGACGTAGGCCTCCATTAACTTATGTCCATCTTGAAAGCTGCAACAACCAAGTACAGAAAGCTTCTGATAGGGAGCAGATAAAGTATAATATATGCAGGACCAAACACCAATAAGGGGTTAAATAGAGTGATTAACAGACACCTTATGGTAGGCTAGAAGCCTCATGTCCAGGTTGTTAAGTCTCTCATGTCAAAAAAATGTTAAATAAACAGTGACTTTAGCATAACATGTACAGCACACCAAACTGTAACAAAAGTGGTAAACAAGCAATGATTTTAACATAGCATGTGCAGCACATAAAACTGTTATATAGAACCAACGTGTAAAGCATAACTTTGTGTCTCTAATAGAAGTAGAATAGCCAGGTCCAGGGTCATACTACCGTAGGGATCCAACCAAGGAAATGTCCAGAAAGAAAATGTCCTCAGGGTGTATGCAGGGAGTCGGCTAACCGATACCCAGCTTGATATCGGCTTGTCTTGCCAACAGAGCAAAGTCGTGGATTGCAAGGATCGCTAACTCACTTTCTGACCGCAAACCCTGGATGGATATGGAGACTGTATTCTGCGTAGCCACTAGGGCTTCTAATCTTAGTAAAGGCCGCCAGACCGGGACTGAAGGTGAGTCTTGAGGAGCCCCACACTGCTGCGACATGTCTCCCCTCAACGTGTACAGCTCCGGGTTGTCACCGCTGTAGAAACCATGTGTCCCGTATGAGTTCCAGAAGAGCGGTTTAAGGGCTAAGCTGATGTGCGGGATATCTACTTTTAAATGTCCTCTATTGCATTGTGATGCTTCAATCAATGGTGGTTTTCCAAATCCGGTATCCAGCTTGTTCGTACCCAAGCCATACCGCTCAGTAGTGGTTTCAAGAGCTGCACTGTTGCTCTGCTCAGCTTGCTCTTGCGTGAGGCGGTGTGGAGGAAACTGCTCCGAGGTTGATTTTAAAGATGGCGGCTGGTGGGGGACAGCTATGTCTGGTGACCGGTGCCCCATACAAGCGATTTGGGCATCAGGCGAGATAAAGTGAGCAGCGGGAGGCTGGAAAGCTGTGTCTACGGCTTTTAGGAGAGCTGCGTTATGCAGAGTGAGCAGTTCCTTTATCTGGGTTAGAAGGAGCACGGCCATGTTTCCACACGCTCAGCCTGCCAGTGGGAATTAGAGGATTGGGACTATAGGACTATTCAGAATAGTATAGTTTCCCCACATGCAGTAGGCAGATAGAGTTCTATAAAAGTAGCTGAGAAGGTCGGTAAAAGTTGTATAAGATAGGCATTTAAACCATTAAGATCGTTGAGATATCAGGAGCTCTGAAAAGTGCGACTTGCTCCGTTGGTAGCTGGCTCCGCGCCCCCCGACAGACTTGCATTTTAACCATTCAGTGCTGACTCCTAGATAACTCCACGGGAGTGAGCACAATGTTATCTATATGGCACACATGAACTAGCGTTGACTAGCTGTAAAAAACTGTCAAAATGCACTGAGATAAGAGGCAGCATTCAATGCCTTAGAAATTAGCATATGAGCCTACCTAAGTTTAGCTTTCAACAAAGAATACCAAGCGAACAAAGTAAATTTGATTATAAAAGTAAATTAGAAAAGTTGTTTAATATTGCATGCCCTATCTGAATCATGAAAGTTTAATTTTGACTAGAATGTCCCTTTAATAAAGATGTTGTTGAGTTATTATAAATAAGACAAACAAATTGGCTAATGTGACCTATAAAAATGAATTGGCTTAAAGACGTAAATAAGTGATCCCAAGTTATAGAATCAAATGCTTTTTCTGCATCAGTCGTAATTAAGGCTAGGTCTGATTTGGACTTTAAATTCTTCTTTTGGATATATTTTTTTATTCTAAAACTAGAAGAACTTTCCTCACATTTAGCATAGAATTCCTACCACACATGAAACCAGTCTGATCCTCATGTATGATAGAACGTAATATTTTTTTTCTCTTTCTATGTGCAGTTATAGTTAACAATTTGTAGTCATTATTTAATAATGAAAAAGGTATATATGAGTTTCTTGATCTTTATCAGTATAACTAGTGAGGATGTAAAATACAATATTTTATCCGATATCTATAATATTTTTTACTTTCCCTGATTCCCATTAAACTAGCTAGATGTTTACTAGCCCCCCCCCCCCCCCACCAACCTATAGAAATTAGTTCTCATTCTTAAAGGGGCCGTAAACCTAAAATATAATGTTATATAAATCTGCACATAGTGCAGAATTATATAACACTATCTTAGCTCTAAATTTATACATCAAAATATTGCTGCAATATTTTATTATAATTTACAATTTTACAGACCGCCGCTTCTTACTCTACTGAGCGGATCTGTTTTTTTTCTAAGCGCATCTGGGCACGCTGTCCAGTCACAGCCAGCCCTATCGCTCCATTAAACTCAATGTAGCTCGCTCCCACTACCAGACCAGAGCGGGTGACCAGAAGGGAGGAGGGAGGGTATAATTGTGCAGTCCCACCGCTATTAGAAACAAAAATTGTACGTCACAGTCATTAAGGGGTTAATTAGATATGCTTTAATCTCCCCCCGAAGTATTGCCTTAGATGCTTCCCAAAATATTTCAGTTTTATGTTAATATGTTAATAAAAATAGTGACGGAATTGCCTTAAATAAACGTGCCAAAATAAAGTTGTATCTCTTTAATTTAAAGGATATAAGTCCCCAATATGGTTCCAGTTCCTTGTTTCAATTTCTGTGTAATTATGCAAGCAAGAAATCACATATTGTGTATTATGTCTTAGTTCTTTAAAATAGATATGCTTAAATGAAAATTACTCACATTTTCTAGAGCAAACGTATTGCTCAATGATAAAGCTTGATTGATGATTAATGGCTCATATGCTGCCGTTCCACAGAACAGTAAGGATGTAAAAAAACTTCCAGGCGCAATAAAATAATTTATTAAAATACAATGTATAAAAACAAAAATTTAACAACAAGTGTCCACAAGTCACCAGGGCATATACAGCGCTGCAAATCTCGAGTAACGGAGTTCCTATATGTGGTTCCCCACACCTCGACTTTACAATCGCAACATATAGCCGTTGTTTGACTCATAGGGGCTCCATGTACTAAGAGGCGGGCGGACAGCTTCTCGCAGTGTATAATTCCCGCCCCTTCATTCACGCAACTGAAGGGGTTATCAATCAGCGAGAGCGAGCTCTCTGTGATTTTCTCTCGCCACCTCAGAGGTGGCGTAGGGTGTAAGAAGCAGCAGTCTAATGACCGCTGCTTCTTACATTGCGGGAAGCAGGCTCGCATATGGGAACCAGCAACGCAAGGGCTCCTGAGCAGCTCTCGCTGCTTCGTACATGGAGCCCACAGTCTCGTAGGGTAGCATCGTCCCTTCTGGTGACATCTTTGTGGGACTAACGAATCCAACACGTATTTCGCCTTGTCGGCTTTCTCAAGGATCCTTGAACTACATACAGGAACTCCTCTTACTTGAGATTTGTAGCGATGTATATGCCTTGGTGACTTGTGGACACTTGTTGTTAAATAATAATACAATATAGGATTAACCTGTTAATGTGTATATGTGCACAAAGGATATATGTGAAAGTCCCAACTTCAATTTGAACACAGTCCTCAGACTTGGTACATATAGGATCCCCAAAGAAAAAGTGTACAATGGTGAACCTGTTATTGATTGAATTAAGGAGCGACTGTGGAAATATACTCAGATAATAATGAGCTATAACTCAGCTCAAAGTGTGTGTGCACATGGGGACCATTCTCGGATTGAATAAACCTGGAGCTAAAGGTAAAAATATATATTTATTAAAATGGACAAAATCACTCGGGTTATAGGGACACAAGAACTGCCCACAATGCAACAAGAGAAAGACGCATCAACGTATCCAACATACGTTTCACCAAATTGGCTTTTTCATGGACACTTTTGTGCATATATACACATTATATATGCTTGTTAAATATTTGTTTTTATACATTGTATTTTAATTTAAAAAAATATTGCACTTGAAGATTGTTACTGTTCTAAGTAGCGGCAGAATTTGAGCCATTAATCATATGGAACATTTTATCATTGAGCAATACCTTTTCTCTAGAAAATGTCAGTAATATCAATTTAAGCATATATGTGATTTCTTGCTTGGAGAATTACACAGGCATTGAAACATAGAGCTGGAAACATATTGGGGACTTATATCCTTTAAGTTAAAGACATAAGACTTTATTTTCGCACATTTATTTAAGGCATCACTATTTTATATATTTGTATCTTTTTAGTGATATATTAATATTCAAGGCCATCATTTCATTTTTTTTCTCTTAAGTGTTGTGTTAGCTGTTTATTACCATGAGCATATTTGTAATAGTATTTTAGAACACCCGTTGTTTCTTATTCACCCAAATCATTTGACTCATTTTCCTTGACCAAATTTTAAACAGACAGTGCTACAAAGAAGATGGGACCTCAAAAAACCCTGACTGCCCCGTGTGTAGCAAGTCTCTGAACAAATTAGCACAACCACTCCCTATGGCACATTGTGCCAACTCCAGGCTGGTCTGCAAGATATCAGGAGATGTGATGAATGAAAACAATCCTCCCATGATGCTACCAAATGGATATGTTTATGGATATAATGTAAGTATTTTGGCTTTTAAAGAAACATAAAAAACACAATTAAACTTTTATGATTCAGGTACAACATGCAGTCTTAAAGGGGCATGAATCCCACTTTTTTTTCTATCATGATTCAGATAAAGCACACCATTTAAAATAACTTTTCCAATGTATTTCTATTATCTATTGTTTTGTTCTCTCTGTGCCCTTTGTTGAAAAGCATACCTAGGTAGGCTCCAAATTTGCTGATTGGTGGCTGCACATATATACCTATTGTCATTGGCTTTCAGCTAGCTCCCAGAAGTGCATTACCGCTCTTTCAACATAGGATACTAACAGAATGAAGCAAATTAGAAAATAGAAGTAACATGGAAAGTTGTTTAACATTGTATGCTCTGTCTAAATCATAAAAAAGAATTTGTTTATGTCCCTTTAAGATCCTTTTCAATTTACCTTTATCAACAAATTTACTTCTCTTGGTATCCTTTGTTGATAGTCTCAAGAGCAGCAATGCACTACTTAGAACTAGCTGGTAACTGATGGCTACACACGTATACCTCTTGTCTTTGGCTCACCAGATATGTTCAGCTAAATCCAAGTGATCCCATAGTTCCCCTTTGCAGGTGTTAAACACAGTTCTATGCAAACAGTGTGTTCAAATGCTCAGATGTTTTCTTCTTGCATTTTATGTCCCTTTTTGGCATTTAAACAGTAACAATTGATGTTGTTTAGTAGTCTTCTAGCACTTTCATGTTGAGAGAATAACTTTTTAAAACACCATTTCACATATATAAAAAAAAAATTGCGATTTAGATAATTTTGTAACTCTGTCTACATTTTTTTCCAGTCTCTGCTTTCTATTCGCCAAGATGACAAAGTCATTTGTCCAAGAACCAAAGAAGTCTTCAACTTCTCCCAAGCTGAAAAAGTCTACATCATGTAGATGTGGAAACCTCGTGCCTCCAGAATCTGCTCCAGGACCCAGTGTTCAGGAGCTGCAAATACGCACAACGGACAGACTAGAAAATCAGTCCTGTTCGGTGGTTGCATTAATTGTTTCTTGCGACCAAAGATTAACAAGCAACAACAATACACTTCAAGGGGAAATTTCAACCTTAATAAAATGCAAAAATGGAAACTTTACTCATTTGTACTTGAGGAAGATTTTGATTTTGGAAGAGTTTTGTATCTTAAGACAGGACTGATTCTTCTGAAAAAGAAACTTTTTTTCTCTTTAAGAATTTAAATTAGTTATATTTACTTTTTAACCTGAAACCTTTGGGGTGGGCAATGCTTGGCATGTCCCTTAAGTTGGAAGTATTCAGGGTTGTGTTAGTTTTCTGTATAGGCCTTCAGATCATATCATTAGTGCCGCTGCCTTATTTCTTGCTATCAGAATGTATTCACATGGAAAATACATACCGTCTATCAGTGTTGGATCTGCTGTTCTCGGGAATGGTTTAACTGAGCTTTGCATATGTTCTAAGATCTAAATATTCCACATTAGCCGGAACCATTGATCTATTTCAGTAGGGTAGAATACATCTTCATACATTTTCAGATTACAATTGCAAACAAAAGCTTAGTCTTTATAGTCTTACAAAACAAAAATAACAACAAAGTGCTGTAGAAATTTGTATGTAGTGCTTATTTTTGCATGTTGGTGTTTATTAGCTAATAAAAGACTGTACATTTAAAAAAAATGATAATAAAACTTTGTTTTTCATTTATTTGTTTTTATTCAAGTTGTCATTAGCACTATATATACAAGACAGTAGTAAATTATAGATACGTATATTTAATAATTATTTACAACAGCCGTGGGATGAATTGGAATGCAGATTAAGGGAATAGTTGCATTCATATAATATAACCGTTTTTTGGGGGCATGTTTTATGTCTGCACATTCAGTTATGCTACAATCTAGAATAAATATTACAAAATGTCTGTGTTGTGAAAAAAAACTGCAATGGGATATAAATAAAATAAAATTGATTGTGTATAGAACCCCCTTCACATGGTAAACTTAAGTTATGGTGCATCCAGTTGTGCATTTAGATGTGACATATAAATAGTGATCACCTGTGAGAACTGGTCAATTAATTTAAGACTAATATGCCTGTTTCTCTATAGATTATCTTGGATGTCTTGAAAAGCAATTGTCAAGGTTTGCCAAACAACAAATATCCTAAACTTTGATAATCCACTTCAGCACAGAAAAACCCACTCTGTATAAAATGGACACAACTATAAATCTACCTAGACTTGGACATTCAGTAAAAACAAACATTTATGCCAGGATTTCAGGGGGTAGATAATGTGCCAAGAGGCCATTAGTAACCGATGGAGCAACCGTGTTTTATGTTCTGTGTGAAAAACCTGTCCATATATCAACTATTACTCAAACGGCACAGAAAAATCCATTGTTGAACATTTGGCATCCCAATAGTTTCCATTTGGAAGTTGCCATAAGTCATGTTGAAGATCATTATATCTGGTTGAAAGTGATCAAAACTCAACTTTTTGACTAAAATTAAAAAAAAAAATGGTTCTGGTGTAGCACCAACATTGCTCATCCTAGAAAATATGTGACAAAACATGAAATGAATAATAAGCTACATGGGGCCCATCAAAATGAATACAGTTGGAACAGCTTTGCAAAGACAAACACACAATTCCAGTAAAGCTTGTAGAGACTTGCAACAACAAAATTATCACAGCAGTAGTTGCCAGAGGTGTTTCTAACAATTATAAGTTTGCGAAAAGTCTCAGATGGTTAATGGACCAACTACAGTACTTGTCCAGATATCGGGGCCAGCTCAGATAATTACAGAAATAAGGATAAAAGGCTCCTAACGGTTATATGTTGTCTCAAATTCATGGGTAATACTAAGTATCCCTTCTCCTAGGGCGTGGACAGAACTGACCACTCTCCCAATACCGTGTTTATAGGAAATTCCTCTTCTTTCTACCCTTCCTACTCCTTATTCAGTCCAACCTTCAGGTGGACAGGGCTTGGGGACTCTCTCCTCTTCCATAAGTGGTGAGCTATGGCTACTGCAGGGTGAAGATTCAGACTCCTGGGCAGGCATCCTGGTGGGACTTTTAGTAGGTAGTTTTTCCCCTTCTTAGGGAAGGTCTGTTGGGCGCTGTTGTGTTTGGTGACATTACGTTTGTGACGTCACATTCAATTCTTTTATTGGTGTGTCTGTTCAAAGAAGGGTGCATTATCAATTTCTCTGTATGCTGGATTCCTGCTAGGCATGGGCAAAATTTAGGGAATATGGCTGCAAGCAGAGGCATTTGTTTCGTTTCAGCGCCTGTGCATATCCAGATCTCTGCGTGTTGTACTTACACACTGATATATCCGGCGCTGAAATGAATGCTGCTGCCTGCAGACATATTCGGCATTCGTTTAGCTAACAAATACTGAATCCAAAATCACAACATTTTGTCCATGCTTAATTCCTGCACTCTGGATACTCTACTTACACAATGGGTCTGCAGCCTTCTCCCACCATAATTCCGTATGCACTTTTGTGTGCACTGCAACATTTGCTTAAAGGGACAGGAAACCCAAAATTATTATTTTATGATTTAGATAGAGCAAATAGTTTTAAACAACTTTCCAATGCATTTCTGTAATCTAATTTGCTTTGTTCTCTTGATATCCTTTGTTGAAAGATCAGCAGTGCACTACTGAGAGCTAGCTGACCACACCAGGGATCCAATGACATGAAGCATATATGTGCAGCCACCAATCAACAGCTAATTCCCAGAAGCGCATTGCTGCTCCTGAGCCTACTTAGGTCTGCTTTTCAACAAGGGATACCAAAAGAACAAGGCAAATTAGATTGTCATGCTCCGGAGTTTTGTTCTAAATTTGGAATAGATCCCCAGACCTTAAAAAAAAAAGGAAAGACACCCAGACCTTCTCAACAACAGGAGAAAAAACAAACCCTGGACACTGGCAAAAGGATAGTGCTAATAAAATAAACTGCCTTTGCTAGCCTAGCTCACTGTATCTAGATTTTTAAGAAGATTCCTATCCGCTGGGAAGAGACACAATATGAAGGGTTCTAGGTTGTGACTTGATACCTATTATACTATACCAGGTGTAGCAGAAACCATATATAATCGGTTGTCCTTTAGGGCAAGGGTCTCAGTCCGTGGCTTGTTAGGAACTGGGCCGCACAGCAGGATGTGACTACACTGTGTACAGTCAACATGTAGAGTTAAGTCTAAGGCCCGATTTCCTGTAATCCCTGTAGTTGTCCTCTTGCAGTGCCCGGCCACAAAGTCCCTGTTGCCAGGGCAATTGACAACCACCACACCCCTAACCTAGCTGCCGATTGGCTCTAGAAGCTACAGTGTAGGACTCTACAGCCAATCAGCAGCTAGGAGGTAAGGGGCATGGTGGTTTTCGGTTGATCTGGCAGTGGAGACTTTTCAGCCTGTGTCGAAATCTGTGACCCGACGGAATGTGCGACCATGACGTCACCACTTTCCTGAGCCCACGTGACTGGTTGCAAAATCAGACGGAACAGCTATTTGTCATCGGATTTTGTACCCACAATCGGCGCATGCGACCAACAGTCACAGATTTCAACACTACACCGGTGTGGATATAAAATATAAACATAGCCATCAATCCTAGCACTTGTAGTTCAGTTTAACACTTGCACTACAACTATAATTAGACCCAACAACTATAATCAGACCCGTCGCAACGTGTAATATGTTTAAGCATTTACTCCAATATTTAAATGAATGGATGCAGCAGTGGCGATGGGGCCCCTTAAGTGCCATGCCCGACTGGTAGGGTTGCCACCCATCCCTTAAAATACAGAACACTTATAAGTTACACATGCTGCAGGGTGTGCAGGGAGGAATATGAATAGTGCTGTCCAGAAACACAATACATGTTCCTCCCTGCACACCCTGCAGCATGTGTCACTCATAAGTGTCCAGGAAAACATGGCTGAGGTGGCAACCCTACCGACTGGTCAGCCAGACCCTAAACCTAAACCAGCTGTATTGATAGCGGGAGGCTAAAAAACAATTGTAGTGCATGTTGTGCTAGGGGGCGTCTCACAATCCGATGGAGGTTAGGGCCATCCGATTTTGAGACCAGGCTATAAAGTATGCATTAGATGAGCACCTATTAAGGTACTAATAATGAGCTGAACATGCACAATAGCCAGGGCGCAAAATCCGATGGCCAAAACCTCCATCAGATTCTGAGACCCCCCTAGCGCCCCTTGGCGATTGCAAATTCCGATTGCCCACTCTCATGCTTACACTTACACCAGTCCACCAATCACCTGCTACAGAGCAGACACCTTTCCAGATTATGCTCCGCACCTCCTCCCGGGGACCAACCCACTCCCAGGAACGCTGACTGCTCAGGGGGAGGCTTGACACGCATCATAATATGGTGCATAAATCCTAAACCTTGACTAACAAATAAGAGGTTTGATGATGCCTATTAGACGAAGTAATATGGTGCAAACATTGTTTAAAATCAGTATAACTAGTGACTTAACCTCTTGATTGTTACAGGTCATTGTGGATTACTTAACCTCTTGTTTACCCTAGATAAAGAGAGCAAGGGGTTAAATATATGGATTTATTTTCCTGGACCCACTCTAATAAACACACGCAGTCCCTTGCCCACCCTATGTCCTCTTCTCACACACAGTCCCTTGCTCACCCTATCTCCCCCTCTCACACACACAGTCCCTTGCTCACCCTATCTCCCCCTCTCACACACATGCAGTCCCTTGCTCACCCTATGTCCCCCTCTCACACACATGCAGTCCCTTGCTCACCCTATGTCCCCCGCTCACACACACGCAGTCCCTTGCTCACCCTATGTCCCCCTCTCACACACACACGCAGTCCCTTGCTCACCCTATGCCCCCCTCTCACACACACACGCAGTCCCTTGCTCACCCTATCTCCCCCTCTCACACACATGCAGTCCCTTGCTCACCCTATGTCCCCCTCTCACACACACGCAGTCCCTTGCACACCCTATCGCCCCCTCTCACACACACATGCAGTCCCTTGCTCACCCTATCGCCCCGCTCACACACATGCAGTCCCTTGCTCACCCTATCGCCCCCGCTCACACATATGCAGTCCCTTGCTCACCCTATCACCCCCGCTCACACACACACAGTCCCTTGCTCACCCTATCACCCCCGCTCACACACACACAGTCCCTTGCACACCCTATCACGCCCGCTCACACACACACAGTCCCTTGCACACCCTATCTCCCCCTCTCACACATATGCAGTCCCTTGCTCACCCTATCTCCCCCTCTCACACACACGCCGCCCCTTGCTCACCCTATCTCCCCCTCTCACACATATGCAGTCCCTTGCTCACCCTATCACCCCCGCTCACACACGCCATCCCTTGCACACCCTATTACCCCCGCTCACACACACGCAGTCCCTTGCTCACCCTATCTCCCCCTCTCACACACACGCAGTCCCTTGCTCACCCTATTACCCCCGCTCACACACACACACGCAGTCCCTTGCTCACCCTATCTCCCCCTCTCACACATATGCAGTCCCTTGCTCACCCTATTACCCCCGCTCACACACACACAGTCCCTTGCACACCCTATCACGCCCGCTCACACACACGCAGTCCCTTGCTCACCCTATCTCCCCCTCTCACACACATGCAGTCCCTTGCCTGCTCTATCTCCCCCTCTCTCACACATGTAGTCCCTTGCTCACCCTATCTCCCCCTCTCACACACATGCAGTCCCTTGCTCACCCTATCTTCCCCTCTCACACACACACAGTCCCTTGCTCACCCTATCTCCCCCTCTCACACACACACAGTCCCTTGCACACCCTATCACGCCCGCTCACACACATGCAGTCCCTTGCTCACCCTATCACCCCCTCTCACACACACACAGTCCCTTGCACACCCTATCACGCCGGCTCACACACATGCAGTCTCTTGCTCACCCTATCTCCCCCTCTCAGACACATGCAGTCTCTTGCTCACCCTATCTCCCCCTCTCTCACACACGCAGTCCCTTGCTCACCCTATCACCCCCGCTCACACACACACAGTCCCTTGCTCACCCTATCACCCCCGCTCACACATATGCAGTCCCTTGCTCACCCTATCACCCCCCTCTCACACACACACAGTCCCTTGCTCACCCTATCTCCCCCTCTCACACACACAGTCCCTTGCTCACCCTATCACCCCCGCTCACACATATGCAGTCCCTTGCTCACCCTATCTCCCCCTCTTACACACACAGTCCTTTGCTCACCCTATCTCCCCCTCTCACACACACACAGTCCATTGCCCACCCTATCTCCCCCTCTCACACACACACAGTCCCTTGCCCACCCTATCTCCCCCTCTCACACACACACAGTCCATTGCCCACCCTTTCTCCCTCTCTCACACACAAGCAGTCCCTCGCTCACCCTATCTCCCCCTCTCACACACACACACAGTCCATTGCCCACCCTATCTCCCCCTCTCACACACACGCAGTCTCTTGCTCACCCTATCTCCCCCTCTCACACACATGCAGTCCCTTGCCCGCCCTATCTCCCCCTCTCTCACACACGCAGTCCCTTGCTCACCCTATCTCCCCCTCTCACACACGCAGTCCCTTGCTCACCCTATCACCCCTGCTCTCACACACACACAGTCCCTTGCTCACCCTATTACCCCCGCTCACACACATGCAGTCCCTTGCTCACCCTATCTCCCCCTCTCACACACACACAGTCCCTTGCTCACCCTATCACCCCCGCTCACACACACACGCAGTCCCTTGCTCACCCTATTACCCCCGCTCACACACACACACGCAGTCCCTTGCTCACCCTATCTCCCCCTCTCACACATATGCAGTCCCTTGCTCACCCTATCACCCCCGCTCACACACACAGTCCCTTGCACACCCTATCACGCCCGCTCACACACACGCAGTCCCTTGCTCACCCTATCTCCCCCTCTCACACATATGCAGTCCCTTGCTCACCCTATCACCCCCTCTCACACACATGCAGTCTCTTGCTCACCCTATCTCCCCCTCTCACAAACATGCAGTCCCTTGCCCGCCCTATCTCCCCTTCTCTCACACACGCAGTCCCTTGCTCACCCTATCACCCCCTCTCACACACGCAGTCCCTTGCTCACCCTATCACCCCTGCTCACACACACACAGTCCCTTGCTTACCCTATCACCCCTGCTCACACACACACAGTCCCTTGCTCACCCTATCACCACCGCTCACACATATGCAGTCCCTTGCTCACCCTATCTCCCCCTCTCACAGACACAGTCCCTTGCTCACCCTATCTCCCCCTCTCACAGACACAGTCCCTTGCTCACCCTATCTCCCCCTCTCACACATATGCAGTCCCTTGCACACCCTATCACCCCCGCTCACACACACACAGTCCCTTGCTCACCCTATCACCCCCGCTCACACATATGCAGTCCCTTGCTCACCCTATCACCCCCTCTCACACACACACAGTCCCTTGCTCACCCTATCTCCCCCTCTCACACACACAGTCCCTTGCTCACCCTATCACCCCCGCTCACACATATGCAGTCCCTTGCTCACCCTATCTCCCCCTCTTACACACACAGTCCTTTGCTCACCCTATCTCCCCCTCTCACACACACACAGTCCCTTGCTCACCCTATCTCCCCCTCTCACACACACACAGTCCATTGCCCACCCTATCTCCCCCTCTCACACACACACAGTCCCTTGCCCACCCTATCTCCCCCTCTCACACACACACAGTCCATTGCCCACCCTATCTCCCCCTCTCACACACAAGCAGTCCCTCGCTCACCCTATCTCCCCCTCTCACACACACACACAGTCCATTGCCCACCCTATCTCCCCCTCTCACACACACGCAGTCTCTTGCTCACCCTATCTCCCCCTCTCACACACATGCAGTCCCTTGCCCGCCCTATCTCCCCCTCTCTCACACACGCAGTCCCTTGCTCACCCTATCTCCCCCTCTCACACACGCAGTCCCTTGCTCACCCTATCACCCCTGCTCTCACACACACACAGTCCCTTGCTCACCCTATCACCCCCGCTCACACACATGCAGTCCCTTGCTCACCCTATCTCCCCCTCTCACACACACACAGTCCCTTGCTCACCCTATCACCCCCGCTCACACACACACGCAGTCCCTTGCTCACCCTATTACCCCCGCTCACACACACACACGCAGTCCCTTGCTCACCCTATCTCCCCCTCTCACACATATGCAGTCCCTTGCTCACCCTATCACCCCCGCTCACACACACAGTCCCTTGCACACCCTATCACGCCCGCTCACACACACGCAGTCCCTTGCTCACCCTATCTCCCCCTCTCACACATATGCAGTCCCTTGCTCACCCTATCACCCCCTCTCACACACATGCAGTCTCTTGCTCACCCTATCTCCCCCTCTCACACACATGCAGTCCCTTGCCCGCCCTATCTCCCCTTCTCTCACACACGCAGTCCCTTGCTCACCCTATCACCCCCTCTCACACACGCAGTCCCTTGCTCACCCTATCACCCCTGCTCACACACACACAGTCCCTTGCTTACCCTATCACCCCTGCTCACACACACACACAGTCCCTTGCTCACCCTATCACCACCGCTCACACATATGCAGTCCCTTGCTCACCCTATCTCCCCCTCTCACAGACACAGTCCCTTGCTCACCCTATCTCCCCCTCTCACAGACACAGTCCCTTGCTCACCCTATCTCCCCCTCTCACACATATGCAGTCCCTTGCACACCCTATCACGCCCGCTCACACACACGCAGTCCCTTGCTCACCCTATCTCCCCCTCTCACACACACATGCAGTCCCTTGCCTGCCCTATCTCCCCCTCTCTCACACACGCAGTCCCTTGCTCACCCTATCTCCCCCTCTCACACACGCAGTCCCTTGCTCACCCTATCACCCCTGCTCACACACACACAGTCCCTTGCTCACCCTATCACCCCTGCTCACACACACACAGTCCCTTGCTCACCCTATCACCCCTGCTCACACACACACAGTCCCTTGCTCACCCTATCATCCCCGCTCCAACATATGCAGTCCCTTGCTCACCCTATCTCCCCCTCTCACACACACGCAGTCCCTTGCTCACCCTATCACCCCCGCTCACACACATGCAGTCCCTTGCTCACCCTATCTCCACCTCTCACACGCACACAGTCCCTTGCTCACCCTATCTCCCCCTCTCACACACACACAGTCCCTTGCACACCCTATCACGCCCGCTCACAAACATGCAGTCACTTGCTCACCCTATCTCCCCCTCTCACACACATGCAGTCCCTTGCTCACCCTATCTCCCCCTCTCACACACACACAGTCCCTTGCTCACCCTATCTCCCCCTCTCACACACACACAGTCCCTTGCACACCCTATCACGCCCGCTCACACACATGCAGTCCCTTGCTCACCCTATCACCCCCTCTCACACACACACAGTCCCTTGCACACCCTATCATGCCGGCTCACACACATGCAGTCTCTTGCTCACCCTATCTCCCCCTCTCACACACATGCAGTCCCTTGCTCACCCTATCTCCCCCTCTCACACACACACAGTCCCTTGCTCACCCTATCTCCCCCTCTCACACACACACAGTCCCTTGCACACCCTATCACGCCCGCTCACAAACATGCAGTCCCTTGCTCACCCTATCTCCCCCTCTCACACACATGCAGTCCCTTGCTCACCCTATCTCCCCCTCTCACAAACACACAGTCCCTTGCTCACCCTATCTCCCCCTCTCACACACACACAGTCCCTTGCACACCCTATCACGCCCGCTCACACACATGCAGTCCCTTGCTCACCCTATCACCCCCTCTCACACACACACAGTCCCTTGCACACCCTATCACGCCGGCTCACACACATGCAGTCTCTTGCTCACCCTATCTCCCCCTCTCAGACACATGCAGTCTCTTGCTCACCCTATCTCCCCCTCTCTCACACACGCAGTCCCTTGCTCACCCTATCACCCCCGCTCACACACACACAGTCCCTTGCTCACCCTATCACCCCCGCTCACACATATGCAGTCCCTTGCTCACCCTATCTCCCCCTCTCACACACACAGTCCTTTGCTCATCCTATCTCCCCCTCTCACACACACAGTCCCTTGCTCACCCTATCCCCCCCTCTCACACACACACAGTCCCTTACTCACCCTATCTCCCCCTCTCACACACACACAGTCCATTGCCCACCCTATCTCCCCCTCTCACACACACGCAGTCCCTTGCCCACCCTATCTCCCCCTCTCACACACACAGTCCATTGCCCACCCTATCTCCCCCTCTCACACACACGCAGTCCCTCGCTCACCCTATCTCCCCCTCTCACACACACACACAGTCCATTGCCCACCCTATCTCCCCCTCTCACACACACGCAGTCTCTTGCTCACCCTATCTCCCCCTCTCACACACATGCAGTCCCTTGCCCGCCCTATCTCCCCCTCTCTCACACACGCAGTCCCTTGCTCACCCTATCTCCCCCTCTCACACACGCAGTCCCTTGCTCACCCTATCACCCCTGCTCACACACACAGTCCCTTGCTCACCCTATCACCCCCGCTCACACACACACAGTCCCTTGCTCACCCTATCTCCCCCTCTCACACACACACAGTCCCTTGCACACCCTATCACGCCCGCTCACAAACATGCAGTCCCTTGCTCACCCTATCTCCCCCTCTCAGACACATGCAGTCCCTTGCACACCCTATCACGCCCGCTCACACACATGCAGTCCCTTGCTCACCCTATCACCTCCTCTCACACACACACAGTCCCTTGCACACCCTATCACGCCGGCTCACACACATGCAGTCTCTTGCTCACCCTATCTCCCCCTCTCAGACACATGCAGTCCCTTGCTCACCCTATCTCCCCCCCTCTCACACACACAGTCCTTTGCTCAACCTATCTCCCCCTCTCACACAGACAGTCCCTTGCTCACCCTATCCCCCCCTCTCACACACACACAGTCCCTTGCTCACCCTATCTCCCCCTCTCACACACACACAGTCCATTGCCCACCCTATCTCCCCCTCTAACACACACGCAGTCCCTTGCCCACCCTATCTCCCCCTCTCACACACACACAGTCCATTGCCCACCCTATCTCCCCCTCTCACACACACGCAGTCCGTTGCTCACCCTATCTCCCCCTCTCACACACACGCAGTCCCTCACTCACCCTATCTCCCCCTCTCACACACACACGCAGTCCATTGCCCACCCTATCTCCCCCTCTCACACACACGCAGTCTCTTGCTCACCCTATCTCCCCCTCTCACACACATGCAGTCCCTTGCCTGCCCTATCTCCCTCTCTCACACACGCAGTCCCTTTCTCACCCTATCACCCCCGCTCACACATATGTAGTCCCTTGCTCACCCTATCTCCCCCTCTCACACACACACAGTCCCTTGCACACCCTATCACGCCCGCTCACACACACACAGTCCCTTGCTCACCCTATCACGCCCGCTCACATACACGCAGTCCCTTGCTCACCCTATCTCCCCCTCTCACACATATGCAGTCCCTTGCACACCCTATCACGCCCGCTCACACACACGCAGTCCCTTGCTCACCCTATCACCCCCTCTCACACACATGCAGTCTCTTGCTCACCCTATCTCCCCCTCTCACACACATGCAGTCCCTTGCCTGCCCTATCTCCCCCTCTCTCACACACGCAGTCCCTTGCTCACCCTATCACCCCTGCTCACACACACGCAGTCCCTTGCTCACCCTATCACCCCTGCTCACACACACACAGTCCCTTGCTCACCCTATCACCCCTGCTCACACACTCACAGACCCTTGCTCACCCTATCACCCCCGCTCACACATATGCAGTCCCTTGCTCACCCTATCTCCCCCTCTCACACACACAGTCCTTTGCTCACCCTATCTCCCCCTCTCTCACACACAGTCCCTTGCTCACCCTATCTCCCCCTCACACACACACACACAGTCCATTGCCCACCCTATCTCCCCCTCTCACACACACGCAGTCCCTTGCCCACCCTATCTCCCCCTCTCACACACACACAGTCCATTGCCCACCCTATCTCCCCCTCTCTCACACGCAGTTTCTTGCCCACCCTATCTCCCCCTCTCACACACACGCAGTCCCTTGCTCACCCTATCTCCCCCTCTCACACACACACACAGTCCCTTGCACACCCTATCATGCCGGCTCACACACATGCAGTCTCTTGCTCACCCTATCTCCCCCTCTCACACACATGCAGTCCCTTGCTCACCCTATCTCCCCCTCTCACACACACACAGTCCCTTGCTCACCCTTTCTCCCCCTCTCACACACACACAGTCCCTTGCACACCCTATCACGCCCGCTCACAAACATGCAGTCCCTTGCTCACCCTATCTCCCCCTCTCACACACATGCAGTCCCTTGCTCACCCTATCTCCCCCTCTCACAAACACAGTCCCTTGCTCACCCTATCCCCCCCCTCTCACACACACACAGTCCCTTACTCACCCTATCTCCCCCTCTCACACACACACAGTCCATTGCCCACCCTATCTCCCCCTCTCACACACACGCAGTCCCTTGCCCACCCTATCTCCCCCTCTCACACACACAGTCCATTGCCCACCCTATCTCCCCCTCTCACACACACGCAGTCCCTCGCTCACCCTATCTCCCCCTCTCACACACACACACAGTCCATTGCCCACCCTATCTCCCCCTCTCACACACACGCAGTCTCTTGCTCACCCTATCTCCCCCTCTCACACACATGCAGTCCCTTGCCCGCCCTATCTCCCCCTCTCTCACACACGCAGTCCCTTGCTCACCCTATCTCCCCCTCTCACACACGCAGTCCCTTGCTCACCCTATCACCCCTGCTCACACACACAGTCCCTTGCTCACCCTATCACCCCCGCTCACACACACACAGTCCCTTGCTCACCCTATCTCCCCCCTCTCACACACACACAGTCCCTTGCACACCCTATCACGCCCGCTCACAAACATGCAGTCCCTTGCTCACCCTATCTCCCCCTCTCAGACACATGCAGTCCCTTGCACACCCTATCACGCCCGCTCACACACATGCAGTCCCTTGCTCACCCTATCACCTCCTCTCACACACACACAGTCCCTTGCACACCCTATCACGCCCGCTCACACACATGCAGTCTCTTGCTCACCCTATCTCCCCCTCTCAGACACATGCAGTCCCTTGCTCACCCTATCTCCCCCCCTCTCACACACACAGTCCTTTGCTCAACCTATCTCCCCCTCTCACACAGACAGTCCCTTGCTCACCCTATCCCCCCCTCTCACACACACACAGTCCCTTGCTCACCCTATCTCCCCCTCTCACACACACACAGTCCCTTGCCCACCCTATCTCCCCCTCTAACACACACGCAGTCCCTTGCCCACCCTATCTCCCCCTCTCACACACACACAGTCCATTGCCCACCCTATCTCCCCCTCTCACACACACGCAGTCCGTTGCTCACCCTATCTCCCCCTCTCACACACACGCAGTCCCTCACTCACCCTATCTCCCCCTCTCACACACACACGCAGTCCATTGCCCACCCTATCTCCCCCTCTCACACACACGCAGTCTCTTGCTCACCCTATCTCCCCCTCTCACACACATGCAGTCCCTTGCCTGCCCTATCTCCCTCTCTCACACACGCAGTCCCTTTCTCACCCTATCACCCCCGCTCACACATATGTAGTCCCTTGCTCACCCTATCTCCCCCTCTCACACACACACAGTCCCTTGCACACCCTATCACGCCCGCTCACACACACACAGTCCCTTGCTCACCCTATCACGCCCGCTCACATACACGCAGTCCCTTGCTCACCCTATCTCCCCCTCTCACACATATGCAGTCCCTTGCACACCCTATCACGCCCGCTCACACACACGCAGTCCCTTGCTCACCCTATCACCCCCTCTCACACACATGCAGTCTCTTGCTCACCCTATCTCCCCCTCTCACACACATGCAGTCCCTTGCCTGCCCTATCTCCCCCTCTCTCACACACGCAGTCCCTTGCTCACCCTATCACCCCTGCTCACACACACGCAGTCCCTTGCTCACCCTATCACCCCTGCTCACACACAGTCCCTTGCTCACCCTATCACCCCTGCTCACACACTCACAGACCCTTGCTCACCCTATCACCCCCGCTCACACATATGCAGTCCCTTGCTCACCCTATCTCCCCCTCTCACACACACAGTCCTTTGCCCACCCTATCTCCCCCTCTCACACACACGCAGTCCCTCGCTCACCCTATCTCCCCCTCTCACACACACACACAGTCCATTGCCCACCCTATCTCCCCCTCTCACACACACGCAGTCTCTTGCTCACCCTATCTCCCCCTCTCACACACATGCAGTCCCTTGCCCGCCCTATCTCCCCCTCTCTCACACACGCAGTCCCTTGCTCACCCTATCTCCCCCTCTAACACACGCAGTCCCTTGCTCACCCTATCTCCCCCTCTCACACACATGCAGTCCCTTGCTCACCCTATCTCCCCCTCTCACACACACACAGTCCCTTGCTCACCCTATCTCCCCCTCTCACACACACACAGTCCCTTGCACACCCTATCACGCCCGCTCACTCACATGCCGTCCCTTGCTCACCCTATCACCCCCTCTCACACACACACAGTCCCTTGCACACCCTATCACGCCGGCTCACACACATGCAGTCTCTTGCTCACCCTATCTCCCCCTCTCAGACACATGCAGTCCCTTGCTCACCCTATCTCCCCCCCTCTCACACACACAGTCCTTTGCTCAACCTATCTCCCCCTCTCACACACACAGTCCCTTGTTCACCCTATCCCCCCCTCTCACACACACACAGTCCCTTGCTCACCCTATCTCCCCCTCTCACACACACACAGTCCATTGCCCACCCTATCTCCCCCTCTAACACACACGCAGTCCCTTGCCCACCCTATCTCCCCCTCTCACACACACACAGTCCATTGCCCACCCTATCTCCCCCTCTCACACACACGCAGTCCCTTGCTCACCCTATCTCCCCCTCTCACACACACGCAGTCCCTCACTCACCCTATCTCCCCTTCTCACACACACACGCAGTCCATTGCCCACCCTATCTCCCCCTCTCACACACACGCAGTCTCTTGCTCACCCTATCTCCCCCTCTCATACACATGCAGTCCCTTGCCCGCTCTATCTCCCCCTCTCACACACGCAGTCCCTTTCTCACCCTATCACCCCCGCTCACACATATGTAGTCCCTTGCTCACCCTATCTCCCCCTCTCACACACACACAGTCCCTTGCACACCCTATCACGCCCGCTCACACACACACAGTCCCTTGCTCACCCTATCACGCCCGCTCACATACACGCAGTCCCTTGCTCACCCTATCTCCCCCTCTCACACATATGCAGTCCCTTGCACACCCTATCACGCCCGCTCACACACACACAGTCCCTTGCTCACCCTATCACCCCCTCTCACACACATGCAGTCTCTTGCTCACCCTATCTCCCCCTCTCACACACATGCAGTCCCTTGCCTGCCCTATCTCCCCCTCTCTCACACACGCAGTCCCTTGCTCACCCTATCTCCCCCTCTCACACACGCAGTCCCTTGCTCACCCTATCACCCCTGCTCACACACACACAGTCCCTTGCTCACTCTATCACCCCTGCTCACACACACACAGACCCTTGCTCACCCTATCACCCCCGCTCATACATATGCAGTCCCTTGCTCACCCTATCTCCCCCTCTCACACACACAGTCCTTTGCTCACCCTATCTCCCCCTCTCTCACACACAGTCCCTTGCTCACCCTATCTCCCCCTCTCACACACACACAGTCCCTTGCTCACCCTATCTCCCCCTCACACACACACACAGTCCATTGCCCACCCTATCTCCCCCTCTCACACACACGCAGTCCCTTGCCCACCCTATCTCCCCCTCTCACACACACACAGTCCATTGCCCACCTTATCTCCCCCTCTCTCACACGCAGTTTCTTGCCCACCCTATCTCCCCCTCTCACACACACACAGTCCCTTGCTCACCCTATCTCCCCCTCTCACACACACGCAGTCCCTTGCTCACCCTATCTCCCCCTCTCACACACACACACAGTCCCTTGCCCACCCTATGTCCTCTTCTCACACACATGCAGTTCCTTGCTTACCCTATCTCCCCCTCTCACACACACGCAGTCCCTTGCCCACCCTATGTCCTCTTCTCACACACACACGCAGTCCCTTGGTCACCCTATCTCCCCCTCTCACACACACGCAGTCCCTTGCTCACCCTATCTCCCCCTCTCACACACACGCAGTCCCTTGCTCACCCTATCTCCCCCTCTCACACACACGCAGTCCCTTGCTCACCCTATCTCCCCCTCTCACACACACACAGTCCCTTGCACACCCTATCACGCCCGCTCACACACATGCAGTCTCTTGCTCACCCTATCTCCCCCTCTCAGACACATGCAGTCCCTTGCTCACCCTATCTCCCCCTCTCACACACATGCAGTCCCTTGCTCACCCTATCTCCCCCTCTCACACACACACAGTCCCTTGCTAACCCTATCTCCCCCTCTCACACACACACAGTCCCTTGCACACCCTATCACGCCCGCTCACACACACACACAGTCTCTTGCACACCCTATCACGCCTGCTCACACACATGCAGTCCCTTGCTCACCCTATCACCCCCTCTCACACACACATAGTCCCTTGCACACCCTATCACGCCCGGTCCCACACATGCAGTCTCTTGCTCACCCAATCTCCCCCTCTCAGACACATGCAGTCCCTTGCTCACCCTATCACCCCCTCTCTCTCACACGCAGTCCCTTGCTCACCCTATCACCCCCGCTCACACACACACAGTCCATTGCCCACCCTATCTCCCCCTCTCACACACACGCAGTCCCTTGCCCACCCTATCTCCCCCTCTCACACACACACAGTCCATTGCCCACCCTATCTCCCCCTCTCACACACACGCAGTCCCTTGCTCACCCTATCTCCCCCTCTCACACACACGCTGTCCCTTGCTCACCCTATCTCCCCCTCTCACACACACACAGTCCCTTGCTCACCCTATCTCCCCCTCTCACACACACACAGTCCCTTGCTCACCCTATCTCCCCCTCTCACACACACACAGTCCATTGCCCACCCTATCTCCCCCTCTCACACACACGCAGTCCCTTGCTCACCCTATCTCCCCCTCTCACACACACGCAGTCCCTCACTCACCCTATCTCCCCCTCTCACACACACACGCAGTCCATTGCCCACCCTATCTCCCCCTCTCACACACACGCAGTCTCTTGCTCACCCTATCTCCCCCTCTCATACACATGCAGTCCCTTGCCCGCCCTATGTCCCCCTCTCACACACGCAGTCCCTTTCTCACCCTATCACCCCCGCTCACACATATGTAGTCCCTTGCTCACCCTATCTCCCCCTCTCACACACACACAGTCCCTTGCACACCCCATCACGCCCGCTCACACACACACAGTCCCTTGCTCACCCTATCACGCCCGCTCACATACACGCAGTCCCTTGCTCACCCTATCTCCCCCTCTCACACATATGCAGTCCCTTGCACACCCTATCACGCCCGCTCACACACACGCAGTCCCTTGCTCACCCTATCACCCCCTCTCACACACATGCAGTCTCTTGCTCACCCTATCTCCCCCTCTCACACACATGCAGTCCCTTGCCTGCCCTATCTCCCCCTCTCTCACACACGCAGTCCCTTGCTCACCCTATCTCCCCCTCTCACACGCGCAGTCCCTTGCTCACCCTATCACCCCTGCTCACACACACACAGTCCCTTGCTCACCCTATCACCCCTGCTCACACACACACAGACCCTTGCTCACCCTATCACCCCCGCTCACACATATGCAGTCCCTTGCTCACCCTATCTCCCCCTCTCACACACACAGTCCTTTGCTCACCCTATCTCCCCCTCTCTCACACACAGTCCCTTGCTCACCCTATCTCCCCCTCTCACACACACACAGTCCCTTGCTCACCCTATCTCCCCCTCACACACACACACAGTCCATTGCCCACCCTATCTCCCCCTCTCACACACACGCAGTCCCTTGCCCACCCTATCTCCCCCTCTCACACACACACAGTCCATTGCCCACCCTATCTCCCCCTCTCTCACACGCAGTTTCTTGCCCACCCTATCTCCCCCTCTCACACACACACAGTCCCTTGCTCACCCTATCTCCCCCTCTCACACACACGCAGTCCCTTGCTCACCCTATCTCCCCCTCTCACACACACACACAGTCCCTTGCCCACCCTATGTCCTCTTCTCACACACATGCAGTTCCTTGCTTACCCTATCTCCCCCTCTCACACACACGCAGTCCCTTGCCCACCCTATGTCCTCTTCTCACACACACACGCAGTCCCTTGGTCACCCTATCTCCCCCTCTCACACACACACAGTCCCTTGCTCACCCTATCTCCCCCTCTCACACACACGCAGTCCCTTGCCCACCCTATCTCCCCCTCTCACACACACGCAGTCCCTTGCTCACCCTATCTCCCCCCTCTCACACACACGCAGTCCCTTGCTCACCCTATCTCCCCCTCTCACACACACACAGTCCCTTGCTCACCCTATCTCCCCCTCTCTCACACACGCAGTCCCTTGCTCACCCTATCTCCCCCTCTCACACACACACAGTCCCTTGCTCACCCTATCTCCCCCTCTCACACTTACAGCCCCCTGCTCATCCTATCTCCCCCTCTCACACATACAGCCCCCTGCTCACCCTATCTCCCCTTCTCACATATACAGCCCCCGGCTCACCCTATCTGACCCTCTTCCGCTCTCTCACATTCTCATCCTCTCTGCCCCTCTCCTGTTCTCTTAGACACACAGCCCCTGCTCAACCTTTGTGGACCTCCCTCAAATATACACAAAGCCCTCATCGTTGCCCTATCTGCCACTGTCCCTCACACACAGCCCCCTTTGCTCACCTTGTCACTCTCCATCATACACAGCCTCCTGCTCAACCTAACTACCCTCTCAGATTCACAGCCGCTTAATAATCTTCTGACCCTCTCATATTGTAGTACTCATGTGGAACCCTCATCTTCTACAGCAACCCCAGGGCCCCTATTCAGTGCACGTGTGTTTATCTTCTCATCATGCTGCCTACGTTTTGTGGGTCTAGTAGCAACTCTCAGTCTGTCTCTTCCTCTTCCCTGAACAAGCTGCAGCATTGTAGGCTTAGGAGCAAGCACATATTTTTAGCATTATATGTCAGAATTGTGTGCAATAATATTTATATTACCAATGTTTAAAAAACAGTTCTAAAACATTGTTACAAACACTGATGCCCTATAGTGCTTAGGACACGTGCATGTAGGTATTCTCTATAATATAGCATACCAAGAGAACAAAGTCCAGGGTTTCTGTAGAAGATGAGGGTTCCACATGAGTACTACAATATGAGAGGGTCAGAAGATTATTAAGCGCCTGTGAATCTGAGAGGGCAGTTAGGTTGAGCAGGAGGCTGTGTGTGATTGAGAGTGACAAATAAGGTGAGAAAAGGGGGCTGTGTGTGAGGGACAGTGGCAGATAAGGCAACAATGAGGGCTTTGTGTATATTTGAGAGAGAGGGCCACAAAGATTGAGCAGGGGCTGTGTGTCTGAGAGAACAGGAGAGGGACAGAGAGGATGAGAAGAGGGCTATGTGTGTGAGAGAGCGGGAGAGGGTCAGATAGGGTGAGCAGGGGGCTGCATGTGTGAGGGAGAGGGGCAGATAGGGTAAACGGGCTGTCTGTGTAATATCTGTATAGCCATACATAACCTACTGGCTACCATAATGCATAAAAGTGCTTATACATGATCCAATTGCTACCATAATGCAATTAAGACGCCATATATATAGCCTACTGGTTACCATAATAGGTACAAAGTTATACATTTGCAGTTAACTACTATAATGCAGTTAAGAGGTCTTACATGCCATACTGGCTATCCAATGGCTACCATAAAACTACATCTGGCAATAAATGATCTCAGCAACTGGCCCTACTAGCTTCTATAATGCAGGTAAGTGTCCCTAGATTTGCTAATGTAATAAATGTAAGTGACCTCTTGACTTACTCGCTTGTATAACGCAGGTAGGTCATGCATTTGCTACCGGGTACTATAATGGCTCTTATTAGCCATATGGTACATATAAGCTTTAATATAATAGTACAGATAAGTCACAACATATGAGCTAAAAGTTATCAGAATGCAGATATGTGGCCATACATAAACTATTTAATACCATAATAAAATTAAAGGCCATATATGGTCGCTATCTAAATATAGGCGATGAGTGCCCATTCATGACATACAGCATACAATAATGCAGTATCCATACATGATCCATTACCTAAAGTAATGCAGTTAAGTAGCCATACATGACCAGTTCCTAGCCCGGTGAATATCTATACATGACGTATTAGCTTCTAGTGAAGGTAAGAGGTCTTACCTGTCTTGTTTGCAACTATAATGCAGGTAAGTGACCAGACATAAAGGTAATGAATGTAAAGGGCCTTACCTGAACTATTAGCTATTGCAATTCTGTAAGTAAGCCATACACGACTTACTGGCTAACATAATGTAGGTGATCAATACTGTAATGAGGTAAGTGACTATTGGTGACCTGTTAGTTGCACATTAAGTGACCGTACATTACCTACTGACTACCATCAAGTGGGTATGCTATGCTACCATGCAAGATATCTTGGTTACCATCATTTAGGTAAGTTGTTATGCATGGCCTATTATCTACTATAATACAGGTACATTGCCATACATGGTCAGTTTCCTACCATAATGTAGGTAAAAGCAATATATGACAAATTGCCTAAGGCAGGTAAGTAGTCATCCCTGACATTAGGTACCATAATAAATGTCAGTGACCATCATAATGAAGGTAGTTGGCCATACATAACCACCTGACTAACATAATGCAGGTAAGGCTTACATACATTTGCAACTGGTTACTATAATACACCTAAGTGTCATTACATGACCTACTGGGCACCCTAATGCAGGTAAGTAACTGACAGTAACTCACAAAACTTACTGTTTGTGTGAGAGGGGGAGATACACTGATCTGGGGGATGTGTGTGTGAGAGAGGGGGAGATAGGGTGAGCAAGGGACTGCGTGCGTTTGAGGGGGGGATAGGGTGAGCAAGGGACTGTGTGTGTGTGAGAGAGGGGGAGATAGGGTGAGCAAGGGACAGCGTGCGTTTGAGGGGGGGATAGGGTGAGCAAGGGACTGTGTGTGTGTGAGAGGGGGAGATACGGTGAGCAAGGGACAGCGTGTGTGTGAGAGTGGGGGAGATAGGGTGAGCAAGGGACTGTGTGTGTGTGTGAGAGTGGGGGAGATAGGGTGAGCAAGGGCCTGTGTGTGTGTGAAAGGGGGAGATAGGGTGAGCAAGGGACTGTGTGTGTGTGAGAGAGGGGGAGATAGGGTGAGCAAGGGACTGTGTGTGTGTGAGAGAGGGGGAGATAGGGTGAGCAGGGGACTGCATGTGTGTGTGAGAGAGGGGGAGATAGGGTGAGCAAGGGACTGTGTGTCCGATGACAGACAGCAGTTCCGTCTGATTTTGCAACCAGTCACGTGCACTCAGGAATGTGGTGACGTCACGGTTGCACATTCAGTTGGGTCGCAGATTTCGACACTACACCGGTGTTCTAAAAAAAGTTGTCTACCGCATAGGAATGTGTATACCACGTCACTTCCGGTGACGTGAATCAGCTGCTGGAGGTTTCTGGTGGTCACTGCGCATGCACAAGAGGCCCAACCTCCTCCAAACAGCTGTTTAAGCCGACTTATTTGCTAACAATGGGTCGCAGGATTCTATGGGCCGTGCCGCGCATGCGCACAATCACCAAATTGTTCCATTGCACGCCGCCGACTTGCCAGGGGGGGGTCATGCTTATGGGGTTTACAGGGGGTGCTGATGGGGCTTACGTAAGTTACACAGGGGGTGCTTATGGGGGTTACAGTGGGTGCAGATGGGGCTTATGTAGGTCCATAAGCACCCACTGTAACCCCCATAAGCACCCCCTGTAAACCCCATAAGCACGACCCCCCCCCCCAGGCATGGCAAGTCGGCGGCTTGCGATAGAATAATTTGGTGAATGGACGTGGGCTGATCAGATAATACATAGCAAAAAAAAGCGTAACTGCATTATCTGATTGGTCCGTCAAGTCAGTGGCTGTACAACAAATAGGGTCTTGTCTGATTATTAGGGCCCTGTGAGTATGCGCAGCGAGGCCCATAAAATCCTGCAACCCGTTGTTATCAAATAAGTCGGCTTAAACAGCTGTTTGGAGGAGGTTGGGCCTCTTGCGCATGTGCAGTGAGCGCCACAAACCTACAACAGCTGATTACACTTCACCGTAAGTGACGTGGTACACACATTCCTATGGTAGACAACTTTTAGAACACCGGCACAACAAGGGGATAACTACAGGTGCTGCAAGATAATAATTACACTCGGTATCAGTTGTTTAATTCCTTTGCTGTGTGAGACTCATAGATAGATAGATAATAGAACACTGTTTTACAAGGAAGATAGAACTTATTATATGGGACAATGAAAAGATAACTAAAGTTGCTTGAAGTTTTTTTAGGGGGTGTGGATTTAATTTATTTTATTATTTAAAAAAAAAAAATAATCATTTATTTAGATATATATTTTTAAATACAGTATGCACTTTTATAACATTGAACTGCTCTGTGGGAGTCTAATAAACTAAGCTTTGTGCTAGCATTGCCCTTTCTATACAACACTATGAGCTTTTGTAAAAACAAAGCCTTATGTTTCAATTTCCATTGTTATATATAGGAAAGAATATGTTCTCTTCTAGCGCCACCTTCTGGATTGTTTTGTAAAGCTGCATTTCTAAGAAACTTTCTAATGTTATCAATGGTACTTGCGTGGATATAAAAGTGCAAAACAAAATACTCTAATATGTTAGATCATTTTACTATTGCAGTGTTGTTTGTTTATAACTGTGTGCCCCTGCAAATTGATTAAACTCATAGGTAAAGAGACAGTATAGCCAAAATTAAACATATATGACTTAGATACAGCATTGGATTTTAGACAACATTCTAATTTACTTCTATTATAAAATGTACTTGTTCTCTTGGTTTCCTTTGTTGAAAAAGTATACTACACACGTGCCTCTTGTCATTAGCTTATTTGATGTGTTCAGCTAGCTCCCAGTAGTGCATTGCTTCTCCTTAACCTACCTAGGTTTACTCTGTAACAAAGGATACCAAAAGAACAAAGCAAGTTTGACTACATAAGTGAATTTGAAGTTTGTTTAAAATTGCATGATCTATTTGATTCATTAAAGTTAAAGGGACACTAAACCCACATTTTTTCTTTCATGATTCATATAGAGCATGCAATTTTAAGCAACTTTCCAATTTACCTTTACCTGTATCTTTATTGGAAAAGCAGGAATGAAAGCTTAGGAGCCAGCCCATTTTGGGTTCAGCACCTGGGTAGCGCTTGCTGATTGGTGCCTAAATGTAGCCACCAATCAGCAATTGCTATCCAGTGTACTGAACCAAATATGGACCAGCTCCTATGATTTCATTCCTGCTTTTCAAATAAAGATACCAAGAGAATAAAGAAAAAGTGATTATAGGAGTAAATTAGAAACTTGCCTAAAATTGCATGCTCTATCTGAGTCACGAAAGAAAAAAATTGGGTTTAGTGTCTCTTTAAAGGGACAGTCTAGTCAAAATTAAACTTTCATGATTTAGTTCGGAAATGCCATTTTAAACAACTTTATTCACTTTTATCATCAAGTTTGCTTTGTTCTCTTGGTATTTTTTGCTGAAAGCTAGCTAGGTAGGCTCATATGCTAATTTTGAAGCCATTGAAGCCTGCCTCTTAACTCAGTGCATTTTGACAGTTTTTCACAGCTAAACAGTGCTAGTTCATGTGTCGGATATAGATAACATTGTGTGCAATCCCATGGAGTTATTTATGAGTCAACACTGATTGGCTAAAATGCTGTCTGTGAAAAGAGCTGAAATAAGGGGACAGTGTACAGAGTAATCACAAAAAAAAGTATATTAATATAACAGTGTTGGTTATGTAAAACTGGGGAATGGGTAATAAAGGGATTATCTAGCTTTTTAAACAATAAAAATTCTGGAGTAGACTGTCCCTTTAATTTTAGATTTTACTGCCCCTTTAAAGTCAGCTCCAGAGCAACAATACACTACTGGGAGCAAAGGGATAGAAAAGTAAAAAAGGAAATGTGCATAGACACATTTTAGTGTGAAATAGAAGCATTTTTGCAATATACATCCATTAGCAAAAATGCTTCTAATAAAAGTCATTACAGTTTTTATGCAGCATACGCACATATCCTGTGACGGCCCGTGCACCAGTATTCAAACACTACAGCTTCTCAGAGGGTTAGTAGTGGTTTGTATGACACAAATTACGTCTTCAGAAGCAATGCACACCACAGGAACATCTCATAGTGTTATGAATACTGGAGCACGTGCCCTCACAGGATATGTGCGTATGCCACTGAAAAACAGAAATACATTTTACTAGAAGCATTTTTGCTAATGGATGTATATTGCAAAATTGCTTATATTTCAAATTGAAAGGCACCCATGCACGTTTCATTTGTGACCTTTCTATCCCTTTAAGAATTAAACAAGAACACTTCTACTGCGTCTTGCAGAAACAAGTAGGAGCTATATGGTCTGGTAATTAGTAACTTGCTAGTGAATCTCTATGTGTTTCAGCCTGCACCGGCTGCACTTTATGAAGTCTGTGACAGAGCTGAGCAGGTGGTCACCCAAAAACAAGGCATATGTGTGTAGCACCAGCTAGCTTTCAGTAGTGCATTGCTGCAGCTAAGCCTACCTAGGTGATGCTTTTCAACAAAGTATATAATATACACACAGAAAACCCTTTATCCAAACTGCTTGGGAAAGGTTTGAATTTTGGAATATTTGCATCTGTAAAATGGGATAGCTTGGGTAGGGGATGGGACCAAATGTAAACAACAATATCTTATGTCATTTAGGCAATATTTACATAATACAGCTTATACATACAACCTAATGGTAGTTTAATATAAGTTAATACTTTTGTATACATAATTCCCTCAGAAAAATAGTACAGTGCTGTAACTAGAAAGGTAATATTTGTTGATTTACATAAATATAGACTATTATTTGCATTTTAGAACACAAAAAACAAACAAAAAAGAAACATTGGCAGAGAAGATTGTGACTTAAAGGGAGTGAAAAATAGTAATTTTTGATAGGATTTGTACCTGTATATCTATAAAATATACGTTTAGTAATAAAGTTACATAGAAGTAAACTGTAAAGCCTCTTAAAATTGCATGAAGGTTTAATTTTAACTTACAGTGGGTATTGAAAAGAATCACCCCCTTGAAAATAATCACATTTTGTTGCTTTGCAGCCTGAAATAAAGACAGACATTATTTGTGTTTATCTAGTTGTAATAACTCAGTGCAACGTATAACATCCAAGTGAAAGATTAAACAACAAATTGTCAAGCAAAAATAAAGACAATTAAAAAACAGAATCATTGAGTTGCAAAAAGGATCACCCCCTCCTAAAATTACTTGTAAACTCAATCAGGTGCAGCTAATAACCTTATCAATGGCACACACAAAGCCATTTGACCTTCAACTGTGATTAGCTGTGGGCATATTGATTAGCTCAGCTTGAAAAGAGCTTTCCTGGAGCATCTTAGTCCCTGGTAGTGCAACTGAAGCAAACAATGAACTATGGGTGGCAAAAGATCTCCGGGATAATGTTATGGACAGGCACAAGTCAGGAGATGGATACAAGAAAATATCAAAGGCTTTATCAATGCCTGAAAGCACAGTAAAGTCTATTATTAAGAGGTGGAATGTATTTGGTACAACACAGACCCTCTCTGGATCAGACCGTCGCTCCAAACTGAATGAAAGAGCCAGGAGGAAACTGGTCCGGGAGGCTACCAAGAGGCCCACAGCAACTCTGAAGCAGTTGCAGGAATTTATGACAAAGAGTGGTCATTGTGTGCATGTGACAACAATATCACAAATTCTCCACAAATGTGGCTTGTATGGGAGGGTTGCAAGAAAAAAGCCACTCCTCAAGAAAGGCCACATGCAGTCACGACTAAGCTTTGCCATAACACACCTAGGAGACTCTGAGGCCACATGGAAAAAGGTGTTATGGTCAGATGAAACTAAAATTTAATTATTTGGCCTCAACACCAAACAATATGTCTGGAGGAAATCCAATACAGCTCACCATCCAAATAACACCATACCTACAGTAAAGCATGGAGGTGGTAATATCCTGTTATGGGGGTGTTTGTCTTCAGCAGGCACTGGAGCACTTGTCAGGATAGAAGGAATAACGGATGGGGCAAAATACTGTCAAATTCTTGAGGAACATCTGCTGCCCTCTTCCAGGAAATTGTCAATGGGAAGAAGGTTTACCTTCCAACATGACAATTACCCAAAGCACACAGCAAAAATGACCACACAGTGGTTTAAGGAGGAAAAGCTGAATGTCCTTGCATGGCCTAGTCAGAGTCCAGACTTAAACCACATTGAATATCTGTGGCATGACTTGAAGACTGCAGTCCACAAACGGTCAACTGGAGCAGTTCTGCAAAGAAGAGTGGGCAAATATTGCACAGTCTAAATTTAGTAGAGACATATCCCAACAGACTAAAGGCTGTAATTAAAGCAAAAGGTGGTTAAAAAAAATACTGACACAAGGGGGTGATCCTTTTTGCAACTCAGTGATTCTGTTTTTGAATTGTCTTTATTTTTGCCTGACATGTTGGTGTTATATCCTTCACTTGGATGTTATAAGTTGCTCTGAGTAATTACAACTGGATAATCAAAAACTGTGTCTGTCTTTATTTCAGGCTGCAAAGCAACAACATGTGATTATTTTCAATACCCACTGTATATGTCTGTTTAATGTAAAAGCTGTATTTTGCAGGATAATTTACCAATCTTTATAGCAGGTTTGTCCACTTTAAGATCTGATGACCACAGTTCAGTCCACCAGTATGGTTTTAATCTAGATAGTACTAATTTTTCTCTATCTATGCACATTTCCCACACACACATTTTCATTCTCCCCACTGTGTCTCCTCATTCAGGCCCTGATGATCGAAAAAGCTACTAGGCGGCAAAATATTCCAAGGGATCCGCCGATATGTTGAGCGAGCCGGTCAAAATATTGCAAGCTCCTGACATAGATGCTAAGAGGCGGCATCACCAAGAGGCGTCTACTATACTTGTAATTGGTCGGTGATGCTGGCGATAGATAACACCCAGCATCTCCGCCCATATTGGCGATGTATAGTAAATTATCCCTTGGGATATTGCTGCCGTGCCTAACCACTAATCATAATACCCGTAAACCGAAGTACCCCACAATCACAAACTAACACTACACTAATAAATATTTAAACCACCACATACCCACTGCAAGTACCCATCTTCTCTATTAACCCCCCTTAACAGCCAATAGCCCACCGCAAGTATTATCCTGTTAACTACTCAACCGCCAAGTATTCACCACAAGAATCTATCCTATTAACCCCTCAACTGCCACATACCCTTCACAAGTATCTATTCTGTTAACCCCTATACCGCCACTAGCCCACTGCAAGTACCCATCTAATCTATTAACCCCTATACCGCCACTAGCCCTTCGCAAGTACCCATCTAATCTATTAACCCCTATACCACCACTAGCCCACAGCAAGTTCCCATCTAATCTATTAACCCCTACACCGCCACAAGCCTACAAGTACCCTATATTATACTAAAAAGTCTGTTACATAAAATAAAAAGACAGTATAAAAGAAAAACAATAAATAAACACATCAATCAACATTAACTACATTTTAATTTATGTGCAAGAATTAAAATAATATGCATTCTACATAACAAGGCATCATTTTAAATATTGAATATACATGTGTAGGGCCTTAGCTTCTACAGTTAGTATTAGGTTATGTCAGTTTAGGGATTAAAACAATGTTTAAATTATATGCATTGTCATGTACAATGCATATTGTTTAAAGTATTGAATTGTGTATATATATATATATATATATATAAAAGAATGAGGGAGCGTGAGTAAAAGGTATTTAATATTTAATGTTGCTTTCTTTTTTTTTATCATAAACATATATTTTCAAATATATATTTATGTTTCAAATAATAAACACAGCAAGCAACAATAAATCCCTTTTAAGATATATACACTACATTGCACATGACAATGCATATTTTGTCAAGGAAATGTGGTAAACGCAGGAGGGCTTCGCCCTAGTCGGGCTCCAGGAACTGAGCTCCGAACTGAAATTAAACTGTCCCCCATTCCTCCCAGAAGGTGGCACCCCCAAACAAGTGATATCCCCAGATGCCTCATCAAATTGCCAACAACACACTAAAAGGGAGACTTAATCTCCTGCATGCTGTTACATCTGCACACTTTTTAAGATGTGCCGGACCGGGGCTCAATTCTGGTCAGTGCTTAGTTACAGAAGCCCGGCTAGGCTGGCGAGGTTTTGCTGGCCCTCTGAGAGTCGGCCACCAGCATTTAAACACTGTTTATAATTTTAGCGACTTATCTCCTATAGTAATAATAGGGAGGTTTACTATTTTGTATACTTTATTATAGCCAGGTAGTTTGCAGACAGTAGGTAGTATGTGGGAGTAAGCTGGGGCGTTCCTGTGGAGTATAGTTTAGATATTATGTAAATGTAGGCCGTATTAGGGGTTTAGCTAGGCGTTCCAGGGATGTGTAGGTTAGGCGTGACGTAGATGTAGGCGGTTAGGGGGAGTTACAAAAATGCAAATTGTGGGAAATAGAAACCCGAGAAGGCTGTTTTAATTTGTGTGTTAAAAATAGGGACCCAAAAAGGTACAAATAAAATCAACAACAGAGTTGCAATAATAAATACTCCTGGTTAGGTTTCTATGTTGCTTTTGATAAGTAAACAGAATACGACAATCAGGAGAGTAAGTGGTGCGGACACATGTAAATACTGGTCACTTGTGTAAGAGCGAGTGATAGCAAGGTAAAGGTAACTATCTCTAGGTATGAGAGCAGCTGCTGGACGTGGTAAGAGAGGCAATCGTAATACGAACAGCTAGTGGTTGACTGAAATGGGAGCCACAGAGCAAAAAGGTCCTATCTAATCTCCTGTAAGAGCCAAATAAATATCTACGGGGGAAAGGCTGACAGCTATATGCGTATTATCGATGTGAAAAAAATGCTAAGAGTTATTTACTCCAGCCACTGGAATGGAATGCACATAACACAAGGTGTGAAATATAAAGTCGTTTGCGTGTAATTCAATAAGTGTACAGAATCCGTTTCTTACTCTCTCGTATTCTGTTTACTTATCAAAGGCAACATAGAAACCTAACCGGGAGTATTTATTATTGCAACTCTGTTGTTGATTTTATTTGTACCTTTTTGGGTCCCTATTTTTAACACACAAATTAAAAGTTATGTTTTAACCTTCCATGTTCTTCCTTTAAAGTCTTGGCACAGAGTGCTACTCGTGCCGCCTTCTCTGTGGGTTTCTATTTCCCACAATTTGCATTTTTGTATGAACTTCTGCACAGCACCACTCCCTAGTCATTTATTTGTATTAGAGGCCTATTTGGTGGTACCTCATTTATTATTGAGATCAGGGGAAATTGCCGTTGTGGTGCCATTGTAATTTTGTGTACATTGATGGTTATGGGGAGTTAGCTGGGCGGTGCAGGGGGAGTGTAGGTTAGCTCTGTCCATGTTTGTCTCTCCAGCAATTAGCGGTAGTCAGTGTAAGTGTAGTGCAACTTAGGTCCCACCGGCAATATTTGGAGTGTGCCTATGTCAGAAATCCCCTGCTCTAGGTCAAATAATGGGCTCATCCTCAAATCTCCACCTCCTTTCCTGTTATAAGCTCAGCTTACCTTCACACAGGTGCTTAGTAATTTATCCTTATTACACAGGTGTATCCTGACTAACTATTCCTAAGCTCCTGGCATTCTGTTAAATCCTGCAGTTTAAGCCTATTCATCATCCTGTGACTTTATCTTTTGGGACTGTTTCTGTGATCCTTATAACTTGGTAAACGGATTGCCAACTGCTCTTATCTAAGGTTCATGACAGAAGCACATTTCAGCTTGTTTCTAATTATCAACTCTCTGGATTTACCAACTAGCTTGTGAGTAATCTATTTGCTTGTTATCTGATTCCTCATTTAAAATTAACTGTTCCTGCACTATTTCACAGGTTGTCAGTAAAACTTCATACCGGACGAAAACTCCTCCCCTCTCTGCAACTGCTCACTGGCTGTACACAGCAGCTGGTCACTCCCAGAGCTCTGCACACAAGTAACTACAATCATCTTTGCTGAAATCAGCTGAACTCCTACAAGCCTTATGTCTGTGTATCTGGCTCAAACTTGGTAACGCTTCTAATAAACGGTAAAACAATTTACTTACCTGCCTCTGAATATTGTACATAGTTTTGCAAACTGACTAATGAAAACGATGATAGCTTGAAAATAATCTTTATCCGATAAAGTTGTTCATTCAGCCTGTTTGTTCATCCTCAAAGTACTCACATGCTTACAGATCGTATCTGTTTCTTAAAGGTACAGGAGCACTGATACTTTATAACTCATACTAAAGTCACTTACATAGAATCTACCTATTCTTGTCAGTAATAGGTTGCGAGTGTATGTAATACAAAATTATATTTCTATATTGAGTTGATCTAAGTATTATTTAAAGATTATTGTTCAATAACTGATGAATCTGCAGCTGCGATCCATTAAGTTTAAAACAATTCATTATAGCCTACATGGAAACTATTTTACTTCAAATAGGGGGGGGTGACATCACGCTCCCATTGACTTCTGTGGGAGAGTCATTGCAACTTACCGGCAATGCTCGGCCGCGCCCTTTTTCTTTGAAAATTTCGCCAGGGAGATGTGTGGCGATGCTGACGAGACCCGTGAGCCATTTCTACGTCACCCTGGCAATTAAATATGATTAGTAACAAAAACACTGTTGGATAGTTGACATAGATGCATAGGAAGTGCCTGTGAGTTCTGTTACTGACTTTCTGCAGGTTACTACTGTTTACCCTGGGACTACATGTGTCCAAAGTGCAGTGGTGCAAAAGCAAAGTTTGGGCTGAAGTCTAAATGCCACCCCTGTTGTCTTAAAACATGAGTACCATGCAGGGCAGTTATGGTGCACCGTATGAATCGCACACAGCGAGTAAACATATGCAGGTGTGATTGAGGAGGAGGAGAGTGGAGATTAGTGTGATCAACTGAAGAACCTGGGGATGTGAGAATCAGACACACACTGCTTGAAGAGAAGCAGGGAGCATAGGATCGTCTGTTTGAGGGAGCTCCAGAGGATAATCTTGTCTGTAATGCTGATAATGATTAAGAAAAGAAAAAACATCTGCCAGGTCTGCTATGACATTCCTTTACTAGCTACATTCTCTTTCTGTACTATCTCCTTCTCTCGCTCTTCTCCTTACTCTATCACTTCGCCCTCTCTTTTTCGGCCCCTTTCCCTTTTTGCTCTCCCCTCCCTTTTCACTCTTTCTAGTCACTATCTCTCTGTCACTCTCTTTCCCCATGCCCTTCTTTCTCTTCAATCTCTCTTTTCATGCTCTCCCTTATCTCTCTTTGCCCATCTCTATTCTATAAACACTCTTTCCCCTCTCTTTTCTGGTTTTCTCCACTCTCTCTCATCTTCCCAGTCTTCAATCTCCAGTCTCTCTCTCTCTGCCCTCTCTTTCTCCCTTCGTCTTTTTTTACTCACTCTCTCCTTCTCTCTATTTACTCTTCCTCTATACTTTCTCTTTTTCTCTCCTTTTCCAGCTCCCCTTTCACTCTCTCCCAGCTCTCCCCACTCTCTTCTTCTCTTTTCTATCTATCTCAGTTTCTCCACTGTCCTCTCCTCTTTCCGTCTTTGTTCACTTTATTTTTATTCTCTCCTCCTTTATTTCTGTCTCTCTACTTTCTCCTTCTCTATATTTTCTGTCTCTCCTCTCTTTTTAATTTCCCTCTTCACTTTCTCTCCACTCTAATATTCTCGCTTTCTTATTTCCTTTCTCTCTTCTCTCTTTACTCTCTTCTTTCTCTCTCTCCTCTATTAACTTTTGCCTCTATTTTCTTTCTTCTCTTTCTGTCTGTTCTCTCTCTCTTTTCTTTTGTCTCTATATCCTTCACTATTTTTTCATCTCTTTTCATTCTCCTTTCCTCAATCTCCAAACTACCTCACCTCTTGCTTCCTATTTTTCTTTACCCTCTCTATTCATTTTCTCTCTTTCTACCTTTTTGTTCTACTCTTTCAGTAAAATCCAAAACAATTCATATTCAGGTTTATTTGGTTCATTTTTGCATCTTGTTTTGTGTCGAGGGGCCTCATATTTGAACCTTGCCTAAGGCCTCACTAACTCAAGAGCCGCCTCAGCTAATGCTTCAGTTCATTGATACATTCCTTATATCATACTTAAAGGTCAACTAAACTTTTAACAATGTACTGATTCTTTAAAATAGTAAGGATTAATCTATACTTGTAATCAAAATTATTCAACCCCATTGCAAATCAGGTTTATTGTCAACATTTAAAGACTTTCAGCTGTTTGCAATGAACAAATCACACAAAAGCAATTGAAATAGCTCAACACAATAAATGCTTCAAGTGGTTTTCCTAAATTCAACTGAAAATGTGTTTAATTAATTCTGCAGTCTCAAAATTATTCAACCCCTTCATGGCAAGCATCTTTAGTACTTAGTAGAGCACCCTTTTGCTGTTATGACCTGCTGCAGACAAAATGCATAACCAGACCCCAGCTTTTGGCAGCGTTCCTGAGGAATCTTAGCCCATTCCTCATGAGCCATTGCCTCCAGTTCAGTAATATTCTTGGGTTTGCGTGCTGCAACTGCCTTCTCCAAATCCTACAAGAGATTTTCTATGGGGTTCAAGTCAGGTGACTGTAGTTGCCACTGTAGAATCTTCCAGGACTTCTTCTGCAACCAAGCCTTGGTGGAATTTGAGGTATGCTTGGGATCATTGTCATGTTGGAAGGTCCACTGACGCCCAAGCTTCAGCTTCCTCACAGACGGCATGATGTTTTCTCCTAGGATTTCCTTATACTTCAATGAATCCATCTTACCTTCCACACACTGCAGGTTTCCAGTGCCAGAGGATGCAAAGCAGCCCCAGAGCATGACCGAGCCACCACCATGCTTAACTGTAGACAGAGTGATCTTTTCATCTTAAGCTTCATTCTTCTTCCTGGAGACATACTGTGGATCCATTGGGCTGAAAAGTTCCAGTTTTGTTTCATCGTTTCACAGAACAGAATCCCAAAAAATCTGTGGCTTATTTATATGATTTTGAGCATATTGAAGCAGACTTTTCTTGTGCTTTTGGGTCAGAAGTGGTGTTCCTCTTGGTGTTCTGGCATGGAAACATTCTGCATTTAGTATACGCGCCTTACAGTGCAAACTGAAACCTCAGTGCCTGTTGCCACCAAGTCTTGCTGCAGGTCAGTCACTCAAGGGTTTTTCTCAACCTAGTTTCAGCCATTAATAGCTTCCTTTTTTTGCCCCGTCCAGGTAGTGTAATCACTGTTCCTTTAACTTTGAACTTTCAAACTATGCTTCCAATTGTGTCTCTAGGAACCTTCAGTGCCTTCGCTATATTTTTGTATCATGTTCCTTGTTTGTGAAGGGTGATGATCTCTTCTCTTAAGTTATTAGGCTATACTTTTGACTTATTTCAAAAAGAAAGAAAATGGTACCACACTCCGTAAAAATATACTTTATTGAAAATTGCTTTAACATTCAATGGTGAAATAAGTGACAGCCTTGCCACTTGGTTGGAGAGAGAGCGCAGCACACGGGCTTACGCGTTTCAGCAGATTGCCGTAATCATAGCCTGTTGTGTGTCTGTCCTCCTTGCCATTAAGAACCCTTTAATCTAATCTAATTGGTTAAAACATATGCGCTGACCCTCCTTCTAATGCTCAGTAAATGCTAAGCACCTACATCTCAATAATTAACCCTTTCACTCCTTACCCTCTTTTTATATGTATTTAAGTTATTGATATTTGCCTTGCTGAAAGCTATTTAAAATTAAGTATTGAGTGAACATGGGTACTGCCATATGAAAAGCACACAAAATAATACCCTGCCATATGAAACATAAATGTTTGGGTATACTTGTAATGAGAAAATGCATTTTTTTACCTTAATTAGGTGAGGGTATTATTTTGTGTGCTTCTTTTGGGCACTAAGAAGTTATCATATATACCCTCAAATAAATACATAATAATTCCACCTAACCTGATCTTGTTGGAAAAATGATGGATAATCAGGTGATTAGCCCATTTGTAGGATGTACCTAACTATATTTATTTAAGATTGTACTTAGAGCTATCTCAATATCTTTAGGCTGTTTGTTAAATTAACTTGAATTAAACAGGCCTTTATGAGATTTTGCTATTTGTTCCAAATCCTAAAAGCAGCTTGATAAAAAGGATTAATTCTTTAGGTGTTTTTACCTGAACCTAACTATGAAGTAACAGTTATTGCAGAAAGTGGTAAAAAGTGGTAAAAAGAGGTAAAGAGAGGTACATAGGTGTGGAGATATCCTATTCCCAGTAATTTATAATGTTGTATCTGGAATTGAGACCCTCTGGTATTCTTGTTCTGAGTCTCAAAATCCAGAACATCTCCCTTTTCGCCAGGAGTTTGTCCAAATCTCCCCCCCTTCTTGGGTACCTTTACTTCCTCAATAGCACACCATTTTAGTGTGTTTATCTCAACCTAGTTTCAGCCATTAATAGCTTCCTTTTTTTGCCCAGTCCAGGTAGTGTAATCACTGTTCCTTTAACTTTGAACTTTCAAACTATGCTTCCAATTGTGTCTCTAGGAACATTCAGTGCCTTCGCTATATTTTTGTATCATGTTCCTTGTTTGTGAAGGGTGATGATCTCTTCTCTTAAGTTATTAGGCTATACTTTTGACTTAACCATATTTCTAACATGAAGTCACACGTGACACTCAACAAACCCCTAGGCATTTCAGGTATTTCATGTTTTCTAGCTCAAGCACACCTGGTGTAACTAATGAAACCCTTGATTAGTTGCATCAGGTGTGCTTAAGACAATACCTATTTTGCATATTTGTGCTGTTGTGAGGGATTTTATTCAGGAGGTAGAATAATTTTGAGACTGCAGAAATCATTAAAAGTTGCATTTTTAGTTGAATTTAGGGAAACCACTTGAAGCATTCATTTTAATGAGCTATTTCAATTGCTTTTGTTTGATTTGTTCATTCCAAACAGCTGAAAGTCTGTACATTTTGACAATAAATCTGATTTTATTACAAGACCAGAGACTCCTATTTTACATTTTGTCTATTACTACTCCTAATGCAGCACTTTAAAGAAATAACAAAGCATCATCAAGTACAATAATGTTAAAACGGAACAGAAAACAGAGAATAACAATAAGTAATTGTAAATAAGTAAGTTAAAATGACACTTTATTAAACATGTATGCAAAGACGAACAATATATTAGATGGTCAGTTCTAGGAATGAGTAATGATCATCCATTCCTCTCAATTCAGGTGAACTGATCAAACTAACATTAAAAACAAAGGATAAAAATAGAGGGCTATGTGACCTGTCTGTGCTCACACAACACTGTCATTCAGATTGTATTCATACACTGCATGGATGAATATATGTATAAGGACTCGTGTATCAAACACTTGACACAGACTATGCGCTCAAAGGCGTCCTCCTGCCTGCGTACTGCTGAGATTGAACTCAGTCAGCCGATTTCTTGCTAATGTCCCTATAGCTAATCACACCATGCATGCAGCGTATATATAAAAAGTGAGGTATAGGTAAACACTTCACTATAGTATCGAGTGACTCGCCTGTTTGTTAAATTAGTGCTAGAATCCTGAACCTCTTAACTCTCTCATGAATCAAAAGCTATACGCTGTTGGGTTCAGCAGATAAACGCATTAGAATTCGTAAGCTTGTCTAGCTATATAAGATACTGTTTTGCAATGTCTTAACAAATCAGTTACCAAATGTATCAAATTATGAACTATGTTGCGTTAGAATTGCTATACAGCGATAAGCCGACAGGCTACAGTCAGACAGTGAGTGATCGCAACTCTAGGTCATGCCCACCAACGCGTTTCATCACTTGTACGTGACTTTGTCAGGGCATATGGGCCGCCCAGCCGTTCAGTCCGTCAGTTATACCCAGCAGTTACCTAGGCAACGGTAATTGTATGCGGAAGTGTCTAACCGTAATGTACAGCGGACTCTATTATCTCAGCTGAGATCATGTATCAAGACGGTTTATAATACATAGGTTTTAACGTCCACATAAAATGTTAAGATTGTATTGATTTTTAGGAGGAGAATCTCAGATAGAGATTGTATCTGTTTGGGGTAGATCTTATGTGTATATGTGTATATATAATTTATTTTGCACACCACTTTAGATAGGTGGCTGTTTTAAACACATAACGTAAAAGTAGCGGCATGTATTAAATTTGTAAAATCGATCACTAGGTCGTAATTAGTCACTCTCATTCACAACACTACTGTCACAAAAATTGTATCGTCATATCAAGAACGATCACCTTCTTGTTGTCGTATATTTGTTATTACCCAGTCGGTTGTCACAATTATTACTGATTGGTTTTATTCTGTGGCAGTTTTAACTGAATTAATGTATCGATTCTATTTGTTACCGCTGTTTTCGTTATATACTCAGTGTCAAAAATATACTTTATATACAAAAGGTTGTTATGCACATAATAGCAATTTGTCAATCTGAAAAAAGTCACCAAAGTTTATTCAGCATATTAAAGCGTTAGTCTCTCCTACGGCTGGACTCATTAGTTTGTCCAACGGTCTATATGCGAAGGAATAGTTGTGAATTAAAGGTACAGTATGTTCATTTATTCCATTCATTATTGATGAATGATTCAACAGTAGGTCATTTAATATTTAGAGAAAACTTTTATAGGAGATCTCTTCATTTAACCCCTTGGGAGATGCAGATTGCAGTTCATGTATCCATCTGCATTCTTTTTGTAGAAGTAATTTGTTAATATCACCCCTTCTACCTCTTAGCTTAAGTTGTTCAATGGCGAAGAAGTATATTTGATATTTCTCATCTTTGTGTACCGTGTTCATATGTTAAAACTCTCGTGCGTAATTCCCTAGAGGTCTCCCCAACATAAATTAGGGGGCATTTGCACATAGCGACATAAACAACTTTCTTCGTTCTGCAATTCATAAATTCGTTTATAGGGTAACTTTTACCACTTTTCGGATGTATAAAGAGTTTCGTAGGGGACATATTCTTACATGCCTGACACCGGCCGCATTTGAAGAAACCTTTTGTCTCTTGTAACCATGTTTTTTGTTTATATGGGGAGAAATTACTTCTTGTCAGTATATCCTTCATGTTCTGAGATCTCCTATTTGTGATATTTGGTTTTTCAGTAATCACTTATGATAAATCAGCATCCTCATGTAGAACATGCCAATGTTTCTCAAAAATATTACGGATCACACTGTGCTTTTCATCAAAAGTACCTATAATTCTGATTTTGTTAGTTTCTGTATTTACTCCCCCCTCTTTCTTATCTTGTAGTAGGGTGGGTCTATCTAACGCTTTAGCTCTATGGTACGCTTTTTTAAGGCATCTGTTAGGGTAACCCCTTTCTCTAAATCTTATCCTTAATTCCTTAGCTTCTGCCTCGAAATCTTCCATGGTACTACAGTTGCGTCTTGCTCTCAAGTATTGACCAAATGGGATACCCATCCTTTGGCTCTTAGGATGATAGCTTTCCCATTTTAGAAGACTATTTGTGGCTGTTTTCTTCTGGAAAAGTTTAGTGTTAAGGGACCCATCTGTTTCTTTCCTAATTTCTAAATCCAAGAAAGAAATACTTGTTTCTTCAATGGTAGAAGTATAATGCATTCCATGGCTGTTGTCATTTAGCCAGCTCATGAAATTACTGAAATCTGTTTTAGAACCTGTCCATAATATCAGGACATCATCAATGTAGCGAATGTATAGCTCCATAAATTTCATAAATGGATTTGTGTCTTGGTTTAGGATGTATGTGTGTTCAATCCACCCTAAGAACAAGTTGGCATATGTGGGCGCACAACAGGTCCCCATCGCGGTGCCTTTTTTCTGTAGGTATACCTTATTATCAAACAGAAAGTAGTTGCGTTTTAACACAAAATCTAGGAGATCAATGACAAAGTCATCCTCTTCACTGCCTTTAGGATTAATCATTTTAAGAAAATACTGTATGGCTTTTTGTCCCAAATGATGGGATATGTTAGAGTATAAACCCTCAACATCAATACTTGCCAGCAAAGTGTTCTCTTGTACCGAGATATTTTCCAAGATTTTTAAAACATCTTTAGTGTCTTGGACATAGGATGTTAGTGTGTGTACAAATTCTCTAACGGCTAGATTTAGAGTTTTGTCGGTAACGACCCGCGTAGCTAACGCTGGCTTTTTTCTGGCCGCACCTTTAAAATAACTCTGGTATTGAGAGTCCACAGAATGGCTGCGTTAGGCTCCAAAAAAGGAGCGTAGAGCATATTTAACGCAACTTCAACTCTCGATACCAGAGTTGCTTACGGACGCGGCCAGCCTCAAAAACGTGCTCGTGCACGATTCCCCCATAGAAAACAATGGGGCTGTTTGAGCTGAAAAAAAACCTAACACCTGCAAAAAAGCCGCGTTCAGCTCCTAACGCAGCCCCATTGTTGTCTATGGGGAAACACTTCCTACGTCTGCACCTAACACCCTAACATGTACCCCGAGTCTAAACACCCCTAACCTTACACTTATTAACCCCTATTCTGCCGCCCCCGCTATCGCTGACCCCTGCATATGATTTTTAACCCCTAATCTGCCGCTACGTAAACCGCCGCTACTTACATTATCGCTATGTACCCCTAATCTGCTGCCCCTAACACCGCCGACCCCTATATTATATTTATTAACCCCTAATCTGCCCCCCACAACGTCGCCTCCACCTGCTTACACTTATTAACCCCTAATCTGCCGACCGGACCGCACCGCTATTATAATAAAGTTATTAACCCCTAATCCGCCTCACTCCCGCCTCAATAACCCTATAATAAATAGTATTAACCCCTAATCTGCCCTCCCTAACATCGCCGACACCTAACTTCAAACATTAACCCCTAATCTGCCGAATTGAGCTCACCGCTATTCTAATAAATGTATTAACCCATAAAGCTAAGTCTAACCCTAACACTAACACCCCCCTAAATTAAATATAATTTTAATCTAACGAAATTAATTAACTCTTATTAAATAAATTATTCCTATTTAAAGCTAAATACTTACCTGTAAAATAAATCCTAATATAGCTAAAATATAAATTATAATTATATTATAGCTATTTTAGGATTTATATTTATTTTACAGGTAACTTTGTATTTATTTTAACCAGGTACAATAGCTATTAAATAGTTAAGAACTATTTAATAGCTAAAATAGTTAAAATAATTACAAAATTACCTGTAAAATAAATCCTAACCTAAGTTACAATTAAACCTAACACTACACTATCAATAAATTAATTAAATAAAATACCAACAATTACCTACAATTAAACCTAACACTACACTATCAATAAATTATTTAAATACAATATCTACAAATAAATACAATGAAATAAACTAACTAAAGTACAAAAAATAAAAAAAACTAAGTTACAAAAAATAAAATATTTACAAACATTAGAAAAATATTACAAAAATGTTAAACTAATTACACCTACTCTAAGCCCCCTAATAAAATAACAAAGCCCCCCAAAATAAAAAAATGCCCTACCCTATTCTAAATTACAAAAGTTCAAAGCTCTTTTACCTTACCAGCCCTGAACAGGGCCCTTTGCGGGGCATGCCCCAAAGAATTCAGCTCTTTTGCCTGTAAAAAGAAACATACAATACCCCCCCCAACATTACAACCCACCACCCACATACCCCTAATCTAACCCAAACCCCCCTTAAATAAACCTAACACTAAGCCCCTGAAGATCTTCCTACCTTATCTTCACCCTGCCAGGTTCACCGATCCGTCCTCGGAAGTCTTGATCCAAGCCTCAGAAGTATTGATCCAAGCCCAAGCTGGGGGCTGAAGAGTGATGTCCATCCTCGGGCTGAAGTCTGGATCCAAGCGGCGACTGAAGAAATCCATCCTCGGGCTGAAGTCGGAAGTCCATCATCTGGATGAAGTCTTCTATCAAGCCGCATCTTCAATCTTCTTTCTTCTGGAGCGGAGCAGAACCATCTTCTTCCAAGCCGACGCGGAACATCCTCTTCAACCGACGACTAGACGACAAATGACGGTTCCTTTAAATGACCTCATCCAAGATGGAGTCCCTCGAATTCCGATTGGCTGATAGGATTCTATCAGCCAATCGGAATTAAGGTAGGAATATTCTGATTGGCTGATGGAATCAGCCAATCAGAATCAAGTTCAATCCGATTGGCTGATCTAATCAGCCAATCGGATTGAACTTGATTCTGATTGGCTGATTCCATCAGCCAATCAGAATATTCCTACCTTAATTCCGATTGGCTGATAGAATCCTATCAGCCAATCGGAATTCGAGGGACGCCATCTTGGATGACGTCCCTTAAAGGAACCATCATTCGTCGGGAAGTCGTCGTCGGAAGAAGATGGGTCCGAGGTGGAGGTCTTCAAGATGGAGCCGGTCCTCATCGGATGAAGATAGAAGATGCCGCTTGGAAGAAGATGGTTGCCGGTCCGGATCTACTCTTCTTCCCGGATAGGATGAAGACTTTGGAGCCTCTTCTGGACTTCTTCAGCCGTCGGATGATGGATGTCTAGCCCCCGCTTAGGGTTAGATGAAGATATCGGAGCCAGGATGGATACCCGGTGAGGTGAAGACAAGGTAGGAAGATCTTCAGGGGCTTAGTGTTAGGTTTATTTAAGGGGGGTTTGGGTTAGATTAGGGGTATGTGGGTGGTGGGTTGTAATGTTGGGGGGGGGTATTGTATGTGTTTTTTTACAGGAAAAAGAGCTGAATTTCTTGGGGCATGCCCCGCAAAGGGCCCTGTTCAGGGCTGGTAAGGTAAAAGAGCTTTGAACGTTTGTAATTTAGAATAGGGTAGGGCATTTTTTATTTTGGGGGGCTTTGTTATTTTATTAGGGGGCTTAGAGTAGGTGTAATTAGTTTAAAATTGTTGTAATATTTTTCTTATGTTTGTAAATATTTTTTTATTTTTTGTAACTTAGTTCTTTTTTATTTTTTGTACTTTAGTTAGTTTATTTCATTGTAGTTATTTGTAGGTATTGTATTTAATTAATTTATTGATAGTGTAGTGTTAGGTTTAATTGTAGGTAATTGTAGGTATTTTATTTAATTTATTTATTGATCGTGTAGTGTTAGGTTTAATTGTAACTTAGGTTAGGATTTATTTTACAGGTAATTTTGTAATTATTTTAACTATTTTAGCTATTAAATAGTTCTAAACTATTTAATAGCTATTGTACCTGGTTAAAATAAATACAAAGTTACCTGTAAAATAAATATAAATCCTAAAATAGCTATAATATAATTATGATTTATATTGTAGCTATATTAGGGTTTATTTTACAGGTAGGTATTTAGTTTTAAATAGGAATAGTTTATTTAATAAGAGTTAATTTATTTCGTTAGATTTAAATTATATTTAACTTAGGGGGGTGTTAGTGTTAGGGTTAGACTTAGCTTTAGGGGTTAATACATTTATTAGAATAGCGGCGAGAATCGGTCGGCAGATTAGGGGTTAATAATTGAAGTTAGGTGTCGGCGATGTTAGGGAGGGCATATTAGGGGTCGGCGGTGTTAGGGGCAGCAGATTAGGGGTACATAGCTAAAATGTAGGTGGCGCTCTTTGCAGTCGGCAGATTAGGGGTTAATAAGTGTAGGCAGGTGGAGGCGACATTGAGGGGGGCAGATTAGGGGTTAATAAATATAATATAGGGGTCGGCGATGTTAGGGCAGCAGATTAGGGGTACATAGCTATAATGTAGCTGGCAGCGGCGTGCGGACGGCAGATTAGGGGTTAATAAGTGTAGGTAGCTGACGGCGACGTTGTGGGGGGCAGATTAGGGGTTAATAAATATAATATAGGGGTTGGCGGTGTTAGGGGCAGCAGATTAGGGGTACATAAGGATAACGTAGGTGGCGGTCGGCAGATTAGGGGTTAAAAAAATGTAATCGAGTGTCGGCGATGTGGGGGGGCCTCGGTTTAGGGGTACATAGGTAGTTTATGGGTTTTAGTGTACTTTAGGGCACAGTAGTTAAGAGCTTTATGAACCGGCGTTAGCCCAGAAAGCTCTTAACTACTGACTTTTTTCTGCTGCTGGAGTTTTGTCGTTAGAATTCAGCCTTCAGCCACGACTCTAAATACCGGAGTTAGAAAGATCCCATTGAAAAGATAGGATACGCAATTGACGTAAGGGGATCTGCGGTATGGAAAAGTTGCGGCTGAAAAGTGAGCGTTAGACCCTTTTTTGACTGACTCCAAATACTGGCGGTAGCCTAAAACCAGCATTAGGAGCCTCTAACGCTGGTTTTCACGGCTACCGCCAAACTCCAAATCTAGGCCTAAGTTTTTTTTATCAATATAAATACTGATATTCTCTGTTAGGCATCCGTTCCCGGATACTATGGGTCTACCTGGAGGGGTATCACACTCTTTGTGAATCTTTGGCAGGCTATAGAATGTAGCTATTCTTGGTGCCTTATTGTACATAAATTGGTACTCTGATTTCGAAATTATCCTTTCCCCATAGCCTCTGTCTAGTATAGATTTTAATTCCTTCATAAAAACTAGCGTTGGGTCATGTGTTAGTACTTGATAATTCTCTACGTTACTTAGGATATCTAGGCACATTGTCTTGTACTGTGTATTATTCATAATGACTAGATTACCACCCTTATCAGGCATTTTTAATTGTGATATTTTGATTGTTTTTTAACTCCATTATTGCTTTTCTTTCTTTAAAACTCAAATTCTTTTTGGTTTTACTTCTACAATTAAGTGCTTCCAACTCAGTGGTCACTAGAGATACGAACGTATCGATGGTAGGGTATTTAGAGATAGATGGCATAAAGGTGCTTTTTGGTTTCACTATATTGCCTTTTTTAGTATCATCAGTATCCTCATTTTCATCAAGTAGTGTTATCATTAAGTTCACTATCTCTTAATCTTCTTCCTCCACTCCCATATCAGAAAGGCAATTTTGTTAGCTTCCTTGTGGTATTTGTGTAAAGCTAACTTCCTTGCAAATAAGTGTGTGTCTTTTACCCAATTAAAGGCATTATATTTGGGAGTGGGGATAAAGGAAAGACCCTTTTCCAACACAGTGTAATGTTCAGTTTTTAAATCTATGCCTGCCAGATTCACAATTTGCGATCCATCAACTTTTATTTCTGTTTGTTTGTTTTCAACTTGGTTTGTTGCCTTGTTCTTGGGGTTCTTTTGGGTGGGAATAGGTCCTTCTCTAAAAAAATCCTCGTTATGGAGGGTTCAGATGTAGGTGCTAATACATTTGTAGTAACTATTTGTGCATGTTCCTCATCTGACAGTTCAGATTCAGTAGATGAACTCTCTACTGTATTTATTTTACTTCTACCATCTTGTGTATTTCTTGTATTTCTACGTTTGAAATTTGCCTTATATATGTTTCCTTTTTGATGGTCTGACCAATCTCTCTGTAGTTTTCTATTTTTTGTCTCACTCAATTCTTCCTTTAGTTTATCAATATGGAATTTGAGTTTTTGATCAAGGGCTTCAAAATCTTTGTGTGTGGTAAACTTATTTGTTTGTATTTTAGCTTCCTCAACTAATTTAGTTAGTTGCTCATATTGATTCCTTTCATATTCTAATGTTAATTTCATTAGATCAAGTGAGCATTGGGTCAGGATCTCTTGCCATCTTAAGACAAAGTTTTCATCAGGGATATGGAAAGAAGGTGCTAATTGTATCCTTAATCCTCTCGGAATAAGTTTATTTTTGACATAATTTTCTAGGCTGAAAATCTCCCAAAATGATTTTACTTGTTTTTTCATCATTTTCGCTATGCTTTTAAATGCTTCTTCTATATTGGTGGCCTGTGGACAGATATTACCTATGTTTAAAGTAAAAAGCCTTTCGGCTTCCTGCTTCCATTTATCGAAGTCTATAGTTGAGGACAGATAGCCCGCCATTGCTATCTTAATCCAAAATACCTTTAATGTCCCAAATTCTGGGTGTGAATTAAATCACTACAGGGAGTGCAGAATTATTAGGCAAGTTGTATTTTTGAGGATTAATTTTATTATTGAACAACAACCATGTTCTCAATGAACCCAAAAAACTAATTAATATCAAAGCTGAATAGTTTTGGAAGTAGTTTTTAGTTTGTTTTTAGTTATAGCTATTTTAGGGGGATATCTGTGTGTGCAGGTGACTATTACTGTGCATAATTATTAGGCAACTTAACAAAAAACAAATATATACCCATTTCAATTATTTATTTTTACCAGTGAAACCAATATAACATCTCAACATTCACAAATATACATTTCTGACATTCAAAAACAAAACAAAAACATATCAGTGACCAATATAGCCACCTTTCTTTGCAAGGACACTCAAAAGCCTGCCATCCATGGATTCTGTCAGTGTTTTGATCTGTTCACCATCAACATTGCGTGCAGCAGCAACCACAGCCTCCCAGACACTGTTCAGAGAGGTGTACTGTTTTCCCTCCTTGTAAATCTCACATTTGATGATGGACCACAGGTTCTCAATGGGGTTCAGATCAGGTGAACAAGGAGGCCATGTCATTAGATTTTCTTCTTTTATACCCTTTCTTGCCAGCCACGCTGTGGAGTACTTGGACGCGTGTGATGGAGCATTGTCCTGCATGAAAATCATGTTTTTCTTGAAGGATGCAGACTTCTTCCTGTACCACTGCTTGAAGAAGGTGTCTTCCAGAAACTGGCAGTAGGACTGGGAGTTGAGCTTGACTCCATCCTCAACCAGAAAAGGCCCCACAAGTTCATCTTTCATGATACCAGCCCAAACCAGTACTCCACCTCCACCTTGCTGGCGTCTGAGTCGGACTGGAGCTCTCTGCCCTTTACCAATCTAGCCACGGGCCCATCCATCTGGCCCATCAAGACTCACTCTCATTTCATCAGTCCATAAAACCTTAGAAAAATCAGTCTTGAGATATTTCTTGGCCCAGTCTTGACGTTTCAGCTTGTGTGTCTTGTTCAGTGGTGGTCGTCTTTCAGCCTTTCTTACCTTGGCCATGTCTCTGAGTATTGCACACTTGTGCTTTTGGGCACTCCAGTGATGTTGCAGCTCTGAAATATGGCCAAACTGGTGGCAAGTGGCATCTTGGCAGCTGCACGCTTGACTTTTCTCAGTTCATGGGCAGTTATTTTGCGCCTTGGTTTTTCCACACGCTTCTTGAGACCCTGTTGACTATTTTGAATGAAACGCTTGATTGTTCGATGATCACGCTTCAGAAGCTTTGCAATTTTAAGAGTGCTGCATCCCTCTGCAAGATATCTCACTATTTTTGACTTTTCTGAGCCTGTCAAGTCCTTCTTTTGACCCATTTTGCCAAAGGAAAGGAAGTTGCCTAATAATTATGCACACCTGATACAGGGTGTTGATGTCATTAGACCACACCCCTTCTCATTACAGAGATGCACATCACCTAATATGCTTAATTGGTAGTAGGCTTTCGAGCCTATACAGCTTGGAGTAAGACAACATGCATAAAGAGGATGATGTGGTCAAAATACTCATTTGCCTAATAATTCTGCACTCCCTGTAAATAGATACAAAATAGGTTTAGGGGAATTCAAAGGGTTTGTGGCATCGAAGCCAAGTGCTGAATTAAACACTATTTATAATTGTAAATAAGTAAGTTAAAATGACACTTTATTAAACATGTATGCAAAGACGAACAATATATTAGATGGTCAGTTCTAGGAATGAGTAATGATCATCCATTCCTCTCAATTCAGGCGAAATGATCAAACTAACATTAAAAACAAAGGATAAAAATAGAGGGCTATGTGACCTCTCTGTGCTCACACAACACTGTCATTCAGCTTGTAGTCATACATTGCGTGGATGAATATATGTATAAGGACTCGTGTAAGTTAACAAGATGTAAAGGTGGTATATAGTATTTGCTTGACACATTGAAGGTGGAATAGGAGGATCATGACACACGCCCACCGACGCGTTTCGTCACTTGTACGTGACTTCGTCAGGGCATAGGGGCCGCCCAGCCGTTCAGTCCGTCAGTTATACCCAGCAGTTACCTAGGCAACGGTAATTGTATGTGGAAGTGTCTAACCGTAATGTACAGCGGACTATTATCTCAGCTGAGATCATGTATCAAGACGGTTTATAATACATAGGTTTTAACGTCCACATAAAATGTTAATGTATTGATTTTAAGGAGGAGAATCTCAGATAGAGATTGTATCTGTTTGGGGTAGATCTTATGTGTATATATAATTTATTTTGCACACCACTTTAGATAGGTGGCTATTTTAAACACATAACGTAAACAAACAGGCGAGTCACTCGATACTATAGTGAAGTGTTTACCTATACCTCACTTTTTATATATACGCTGCATGCATGGTGTGATTAGCTATAGGGACATTAGCAAGAAATCGGCTGACTGAGTTCAATCTCAGCAGTACGCAGGTAGGAGGACGCCTTTGAGCGCATAGTCTGTGTCAAGTGTTTGATACACGAGTCCTTATACATATATTCATCCACGCAGTGTATGACTACAATCTGAATGACAGTGTTGTGTGAGCACAGAGAGGTCACATAGCCCTCTATTTTTATCCTTTGTTTTTAATGTTAGTTTGATCAGTTTGCCTGAATTGAGAGGAATGGATGATCATTACTCATTCCTAGAACTGACCATCTAATATATTGTTCGTCTTTGCATACATGTTTAATAAAGTGTCATTTTAACTTACTTATTTACAATTATAAATAGTGTTTAATTCAGCACTTGGCTTCAATGCCACAAACCCTTTGAATTCCCCTAAACCTATTTTGTATCTATTTAGTGATTTAATTCACACCCAGAATTTGGGACATTAAAGGTATTTTGGATTAAGATAGCAATGGCGGGCTATCTGTCCTCAACTATAGACTTCGATAAATGGAAGCAGGAAGCCGAAAGGCTTTTTACTTTAAACATAGGTAATATCTGTCCACAGGCCACCAATATAGAAGAAGCATTTAAAAGCATAGCGAAAATGATGAAAAAACAAGTAAAATCATTTTGGGAGATTTTCAGCCTAGAAAATTATGTCAAAAATAAACTTATTCCGAGAGGATTAAGGATACAATTAGCACCTTCTTTTCATATCCCCGATGAAAACTTTGTCTTAAGATGGCAAGAGATCCTGACCCAATGCTCACTTGATCTAATGAAATTAACATTAGAATATGAAAGGATTCAATATGAGCAACTAACTAAATTAGTTGAGGAAGCTAAAATACAAACAAATAAGTTTACCACACACAAAGATTTTGAAGCCCTTGATCAAAAACTCAAATTCCATATTGATAAACTAAAGGAAGAATTGAGTGAGACAAAAAATAGAAAACTACAGAGAGATTGGTCAGACCATCAAAAAGGAAACATATATAAGGCAAATTTCAAACATAGAAATACAAGAAATACACAAGATGGTAGAAGTAAAATAAATACAGTAGAGAGTTCATCTACTGAATCTGAACTGTCAGATGAGGAACATGCACAAATAGTGTGGCAAACCTAGCCACTTCTGGACTATAACGTAAGAAAGGTTGTCTGTGACAGACCCTTCGGTCAGGACTGAAAGTGTTAACTTTATTTTCTAACCACAAGTGGCTGGCTCCAGCTACAATCTAATTAATGCTTAGCATTCTATTGTTTGATCACCCCCAGAGAGAAACGCCTAAGTGATAAGGAGAGTCAAGAGTGTCCTGTGGTTGAAGTGTTTAAGTAATATAATCCTATTGTATCATGTCAAGGGCGCTTCTCCCTTTTATCTAATGTACAACATTCTTTCAACCCCCATCTGGGGGGGGGGTCAAAAACCTGTATAAATCTGTATGCTGCCTTCAAATAAAGTGTTATTCTGTTTAAAACCTGAAAACTGGCTGGGTTGTGAACTGCTGATTCCCTATGCAGGACATTGTTCCCTGGTGTTAACCCTTGGTATCCGGTTGGTACCGTTACAATTGGTGGCAGCGGTGGGATGAACCTTATCGCCCAGAAGAGCAACTACACAAGCCAGTAACCTCAGGAAGAGGGGGATTACTACAATACTGACTAAGATGGAAGGAGTACCAGGGACCGAAGTGAATGGAGATGGATTATTCTAAGCTAAAGAGACAAACGTAAAAGGAACTGCTAGAAGCCAGGGGAAAGATAGGCAGCAGCAAACCCAAGGCTATATTAATTGCTGAGCTGATGGAGGGAGACAGAGCTCGCAGCGCTACGCCTCCAGCAGCCATGGAGGAGACCCTATACCAGAGGGAAATGAGGACCAGGCTGGAATTTTTACCCCAACCTGTACCACGGGATATGCTATCCATGGTAATGGCAGATGTGCAGGAGTACGTGATGGCACACAGTCCGCGGAATGCATCCTCCCGAGCAGAATCCATTTTGGACGCACTCAGCAACCCAGTAAGACCCAAAATCCCATACCATGCATTTAAAATGTTTTGTGAGGAGAAGGATGAGATTGATGGGTATTTACAGGATTTTGAGAGACTGTGCGAGTTACATGATTTGGAGCAGTCCGTATGGGTGCCGGTGCTAGCAGGCAAGCTAGCCGGTAGGGCAGCGGAAGCGTATCGCGCTGTACCCAGGGAGGACAGCAAGGATTACGCTAAAGTGAAGAGAGCGATCTTGGAAAGATATGCCATTACCTCAGAGGCATACCGGCGCAAGTTTAGAGGCCTGCGCAAGCCAGAAAGAGATTCCCATGCAGAGTGGGCCCACAAGCTGGATCAAGCATCTCAGGGGTGGATACAGGCCAGCCAAGCTACCACCATGGAAGAATTGCGACAACTGATGCTGTTGGAGCAATTCTTTAACGGCTTGTCCCCAGAAGCCCAAGAATGGGTGAGAGATCGAAAACCCCTCACCTTAACCGAAGCAGCCAGATTAGCAGACCAGCATTTTGATGCCAGGAGGCACCATGGACTACAGCCTAACAACGGACGGGCTAATATACAATGCCACACCTGCAAGCAGTGGGGACATATGGCACGGGAGTGCACCCAAAATCGGAGCAGACAAGCTTGGAACCAGGTCAGACAGAACCTGGCCCCAAGGGCGGCTGCTCACCATTACCAAACGGAGCCAGCCGCTCATGAGGTGTTGAGCACCCAAGCCGAGGAACCCCTGGGAATTCTGCATGAGGTGATGTCGGTCCAGGGACTTCGGGATTCGGGAGCTACTTTAACCCTGATAGCTCCCCATTTGGTGCCGGATACAGCACCCACTGGCGGATCCGTGGCAGTACGAGGGGCAGGGGGAGCAGTATACCGATTGCCCACTGCTAGAGTGGAGTACAGACCCCCAGTCACCCCAGCAGCTGCCAGTTACCAACCCCCGGCGCACCGCTATACCACACGGCCTCCGGCCATGAACTACCCTCAGAGAGCCCGGTTCAATTCGCGGGGCTACTCACAACCTATTCGGTGCTTTGGATGTAAGCAACTAGGGCACAAAAGACCAGAGTGTCCCCTAAATGCAGCGAATCAAGCACAGTCCTGGAGAAGACCCGCTGGCGGAATCCCACATAATCCTCAGCCTGTGGCCCGCTACGTAGAGGCGCCAGAATGCTGGGGCAGCCTACATGAAGCAGACCCCGTGCAAGCTGCCCACCGGAATAACCGGCAACGGGTTAAAGTGAATGGGAAGGAGGTCAGTTGTCTACGGGATACTGGTGCTACCATGACCTTGCTTCAAGAGAACTTGGTGCCTGAGAAACAGCACACTGGAGACACTGTGGCTGTGAGGGTAGCAGGGGGCACTGTGTTCCGCCTACCTGTTGCCAGGGTACATTTGGATTGGGGAGTGGGCGCTAGACTTGTGAATGTGGGGGTCAAGAAGGACTTACCTGCTGATGTTCTCCTTGGAAATGACTTGGCCCCCCTTGTTTCTGCCTATGCTCCCATGGATCCCGCTAATGTTAACCCTGTGACTACCCAAGCCCAGTCCCTCCGGGAAGAGACGCTTCCATGTTTGGGGTGGGGGCAGTACTGAGCCAAGTTGGAGCAGATGGCGGAGAACACCCCGTAGCTTACTTGAGCCGAAAGTTGTTGCCCCGGACATCCCCAAGCCGATCCGTTGGGATCAGACTGTGTATGCCGGCTTGGTTCTGGGGGAGCATTGTGGCAAACCTAGCCACTTCTGGACTATAACGTAAGAAAGGTTGTCTGTGACAGACCCTTCGGTCAGGACTGAAAGTGTTAACTTTATTTTCTAACCACAAGTGGCTGGCTCCAGCTACAATCTAATTAATGCTTAGCATTCTATTGTTTGATCACCCCCAGAGAGAAACGCCTAAGTGATAAGGAGAGTCAAGAGTGTCCTGTGGTTGAAGTGTTTAAGTAATATAATCCTATTGTATCATGTCAAGGGCGCTTCTCCCTTTTATCTAATGTACAACATTCTTTCAACCCCCATCTGGGGGGGGGGGTCAAAAACCTGTATAAATCTGTATGCTGCCTTCAAATAAAGTGTTATTCTGTTTAAAACCTGAAAACTGGCTGGGTTGTGAACTGCTGATTCCCTATGCAGGACATTGTTCCCTGGTGTTAACCCTTGGTATCCGGTTGGTACCGTTACAAATAGTTACTACAAATGTATTAGCACCTACATCTGAACCCTCCGTAACGAGGATGTTTTTAGAGAAGGACCTATTCCCACCCAAAAGAACCCCAAGAACAAGGCAACAAACCAAGTTGAAAACAAACAAACAGAAATAAAAGTTGATGGATCGCAAATTGTGAATCTGGCAGGCATAGATTTAAAAACTGAACATTACACTGTGTTGGAAAAGGGTCTTTCCTTTATCCCCACTCCCAAATATAATGCCTTTAATTGGGTAAAAGACACACACTTATTTGCAAGGAAGTTAGCTTTACACAAATACCACAAGGAAGCTAACAAAAATTGCCTTTCTGATATGGGAGTGGAGGAAGAAGATTAAGAGATAGTGAACTTAATGATAACACTACTTGATGAAAATGAGGATACTGATGATACTAAAAAAGGCAATATAGTGAAACCAAAAAGCACCTTTATGCCATCTATCTCTAAATACCCTACCATCGATAAGTAGTAGGCTTTCGAGCCTATACAGCTTGGAGTAAGACAACATGCATAAAGAGGATGATGTGGTCAAAATACTCATTTGCCTAATAATTCTGCACTCCCTGTAAATAGATACAAAATAGGTTTAGGGGAATTCAAAGGGTTTGTGGCATCGAAGCCAAGTGCTGAATTAAACACTATTTATAATTGTAAATAAGTAAGTTAAAATGACACTTTATTAAACATGTATGCAAAGACGAACAATATATTAGATGGTCAGTTCTAGGAATGAGTAATGATCATCCATTCCTCTCAATTCAGGCGAAATGATCAAACTAACATTAAAAACAAAGGATAAAAATAGAGGGCTATGTGACCTGTTTGTGCTCACACAACACTGTCATTCAGCTTGTAGTCATACATTGCGTGGATGAATATATGTATAAGGACTCGTGTATCAAACACTTGACACAGACTATGCGCTCAAAGGCGTCCTCCTGCCTGCGTACTGCTGAGATTGAACTCAGTCAGCCGATTTCTTGCTAATGTCCCTATAGCTAATCACACCATGCATGCAGCGTATATATAAAAAGTGAGGTATAGGTAAACACTTCACTATAGTATTGAGTGACTCGCCTGTTTGTTTACGTTATGTGTTTAAAATAGCCACCTATCTAAAGTGGTGTGCAAAATAAATTATATATACACATAAGATCTACCCCAAACAGATACAATCTCTATCTGAGATTCTCCTCCTTAAAATCAATACAATCTTAACATTTTATGTGGACGTTAAAACCTATGTATTATAAACCGTCTTGATACATGATCTCAGCTGAGATAATAGTCCGCTGTACATTACGGTTAGACACTTCCACATACAATTACCGTTGCCTAGGTAACTGCTGGGTATAACTGACGGACTGAACGGCTGGGCGGCCCCTATGCCCTGACGAAGTCACGTACAAGTGACGAAACGCGTCGGTGGGCGTGTGTCATGATCCTCCTATTCCACCTTAAATGTGTCAAGCAAATACTATATACCACCTTTACATCTTGTTAACTTCCTACCTGAACCCAATATAAACCTGCTTCCTCCCATGGTCCTTTGCTGGTTTATTGAAGTGTAATAGCTACAGTTCCAGTCCTTACCTTTTCTACAGCATAACAGGATTTAAACTGTGTATTTATTTCCTTTTCTATCAGCATACCTCTATTTCAGCCGGAGCTGACATTACATATCTGCAGCAGGACTTCACTCCACACCTCCCCCATCCAGGGTCTGCTTGTGAGTATTCCTAACAAACCTGGCGTGACACGCCACTCAGCAAACAGGAAACGCAGGGACCACAGCGTTCACACTGCTCACCAAGCTCATTGGGACCGGATCTCTGTGCTGCACTCATTGCACTCACAGCAGCTGCAGTTTGCTTAAAGGGGAAATCTCATTCAGCGACTTCTGGACAGGTGCTGTATAAACTTTCATAAACACACTGTGCAACTCTCTTCTGAAGTACACTTAAACATACTACAAGTGTAAGATTTGTATAGTGAAGCTGCTTGCATTTAACCGTGAACTCTCTCTACTAACTGCATCCTGAAATACAATTAACCTCTGCATTACTGTTTGTAAACTGAAGCTGCTTGCATTTAACCCTGGTCTCTTTCTACTAACTGCATCCTGATATATAATTAACCTCTGCAGTACTGTTTATCTCTGTATATCCATTGCTACGAATACCTGCCAAAGTCAACTCCCACTAATAGACACTCCAGTTACTGGGAGCTAGCTGTCCGGCAAAATTAACAACAAGTGTTATACAGTTCACTAAAAGCATATAGTGTACTGTCATCCTCAACTCTTGTAACACATCCTCAATTTTACATGATATCTTGGTTGTTACAATTACAAGTGAGTTGATTGTTACAGCGTGACCTAGAGTTGCGATCACTCACTGTCTGACTGTAGCCTGTCGGCTTATCGCTGTATAGCAATTCTAACGCAACATAGTTCATTATTTGATACATTTGGTAACTGATTTGTTAAGACATTGCAAAACAGTATCTAATATAGCTAGACAAGCTTACGAATTCTAATGCGTTTATCTGCTGAACCCAACAGCGTATAGCTTTTGATTCATGAGAGAGTTAAGAGGTGCAGGATTCTAGCACTAATTTAACAAACAGGCGAGTCACTCGATACTATAGTGAAGTGTTTACCTATACCTCACTTTTTATATATACGCTGCATGCATGGTGTGATTAGCTATAGGGACATTAGCAAGAAATCGGCTGACTGAGTTCAATCTCAGCAGTACGCAGGTAGGAGGACGCCTTTGAGCGCATAGTCTGTGTCAAGTGTTTGATACACGAGTCCTTATACATATATTCATCCACGCAGTGTATGACTACAATCTGAATGACAGTGTTGTGTGAGCACAGAGAGGTCACATAGCCCTCTATTTTTATCCTTTGTTTTTAATGTTAGTTTGATCAGTTTGCCTGCATTGAGAGGAATGGATGATCATTACTCATTCCTAGAACTGACCATCTAATATATTGTTCGTCTTTGCATACATGTTTAATAAAGTGTCATTTTAACTTACTTATTTACAATTATAAATAGTGTTTAATTCAGCACTTGGCTTCAATGCCACAAACCCTTTGAATTCCCCTAAACCTATTTTGTATCTATTTAGTGATTTAATTCACACCCAGAATTTGGGACATTAAAGGTATTTTGGATTAAGATAGCAATGGCGGGCTATCTGTCCTCAACTATAGACTTCGATAAATGGAAGCAGGAAGCCGAAAGGCTTTTTACTTTAAACATAGGTAATATCTGTCCACAGGCCACCAATATAGAAGAAGCATTTAAAAGCATAGCGAAAATGATGAAAAAACAAGTAAAATCATTTTGGGAGATTTTCAGCCTAGAAAATTATGTCAAAAATAAACTTATTCCGAGAGGATTAAGGATACAATTAGCACCTTCTTTTCATATCCCCGATGAAAACTTTGTCTTAAGATGGCAAGAGATCCTGACCCAATGCTCACTTGATCTAATGAAATTAACATTAGAATATGAAAGGATTCAATATGAGCAACTAACTAAATTAGTTGAGGAAGCTAAAATACAAACAAATAAGTTTACCACACACAAAGATTTTGAAGCCCTTGATCAAAAACTCAAATTCCATATTGATAAACTAAAGGAAGAATTGAGTGAGACAAAAAATAGAAAACTACAGAGAGATTGGTCAGACCATCAAAAAGGAAACATATATAAGGCAAATTTCAAACGTAGAAATACAAGAAATACACAAGATGGTAGAAGTAAAATAAATACAGTAGAGAGTTCATCTACTGAATCTGAACTGTCAGATGAGGAACATGCACAAATAGTTACTACAAATGTATTAGCACCTACATCTGAACCCTCCGTAACGAGGATGTTTTTAGAGAAGGACCTATTCCCACCCAAAAGAACCCCAAGAACAAGGCAACAAACCAAGTTGAAAACAAACAAACAGAAATAAAAGTTGATGGATCGCAAATTGTGAATCTGGCAGGCATAGATTTAAAAACTGAACATTACACTGTGTTGGAAAAGGGTCTTTCCTTTATCCCCACTCCCAAATATAATGCCTTTAATTGGGTAAAAGACACACACTTATTTGCAAGGAAGTTAGCTTTACACAAATACCACAAGGAAGCTAACAAAAATTGCCTTTCTGATATGGGAGTGGAGGAAGAAGATCAAGAGATAGTGAACTTAATGATAACACTACTTGATGAAAATGAGGATACTGATGATACTAAAAAAGGCAATATAGTGAAACCAAAAAGCACCTTTATGCCATCTATCTCTAAATACCCTACCATCGATAAGTTTGTGTCTCTAGTGACCACTGAGTTGGAAGCACTTAATTGTAGAAGTAAAACCAAAAAGAATTTGAGTTTTAAAGAAAGAAAAGCATTAATGGAGTTAAAAAACAATCAAAATATCACAATTAAAAATGCCGATAAGAGTGGTAATCTAGTCATTATGAACAACACACAGTACAAGACAATGTGCCTAGATATCCTAAGTAACGTAGAGAATTATCAAGTACTAACACATGACCCAACGCTAGTATTTATGAAGGAATTAAAATCTATACTAGACAGAGGCTATGGGGAAAGGATAATTTCGAAATCAGAGTACCAATTTATGTACAATAAGGCACCAAGAATAGCTACATTCTATAGCCTGCCAAACATTCACAAAGAGTGCGATACCCCTCCAGGTAGACCCATAGTATCTGGGAACGGATGCCTAACAGAGAATATCAGTATTTATATTGATAAAAAACTTAGGCCTAGATTTGGAGTTCGGCGGTAGCCGTCAAAACCAGCGTTAGAGGCTCCTAACGCTGGTTTTGGCCGCCCGCTGGTATTTGGAGTCAGTGATTAAAGGGTCTAACGCTCACTTTACAGCCGCGACTTTTCCATACCGCAGATCCCCCTACGCCATTTGCGTAGCCTATCTTTTCAATGGGATCTTTCTAACGCTGGTATTTAGAGTCGTTTCTGAAGTGAGCGTTAGAGCTCTAACGACAAGATTCCAGCCGCCTGAAAATAGCAGGAGTTAAGAGCTTTCTGGCTAACGCCGGTTCATAGAGCTCTTAACTACTGTACCCTAAAGTACACTAACACCCATAAACTACCTATGTACCCCTAAACCGAGGTCCCCCCACACCGCCGCCACTCGATTAAAATTTTTAACCCCTAATCTGCCGACCGCCACCTACGTTATATTTATGTACCCCTAATCTGCTGCCCCTAACCCCGCCGACCCCTGTATTATATTTATTCACCCCTAACCTGCCCCCCACAACGTCGCCGCCAGCTACTTACAATAATTAACCCCTAATCTTCCGACCGCAAATCGCCGCCACCTACGTTATCCCTATGTACCCCTAATCTGCTGCCCCTAACATCGCCGACCCCTATATTATATTTATTAACCCCTAATCTGCCCCCCTCAACGTCGCCGACACCTACCTACACTTATTAACCCCTAATCTGCCGAGAGGACCACACCGCTATTCTAATAAATGTATTAACCCCTAAAGCTAAGTCTAACCCTAACACTAACACCCCCCTAAGTTAAATATAATTTACATCTAACGAAATAAATTAACTCTTATTAAATAACTTATTCCTATTTAAAGCTAAATACTTACCTGTAAAATAAATCCTAATATAGCTACAATATAAATTATAATTATATTATAGCTATTTTAGGATTAATATTTATTTTACAGGCAACTTTGTAATTATTTTAACCAGGTACAATAGCTATTAAATAGTTAAGAACTATTTAATAGTTACCTAGTTAAAATAATAACAAATTTACCTGTAAAATAAATCCTAACCTAAGTTATAATTAAACCTAACACTACACTATCAATAAAATAATTAAATAAACTACCTACAATTACCTACAATTAACCTAACACTACACTATCAATAAATTAATTAAACACAATTGCTACAAATAAATACAATTAAATAAACTAGCTAAAGTACAAAAAATAAAAAAGAACTAAGTTACAGAAAATAAAAAAATATTTACAAACATAAGAAAAATATTACAACAATTTTAAACTAATTACACCTACTCTAAGCCCCCTAATAAAATAACAAAGCCCCCCAAAATAAAAAATTCCCTACCCTATTCTAAATTAAAAAAGTTACAAGCTCTTTTACCTTACCAGCCCTGAACAGGGCCCTTTGCGGGGCATGCCCCAAGAATTTCAGCTCTTTTGCCTGTAAAAAAAAACATACAATACCCCCCCCCCAACATTACAACCCACCACCCACATACCCCTAATCTAACCCAAACCCCCCTTAAATAAACCTAACACTAAGCCCCTGAAGATCTTCCTACCTTGTCTTCACCATCCAGGTATCACCGATCCGTCCTGGCTCCAAGATCTTCATCCAACCCAAGCGGGGGTTGGCGATCCATAATCCGGTGCTCCAAAGTCTTCCTCCTATCCGGCAAGAAGAGGACATCCGGACCGGCAAACATCTCTCCAAGCGGCATCTTCGATCTTCTTCCATCCGGTGCGGAGCGGGTCCATCTTGAAGCAGGCGACGCGGATCCATCCTCTTCTTCCGATGTCTCCCGACTAATGACGGTTCCTTTAAGGGACGTCATCCAAGATGGCGTCCCTCGAATTCCGATTGGCTGATAGGATTCTATCAGCCAATCGGAATTAAGGTAGGAATTTTCTGATTGGCTGATGGAATCAGCCAATCAGAATCAAGTTCAATCCGATTGGCTGATCCAATCAGCCAATCAGATTGAGCTCGCATTCTATTGGCTGTTCCGATCAGCCAATCAGAAAATTCCTACCTTAATTCCGATTGGCTGATAGAATCCTATCAGCCAATCGGAATTCGAGGGATAGGAGGAAGACTTTGGAGCACCGGATTATGGATCGCCAACCCCCGCTTGGGTTGGATGAAGATCTTGGAGCCAGGACGGATCGGTGATACCTGGATGGTGAAGACAAGGTAGGAAGATCTTCAGGGGCTTAGTGTTAGGTTTATTTAAGGGGGGTTTGGGTTAGATTAGGGGTATGTGGGTGGTGGGTTGTAATGTTGGGGGGGGGTATTGTATGTTTTTTTTTACAGGCAAAAGAGCTGAAATTCTTGGGGCATGCCCCGCAAAGGGCCCTGTTCAGGGCTGGTAAGGTAAAAGAGCTTGTAACTTTTTTAATTTAGAATAGGGTAGGGATTTTTTTATTTTGGGGGGCTTTGTTATTTTATTAGGGGGCTTAGAGTAGGTGTAATTAGTTTAAAATTGTTGTAATATTTTTCTTATGTTTGTAAATATTTTTTTATTTTCTGTAACTTAGTTCTTTTTTATTTTTTGTACTTTAGCTAGTTTATTTAATTGTATTTATTTGTAGCAATTGTGTTTAATTAATTTATTGATAGTGTAGTGTTAGGTTAATTGTAGGTAATTGTAGGTAGTTTATTTAATTATTTTATTGATAGTGTAGTGTTAGGTTTAATTATAACTTAGGTTAGGATTTATTTTACAGGTAAATTTGTTATTATTTTAACTAGGTAACTATTAAATAATTCTTAACTATTTAATAGCTATTGTACCTGGTTAAAATAATTACAAAGTTGCCTGTAAAATAAATATTAATCCTAAAATAGCTATAATATAATTATAATTTATATTGTAGCTATATTAGGATTTATTTTACAGGTAAGTATTTAGCTTTAAATAGGAATAAGTTATTTAATAAGAGTTAATTTATTTCGTTAGATAAAAATTATATTTAACTTAGGGGGGTGTTAGTGTTAGGGTTAGACTTAGCTTTAGGGGTTAATCCATTTATTAGAATAGCGGTGAGCTCCGATCGGAAGTTTAGGGGTTAATAATTGAAGGTAGGTGTCGGCGATGTTAGGGAGGGCAGATTAGGGGTTAATACTATTTATGATAGGGTTAGTGAGGCGGATTAGGGGTTAATAACTTTATTATAGTAGCGCTCAGGTCCGCTCGGCAGATTAGGGGTTAATAAGTGTAGGCAGGTGTCGGCGACGTTGTGGGGGGCAGATTAGGGGTTAATAAATATAACATAGGGGTCGGCGATGTTAGGGCAGCAGATTAGGGGTACATAGGGATAACGTAGGTGGCGGCGTTTTACGGAGCGGCAGATTAGGGGTTAAAAGTGTAATGCAGGGGTCAGCGATAGCGGGGGCGGCAGATTAGGGGTTAATAAGTGTAAGTTTAGGGGTGTTTAGACTCGGGGTACATGTTAGGGTGTTAGGTGCAGACGTAGGAAGTGTTTCCCCATAGGAAACAATGGGGCTGCGTTAGGAGCTGAACGCTGCTTTTTTGCAGGTGTTAGGTTTTTTTTCAGCTCAAACAGTCCCATTGTTTCCTATGGGAGAATCGTGCACGAGCACGTTTTTGAAGCTGGCCGCGTCCGTAAGCAACTCTGGTATCGAGAGTTGCATTTGCGGTAAAAATGCTCTACGCTCCTTTTTTGGAGCCTAACGCAGCATTTGTTTTAACTCTCGATACCAGAGTTAAATTTATGGTGCGGCCAGAAAAAAGCCCGCGGAGCGTTAACAGCCCTTTTACCGCCGAACTCCAAATCTAGGCCTTAGAGAGTTTGTACACACACTAACATCCTATGTCCAAGACACTAAAGATGTTTTAAAAATCTTGGAAAATATCTCGGTACAAGAGAACAATTTGCTGGCAAGTATTGATGTTGAGGGTTTATACTCTGACATATCCCATCATTTGGGACAAAAAGCCATACAGTATTTTCTTAAAATGATTAATCCTAAAGGCAGTGAAGAGGATGACTTTGTCATTGATCTCCTAGATTTTCTGTTAAGACACAACTACTTTCTGTTTGATAATAGGGTATACCTACAGAAAAAAGGCACCGCAATGGGGACCTGTTGTGCGCCCACATATGCCAACTTGTTCTTAGGGTGGATTGAACACACATACATCCTAAACCAAGACACAAATCCATTTATGAAATTTATGGAGCTATACATTCGCTACATTGATGATGTCCTGATATTATGGACAGGTTCTAAGACAGATTTCAGTAATTTCATGAGCTGGCTAAATGACAACAGCCATGGAATGCATTATACTTCTACCATTGAAGAAACAAGTATTTCTTTCTTGGATTTAGAAATTAGGAAAGAAACAGATGGGTCCCTTAACACTAAACTTTTCCGGAAGAAAACAGCCACAAATAGTCTTCTAAAATGGGAAAGCTATCATCCTAAGAGCCAAAGGATGGGTATCCCATATGGTCAATACTTGAGAGCGAGACGCAACTGTAGTATCATGGAAGATTTCGAGGCAGAAGCTAAGGAATTAAGGATAAGATTTAGAGAAAGGGGTTACCCTAACAGATGCCTTAAAAAAGGGTACCAAAGAGCTAAAGCGTTAGATAGACCCACCCTACTACAAGATAAGAAAGAGGGGGGAGTAAATACAGAAACTAACAAAATCAGAATTATAGGTACTTTTGATGAAAAGCACAGTGTGATCCATAATATTTTTGAGAAACATTGGCATGTTCTACATGAGGATGCTGATTTATCAGAAGTGATTACTGAAAATTACCAAATATCACAAATAGGAGATCTCAGAACATGAAGGATATACTGACAAGAAGTCATTTCTCCCCATATAAACAAAAACCATGGTTACAAGAGACAAAAGGTTTCTTCAAATGCGGCCGGTGTCAGGCATGTAAGAATATGTCCCCTACGAAACTCTTTATACATCCGAAAAGTGGTAAAAGTTACCCTATAAACGAATTTATGAATTGCAGAACGAAGAAAGTTGTTTATGTCGCTATGTGCAAATGCCCCCTAATTTATGTAGGGGAGACCTCTAGGGAATTACGCACGAGAGTTTTAGAACATATGGGTGACATTAAATGGAATCGTGACGTGCCAGTTGCCAAACATATGAACACAGTACACAAAGATGAGAAATATCAAATATACTTCTTCGCTATTGAACAACTTAAGCTAAGAGGTAGAAGGGGTGATATTAACAAATTACTTCTACAAAAAGAATGGAGATGGATACATGAACTGCAATCTGCATCTCCCAAGGGGTTAAATGAAGCGATCTCCTATAAAAGTTTTCTCTAAATATTAAATGACCTACTGTTGAATCATTCATCAAGAATGAATGGAATAAATGAACATACTGTACCTTTAATTCACAACTATTCCTTCGCATATAGACCGTTGGACAAACTAATGAGTCCAGCCGTAGGAGAGACTAACGCTTTAATATGCTGAATAAACTTTGGCGACTTTTTTCAGATTGACAAATTGCTATAATGTGCATAACAACCTTTTGTATATAAAGTATATTTTTGACACTGAGTATATAACGAAAACAGCGGTAACAAATAGAATCGATACATTAATTCAGTTAAAACTGCCACAGAATAAATCCATGAGAAACCAATCAGTAATAATTGTGACAACGGACTGGGTAATAACAAATATACGACAACAAGAAGGTGATCGTTCTTGATATGACGATACAATTTTTGTGACAGTAGTGTTGTGAATGAGAGTGACTAATTACGACCTAGTGATCGATTTTACAAATTTAATATATGCCACTACTTTTACGTTATGTGTTTAAAACAGCCACCTATCTAAAGTGGTGTGCAAAATAAATTATATATACACCCCCCAGTCTCAAAAAGCCTTCAATGACCTCAAGTCCCTGTTTGTGTCATCACCTATTCTTCAATTACCAAACAGCAAAGCTCAGTTCATATTAGAAGTTGACGCTTCCGAATATGCCATCGGTTCAGTTCTTTCTCAAAGGTCCTCTCCTGACAAACAGATCCATCCTGTTTGTTATTTCTCCAGACTTTTAACACCCGCTGAGTTGAATTACCCCACAGGGGAAAAAGAGTTATTAGCCATCAAGTCATCCTTTGATCAGTGGAGACACTTACTGGAGGGGGCAGAACACCCTATAACTATTCTCACCGATCACAAAAATCTCCAATACCTCCAAACCAATCGCACTCTCTCTGCTCGCCAACTTCGTTGGAGCCTCTACTTCTCCCGGTTCAATTTTACCATAAGCTACCGCCCCGGTTCAAAAAACGGTAAAGCTGACACACTCTCACGCAAGAACCATAAGCCCCACTCTGATCCTTCCTACACAACTATAATCCCTAAAACATCCTTCATTGGTTTCATGTCCAAGGATTTTTCAGAGCTCAAAACCCAACAACAATTGGATCCCACTACAAGTTCCTACACTTTATCTATGGATGACAATGGTATCCTATGTAATAACTCTAAGTTTTCTATACCTCCCTCTCTCCGTGACAAGGCTTTACAACTCACACATGATTCTACACTGGCTGGACACTTAGGTGTACAAAAGACACTGGATCTCCTACAAAGACATTTTTGGTGGCCCTCCATGAAACACTCAGTAAAAGCCTATATCAAGTCCTGCCCCACCTGTCAGACCTCTAAGCCTTCACACCAATTGCCTATTGGCCTATTACAAAATCTACCCATTCCAGATTGCCCATGGAAAAGCCTCTCTATGGACTTTATCGTTGACCTCCCTAAATCCCAAGGAAAGACTGCCATATTTGTCGTAGTGGATCTATTTTCTCGTATGGCTCATTTCATACCAACTGACTCTCTCCCTACAGCACAACAAACCGCCGAGCTGTTTATCAAAGAGGTTGTGCGCCTTCACGGATTACCTACATCTGTATTGAGTGACAGAGGCTCGCAGTTCACCTCAAAGTTTTGGAAATTTCTCTGTTCCTCTCTTTCCATTCAGCAACATCTCACCACCTCATACCACCCTCAGTCAAATGGTCTCTGTGAGAGGACCAACCAGTGGCTAGAGCAGTACTTAAGATGCTTCTGCTCTAGCACCCACGAATCATGGGTCTCCTTCATACCTCAAGCGGAATTCGCATAAAATAATACTACTAACTCTTCTACCGGATTTTCACCTTTCTATATCAACTCAGGACTCCATCCACGTTTCCATCCCTTATCATCCTCTCACACTCCTTGTCCTCAGGTTAATGATCTCATCAATTCTATTAAACTAACATACAATGTGGTCCAAAGCAATATCAAGCATGCACAAGCTTCTCAAAAGCGCTACTATGATTTACGGCATCATCCACAACCTAATTACAAGGTTGGGGACATGGTTTGGTTGAGCACAAAAAATCTTAGAATACCCTCACCATGCAGGAAGTTTAACAATCTCTTTGTTGGTCCTTTTCCAATTGTAGACATTCGCAACCCACTTACTGTTACCTTACAGCTCCCTGCTACTTACCGCATCCACCCGACTTTTCATATATCATTGATCAAACCCTGTGATATCTCTCGTCTTCTGCCTCTTCCTGCTCTGGTGTCCCCGACGCCGGATCCTGAATATGAAGTACATTCGGTTTTGGACTCTCGTCGATGCAATGGACAACTGCAGTACCTTGTCCATTGGGCTGGATTTGATTCCTCTGAAGATTCTTGGGAGCCTGCAGCCAACCTCTCGGCTCCCCAGCTGGTGTCTCTCTTTCATAGGCGCCATCCCGATCGTCCCGCACCCTGATCCCTTCTTGATGGATCTTTGGGGGGGGGATGTGTCATGATCCTCCTATTCCACCTTAAATGTGTCAAGCAAATACTATATACCACCTTTACATCTTGTTAACTTCCTACCTGAACCCAATATAAACCTGCTTCCTCCCATGGTCCTTTGCTGGTTTATTGAAGTGTAATAGCTACAGTTCCAGTCCTTACCTTTTCTACAGCATAACAGGATTTAAACTGTGTATTTATTTCCTTTTCTATCAGCATACCTCTATTTCAGCCGGAGCTGACATTACATATCTGCAGCAGGACTTCACTCCACACCTCCCCCATCCAGGGTCTGCTTGTGAGTATTCCTAACAAACCTGGCGTGACACACCACTCAGCAAACAGGAAACGCAGGGACCACAGCGTTCACACTGCTCACCAAGCTCATTGGGACCGGATCTCTGTGCTGCACTCATCGAACTCACAGCAGCTGCAGTTTGCTTAAAGGGGAAATCTCATTCAGCGACTTCTGGACAGGTGCTGTATAAACTTTCATAAACACACTGTGCAACTCTCTTCTGAAGTACACTTAAACATACTACAAGTGTAAGATTTGTATAGTGAAGCTGCTTGCATTTAACCGTGAACTATCTCTACTAACTGCATCCTGAAATACAATTAACCTCTGCATTACTGTTTGTAAACTGAAGCTGCTTGCATTTAACCCTGGTCTCTTTCTACTAACTGCACCCTGATATATAATTAACCTCTGCAGTACTGTTTATCTCTGTATATCCATTGCTACGAATACCTGCCAAAGTCAACTCCCACTAATAGACACTCCAGTTACTGGGAGCTAGCTGTCCGGCAAAATTAACAACAAGTGTTATACAGTTCACTAAAAGCATATAGTGTACTTGTAACACATCCTCAATTTTACATGATATCTTGGTTGTTACAATTACAAGTGAGTTGATTGTTACAGCGTGACCTAGAGTTGCGATCACTCACTGTCTGACTGTAGCCTGTCGGCTTATCGATGTATAGCAATTCTAACGCAACATAGTTCATAATTTGATACATTTGGTAACTGATTTGTTAAGACGTTGCAAAACAGTATCGTATATAGCTAGACAAGCTTACGAATTCTAATGCGTTTATCTGCTGAACCCAACAGCGTATAGCTTTTGATTCATGAGAGAGTTAAGAGGTGCAGGATTCTAGCACTAATTTAACAAACAGGCGAGTCACTCGATACTATAGTGAAGTGTTTACCTATACCTCACTTTTTATATATACGCTGCATGCATGGTGTGATTAGCTATAGGGACATTAGCAAGAAATTGCCTGACTGAGTTCAATCTCAGCAGTACGCAGGTAGGAGGACGCCTTTGAGCGTATAGTCTGTGTCAAGTGTTTGATACACGAGTCCTTATACATATATTCATCCACGCAGTGTATGACTACAATCTGAATGACAGTGTTGTGTGAGAACAGACAGGTCACATAGCCCTATATTTTTATCCTTTGTTTTTAATGTTAGTTTGATCAGTTCGCCTGAATTGAGAGGAATGGATGATCATTACTCATTCCTAGAACTGACCATCTAATATATTGTTCGTCTTTGCATACATGTTTAATAAAGTGTCATTTTAACTTACTTATTTACAATTATAAATAGTGTTTAATTCAGCACTTGGCTTCAATGCCACAAACCCTTTGAATTCCCCTAAACCTATTTTGTATCTATTTAGTGATTTAATTCACACCCAGAATTTGGGACATTAAAGGTATTTTGGATTAAGATAGCAATGGCGGGCTATCTGTCCTCAACTATAGACTACGATAAATGGAAGCAGGAAGCCGAAAGGCTTTTTACTTTAAACATAGGTAATATCTGTCCACAGGCCACCAATATAGAAGAAGCATTTAAAAGCATAGCGAAAATTATGAAAAAACAAGTAAAATCATTTTGGGAGATTTTCAGCCTAGAAAATTATGTCAAAAATAAACTTATTCCGAGAGGATTAAGGATACAATTAGCACCTTCTTTCCATATCCCTGATGAAAACTTTGTCTTAAGATGGCAAGAGATCCTGACCTAATGCTCACTTGATCTAATGAAATTAACATTAGAATATGAAAGGAATCAATATGAGCAACTAACTAAATTAGTTGAGGAAGCTAAAATACAAACAAGTAAGTTTACCACACACAAAGATTTTGAAGCCCTTGATCAAAAACTCAAATTCCATATTGATAAACTAAAGGAAGAATTGAGTGAGACAAAAATAGAAAACTACAGAGAGATTGGTCAGACCATCAAAAAGGAAACATATATAAGGCAAATTTCAAACGTAGAAATACAAGAAATACACAAGATGGTAGAAGTAAAATAAATACAGTAGAGAGTTCATCTACTGAATCTGAATTGTCAGATGAGGAACATGCACAAATAGTTACTACAAATGTATTAGCACCTACATCTGAACCCTCCGTAATGAGGATTTTTTTAGAGAAGGACCTATTCCCACCCAAAAGAACCCCAAGAACAAGGCAACAAACCAAGTTGAAAACAAACAAACAGAAATAAAAGTTGATGGATCGCAAATTGTGAATCTGGCAGGCATAGATTTAAAAACTGAACATTACACTGTGTTGGAAAAGGGTCTTTCCTTTATCCCCACTCCCAAATATAATGCCTTTAATTGGGTAAAAGACACACACTTATTTGCAAGGAAGTTAGCTTTACACAAATACCACAAGGAAGCTAACAAAAATTGCCTTTCTGATATGGGAGTGGAGGAAGAAGATCAAGAGATAGTGAACTTAATGATAACACTACTTGATGAAAATGAGGATACTGATGATACTAAAAAAGGCAATATAGTGAAACCAAAAAGCACCTTTATGCCATCTATCTCTAAATACCCTACCATCGATAAGTTCGTATCTCTAGTGACCACTGAGTTGGAAGCACTTAATTGTAGAAGTAAAACCAAAAAGAATTTGAGTTTTAAAGAAAGAAAAGCATTAATGGAGTTAAAAAACAATCAAAATATCACAATTAAAAATGCCGATAAGAGTGGTAATCTAGTCATTATGAACAACACACAGTACAAGACAATGTGCCTAGATATCCTAAGTAACGTAGAGAATTATCAAGTACTAACACATGACCCAACGCTAGTATTTATGAAGGAATTAAAATCTATACTAGACAGAGGCTATGGGGAAAGGATAATTTCGAAATCAGAGTACCAATTTATGTACAATAAGGCACCAAGAATAGCTACATTCTATAGCCTGCCAAAGATTCACAAAGAGTGTGATACCCCTCCAGGTAGACCCATAGTATCTGGGAACGGATGCCTAACAGAGAATATCAGTATTTATATTGATAAAAAACTTAGAGAGTTTGTACACACACTAACATCCTATGTCCAAGACACTTAAGATTTTTTAAAAATCTTGGAAAATATCTCGGTACAAGAGAACACTTTGCTGGCAAGTATTGATGTTGAGGGTTTATACTCTAACATATCCCATCATTTGGGACAAAAAGCCATACAGTATTTTCTTAAAATGATTAATCCTAAAGGCAGTGAAGAGGATGACTTTGTCATTGATCTCCTAGATTTTGTGTTAAGACACAACTACTTTCTGTTTGATAATAAGGTATACCTACAGAAAAAAGGCACCGCAATGGGGACCTGTTGTGCGCCCACATATGCCAACTTGTTCTTAGGGTGGATTGAACACACATACATCCTAAACCAAGACACAAATCCATTTATGAAATTTATGGAGCTATACATTCGCTACATTGATGATGTCCTGATATTATGGACAGGTTCTAAGACAGATTTCAGTAATTTCATGAGCTGGCTAAATGACAACAGCCATGGAATGCATTATACTTTTACCATTGAAGAAACAAGTATTTCTTTCTTGGATTTAGAAATTAGGAAAGAAACAGATGGGTCCCTTAACACTAAACTTTTCCGGAAGAAAACAGCCACAAATAGCCTTCTAAAATGGGAAAGCTATCATCCTAAGAGCCAAAGGATGGGTATCCCATATGGTCAATACTTGAGAGCGAGACGCAACTGTAGTATCATGGAAGATTTCGAGGCAGAAGCTAAGGAATTAAGGATAAGATTTAGAGAAAGGGGTTACCCTAACAGATGCCTTAAAAAAGCGTACCAAAGAGCTAAAGCGTTAGATAGACCCACCCTACTACAAGATAAGAAAGAGGGGGGAGTAAATACAGAAACTAACAAAATCAGAATTATAGGTACTTTTGATGAAAAGCACAGTGTGATCCGTAATATTTTTGAGAAACATTGGCATGTTCTACATGAGGATGCTGATTTATCAGAAGTGATTACTGAAAAACCAAATATCACAAATAGGAGATCTCAGAACATGAAGGATATACTGACAAGAAGTCATTTCTCCCCATATAAACAAAAACCATGGTTACAAGAGACAAAAGGTTTCTTCAAATGCGGCCGGTGTCAGGCATGTAAGAATATGTCCCCTACGAAACTCTTTATACATCCGAAAAGTGGTAAAAGTTACCCTATAAACGAATTTATGAATTGCAGAACGAAGAAAGTTGTTTATGTCGCTATGTGCAAATGCCCCCTAATTTATGTAGGGGAGACCTCTAGGGAATTACGCACGAGAGTTTTAGAACATATGGGTGACATTAAATGGAATCGTGATGTGCCAGTTGCCAAACATATGAACACGGTACACAAAGATGAGAAATATCAAATATACTTCTTCGCCATTGAACAACTTAAGCTAAGAGGTAGAAGGGGTGATATTAACAAATTACTTCTACAAAAAGAATGCAGATGGATACATGAACTGCAATCTGCATCTCCCAAGGGGTTAAATGAAGCGATCTCCTATAAAAGTTTTCTCTAAATATTAAATGACCTACTGTTGAATCATTCATCAAGAATGAATGGAATAAATGAACATACTGTACCTTTAATTCACAACTATTCCTTCGCATATAGACCGTTGGACAAACTAATGAGTCCAGCCGTAGGAGAGACTAACGCTTTAATATGCTGAATAAACTTTGGTGACTTTTTTCAGATTGACAAATTGCTATAATGTGCATAACAACCTTTTGTATATAAAGTATATTTTTGACACTGAGTATATAACGAAAACAGCGGTAACAAATAGAATCGATACATTAATTCAGTTAAAACTGCCACAGAATAAATCCATGAGAAACCAATCAGTAATAATTGTGACAATGGACTGGGTAATAACAAATATACGACAACAAGAAAGTGATCGTTCTTGATATGACGATACAATTTTTGTGACAGTAGTGTTGTGAATGAGAGTGACTAATTACGACCTAGTGATCGATTTTACAAATTTAATATATGCCACTACTTTTACGTTATGTGTTTAAAACAGCCACCTATCTAAAGTGGTGTGCAAAATAAATTATATATACACATAAGATCTACCCCAAACAGATACAATCTCTATCTGAGATTCTCCTCCTAAAAATCAATACAATCTTAACATTTTATGTGGACGTTAAAACCTATGTATTATAAACCGTCTTGATACATGATCTCAGCTGAGATAATAGAGGCTGCTGTACATTGTGGTTAGACACTTCCGCATACAATTACCGTTGCCTAGGTAACTGCTGGGTATAACTGAACGGCTGGGCGGCCCCTATGCCCTGACGAAGTCACGTACAAGTGACAAAATGCGTCGGTGGGCGTGACCTAGAGTTGCGATCACTCACTGTCTGACTGTAGCCTGTCGGCTTATCGCTGTATAGCAATTCTAACGCAACATAGTTCATTATTTGATACATTTGGTAACTGATTTGTTAAGACATTGCAAAACAGTATCTTATATAGCTAGACAAGCTTACGAATTCTAATGCGTTTATCTGCTGAACCTAACAGCGTATAGCTTTTGATTCATGAGAGAGTTAAGAGGTGCAGGATTCTAGCACTAATTTAACAAACAGGCGAGTCACTCGATACTATAGTGAAGTGTTTACCTATACCTCACTTTTTATATATACGCTGCATGCATGGTGTGATTAGCTATAGGGACATTAGCAAGAAATTGCCTGACTGAGTTCAATCTCAGCAGTACGCAGGCAGGAGGACGCCTTTGAGCACATAGTCTGTGTCAAGTGTTTGATACACGAGTCCTTATACATATATTCATCAACGCAGTGTATGACTACAATCTGAATGACAGTGTTGTGTGAGCACAGACAGGTCACATAGCCCTCTATTTTTATCCTTTGTTTTTAATGTTAGTTTGATCAGTTTGCCTGAATTGAGAGGAATGGATGATCATTACTTATTCCTAGAACTGACCATCTAATATATTGTTCGTCTTTGCATACATGTTTAATAAAGTGTCATTTTAACTTACTTATTTACAATTATAAATAGTGTTTAATTCAGCACTTGGCTTAAATGCCACACACCCTTTGAATTCCCCTAAACCTATGTTTTAATAACAATAAGTAGCCAGAGTATGAGCTAACTTATAACACCAGGAAAAAAGTGACCAATCAGAGTAGGAATAGTGTCCATAAACAATACGCATTTCCTTATACTGGGGAAATTTTTTTACTTTTGTGTGGTATATATATATATATATATTTTATTTTACACTTATTTTGCATAATGTCTGAGCCTGGAGAATGTTCTACACCATTAACTGCCCAAACTGTTCAGTCTTTGATTGATTCATCAATTAATAATTTATTATTAATAAAATGTCTTCATTGACTAAAAAATCTTTAAAAAGAAAAAAATCTATTTATTGCTGTTAACGCAAGTAAGAAGCTGGTGTCAAAGTCTCGTCAGTTACTTTCTGACACATCAATTCCTCACAGCAAAGGAACTAAAACTGCTGTTAAAAGAACCCTGCATCCCAAGGGTATCCAAATTGGAGATTCTAAAGTTATGTTAAAACAAAAGTTAAAATTATTTCTAAACCTTTTGTTCAACAAACTTCCCCAGATTCTATCAGTTCTGATGAGAATGAATATACTGACAATTATTCAGATTCTTTTAATAATGATTCTGATGACTCTGATTTATCCCCAGCTGCTAAGAAGCATAAGAAAATGTTTAAAAAAGATATAAATGAGGAAGATGTTGAGTTTACTGATTGTTTAGGTAACCCCAGGTTCAATCCTAACGAGTTACATGGTGGTGCCGAACCATTGAAATTGCTAAGTTTATTGACTTCCAGCTTAGAAAACCACTTAAAATGAATGTAAATTTTGATGCTAAAGTGCCCGGTTTTTAAAAATTTGATTAAAAACAGGGGCACTTTAATTCATCAAAATTTACATTTCACTCGTTGTGAAGAAATACTTACCTTTTAAACTTGACAGCAGCTCCAGCTTCCTCCGGTCGTCTCAAGCCATTTCTGATGTCAGAAATGATGGATAGGTCATCCTCCAATCACGGTTTTGCCCCCGGGGGAATCAGTGTCTGATTCAACGCCCTAATTGGAGGAAGCAAGATTACTCATTTTAGACCCAGAAAGAGGCTTTGTGACGGGTGGAGGAAGCTGGTGCGGCTGTCAAGTTTAAAAGGTAAGTTTTTTTTTTTCACAACAGGAGTGAAATGTAAATTTTGATGACTTAAAGTCCTAAAAAATGTATTGGCGCTCCAGGTTATAAAATTAAAAAAGGCATAGACAGATCATGGAAAATCTGTCAAGATAAATTACTGGATTCAGTGGGCCCCATCACTAAATTGTTTGAAATGTCCAAACAGGCTGTTGCAGAGAATGCTCTTTTGGACCCCATAATGTCTGAGAATGGGTACAAAGATTTCTCTGTTTTGTGGGAAATACCAATACTGCTATGTCTTTAGAAAGGTGTCGTAATATTTTACATAAAATCGACCCTAAAATTGCAGCCTTCACCTCAAATGACCTTGCTCCAGACAATAACGGCCTTCTTTTTGGCAATTCTTATCTCAAAGCATTAAATCAGTATGTGAATAACTTCTCTAATTTGAATAAGGTTAAAACTTCAGTTAAAAATGTATTTACCCCCACCAGAATTTCTCTGACAGGGTCGGGAAAGGCAGAGGCCGCCATCCATCAAGGCCTTAATATTACCAATCCCATCAAAACCAATACCATTCCCAATTCCAAAGAAATTTTCAAGAACCCTCAACCTCATCCTTTTTTCCATCACAAGCATGACCATGGAATCAAAGAGGTTTCAGAGGCCAATCAAGATCACGACCTGCTCCAGGTAAATAACTTTTTTTCTTTCCCCTGTTCTTACTTTCCCAGACAGAATTGGTGGCACACTTGCTTTATTCGCTCAAAATTGGTCTTCAATTACTTCAGACCCTTGGGTTCTCAAAGCAGTAACAGGCATACACATAGAATTTATTTATCTTCCAGTTCAAATAAAACTTCCTCATCCTATTCAATTTTCCCAACAAGACACAATTCTGGTCTAATACGAAATTTCAAACCTTTTTTCCAAACAAGCAATTCTCCCCTTACTTCAGCCTCACAATAATTATTTTCTGGTAAAAAAGAAAAATAATCAATTTACACCAGTCATAAATCTAAAATCCGAAAATGCTTATGTTGCATACCTCCATTTTAAAATGGAAGGTATTCATCTCTTAAGAGAAAACGATTTGTTAGTTCATCTAGATCTCACAGACGCTTATTTAACCATCCCCATTGCCCAAGACCATTGGAAGTTTTTAACGTTACGTTGGGAGGATCAATTTTGGAATTTCACTTGCCTCCCTTTTGGTCTATCTTCTGCCCCTTGGATTTTCACCAAATTACTCAAACCTGTGATGGATTGATTAAAACTTTGGGATGTTCGTTTAATAATTTATTTGGACAACATTCTAATTATGGACCAGAATTTTCTCTCCCTACAGAATCATTTGTTTACCACCATAACCTTATTAGAATCCCTAGGTTTTATTGTCAACAAACACAAATTTGTCCTATCTCCAACCAGATCTCTGGTTTTATTGGGATTTCAGATAGATACTGTTCTCTCAACCTTGAGTCTTCCTTTAGACAAAGTGAAGAATATCAAGAACGAAATTTCCAAAACTTTAACCAAAGATTCTGTTCCTATCAGAACTATAGCCAGAATAGTAGGTTTACTATCATCCTCTATTCAGGCTATATTTCCTGCCCCTCTCCACTATCGCGAGCTCCAGAGACTGAAGATTCATCATTTGAGGAAAGGTTTATTCTTATTCTCATCCTATTGCCAAAGAGGAACTTTCTTGGTGGCTTTCTCATTTGGAGGCTGGAAATGAGAGAGCAATATTTGGCAAGACTTCAGATTTAGTCATAGAATCCGACGCCAATCATTCAGACTGGGAAACTTGTTGCGGTCCCTCCATTACAGGTGGCAAGTGGACGTTTTCACATCCAATTGTTTAGAATTATTGGCTGGCTCTTTTGCAGTCAAGAGTTTTGTCAAACGTTCTACTTCAGTTTCCATTCTCCTGCGTATGGACAATATTTCTTCAGTTCAATATCTCAATCGTTTGGGAGGCACCAAATCCACAGACCTTTCCAATATCACCAAATATTTTATCCATCTTTGTCTAGACAGGAACATCTCTGTCAAGGCAGAATATATTCCAGGACAATCGAACTCTGCAGAGGATTAGGGTTCTCGACACTTGACAGGTTCCAGCAACTGGAAATTAGACAGGAACCTTTTTCTCTCTCTTCAATCCCACAGATGTCCTTTTCGATTGGATCTCTTTGCATCCAGGATCAATTTTCAAATTTGTCCTTATTTCAGCTGGCGCCCAGACCGGGATGCAGCAGCAATAAATGCCTTTCTTCATTCGTGGCCGCTTCAGGGAGTATACGCATTTCTCCCTTTCTCACTGATCCCGAGGACAATTTCAATTGTTTGCAGGGATCTTTTATCTCTAATGTTAGTGAACCCCTATGGCCGGCTCAGACTTGGTATCCCTCCCTTCTTGAGATGTCCATCAACGTTCCAATCCTGTTTCCCCTTCTTCCTCATCTTCTCACAGATCCAGAAGGCAATTTCCACAATGTAGTTCTTCAAGGCTCTCCGTCTAGTGGCATAGATGATCTCAGGGGACCCTGGACTCTCCAAGGCCTTTTGGATGGAGCTAGATAACTCATGTGAGAGTCTTGGGCCCCAGACTGCGGAGAGACATGGATTCTTTTTCTTCAGATTTAAGTGATATCATTATTTGTCTCATCTCATTGATTCAGGCCTAGCTTATAGATCTATTAACATTTATCTCTCCGCCATATCTGCTAGACATAACTTAATTAATAACCTTCCCATTGGCAAACACCCTTTAGTTTGTAGATTGTTCAAAGCTATTAGGTAGAAATGCCCCCCTGTCCCAAACATGCATTTTTCAGGGATGTGGATCTTATTTTTCCCCTTTTCAAATCCTGGCCTGATAATGTTTCTCTGTCTCTAAAACAACTTTCTGCAAAACTTGCTACTCGTCTTTGTTTAATATCTTTTCGTAGAGTTTCTGATGTCAAAGCCTTGGATTAGGACGCTAAACGTTTTTCTCCCGTAGAACTAAGACTCTTTCTACTTCCATGTTCTATCCTTACCTTCCTTCCGAACCTTCTTTATGTGTCGTTGAATGTTTAAAAATGTATGAGTCCAGAACTTTGTCCTTTAGAAAAACTTCTGATAAACAACTTCTTATTTCTTTTGTTCCTCCTCATTCTCCTATCACTTCTACCTTTATTGCTAGGTGGGTTAAATGGGTCATGAAAGAAGCTGGGATCGAAATTTATTTTTCAGCACATTCAGTCCGAGGTTCTGCAGCTTTAAAGGCATTTTTGAAATCCGCTCCTCTTCAACAAATCCTGAATGCTGCCAATTGGTTCTCAGCTTCTATATTCTATCAATTCAGACCCATTCAACATGCCTCACTTAATTTATTTTCTTAAATAGGAGTCTCTGGTCTTGTAATAAAATTCTGATTATCCTAGCTTGTGAAGGTATAATCTAGAATAGATTTTATTAAAAACACAGAGATGAGTATTTTCCCACCTCATATGTTTTCCCACCCTTAAATAGTTACATATTATTAATAAATTTTGTTTTAACAGTTTCCAACTGGACAGAATCCTTTACTTCTCTCCGGATTTTTTCAGTTTCTTCTTCATATGTTTATTGTTATGTATTTTGGGACATTTTAGACTTTCTGTTTTTCTCTTCAATTCCTCCATCGTGAGCATCAGACAAGAAAGAGGAGGTTTGGCTGCGTATTGGTCAGTGTAAGGAAACTATTCCTACTCTGATTGGTCACTTTTTTTCCTGGTGTTATAAGTTAGCTCATACTCTGGCTAATTGTTGTTATTCTCTGTTTTCTGTTCTGTTTTAATATTATTGTATCTGATGATGCTTTGTTATTTCTTTAAAGTGCTGCATTGTGAGTAGTAAAAGATAGAATGCAAAATACTCGTCTCTGTGTCTTTAATAAAATCTAGATTATAACTTTACAAGCTAGGATAATCAGAATTTGCAATGGGGGTTGAATCATTTTGATTACAACTGTATCTATCTATCTATCTATCTATCTATCTATCTATCTATCTATCTATCTATCTATGGCTTTATTGTGGGGGTGCTCACCGGTATTGAGTACCACCACCTCTGCCATCTCATAGAAGGTAATATTTGAAATTGTCATGTAAATGCATATTAATCAATAATCAATGAGTACCGGCACCTTTTGTTTGTAAAACCCCCCCACTATATAAACAATATATATATACATATACAAATATACACACACACACACACATATATATATATATATATATATATATATATATATATATATGTAGCCCTCAGTTTACGCTGGGGTTAGGTTCCAGAAGGAATGGTTGTAAATCGAAACCGTTGTAAATTGAAACCCAGTTTATAATGTAAGTCAATGGGAAGTGAGGGAGATAGGTTCCAGGCCCCTCTCAAAATTGTCATAAGTAACAACTAATACATTATTTTTAAAGCTTTGAAATGAAGACTTTAAATGCTAAACAGCTTTATAAACCTAATAAAATAATCACACAACACAGAATATATAATTAAATTAAGTTAAATGAGCAAAAACATTTGCTAAACAGCATTATAAACCTAATAAAATAATCACACAACACAGACTTCACTTGCATTTTTCTGCAAACAGTTGTTTCTATGCATTCCAATCTGGACTGATTTATAGACAGGAAGATCTTGTTCCTTTGGAATCTGCTCGATAGCTCAGGTTTGGTTAAACTGATTAATTTCAGCTTGCTTGGCTTTGCTGCAACACAAGCGAACAGCTCCACCTACTGGCTATTTTAATTAATGCACTGCTTCTCAATGCTTTTCAATAGCAGTCACATGACTGGAAAAAAAGGTTGTTATTCTGAAACGGTGTAAATTGAACCGTTGTAAAACGAGGGCCACCTGTATATAAATAAATGTAGACTTCAGTACAAGAAAAGAGGCAAAATTAATAATAAAAGTATATTGCTAAGTTATTACACATAATTAAACATTCTCACTATTCAAGCATAAGCTTTGAAGATTAGTCAGAAGATGTGCTTTTTTATTTAGAAATGGCTTTTTTTTGTTTAGAGGGAGCTAGCTAACATTTTGGTTAAACCAACGTCAAAAGATATATGTGTGCAGCCGCCAATCACCAACTAGCTCCCAGAAGTGCATTGCTGTCCTGAACCTGCCTAGGTGTGCTTTTCAACAAAGGATAACAAAAGAACAAAGCAAAGTTAATAATAGAAGTAAACTGAAAAGTTGTCTAAAATCTCATGCTCTCTCTGAGACATGAAAGTTTAATTTTGACTTTACTGTCCCTGCATATTTTTTATAAGTTGTTTTTGTAAATCATGTATGTCCATTATCAATATGTTTGTTAGTTTCACTAACTAAACATGATAATTAGAATTAATAATCATTTCTAAGATACCTTCACTTATTTCATGAAAGGGTATTTTTTCTATATTGGTAACTATTTTAAATATATATGTTAGTTCATTTTTTTCCTCATTATATAAGACTACCTATTCCACAAGTCTGAAAACTAAAAACAACCCATAGACCAACCTTACCATCTAACTAACTACTATTGGTTCATTGCCCCTGTTAATCAGAGAATTCCATTGTTAATTAACACAAGGTTTATTGCATTAAAAGTCTCTGTTCAGTATTAATTTAAACCTCTTGAGTATATTTTATGCTTTTTTCGACCTACAGCATCATTCATGGTAAACTTGAGATGATCATGAGTCTTCTGTGGCTTTGTTTAGAGTTCCATGCAAAAAATCATTATGAATACCACTTCTGCAAATGTAGAGAATGTTAATTGCAATATATAAAATAAAAGGATATGTTAATTATATAGTTATAATCAATAGTTTCAAACTTTATGCGTACAACTATATCACATTTAAATGTCATTAGTGAATAATCACAGGTATACATAGTAACATAGTAGATAAGGTTGAAAAAAAGACTGAAGTCCATCGAGTTCAACCTATACAAATCTAAAATACTTACAAAAAGCTCCAGTTAAGCTTAAATAACCCCATTAAAATGTGACCCATTTAATACTAGCAATCATATCCATGAATTTTGTTAGTATACAGAAACTTATCCAGACTATTTTTAAATGTATCTATGGTATTGGCATTCACTACCTCCTTTGGTAATGAGTTCCACAATTTTATTGCTCTCACAGTGAAAAAACGTTTCCGTTGCAGGAGATTAAATCTCCTTTCCTCCAACCTTAAATTATGACCTCTTGTCAGAAACAATTTTCTTGGAATAAACAGAGCTTCTGCCATCTCTGTATATGGGCCTTGAATATATTTATATAAAGTAATCATGTCACCTCTCAAGCGCCTTTTTTCTAAAGAAAACAGACCCAGTTTGGCTAGCCTCTCCTCATAGGTTAATTTCTCCAATCCCCTTATTAGCTTTGTGGCCCTTCTCTGAACTTTTTCTAGTTCTGCAATATCTTTTTTAGCAATTGGTCCCCAGAACTGCACTCCAAACTCAAGGTGAGGTCTTACCAGGGCTTTATATAATGACAGAATTATGCTTTCCTCCCTTGAATCAATACCTCTTTTAATACATGCTAGTATCTTATTAGCCTTTGAAGCCGCTGCCCTGCATTGTGCACCCATCTTTAGCTTGTTATCTATTACTACTCCCAAATCCCTTTCCTCCTGTGTTTGGCTAAGTCTTGTCCCATTTAAAAAATACGTAGCCTGCTTATTTTTACTTCCAAAATGTAGAACCTTGCATTTTTCCGTATTAAATCTCATTTTCCATTCACTTGCCCATAGTTCTAATTTTAGCAAATCCCTTTGTAAAGACAGTTCGTCCTGCTCTGACCTTATGACCTTACTTAACTTAGTATCATCTGCAAAAATAGAGATGTCGCTATTTAATCCTTGCTCCAAGTCATTTATAAAAATATTAAAAAGAACAGGGCCCAGTACTGATCCCTGGGGGACGCCACTGATTACCTTTGTCCAATCTGAGTATGATCCATTTACTACTACTCGTTGCTCCCTATCTTTTATCCAGTTATTTATCCATGAGCTAACATTTTCAGCTATTCCCAGTCCCTTAATTTTGTGCATTAATCTCTCATGTGGCACTGTATCAAATGCCTTTGCAAAATCTAAGTATATCACATCCACTGATTCCCCTTTATCTATATTTTGACTTACTTCCTCGTAGAATCTAATCAGATTAGATTAGCAAAATGTACAATAAAGCTAACTTTACATATAGAAAAATATAATCCAGTTAAAATACATTATTAGTGCATACTCACAGATGGTTATAACTAATGAGGCATTTAGTCACCAAGCTGGATAAATGAACCCAGAAAAATGATGCTCCAGACATTTAAACAACATTAGCCTCATGACGACATTACTGAATTTGATCTCTGGGGAGGAGCTTAATGTGAACTCAGATAGGATACTTTCTTATGTATTTGTTACAAAAAAAGAATGCACAGGCATAAAGAATTCCCAGATCGGGAGAAAAAATATATATCCATTGCGCCAATGAAGTGTAGCCAGAATCCTATATAAAAGTAATTAAAACTAATTATTTAATGTCACGAATACAGAACAATTGCTAAACAGTTATAATCCAGTTCTGTAAAATAATTATGGATTTAATAGACATATGCACAGACATAAACATTTTTTTGGATAAATTGTTTGCAAAGGGGTCTTTCGGTTCATCTGTATTTTGAGAACATTACTCATTCGCTAACAGAAATTAATTAACCCCTTATTTACAATGATTTTCAGGGCAGCAGCTGGATAGCAGCTTAAACTTAAATAAAGTTAAAGTAATAATTAGTGCTACAGCTAAAAGCCAGCAACAGCACAAAAAGGAGTGAGTTTTTTTAAATATATTTTTTCTATTGAAGTCAGGATTGTCAAGAACAAAAGTGAGGAATCAAGTGACAAGGACACTGCTGGAATGAATATTGTAAAACTGATTGCAGAATGTCTTGTTGCGGGTAAGATACATCCCTCCTCCATTCACCACATCCCAGGACACTCTCAGTACTGCAGATATATAACTCATCTTATGCCACTCTCTCTTACTCTACTAGCTGCTGATGATATCTCTCCCAATCCTGGTCCCCCACAACTTCCTAATCTTCCCCACCATTGAAAGTCCTTCCATAGACCTAGAAACCAGAACTATAGAAACAGTTTGCAACAAACTTCCTTCTATTCATGACCTCTTTACCACCCACTCCCTCAACCTTCCGCTGCATTGTCACATGGGGGTTTCCACTTCAGCCACACCGCTAGGTACAGGTCTGGAAACAGAAAAGGAGGTGGTGGAGGTATTTTACATTACTCTCATTGCACGTTTCAACAAATACAACCCATCTTGTTTCGCTTCTTCACTCCCTTCTCTCTAAGTGTTGTGGTTATCGCCTCCCAGACTCCCCAACTCTCTTTTTTGATAATTTTGCTGCCAGGCTACCTTATTTGCTCTTCTCAGACACCCCTGCCCACATTCTAGGGGATTTCAGCCTCCCTGTTGATAATCCTCCTGCCCCTGGAGAAAAAAACTTTAACTCACCTCATCTTTCAGTCTGTGTGATGTCTCTCTGGGATATTAGAAACTGAAAGTATGGATCTCAACAACGGATGATTTTAAATTGAAATCTAGTAGCAGTAAATGATGTTTTGTATCACTTTGTATAGATAATTACTATGAGTGAGTAAATATCTGTTGGTGGTGATATAGATTTCTCTAATTAAGTAGAGAGAAAAAAATTCAGCAGGTAATTTTATATAAGTATGCAAGAGGAAAATGATTTCAGTAAGATTGAATACTCAAATATGTTACCAGTTCACTAGAGATTACTTATATCGAGCAGAGTTGCGGGGGTCTAAGTGTAACAGGAATAGAAACCAAGCGGTCTTTAGCGAATAAAACATATACTTTGTATTGTCAGTTTTTATGCTCAGTGACGTCTATGTTGCGTGGAGGAGATGGCGGAGTCAGGCTCTGTTACTTGTGATATTTATATACTGCAGCAGTTAGCAAGTAATTACAAACAAGTAGAGAAGAGGTAACAGTATGAAAAGTACAATACCTCTTTATGAAGCTCTGCAGGCACGTCTCCTAACGTCTCTATCAAACACAGGCAATTCAGCAAGGTGAGACAGAAATTGCAGAAGCAGTTTCAGGCAGACTTGAAAACAATGCGGTTAGGTGGCTTTGCTCGGGTCTGGTGCAGGTTAGAAAGGAGAAGCTCCGATAAGCTAGCCAGCTTTAGGAAAATGCTCGTAATCCGGTGTTGTGTCGAAACTGGTGATCTATCAAAATCGTGAATCTGCAATTCCCGGAACTCCGCCCACACATCTCTTGTAAGCAAACACTAGCCTAACCTCCACCCAGCTACCTCCCACTGTTGGTACGAGCCCACATAACATTTAATATAATAGTATTTGTGACAGCTTGTCATGTACCGAGGCAGGGTATTTATTATCAGTGTATTTATTATTTACTCTATAAAGTGTAGGCATATGGCAGTGTTTATTAGTGAATATTTAAATTGCATATGGGTAATATGTCTACACTTTATAGAGTAAATAATAAATACACTGATAATAAATACCCTGCCTCGATACATGAGAAGCTGTCACAAATACTATGTTGTCAATAACATAGTAAATGTGACGGCTCATCAGTACCAACAGTGGGTGGTAGCTGGGTGGAATTTCAGAGAAGTGGGATTTATTCTGGGCGGAGGAGGTTAGGCGTAGTGTTTGCTTACTGGAGATGTGTGGGCGGAGTTCCGGGAATTGCAGATTCCCAATTTTTATAGTCACCAGATTCGACACAACAATGGTCTTAGCTGATTGGAATAAACCTTGAGCTAGGAAGACAAGAGTGATAGGAAGGATTTCCTAGACGGCTCAGATGTAGCAGTGTTCACTACAAACACAAATCAATACTAAGCACCTGGTTTAATGTGTGTGAGACTTTTAAAGGAACAGTAGGAGGGCTGAAAACACAGATCCTGAAATTTTAAAGGAACAGCTGAAGTGATGTCAACTTAGGTTCTGACAGTCTGTCACAATAGACCAACTCTCCCACTTACAAAGATGGACACTGCCTTGATCTGATTTTCAGCTATCAATGCACTCTCTCGAATTTCAGAAATCCCTCTTTTCCTCATTCTGACCATCATCTCCTCACTTGCACATCACAACTCTTCCTATTACTCTCCCTCCATCTAATCCTCATAACAAATTCCACAAAAGCATTAAGTCACTAGATCAACAACATCTCTCAACCTCTGCTCTCTTCCATTATTTCTTTTTCCTGTCCTGATCAATTTATCTGTCACTACAAATCCACTCTTACATCAGTTATTGACAATTTGGCCCCTCCTACCTCAGACTTGGCATAATCCTCTGACATGTCCAGAGGATGGTACTGTTTTTTGTGAAAATTCAAGAAGCCTTACTATACAGATATATGGGTATTCATTGGTCACTTATGTGATCATCCGTTGATGTCCCATGTTAACACATTGGGCTTCCTAAGTCATATTGGAGACCCTGATGTGATTCTCTGTTGGTTGGGCAACAGGTTGGATTTTTTGTCTATGCCATATGTGTATTGGACAGCCCTAATACATGAATTTTACCCACAGATGTGTTCTCCAATTGGTGATGATAATACAATGAGCTATAGGATATTTCTTGATTGCCATTTTTTATGGTTAGCCTATGATCTACTGTGAGGTTAATCAGATCATAAATAGTCGGCACAAGATTATGTGCTGCTATGTTACATATGCCACATATATTTAGATTTGTTTCTTGTTTTATCTTTGATGGGAGTCTACTTAGATCAGGCTATTTAGATCATGATGACTTATGAATAAAACTGTTCTTGTATTAAACTTTGGATGTTTTACACATGGAAATCCAGCAAGTGCAGTCTCCTGTTCTTTTTTTGGTATTTTAAATTGTATCTGGCACCCTCATAGCTGTCTTATTGAAGTGAGAGTGCAGACACCCCTGGGAGTTTCTGCTCCCTATGCATGTAGTTAAAGGGACACTGAACCAAAAAAAAAATATTTTGTGATTCAGATAGAGCATGCAATTTTAAGAAACTTTCAAATTTTCTCATTATCATTTTTTCTTTGTTCTCTTGCTATCTTTATTTGAAAAAGAAGACATCTAAGCTAATTTTTGGTTTAGAACAATGGACAGCACTTGTGTATTGGTCGGTTAAATGTATCCACCAATTAGCAGGAACAACCCAGGTTGTTTACCAAAAATGGGCCGGCATCTAAACTTACATTCTTGCTTTTCAAATAAAGATACCAAAAGAATTAAGAAAATTTGATAATAGGAGTAAATTAGAAAGTTGCTTAAAATTGCATGCTCTATCCGAATTACAAAATAAAAAAATTTGGGTTCAGTGTCCTTTAAGCTCTCAAAATTCAATAATTTATAAATGCACTATTATTTCTTATAGATCACACAGCTTCATAACAGTCTATAATATTGACTGTAGCAGACAGAAGCCTTGAAAAGCAATCAAGGTGCATTTTAATGTATTAATTCTAAATGACTACTTTACATACTAAAGTAGCAAAATAAAAAATTAAATATATTAATAATTCCTCATGCATGACTGGACATATTATACTGAGTATTTAAAGTGATTTAGTAAATAGGTATTTGGAAAATCTTCACAACGTTGACCTGGGGCACTGAAATGACAGAATATAATTATATATTTAAATAAAATACCACATTTATTCCTGTTCTACAATGAAGCAGCCAGTACTGTCACAGTTAAAGGGACAGTCTACACCAAAATTGTTATTGTTTAAAAAGATAGATAATACCTTTACTACCTATTCCCCAGCTTTGCACAACCAACCATTGTTATATTAATATACTTTATAACATTTAAACCTCTAAATTTCTGCCTGTTTCTAAGCCACTACAGACAGCCTCTTATCACATGCTTTTTTATTAGCTTTTCACAACAAGAGACTGCTAGTTCATGTGGGCCGTATAGATAACATTGTGCACGACACAGCACTAATTGGCTAAAAGGCAAGTCAATAGATAATAAATAGCCATGTTATGAGGCTTTGATACAAGGCAATCACAGAGGTAAAATGTGTATTAATATAAACATGTTGGCTGTGCAAAACTGGGGAATGGGCAATAAAGGGATTATCTATCTTTTTAAACAATACATTTTTTTGGAGCAGACTGTCCCTTTAATGCAGAGTAGAACTTGCACTACACCGCCTCCTCACCAACCCACTTACTGGAGCTTCAGTGACATCATCAGGACTCTAAACAGGAAGTGCTGAGAAGCTGAACATAGGAACAGGAGTGATAATAATAATAATAATGTGCCTATGAACAGGAATGCAGAAGGTAAGAGTGAGTGTTATAGCACAGCCTTACATAACCCATGTGTGAGTGATTATTGTGTGTTAGGCAGCTGCTGTATTCCTGGTCATAACCTCCAGTCATCAGAAAGCAACACAATACGCGAAGCAGCATGGAATCTCCACTGCAGGTCACACAGAACAGTTGTGCATTGTGTCTAATTAAAGTGTAACGTCTGCAGTGATGTGTGTTTTAGATTATATAGGTGCTCAAAATCAAATACACACTGCAAGCGTATCTGTGGGACAATGGGTGAGGTTTCCTTATGTTTACTAAAGGTATTTACACTATCAACAGTGGGACTTCCAGTATTGATAGTGTAAATACTAGGCTTGTGGTCCAGCTCTTAAAATTTGGGGTTTCTTAGTAACCGGTAATCAGGAATCACCTCCCGTTATTGCAACCCAGAGCTGATCCCATTTTATGTTGGCAATGCGATCGGTGGTGTAGCGGGAGCGCGGGCGGTCACGCAAAAGGGGGGGGGGGGTTGACGTGAGCGCGCAGGGATCGGTGCAGTGTACGAGTCACGCATGCACACAAGGATACCATAGTGTAATTCGTGAGCCTCTGACTATGGGGAATGGGAATAAAAACTGCACATGGCGTGTTTATATTTAGTGCTATAATTTTCTTCATATTGCTGAAGGCATCCGTACAGTCTGTCATATAACATTCATATGTATTTATATGTCAATAGTGGGGAGCTTATTCCGTTTTATGCTGGCAATGCGAGCTGGGGACCTGGGGTATAGTGGGAGCCGTGTACGAGCACGCATGCGCACAAGAATACCACAGTGCAATTAGCGATCCATTTATATATATATATATATATATATATATATATATATATATATATATATATATATATATATATGCAATGTTATTGGCTTTAGCTCACATAATTGCATTTTGTTGAATCAATATTATAATTCTAATAATAAACTTGATGCCTGTGCAGATACATTGATTACGTCCTCACCTAAGACCTTGGCTATTTACCTCAGTATGATTTTGATTGATAAATTCTGCCCATTTGCTGGTATGGTGTTGGGGCTAAAGTTTGTGCATTTATTGTGTTGGGGCTAAAATTTGTGCTTTTATTGTAGCCCCAGACCATACCAGCAAATGTGCACAATTTGTCAGACCCTTTAAGTGCTTTTGCACAGGCAGGTGAGAAAAAAATAAATAAATAATGGGAGCTGGGGGTATATTTGAAAGGGAATAAAAAAAAAAAGAAGCAATTTATTATGATTATATATTAAAATGTTTTAAAATACAGTTTAATATAGCAAATAATGTATGGTTGACACTATATAACTTATTTTTGCAAGAAGTCCTCGGGATTTCACATGAATGTAAACAATGTCAGAGATATTTAATACACAGGTATAAACAATCCCCTTATGTTAAAGCAGAGCTTTCCAAACTTTTCATGTTGGTGACACACTTTTTAGACCTACATCATTTCGCGACACAGTAATTAATTCTGAGGTTAAACTAACTTGTTTTAAGAGATACGGACACATACTTACTATTTTAATGGGATGTATGAGGTTGATGGGATGAACACAATTTCTGAATATTTGGTGGAATATTGGATAAAGACACTCACATTTCATCATCAAGCATTTTTAAGTTTCCACTTCCTATCCTTATATCAAGAGCAGGAGCAGCAATGCGCTACTGGGTGCTAGTTGCAAAAAAAACCCCTCTGACTTCAGCTCAGCGTTTAAGCTGCCGCCCTCAGAGCTCGGTGAGTCCGATTGACTACTGCCCACGCTGCAAACACACTGCTGTCCCACTCAATGACTACACATGCAGTCACGAGCCAATTAAGCAGACTACACGTGCAGTCAGGAGCCAATGTGCCGCCAAAACCGCCAATGGGAATAGTTTCAGTTCCCACTGAGCTGTGCCAATTGGTTAAGATGATCTGTGACCCACAAGGTATCAATCATGTGTCAACCATGTGATATGCGTAGCAGGCAGGCGAAAGTCAGAAACCAAAAAAATAGATAAATTTAAAAAAATTTGTGCTGAAGCAGGGACACACCTACACACTGCTGCCGACACACTAGTGTGTCCCGACACACAGTTTGGAAAGCACTGTGTTAAAGGGGCTTAACATATGGTACAGCTCTTTTACAAGGAGCATATGAATATACATAATATGATACAACAAAATGAGTTATAATGGCCTTGCTGTTAGGTATTTTCTAGTGTAAAGCAAGTATAAGATCTGCAAAATAGAAATTGAATCATAATCTTAAATAGTTCTGTACAAAGGAAATAATTACTAACCTGTATGTGCTACATTTTCTTAACAAATCACACCAGTACATTTTTGCATTAGAATGTATCACACCAGTACATTTTTGCATTAGAATCTATCACACCAGTACATGTTTGCATTAGAATCTATCACACCAGTACATTTTTGCATTAGAATCTATCACACCATTACATGTTTGCATTAGAATCTATCACACCAGTACATTTTTGCATTAGAATCTATCACACCATTACATGTTTGCATTAGAATCTATCACACCAGTACATTTTTGCATTAGAATGTATCACACCAGTACATTTTTGCATTAGAATCTATCACACCATTACATGTTTGCATTAGAATCTATCACACCAGTACATGTTTGCATTAGAATCTATCACACCAGTACATGTTTGCATTAGAATCTATCACACCATTACATGTTTGCATTAGAATGTATCTCACCGAGGAATTCGTTCCTTAATAAGAACAACCAAACTGATTTCCGGTCCGAGGGCGGAGCTTAACAGCAGCATGCTCCATGTCGGCGTTCCGACCTAGTGACTACAATCACTGCCCCTACTCATTGCCTCATAGCCCCGACTCAAGAGGGGTTCAGTAGGGCTGAAATTTGGCTGTATGACAGCCTGAGGAGGAAATCTCAGAGGCCGCTTAGGCCGGCGGTAGAACCGCCACTTCACACTTCTTTTACAAGTCCAGGAGTTTCCAGCGTGCCCTGGTGCAGAATTGCGTCGTAAGCATACAGAGGGGATTGTACCCGCAACCTACCTTCATACGCAAGCCGCCTGCTTGCCGGGGATAGAGGAGCCTGTCCGCATAATCCGGAACCCAGAGAAGCTGCAGGGGGAGGTGCTGAAGGCGTGCGGAGGGATCCGGATGCTAAGCACCCCCACCACAGTGGCAAACTCAGTGGAGCTCCCACGATGTGGGGAGCACTGTTGTTCCGGAGCAGACGGTGAATTCACGGACGAGAGATAAGGAGGCATCCCAATCCTACCCGGCAACCACACACTGGTAAGCCCTGATGGGTACTATTTAAAGAACTGTGCTGTCTTGTCCCTGCAGAGATTGTATGCATACGACACGGGCTGAGCTGTTTGGCTGTAAGGTATTGCCGGGCGAAATAGTCCAGGTCTGAGCTGTGGACGGCTTAACAGGAGTACACGGGATATTTGGGACTGGGTCCCTAATCATTTGTTCCACTCTCTTGAGGATTGCTATGTTAGCCCTGTGTTTGTTACTGTGAGGAGGGAGAGAGCAGAGAAAAGAAAAGAGAGAAGGACTTGTGCTGGAGCTAAAGGCTTACATGGGATCATTTTTTTTCCAGAGATTGTATATCTAGTAAACAGTGATCATGTTAAGCCTGTCTGTGCTACCGTAAGGAAAGAAGGGAAAAAAGGGCTTATGCTGAAGCTATAGGCATATTTGTGATCCTTTTTCTCCCCAGAGACTAAACATCTAGCAAGCAGTGAGCATGTCAAGTCTGACTGTGTTACCGTAAGGAAGGGAAGAAAGGAAAAAGAGAAAAAGGGCTTGTGCTAAAGTTATAGGCATATGTGTGACTTTCTTTTCATTTTTTCTGTTTCCAGAGACTGAACTTTTAGCAAACAGTGATTAACATTGTGTTCCCCAGGGCTTGTTGGTAAGAGGTTCAGAGCCCAAAAGAATTGTGGTAGTTGCATGAGTTTTGTTATACTGCCAAGTACCCACATATAGCAATATTATAAGAAAAGTTACCTGAGAGAATTTTTTTTTTTTTTTTTTTTTACTGCATTAATGTTTGTTTTTTGTTCATAAGCTTCAAAGAACAAAAAAAAAAAAAAAAAGGAGGGAAAGAAAGAAAAAAAGAACTTAATGTAAAGTGGGTCATTACTGTGTTTGAAGGCTAAATATTGTTTTCTACCCCAATACTCTGATAAATGTGTTTCTCGCTCTTAATTTCAACTTAGACCAGTATATGGTTAGATCATGGTCAGATTTAACTGTAATTATGTTTTTAAGCGAACAAAAGTACCAGATTATTGATAATAGAATTGGAGGAGCTGAGCTGGTATCCTGACCGTTTTTTTTTTTTTTCTTTTTTCTGAGTTTAGTGAACGTTAAATTGGGCATAGGCCCTCAGCACTTTTTCACCAGTGGGTCCTTGACCCCCTGATTATTATTTTGTTTATTTATTGTTTTTTCCCTTTTGATATAGAGGCAGCTATCTGCCACCAAATGCACAGACAAATTTCCCACTTATATAATCACACTCTTTTGATTTTTTTTGCACTCACATAGGAGAAAGGTTTTTCCTCGCTGGATCTAGGGGTCCTCTACCCCAGTGTTTTGATTATTCACAATTATTTTCACATCAAAAGCCAGACCCTAGCTTAGTAGTGCGGGGTACTGGCCAGACATATTTTCTATTTTTTGTATTGCACTTAATGGATAAGTTTGTGTCACAGGTGAGAGCTAATTCACCTAAGATGCCTGTGAAGCCCAAGGATAAAAAAGCCAAAACGGCAGATACCAGTATCGATGGGGTGGCGGACATTGTGCCGTCGGTCATCGATACTCAGGTATTGATTGGACAGCTTTCAGCTATGTTTTCCCCCCAATTTGAGGTAATCAAAAAGGAATTAGGTACTATAGTTACAGAAATAGGGGTACTCTCTTCAGAGGTTAAACAATTCTCAGCGAGAATGGTCGAAGCCGAGAATAGAATCTCTTTATTGGAAGATCAGGCAAATAGCTTTAAGGTAGCCTCCCAGAAACAACAGGCCAAAATAGACAGTATGCAATTGCGCCTGGAGGATCTCGAAGATCGCTCCAGACGCAATAACATCAGGATTATAGGCCTGCCTGAATTATCTGAATTTGATGACATAAGTAAATTAATGTCTGTTACGTTACCACAGGCCCTGGGTATGCCAACTCAATCCCTACCTCTAATAATTGAAAGGGCGCACAGGGTGGGCCCGAAGAGAGTGGCAGAGAATGGGTTTGCAAGACCTAGAATGGCTATATGCAAGTTTTTAAAATTTCAGGATAAAGTGGACATACTAAAATGGTTCAAAAAAACTGACCCTCCAATATTCGGCAACAGTAAAATCCTCTTGTTTCAGGATTTCTCTTCTGAGACTTCCTCCAGGAGGAAAGGGATGGCCCCATATTGCACCCAGCTCATAAATAAAGGTTTAAAAGCGAGACTACTTTATCCAGCTAGAATTGTAGTGGAGGATAAGGGAACAAGACACTCGTTCAGTGAAATTAACATGGTTAAAGATTTTATCAAGGCATACGGAGGCATATCAGATCAAACTCATAATCCGACCAGCAGAGCTCTGGCGGATTAGTGGGCTCTATATTACAGTTTAGGTATCCAGCTTGGTCAGAGTATGCATGAAGGATAATGGAAAAAAAGCTTATTTTGTTAATTATGATTATTGATAAGTCTGGACTTATTTATTTTAAAATCTTTCCTGTTTTTGTTGTTTTTTTTTTTTTTTTTCTATTTTTTTCTCTCTTCCCTCTCTCTTCTCTATTTCCCCTGTTTTTTGATAGGGCGTATAGCAAAGGATGATGGCAGAAGGAGTTAAGATACTATCCTGGAATGTGGGGGGAATCTCTTCCCCGGTTAAACGTAAATTAATCATTAAAACTTTGGCTAAACATAAACCGGACCTAGTCTTTTTACAGGAAACGCACCTCAACGAGCTAGAGGCTGCCAAGCTTAAGATTAAATGGGTAGGAGAGGTTATCACCTCTTCAGGTCTTAGTAAAAAAGCGGGAGTGGTAGTTTTAATCCATAAAGAGCTTGAATACAAGATTATTAAAACTGAAATCGATCCCTCTGCTAGATATATTTTACTCCAAATCAGTATTATGAATACAAGATTCATATTTTGTAATATCTATGCCCCTAACCAATTTTCGGCAGAATTTTGGAGGAAAATCCAAAGTAAGTTATACCCGTTTAAAGGGGAAAATCTTGTGTTGTGTGGAGATTTTAACACGACCCTATACCCAGAATTAGACCGATTCTCCAAGAAAAATATGTCTCTATATAAAAAAAATGCCAAATTTTTTAAAAACTTCTGCTTCAAATTAAATCTGGTTGATATATGGCGCATCCAAAACCCGAATCTTCAGGTTTTTACGTGCGAGTCCAAAGCCCATAGGACCTTTTCTAGGATAGATCTGTTCTTAGTCTCGGAACCTCTATCTGTTTGGAAACTGGAGACGGAGATTGCAGAAATTCTGGTCTCGGACCACGCAATTATTTCACTCTATTTTCCCCCGAATGGTAGGAGTAAATCCAGTAAAGCTATATTTTGCTTCCCTAGGTTCCTTTATTCTGATTCCAGATTTTGTTCCTGGATGAAACAGAAATGGTTAGAATATGGTAGGTTCAATGTTAATTATAGGAATAAAGTAGAAATATTTTGGGAGGCGGCAAAAGCCGTTTTTCGGGGGGAGATCACGGCATACACAAAACGATGAGACAAGAAGATTAAGGATAGAGAATTCCAAATCTCCAATAAGGTAAAGAATGCTTTTAGGAGAGTTCAGAATGATCCTTCCTCGACTAATTGGGAAATATATTTGGGATTTAGAAAGGAGAGAGACCTTTTTCTAAAGCAAAAATCTCAGGTAGAGGAATTAAAAATAAATCGATATTATAGAGGGTTTCATGGGTCCTCTGCAAAACATCTAGCGAGGCTCACTAAAAGCAGGAAAAAAAAAAATCTTATTCCAGCTATTAAATGTCGGGACTCTAGATATACTAATTCCAAAGACATTGAGGGAGTATTTTTTAATTACTATCAACAGTTATATGCATCTGTTAATATAAATCATGCAGAGCAAGAGGCTTTCTGGTCCAAGATTCAACTACCAATAATACAATCTGAAGAATTGGCTGCATTGAATGACCCCATTTCTCGTACAGAGATTGGTAATGTAATTGACCAATTGAAATTGAATAAGGCTGCAGGCCCAGACGGGTTTCCTGCAGAATTTTATAAGTGTCTAAAGGAAGAGCTGCTCTCGATACTGGAAGATCTATTTAATATCTATTATGCTTCTGATAATCCAATCTCTTCATATTTTTCTGCTGCAAACATCTCATTGATTCTGAAAAAAGGCAAAGATTCGGAAGATTTAGCCTCTTACAGGCCAATTTCGGTGTTAAACACCGACTATAAGATCCTTGCCGCTATTATAGCGGCAAGATTATCTCGTTGTCTACAGAATCTTATACATCCTGACCAGTCGGGGTTTATGACTGCTAGGAACCCAATTAAGAACTTCTGCAAAGTCACTTCCTTTTTGGATTATGCTTGGAATATTGACCAAGGTCATAAAAATTTGTCTTTACAAAATAGTGCGGTACTCACGTTAGATGCTACTAAAGCATTCAATTCTATTATATGGGAGCACCTATTTCGATCACTTGAAAGGTTTGGGTTTAAGGGAAACTTTGTCCAGTTTGTAAATAGAATTTATACTAAACCTATGTCCTACCTACTGATAAATGGGGAGCGCTCTTCCCAGATAATGTTGCAACGGGGCACTAGACAAGGTTGTCCGTTATCCCCATTATTGTTTAACCTGGCGTTGGAACCATTCGCAATCAGATTAAGGGATAGTTTACAGGGGATTCCCCTTGGCTCTCAACGGTTAAAAGTGTTGTTATATGCTGATGATATACTGGTTTTTCTGGAGGATATTCACCAATCTATCCCAATCTTACTGCAACTTCTTGAAGAATTTAGTGCATTTTCAGGATACCAGGTCAACTTGGAAAAAAGTGAATTGATGTGCCTAGGTAAATTGACTTGTCCCACTGTCAAAACTCCATTCAAAATGGTGAATGCCATTAAATATCTTGGCCTGGTTCTGCATAAGAATCCCAAATTTTGGTATTCGGCAAATTATTTGCCCCTGTTTCAAAAAATCAAATTAGATCTTCATTTATGGGCCTCATTTCCTTTGGCTTTAACGGCAAGGGTGAACCTGATTAAAACAATTATCTTTCCTCGTCTTCTCTATCCACTCCAAAATCTTCCTATATTCATCTTGAATAAGGACATTAGAAAATTGTACGGATTTATTTCGAAATTTTTATGGAAGGACAAAAAACCCCGTATCGCTTTGGCTAGATTAATGCAGAAGTCATCTACAGGGGGCTTATCTCTCCCTGATGTCAAGCTATACAATATAGCTACGTTAATTAAATTTGCTTGTGACTGGATCACAGAGGCCAATATAGTTTCCTCTATTGAGGAAGAGACTTCGTTAATATATCCTTTTGCCTTAAAGGCTATTCTTCACTGTAAACCACAACAGTTACCGTCTAACGTTGCCTCTCTCATATCATTTAAGAATATAGTAATAGCCTGGCACAAGTTTTGTAGTATGTTAAGCATTGATCCAACATATTCAGACTTCCTCCCTATTAGAGGTAATCCTCATTTTATCCCAGGTATCTATCAAAAAGTCTTTAAAGTATGGGCTGAAAGAGGGTTAAACCTGATAAAACAACTACTAGATGGAAATCACCAGATGTTTACAGCGGAATCTCTTTTTCAGCTATATGATCTTCCTAGATCTAATTTGTTTGCATACTTCCAGGTCAGACACTATATTTCTGCTCAAAATTGGCTTTTTCCTTTATCATTTGCCTGGTCGGAGGTTAGAGTACTCTTACAGAAATTTTCTGTAGGTGATACATCGATCTCATTAATGTATGATATTATGCTGTCTAAACAGAGTCAAGTATATCTGGATAAGATCTGCAACTTCTGGTCTCCTTATATCCCTGAGGTCAATCAGGAGAGTATCATACAGAGCTTTTCTATCTCTAAGAAATGTAAGGTCTCTATGGGCTGGAAAGAATCCCACATGAAGCTTATTAATAATTTCTACTTATATCCTCTGAAAATCGCTAAATTTTATCCAAACAGGTCAAGTAGCTGCCCTAGATGTTCATATGCTAGAGCTGACATGCTACACATGTTTTGGTTTTGCCCCAAAATCAATCAACTCTGGTCAAAAATCACCTTTTGGATTAACCAACATTTTAAAATATCTTTATCTCTGAAGTTACGAGATATTATCTTGTTGATATCTCCATTAAATATTAGTGATAGCCACTGGACAGGGGTTGTCAATACCATTATATTAACGGTTAGACATCTGATATTAAAATATTGGATAGTTAAGAGAGTGCCAGGGTTTGTAGAGATTATTAGGTCAATACAGGAGCAAATAGTGTTTGAATCTTACCATTTGCAGGATGCTTCAGATAAGAGAATCAAGAACTTTTTATTAGGATGGTGTCCAGCCATCAAGTCATTCCCCCTGCCCATACAAAAACAGATACTCTTTCCATTCTTATTATCTATCAGCTTTGCAGAACTAGTATTAGGAGGCCTGTTTCCTTCTTCCTGGATAATTAATGATGGGGGAGCAATTTAGTCCAACCCAAGGGTTTCTCTTTTTCCCTTTCCCTTTTTTTTTTTTTTTTTTTTCTTTTCTTTAGCGTTGTTGTTTCTTTTTTATCTGCTGTATCACACAGGTCAGTGTGATTCAAAGGGGGGGGGGGTAAAATTAGAAAAACTTGTGGAAATCACAGCGAAGATGATGTCATGTTATATTTAGTCCTATTCCAATTTTTGTACAAGAGATTTCTTGTTCGTTTTTCTTTATTATATTATTGTTTAAACGCTGAATTTCTGATGGATAGTGTCTATGTATTACTGTATAATCATGTTTGTGATTTCCAAATAAACATTATATTCAAAAAAAAAGAATGTATCTCACCAGTACATGTTTGCATTAGAATGTATCTCACCAGTACATGTTTGCATTAGAATGTATCTCACCAGTACATGTTTGCATTAGAATGTATCTCACCAGTACATGTTTGCATTAGAATGTATCACACCAGTACATTTTTGCATTAGAATGTCTCTTTTAAGGGGGCTGCTGAAGACATACATTTGAGGTCATATTTGGTTAATCATACGAACAAATAAGTAAAAAAAAAGTTTTACATTTGTTACCTGTAATGATGTTTCAGAATACAGGAATAAGATCATGACTTTACATGATATTGCATTGGGACTTGGTAAAAAAAAAAAACCAACAACCTGTAAAGGGTTGAAAAAACCCATTAGAAGTAAGGATAGAAGGTAAAGAGGTGACTTGATGGAAACCTTCAAATACATAATAAAGTAGCAGTACATTTTTGCATTAGAATGTATCACACTAGTACATTTTTGCATTAGAATGTATCACACCAGTACATTTTTGCATTAGAATGTATCACACTAGTACATTTTTGCATTAGAATGTATCACACTAGTACATTTTTGCATTAGAATGTATCACACAAGTACATGTTTGCATTAGAATGTATCATACCAGTACATGTTTGCATTAAAATGTATCAAACCAGTAAATTTTTGCATTAGAATGTATCTCACCAGTACATTTTTGCATTAAAATGTATCAAACCAGTAAATTTTTGCATTAGAATGTATCACACAAGTATATGTTTGCATTAGAATGTATCATACCAGTACATGTTTGCATTAGAATGTATCATACCAGTACATGTTTGCATTAGAATGTATCTCACCAGTACATGTTTGCATTAGAATGTATCTCACCAGTACATGTTTGCATTAGAATGTATCACACCAGTACATTTTTGCATTAGAATGTCTATTTTAAGGGGGCTGCTGAAGACATACATTTGAGGTCATATTTGGTTAATCATACGGACAAATAAGTAAAAAAAAAGTTTTACATTTGTTACCTGTAATGATGTTTCAGAATACAGGAATAAGATCGTGACTTTACATGATATTGCATTGGGACTTGGTAAAAAAAAAAAAAAACAACAACCTGTAAAGGGTTGAAAAAACCCATGAGAAGTAAGGATAGAAGGTAAAGAGGTGACTTGATGGAAACCTTCAAATACATAATAAAGTAGCAGTACATTTTTGCATTAGAATGTATCTCACCAGTACATTTTTGCATTAGAATGTATCAAACAGTACATTTTTGCATTAGAATGTATCACACCAGTACATGTTTGCATTAGAATGTATCTCACCAGTACATTTTTTGCATTAGAATGTATCACACCAGTACATTTTTGCATTAGAATGTATCACACCAGTACATGTTTGCATTAGAATGTATCTCACCAGTACATTTTTGCATTAGAATGTATCACACCAGTACATTTTTGCATTAGAATGTATCTCACCAGTACATTTTTGCATTAGAATGTATCACACCAGTACATTTTTGCATTAGAATGTATCACACTAGTACATTTTTGCATTAGAATCTATCATACCAGTACATTTTTGCATTAGAATGTATCTCACCGGTACATTTTTGCATTAGAATGTATCACACCAGTACATTTTTGCATTAGAATCTATCACACCATTACATGTTTGCATTAGAATGTATCACACCAGTACATGTTTGAATTAGAATGTATCACACCAGTACATTTTTGCATTAGAATGTATCTCACCAGTACATGTTTGCATTAGAATGTATCACACCAGTATATTTTTGCATTAGAATGTATCACACCAGTACATGTTTGCATTAGAATGTATAACACCAGTACATTTTTGCATTAGAATGTCTCTTTTAAGGGGGCTGCTGAAGACATACATTTGAGGTCATATTTGGTTAATCATACGGACAAATAAGTAAAAAAAAAGTTTTACATTTGTTACCTGTAATGATGTTTCAGAATACAGGAATAAGATCGTGACTTTACATGATATTGCATTGGGACTTGGTAAAAAAAAAAAACAACAACCTGTAAAGGGTTGAAAAACCCCCTGAGAAGTAAGGATAGAAGGTAAAGAGGTGACATGATGGAAACCTTCAAATACATAATAAAGTAGTAGCATTTTCTACAAAAAAAAAAGAAATAACAAAACAAATCACAGATTCAGGAGAAATGTGACAAACTATTTTTTTTACAGAAAGGGTGATGGATTCATGGAATAAACTTCCAATACAGTTGGTAAACACAGGGATTGTAAAAGAATTAAAAAAATGCCTGTGACATGCATAAGGCTATCCTAAGAAAACAGTAAAAAATAATATGGGTAGACTTGATGGGCCTTTTGTCCTTATTTACCGTCAAAGTCTATGTTTCTATAGCACCTCCCCTTGCAAACAGTAAGCAGTGACCCTGCACCACCTACTGCCTTCCCACAAGCCTCTCTGACTGCACGGACATCTTAGTTCCAGGTTTCTTGGAAATGTTGTGATGAAGGGAGACCTCAGTATCCTAAAAACGTGTTACTGTATTCCCTAATAGGTATCACTTTTACTGTGCACTGCTTTTGATATTTGTTTGTAAAGGATTTATACTTCTTTCGATAATATATAAAATTGTAGGATGAATCAAATGGGTGTTCTAATTGTGCTATAACTTCTTTTCTTGCTATTTTTATGCTGCTTTTTTTTTTTTTTGTAACTTTCTGAGTAATGAATTTATTCCTTTTTGTACTTAGGAATATTAATGTGTAAGAAATGGACCAAAAGTTGACTGAATTAGTTGAATCCCTTACAACCTCTGGAGAGTCACAGCTTGATCAGGAGAAGCTAAAGGAGTTAAAGAAAATCTGCAAGTATGTCAATGTTTACAACATGATTTGTATTCAGTTGATCATTTCTTAAAAAAAGACAACACTTTAAAATTTATATCAGTACATAATTTTATCATTTTTATATGCCTTCAGAACAGGGCTTGACAGAGCCTTGGATAATCATTACTGTTAAAATTCTAACATTTTAGTATTTGGGACATACATCCTTGTATACAATAATATGCGTGCAGGTATGCTCAGGAGTAGAAATGTGTGTGCAGCACTTTATAGAAACAGTTTTACAAGAATGAGTTTATAAATGTTATACATTTGCAAATAGCAGCAGTGTTTGCTGCTATGTATTTTTGCAGATATGTGCAAATCCCTTAAAGGGATATTAAATATTATGAGATTGTAATATGAAATGTTTAACCCTTTTACTAGCGAGACTTTCAGACAAAAACTTGCCCAAAAGACCAGAGAATTTTTAGCATTTTTGCTATCACTCCATTTAAACAGAAATAGAGCGCTTTTTTTATTTACCTTTCAAAACTATATATATATTCTTTAAAGGGACACTGGACCCAAATTTCCTCTTTCATGATTCAGATAGAGCATGAAATTTTAAGCAACTTTCTAATTTACTCCTTTTATCAGTTTTCTTCGTTCTCTTGCTATCTTTATAGCGCTTGCTTATTGGAGGCTTACATTTACCCACCAATAAGCAAGTATAACCAAGGTTCTCAACCAAAAAAGGTTCCGGCTCCTATGCATTACATTCCTGCTTTTTAAATAAAGAAAGCAAGAAAACGAAGAAAAATTGATAATGGGAGTAAATTAGAAAGTTGCTTAAAATTGCATGCTCTATCTGAATCATGAAAAAAAAAAAAGGTTTTAGCGTCCCTTTTAAGTAGACAACCCAAAGTATTGATCTAGGCCAATTTTGGTATATTTAATGCCACCATTTCACTGCCAAATGCAATCAAATAATAAAAAAAGGTACTTTTTCACAAGCTTTGGATGTCTTACAGAAACTATTTACATACTGCTGCTTGTGCAATCATGGCACAAATGTTTGTAAAAGTTTCTCTGGGATCCCCTTTGTAGCAGACATATATGGCTTTGCCATTGCTTTTTGGTAGTTAAAAGGCCGTTAATTACAGCTGCGCATCACACTTTTATATTATTCGGGGCAATGAAGGGGTTAATTAGGTAGCTTAAAACTTTGGTTAATTTTAGTTTTAGTGTGAAGGTTAGCCTCCCACCTGACACTTCCTACCCCCTGATCCCTCCTAAACAGCTCTCTTTCCTCCCCCACCCCCCACTGGTAACCCCCATCTTAGGTACTGGCAGACAAAATATAAATATTTTCTGCAGCGTAGGATCCCTCCAACCACCCTGATCCCCCTCTAACTGATACCTGCCATCTTAGGTACTGGCAGCTGTCTTTTTTATTTTTATTTTATTTTTTACAATTTTTCTGTAGCGTAGTGTGTCCCCCACCCTCAATCTTTAGTTAATGGTCCCCCACACCTCCAGATCCACTTTTCTGTAGTGTAGCTGCCCCATCCTTCCCTGTCCCTTTTTGTTTTTTTTATTTCTGTAGCTTAGGGCCCCGCCCACCCGCCTCCCGCCCAAACCTCCCATCCACACCAACAGAAGATCGTTACAGACGGTGACACACACAGTGTCACCATCTGTAACGATCAGGCATTTCCCCTCATATGGAGGCGGAGCACCGATCGAGCTACGGCTCCATATGCGGCAGAGTGCTGTGGCTTCCTGAAGCTAGGATGTATATATTTATCCTGCAGGACGTATATATACGTCCATTTGGGTGAAAGGGTTCAAGGGAGATGGAACATGCAAATTTAAAATATTTTTTTAACAACACTAAAGGAAGCGCTGGTGAATAAATAGGAACTTGGTTAAACTTCCCTTATCATGAACCTGCTAACCAGTACTAATAAGTTGCTCAAAGCGTAGTATCACAATAGATGCTTTATATTTACAATATATACATTTATTATCTCAAGACACTTTTGTCAATATTCAAAAACAGATTAAAATAAATAAAAATAATTCAAAGCTTTGATACACAGAGCAATTAAAACAAGACAATCGAACAAACAAATCCTAAATGACATAGACATAAACTTAAAATTACCTGAGAAAGGAGGGTGATCCTCTGAAACGCGTTGCTTGATTATTGATCCTGTACACTTTGTCCTCAAGGAGCACCTGTAGTAACCAGTGTAGGAAAGGGAGCTGTAACGGTGTGCATCAAATTGTAAAAAGGCTAGAGTCAAGACGCTTGACAGCCGGTTACAAGATACCCCAGTTCCTCAGTCACTAAAAACCTATGTTGGGCATTGGATAAAGAACCCAGCAATATCGCTACTACGATTTGTGGAACCCCGTGGAGACTGGGACCTTTACAGAAAAAAGTATGAAAATATCCGGTGTAAGTACTTAATTACACCTTTTTTCAATTCCTTTACCGCCTGTATTGAGACCTTTCCGTCTCTTCTTGTTTTTAAACCTCACAAACTTTGGAAGCAATCTTACATAAACTCTGGAAAATTGCAAAGAAACTTTGAGTTCGATTAAGAGACATTTTTATGTATGTGTGGATGTTTTTATACGTTTCCTAGGTAATTCAAATGTACCTTAGGTAATTTTAAGTTTATGTCTGTCATTTAGGATTTGTTCGTTCGATTGTCTTGTTTTTATTGCTCTGTGTATCAAAGCTTTAAATTATTTTTATTTATTTTATTCTATCTGTGTTTGAATTTTGACAAAAGTGTCTTGAGGTAATAAATTTATATATTGTGTATATATAAAGCATCATATTGTGCTAGACCCGTACCCTGTTTTTTGCATAATTTAAAGTACTTTTCAATTTACTTCTATGATCAAATTTGATTAATTCTCTTGATATCCTTTGCTGAAGGGGCAACATGGCATTACTGGGAGCAAGCTAAACATATCTAGCCAGACAATGACAAGAGACAAATGTTTATAGCCACCAATCACCAGCTTTTTCCCACTAGTGTAGGATATGTACACATTCTTTTTCAACAAAGGATACCAAGAGACTAAAGTATATTTGAAAATAGAAGTTCATTTAAACGTGTCTTAAAATGACTTGCTCTAACTTAATCAAGTTTAATTTTTACTTTACTATCCCTTTACTTTATTTGTAGTTACAAGACTTTGCAATCTACTTTAATTATTTTATTTTGTTCCCTTTTCCTGCAATTTAAAGTGATGGTAAATTCTAGCTTTTCACCATAATTAAAAATAAAAGTGTCCTTCATTCATCAGTTTAAAAAAACAAAACAGATTAATAGGTACCTATATTTCGCCGCGGCTTCAATGCTAACCTAAGTGCCTCCGGCTGCCCACGACACAGCTCAGTTTTTTAATGAGGTGACATTTCCACCTCCTTAGCCAATAGCCGTGCTAGCCTATGGCATAATTCCGATTGGCTGGCATGGCTATTGGCGTAGAGGTGAAAACGCCACCTCATTGATAAACAAATCTAGCGTTACAGAAACATAAGGAATTACTATCACTAAAAATAAATGTGACTTTTATTAGGTTAAAAAAACATGAATGAAAGTCACCTTTATTTTTACCGATAGTAAATCCTAAAGTTTTTGAAACGCTAGAATTTACCATTCTGTTTTTCTAAATTCCACTGAGTTTCTATAAAGTAATGGGTGCCGTCATGTTTGAACTTAAAAGGATATGAAACCCAAAATTTTTCTTTCATAATTCAGAGCATGCCATTTTAGTTCTATTAACTTTTCTTTGTTCTCTTGGTATCCTTTTTTTGAAAAGCAGGGAGATAAGCTCAGGAGTGTGCACATGTCTGCAGCTCTAGATGGGAGCACTTTTCCAGCCATGTTGTGCTCCAGACAGCTTCATGCTACCTACCTAGGTATCTCTTCAACAAAGAATAACATGAAAAGGAAACAAATTTGATTATAGAAGTAAACTTTAAAAAATTGTATGCTCTGTCCGAATCATACATAGAAAAATGCTTTAAAGTCTTACATTAGATTAAGCTACAAATAGCCTCCTGCACCTTTTCTATATCATGCAGCAGGAACTGTAAAAAAGTTATTTTAAGATGAATATTGTTTCTGGCCACTTAAAAATGTCTGCCAAGCTCCTCCCACTTATGACATCATGATCTGGGCTGCATATGGCATCCAATCACAGAAGGCTCACTAGTTGGATTCAACAGACCGTCAATGCTTTTCAGCAGAGTGCCTGGATGCAGCTCAGATCATGATGTCATTGGTGGGCGGAGCTTCGCAGTCATTTCAAAGTGGCAAGAAACAATATTTATTTTAAAATAACATTTTTACCATTCCTGCTGCATGAAATAGAAAGGGTGCAAGAGGCTATTTGCAGCTTAATCTAAGGTAAGACTGTAAAGGGCCACTAAACCCAAAATCTTTCTTTCATGATTCAGATAGAGAATATAAATTTAAACAACATTACAATTTACTTCTATTATTTATTTTGCTTAATTGTTTAGATATCCTTAGTTGAAGAAAAAGCACATGGTGAGCCAATCACACGAGGCTTCTATGTGCAGCAACCAATCAGCAGCTACTGAGCATATCTAGATATGCTTTCCAGCAAAGAATATCAAGCTAATAAAACAAATTAGATAATATAAGTAAATTAGAAAGATGTTTAAAACTGCATTCTCTTTCTAAATCATGAAAGAAAAAATGTGGGTTTCATGTCCCTTTAAGATGACTAAGGTGCATACTGTAAAATTGTTTTTTCCTTAATGTATTTTCAATGACTTGTTATATATACCAGCTGCAAAGTATAAAATGTACGAGAAACTGCATTTTCAGGTTTATTTGTGTATATGAATTAGCTGGTTTTGTGCTTTTAAACCACAACCTATTACAATAGGTTGAGTTTGCAGGTAATATCGGATCTCGTTATGTTATCACTTTGTGTACACAGACTTGCTTCCATATCTTATATTTTACTGGAAAACCAAAGCTCAATACTTAGAGAAGACAATAGAAAATTAATGTATTATTACTTAACTATCCTGCACCCCTCTGTGAGTGTAAGTTCTTATGCTGACTGTGTTTACATTGCCTGGATAAAAGACCAGAAACCTTCAGTATAGGTGGGGGATACCACAGGCTAAATCAGCTATTTCAAATGCTGAAATAAGGTTAAAGGAGCTACTTGTAAACCATTTAATACTCTCCAGCAGGTAAAATGGATAAATGGGAATCATTTAAAGAGAGGAAACATAAAAGAATAAAGGAATGTGTTCAAATAAGGCTGTTCTATCTATCTCTACACACACTCGTTTATAATTATGTTTTAGGTTATTGCAGGGAATGAGTAAGATGTTAGACATTTTCCTTTGTTATTAAAAGAAAAATAAATTTATTAAAAAAATATTAGAAAAAGTTTTGGAGCTTTTAGATTATACGTACAAATGCTGTTTTCTTTAATGTTCAAGGTCTTCAGAAGATCATATCAACCATGTGTACCATCTGCTCATGACACAACTGAACCAGGAACATGCAGAGATCCGTCTTTCTGCTTTTCAGATAGTTGGCGAACTGTTTTCACGTTCACATCAGTTCCGAACATTGCTAATTTCAAACTTTCAGGAATTCCTGGAGCTCACTGTTGAGACTGATTATGAGCAGCCACTCCCTCCACCCAAAGAAGTAGCTCAGAAGCTGAAGACGTTGGCAATTAAAACTGTACAGGAATGGCACGAAAAATTTGGGGAGGCTTACAAGAAACTGTCTTTGGGCTACAACTTTTTGAAGCAGAATAAAAAGGTGAGCCCTGTCTGTTTTTTTGTTTCCATATGTATTCAAAAGTGTTTTGTTAATGGATAGATTCCCCCTTTTGTGGCGGAATAATAGTGTTCACATCAGAACGAAGTTCTAATCTAAACACTATTAGTAAAAATTAAATCACACGATTGTCGATGCAATCGTGTGATTTCAAGGCTTGGATCGGATCATGGGGGACTTAGGCACACACCCCAGGCTGATTTGTGCCTTTGTCAAAGGGGAAAGCAACAGCTGGCTCATATGGTAGGACGTTCCATGCCGTCCTAATGGCGTTAAAGCCCAGCGTTGTTAGGTCGGCATAGAAAATCCTAGCAACTTCAGTTACACACAGGCTATGGTTAAAATACACATCTGCTTCAGTTACTGAACTTGATTATCTTAAGTGGTGTTCAAGCAACTGTCTGTGTGTGGCCCTGAACTATGGTTTCTCAACTCCAGTCCTCCAGTACCTCAAGCAGGCCAGATTTTCATGATTTAGAAAAGAAGAAAGGGGTGCCTCATAGTGTATTTCAGATGACTTGTATATAAGGTAAGTAAAAATGAACTCACAAGATTGGTGGCACCGTACAATGGCCGGCACTTATCAGCGGCTAGCTTGTTGCGGTAGGCGGAATGTATCTCTGCGTGTTCCCAGCAGTCACCCTTGGGCGGCTCAAACGTTCTCTCAGCGATATGTAAAAGCGGGATGGACCTGGAAACCAGAACTGGACCAAGCCAGTAAAAGACAACTTCCAAGGTTAAAAACAATCCTTTATTGTTGATTGCAACGCTTTTCTCGACCACACACTGGTCATTTCCTCAGGCAAATAAAAACGGATAAAAACAATAGTAATCAGCGTCTTTAAATACTTATGGTATCATTAAGACCGGAAGTTATACTTTTTAAAAATAACCAATCGAATACATTGTATCAGACATTGAATTTGCGCAACTGCAAGAATTTATAATGCATATATAATATTTTAAAAAATCTTGTGCATAATATCTGTTACACAATCACAATCTTTAATGCAAAATTAAAATTCTTCTTTGCGTCTCTAAATTACTTTTGAACGTCAAGAATTGGGGATAAGTCGAATGTTGCAATTTTGACTTTCAAATTGTAGAATTAATCTTTCCCTTAAAGGGAAATTAAACCCCATTTTTTTTCTTTTGTGGTTCAGGTAGAAGAGCATGCAGTTTTTTGCACTTTCCATTTTACTTATATTATCAAATTCTCTTTAATTTCTTGTTATCCTTTGCTGAAGGAGCAGCAATGCACTACTGGGAGCAAGCTGAGCACATCCAGTGAGCCAATTACAAGAGACAAATATGCACAGCCACTAATCACCAGCTAGCTCCCAGCTGTGTATGTACATATTCTTTTTCAATAACAAATACCAAGAGAACAAAGTACATTTGAAAATAGAAGCAAATTTAAGTGTCTTCAAATTACATGCTGTATCTGAATTATAAAAAAAAATTAATTTTGGCTTCCTATCCCTTTAAAGGGATACTAAACCCAAATTTTTCTTTAAGCAACTTTCTAATTTACTCCTATTATCAATTTTTCTTCATTCTCTTGCTATCTTTATTTGAAAAAAAAAAAAAAACAGGAATCTAATCTTAGGAGCCGGCCCATTTTTGGTTCAGCACCTGGGTAGCGCTTGCTGATTGGCTAGCCTTACATTCCTGCTATTTTCAAATAAATATAGCAAGAAAAATTGATAATAGGAGTAAATTAGAAAGTTGCTTAAAATGACCTGCTGTATCTGAATCATTAAAGAAAAATTTGGGGTTTAGTGTCCATTTTTAAAATTTGTTCTACCATTCATTTGCTTGTTTAGTAATAATGTTAACATTAATAAACTGATTCTTTATTTTTTATATCGACTGTAACATTGAAATACTAAGATTTTAATTCTTTGTATTCGAAATATTATTTTCTTCATGCGATTCGGTAATTTTGTGACTGATTTTGTTTATCTTTAGGTGGATTTTCAGGATGTGAGCTCCAGAACATTAGCTGAGAGAAAAAGAGAGGAGGAAAAGCAAAAACGTTTAGAAAATATTTATAAAGAGAAGGCAAAAAATGCAACAAAAGAAATGGAAGGTAAGAAGATACATTACACTTCTCAATCCATTTCGACTTTAGTATTCTGTGTTAAAGGGACATGAAACCCAAAACTGTTATTTCATTATTTAGATAGAGCGTAAAATGTTATACAACTTTTCCAGTTTACTTCCATTATTTAATTTGCTTCATTCTGTTAGTATCCTTTGTTGAAAAGCATACATGGGTATGCTCAGGAGCTGCAATGCACTACTGGGAGCTAGCTGCTAATTGGAGGCTGCGCATATGACTCTTTTCATTGGCTTACCAATGTGTTTAGCTAGTTCCCAGAAGTACGTTGCTGCTTCTTCAACGAGGGGGACCAAGAGAATGATGCAAATTTGATAATAGAAGTAAATTGGAAAGTTGTATAAAATTGTGTGTTCTATTGGAATCATGAAGGAAATGTTTGTGTTTCATGTCCCTTTAAAAGTAGATAATTGGTTATTAGTCCCTTATGTAATAACGTCTAAGATGTTGCATCAATGTATTTAACAATAGGAGTTGCACTGGGCATGCAGTTGCTGTAACAATACTTATATACGGCCCTTTTCTAATCATGAATAGTATGTCTGCAGCAGTATCTGTGCTAGGAGGTACAGATCAGAGTGCTTACAGAGTTGGTACAGTGGGCGCCATGCTGCTTGTGTGACATAGGAAATATACACAGAAGCCGAAGAGGAATAAATACAAATTTGGAGGCATGTAAGGATCTGCATGTGCAGTTTGGCCCATGATTTATATCCCACTTGGATACTTGTGTATACATGGAAATTCAGAATACATCAGTCATGCTATTTTCCCAGCTAATCTGTTTATTTTAAATAAGACCGATAAATACCATCAAGGTAGGTATAAAGATCCACATGGTACATGGCAATTGCTTTGAATTAAGCTTCACTTATTTTCAGCGTGAACTCTGTAATGTGATCGATATATATATATATATATAAAAATCATGCCCCTTAGTTAATTATGTATTTGAGTTAGTATTTTTATTAGTCAATGACAATTTAACTATGTATTAGAACATCTAATTGTTGCTGTTTTTGTTCATTTTCAGGAAATAGTTGTCCTCCCTATTTTATCTAACTAATTAAGTTTTAGATGTTGTTTTTGACAAAATTTGAATCCGCGTCCATTATATTTTTCTGCTTTACTCTGGTCAGAGTTATTTTTTTGATATATCTATATATATACCTATGTTTTTTTTTTTTTTTATTGTCAAACTTGCATGTTGTATCCAAATCATTTTTTTTGGACTTGACTGTCCCTTTTAAGAGCAAGCAATAACGTTTATTTTAGGTCAGTAATGACGTATGTGTGTGTTCTGCTGACAAAACTATTTTTGATTTGAATAGAAATGACAGAAGAGATTCAGTCCGCTCTTACTGAGATGGAGAACTGCTTTAAACTTTTGTTGCCGGATCCAGTTGATTTTGCGGTCTTCACTGAGGACACCGAATCTTTGAATAAAACCACTTACACTCACTCCAAAGCAGTAACCAATGAACCTTCATCCTGTGAGTTTGATGACGAGCAGCCATGTTGTAGCAAAGACTTGCCCTCACTATCGGTATCCCACAGTGTTTGTGCAAATGGAGCATCTCAACAGTTGCCTAAAGACTCAAAGAACTCTGACGAATCCGATGATGACTTTGAAGCAGTAGAAGAGCCGTTCATCAGAGATCATGGCCTTGGTTCTCGCAAATACAACCTTAGTCTTGAGATATCAACAGGTAACTTATTAAAGGGACAATCAAGTGCAGAAAAAAAATCTTAAAATGTGCAATAAAACATATTGAGTTATTTGCATATTATAAAAGGGCCAACTGAGGTAAAAAAAAGCTTATAAGTATTTTAATACATTTTCCAAAAATCTTCAAAATTACTTACACTTTAGTGTTACCAAGTGTAGCCTGCTGCACCCCCCTTAAAACTGTCTTACTCTAAACCCTGAGGTATCATGTAACAAAGTGTGCACATGACGATAATAACTCAAGTAAGAGGTGGTGGAGGAGGAACAACAGGTACTGCTATTATTTGTTGCCAAGAGACTTGTTTGTTTCTATGGGGATGATTTCACATGCTTTGTGAAAGCTTCAGCATTATACTGTGCACTACTTTAGTAAGGTGGCATGTGACTGTCCCCTACCGTGCACGTGCACAAGTTCATTCTGCCGAAGCTATGGCCTGAATAGCACCTTCCATATATGGAAATGCCAGGTGGGGAAGCTTGTTGCAAACAAAACTATGCCTGAATTAAAGGGGTTAATGGGGGTTAAAACAGAAACCCTTTTGCAGATAAGCTTTGGCTACATTAAATTTATGTTAGTTTATACTGTTTTATGTCCCTTTTAAGGGACACTAAAGTCAAAATTAAACTTTTATGATTCAGATAGAGCATGTAATTTCAAGAGACTTTCCCATTTACTTCTATTATCAAATTTTGTTCATTCTTTTTATATACACACTTTCTGAGGCAAGTTCAAAGGGTGTACGTATACTAGTCTGTGATTGGCTGATGGCATTCACATGATACAGATTTGTCTGGAAAAAAAATCTACTGCTTATTTGAAATTCAGAGTAAGTGTTATTGCATTTATCTTTTTACTATGTACTTGCTAATTTTGAAACTACTGTATTTAGTGGCCCTTTATGACTATAGGCCTGATGATCTAAAGCTCTCTGCTCTGGTGATATTATCTTAAACATCTGATCAATACTGTGAAGTCCCTCAGTCAAATTGTATCTTGAAAGCTATTTATCTATATACAGGGTTCTGGATGTGAAGGAGAGACACATACGTTATGGTATCCTGCTCAAAAAAGCCACCAAAGATGTGGTGTGGTTTCTCTCCATTCCAGTAAGTGTTTGATCATTAGTCTCTGTGTTTAACTCCTGCAAAAGGATTAAACCTATAATATCATCTCCAAAGTAGCAGTGCGCTACCAGGAACTAGCTGGGCATTTCTGCTGAGCCAATGGCAAGAGACATATTTGTGTATCCACCAATCGGCAGCTAGCTTCCAGTAGTACATATTTGCTTATAAACCCAGCAAAGTAGGCTTTTCAACAAAGGATGACAACAGGACAAATACATTTGACAATGCATGTAAATTGAAAAAACTTTTGAAAATGAATGCTCTTTATGAATCATTTAAGTTTTTTTTTTTTTTACTTTTGGCTTTCATATCTCTTAAAATATGTTACATGTATATACAATGCATTCCTTATGAGTTAGCTACCTAGGGCAGTGTTCTCCCTGGGCCATTAAACTTAATGTACATTTTCCTCAATTAGTGCCCGGTTTTGAAATATACTACTAAAAACAGTGGCAATTTTATTCATGAAAGTTTACGTTGCACCGTATTTTACTAATACTTACCTTTTACTTCTTCAAAGTCGGATCGGCATCCTCCCGCCTGCAGGTCCCCTGTAAAATACGTCACCAATGACGAAACCCGCTTCCAATCACGGCAGGGCCTCATGAGATGGACGCTCTGGGGGGAAGCCGTGATTGGAGGAAGCCAGTTTCGTCATTGGTGACGTATTTTTCAGGGGACCTGCAGGCGGGGGATGCCGATCCGGCTTTGAAGAAGTAAAAGGTAAGTATTTGTAAAAATATACGGTGCAATGTAAACTTTCATCAATGAAAGTGCCCCTGTTTTTAATAGTATTTTTAAAAAACGGGCACTAATTGATGAAAGTTTACATTCACTTTAACATAACATTAATCATATTTGTTCCCAGGTATTGTGTGCATATTCATGATTGTTTGCCCTTTATTTATCTTTGTTTTCATCATATTTGTTTTTCGGTCTAAGAATCTATAATGACAGCAGTTAAAATCTGTGTGTGTTTGTTATTATATTTTACAGACTTCAAATTGGATGAAAATGAAAATAATACAGATATCGTAAACAATCTTCTGGATGCTCATAAGCTAGTTAAAAACAAGTACTGGCCGACCGTGCAGTCCTGGATACAGGTGTGTAACAGTATTTTGTTCTCTGTTGTGATTTGTTTCTAGTAATTTGTAGTAATTCCTCTTAGCTAGATTACGAGTTTGGCGTTATGATTGAAAAAGCAGCGTTATGGCCCATAATGCTGCTTTTTCCCTAACGCTACTATTACAAGTAGGTGTACCGCACACCTTTTAGCCTGTCACGCAACGCCAGTACCGCACTTTTAAATGGGACTCCTATAGCGCTGGTATTACGAGTTTTTGCTGAGAGGCCAAAAAGTGAGCGGTACACCCTATAACCACAAGATCCGTACCGCCATCTAAAGTCAGTAGTTATGAGTTTTACGTTACAAATCTGTAGCATAAAACTCATAACTAAAGTGTTAAAAAGTAGACTATTACCTTTATAAGCTACCTATTAACCCCTAAACCGAGGCCCTCCCGCATCGCAAACACTATAATAAAGTTATTAACCCCTAATTTGCCGCTCTGGACATCGCCGCCACTATTAAAATGTATTAACCCCTATTCCGCTGCTCCCCGACATCGTCGCCACTATAATAAACCTATTAACCCCTAAACCGCCGCCCTCCCGCATTGCAAACACTATTTAAATATAATTAACCCCTAATCTTCCGTCTGCCCACACCGCCGCTATAATAAACCTATTAACCCCTAAACTAAAGCCCCCACAAAGAAATATACTAAAATAAACTATTAACCCCTAAACCTCACGCCCCCCTAACTTTATATTAAAATTACAATTTCCCTATCTTAAATTAAAACTTACCTGTCAAATTAAAGAAATTAATTTTAAACTAACAATTAAACTAAGATGATTATTAAACTACAATTAAACTAACTACCAATTAAATTAAACTAAACTACACATTAAAAAAATCCTAACACTACTCTAAAAATTACAAAAAGTATCTATTTACAAAAAAATAAAATAACTAAATTACAAAACAAAACACTAAATTACGAAAAATAAGAAACAAATGATCAAAAATAAAAAAGAATTATACCTAATCTAATAGCCCTATTAAAATTAAAATAAAAAAACCCAAAATAAAAAAACCCTAGCCTACAATAAACTACCAATGGCCCTTAAAAGGAATTCAGCTCTTTTACCTGTAAAATAAATACAAACACCCCCCCAACAGTAAAACCCACCACCCCCACAACCAACCCCCCCAAATAAAATAACTATCTAAGAAAACCTAAGCTCCCCATTGCCCTGAAAGGGGCATTTGTATGGGCATTGCCCTTAAAAGGGCATTTAGCTCTTTTACATGCCCAGACCCTAATCTAAAAATAAAACCCACCCAAAAAACCCTTAAATAAACCTAACACTAACCCCCGACGATCCACTTACAGTTCTTGAAGTCCCGCTTGAAGGATCCATCCAGCCGGCGAAGTCCTCATCCATGCGGCAAGAAGTCTTCATCCAGGTGGCCTCTTCCATCTTCATCCAGCCGGCGAAGTCTTCATCCAGACGGTATCTTCTATCTTCATCCATCCGGCACGGAGTCCAGTTTTGTTATATATTGCGTTTGCAAGTAAAAGCACTTACTGTTTGCGCCGCTGCCGTTTGAAAATGTCCGTCTGGCCCCTCCCCTATTTTGTCATCAGTGACATCATCATCATTTTGTGATCCCTGTAATTTTTCTATCGTCCTTGTAACCTGCTTTAGCGCATGCGCAATGCGCCTATTGTACTAAAGGGGAACGAGACACAAATACTAGCTGCAGCTAAACCTCGCTCCACCCTGTAATGAGCTCTGGTCCTTTTCACGGCATCTGCACCTCACACCCTCGCACGCAACTCCTGAACACATACTGTTCAAATGCAAACACACACCAACATGCATTTACATGCACAGTGTGCCAAATGTATGTCAACTTTATAAGTTGCTGAGAATTTATAGCACCTGTAAGTTAAAAAAATAAACACCTGTAATAAGTCTACTAATTACCATAGCATGAGGTGTCAGTGTGCCTTTCTTAATATTTATCTGCTTATTCACTTTTCCTTTGTTATTCACATTGCAATCAAATCCCATCACGATATGTTTTTATTTTTTTATGTAACGTTTCCTTTTCTGCTGGGGAAACTTCTGTAAAAGTTTAACCTCTTAGTTAGATAGAAGTCCAGTTAAAAGATGTTATATCACAGTTTTCATGATTACTTTTAAGAAAACGGTATTACACTTCACTGTAATGCATAGCTGTTTTACAACAAATGTATTCTGACTCTGATCCCTCTTTGTTTCTGACCTCTCGCACCTCTACTGGTTTGTCCTGTGCACCTGCATGTGTGTGTTTGTATGTGTGTGACAGGAGTTGCGTGCGAGGTGCAGATGTCGTGAGAAGGACCAGAGATCATTACAGCAGCCGGTGTTCTGTCAGATATCAAATAATTTGCACCAAGAAAGAAAAAAAAAAAAGGGTGGAGCGAGGTTTAGGGAATCATGATCTTAACAGAGTTACACCCTTGAAAAGCAACGCATTGTCATTCATAACTTCTGTTGCTCACAAACAGGTTAAAAAGCAAATGTATTGGGTGCTGCTAACATGCAACTTTAAAGGTCCTATGAATGGTAACTTTTTTATATATATATATATATATATATATATATATATATATATATATATATATATATATATATATATATATATATATATATATATATATATATATATATAACTTAAAACGATTTTTGGGTGTACTGTCCCTTTTAGCAGCCAATCGGGATGTTAGTCCCGGGGTTTGCAAGTGAATGTGCATCTGGCATGTGCAGACATAGTCATGCAATTCCCCCCCTCAGTTTAAGGAAAATGTCTATGAAATCTTGTGAGTGTTCACTGAAATCTCATGAGATCATAGTAAAGTGTGACTGATGAAGCTGATTGGCTTCTTTTTTTTTTGTTTTGTTTTTTTTTGTTCAGTAACATGCAGCTGACAGAAGCTGCATGATAACAGAGCACTTACTCTGGTGAGCTGAAACAATTTTGATGTAAAATATCATCTTTTTTTTACATAGAGATGTTCAGGTGATATTCATTTGTCAGCTTATTATAGTTACGCTGCATCACTTTTTCACGCAATTTATTATATGGGTATTATGTCCTTTTAACCCCTTAAGCCTAATTGATGTCATAGGTTGCTTTTCTCAGCATACCCTGTTGGCATAGTACCTACGTCCAATTTTCTGCCTGTCTGGTTTCGCAGCAGAGACTGCATCCAGAGGCAGAAGGCATCTGCCTTCATATGGTATGCAAGCACTGGTTGTTCTTCCTTTACCTCTCACCCCCAAACAGCTAGATATCTAGCTGTCCAGTAGCTGGTGATATACTCCAGAGAATGTGGTGGTGTGAAGACAGGTGTGGTGAAAATCACCTGGCAATTATCATGTAATCATTGGTGTGTATATAATAGGAGTTTGGAAGTGGGGCAGTCACCTTGAAAAAGGCCCAAGTGTGGGCTGAAACGTTGGAATGGCTGTAACTCACTTTAAAATAAAGTAACATTGGATTTGGAAATACAGAGTCTTCTTCTTATATGCATGCATACACACACAAACTCATACATACATGAAAAAATAGTGCCCTTTTAAATGCTATTTTAAATGCAAAATGTTATGCTGCATATGTCCAGGAAAAAAGCAGCCTACCGTTATACAGGGGATGAGTCCTGAAAGGGCACATATCCTCCTGTCTCAGAAGTGAAGCGTCCGTGAAAACCTTCAGCACTTCTCCTTACACGTCGCAAGGCTTCTAGAGAGAGGATAGAGAGACCGTGCAAGGAGTAGTAGCCAGCGGTCACTTACTGCGCCTGATTTCAACGGATGTTCATTAACTCGGCCATGCACTTCTTCTGTCTGTTTAAAAACAAATTTCTTCTTCTGGTTCCGCACCTCTGCTTAACTGCTCCTGCGCGCCCCTCAGTTTACTAAAAAATGTATTTCTTTTTGATAGGTAAATAAAACAAACAAGGCTCTATTTAAATGGAGTGATAAAAAGACAGAGATAAAAGGGGTAAAAGAGACAGTACAGTAAAAATTCTAAGTTAATAATTTAGATAGAGCATGCATTTTAAAAACAACTTTTCAATTTACTTCTATTTCTAATTTTACTTAGTTCTTTTGGTATCCTATATTAAATAGTAATCCTAGATGAGCTCAGGAGTGTGCACGTGTCCTCAGCCATTTGGCAGCAGCGTTTTTAACTATAGTATTGTTTATAGCAATGTTATACATAGTTATAAACTCTGCTGCCATAGCGTGTCTGTATGTATAACATTGCTATAAACATTGTTGCAAACTGCTACCAGATGGCAAAAGACACGTGCATGCTCCTGATCTCACCTAGGATTGCTCTAATACAGGATACCATGAGAATTAAACAGAATTGATTGTCAATTTGAAGGTTGTTTTGAAATTTCATGTTCTATCCAATCCATTTAAGTTTAATTTGGACTTGATTTAAATATAAATATATGTAGAAAGAAACCAAAAATACTACGGGCCAGAAGTAATGTTTTCTGAGCTCTATATACCTTACAGCTAGGTATGTGCAAAATTCCTTCTACAGATATTAGTTTGTCAAATGAATTCCAAGGATTTCATTATTTTCAGCACAGGGTATATCAGTTAGCATGCAACATACAAAGATCTGTGCAAATCTAGACCTTAGTGTATGTAGTAAAGAGTAGATTGTGGTATTAAACGTCAGGTCAGATACGGCGTATGTGTTTTGCAAGGTAAAATACAGCATGTGCGCCTGTATAAAAACGAGATACTTTCCTGATCAGCAGGAAACAAATAGCTCTGTATGGGAAGCTTTCAGCGTGCACCACTTGCCCTAGAATAGCATTGTCAATTTTTTAATATAACTTTTTCTCATTTTTATTTTAACAGGAGATTTTTCTTTCTTTTTAATTAAAAATATAAAATCTGCCAAAGAATATGCCTATAAATATGTTAATGCACTTTCTTGTACCAAAATGTTTTGATCGTGCCATAGCAATACTTTTTTTTAAAAAAATTTTTTTATTGTTATTACAGGTTTTTACAAAAGCAGGAATAAATGATAATAGTCTCAAAAGTGCAATTGACCTGAAAAAAACCTTAGAATCTGCAATGAAAAAGCACAAGGAGATGAACATTGAATGCAAACCCAGAGAGAGAAAAGCAGTAAGTGTTTGGTGTTTCTATTAGTCTTTATTATACAAATATACATTGTAGGATCTGGGCATTGCTTCCACTATGAGGTATTTGTTCTGCCATCCTGTGCCGGGTATAGTACAGAAGGTTTTGTGCAGAATGGAGAAAGAAAGCTGCTATTGCAATATTAACACAAATTGTATGTAGTAACTTCTGTGAGATACATCTTGTGCTTTTACTACCTCCTTAATGTGGGCTGGAATTACCGCAGGTCTTGCTGATGTCGGCAAGTCCGTGCTATATCTGACCGCCAACAGAAGTTATTCATTCAGTACAAGTGCAGTTCCACTACTGTCAGCAAAACTGCACTAGTAAACCACTAAAGACTGCACAACTTACAGGGTGTGTCTGTCATTAAGGGGTTAGAGGATACTACTTTATAGCTTTGTGTTTTGTCCCATATGTTAGGGATTCATAAAATTCTAGGAACTGCTGTAAGGTTGTGTGCTTCACAGGTACAATATATTTATATAGTATGATATTTATTGTCTATTGCAACAAAGAAACTATATAACAGTATCTCCTTTAAAGGACCATTCAACTTGATGCATAAAATATTTCATTTTTGTAAGAAACATTATTTCACTAAACATTCATTATTTATTTTGCAGCCTTTTACTGTAAAATACATATAAAAATTGTGCTTGTTTGACTTTCTCCCAGGGAGGCTTGGGTTAATACTTTTAGGCAATTTATGTGAGCTTTTGTTTATTTTTCCCTCCCTCCCTAAGCTTCTATGGAGTCACATGCTTTTAAAAGGCGGATTATCAGTTTTGCATCAAAAATCATGATAGGCACATCATTTTTTGCAACAATAACTAAGTTGAATCATTGCTAAACCTCCTCCATTCCCTAGTTTTGCATAACCAACACAGTTATGATACATGTTTTACCTCTGTAATTACCTTGTATCTAAGCCTCTGTAGACTGCCCCCTTATTTCAGTTCATTTGACAGTCTTGCATTTTAGCCAATCAGTGCTCACTCCTCTGTAAATTCAGGTGCGTGAGCTCAATGTTATCTATATGACACACATGAACTAATGCCCTCTAGTGGTGAAAACTGTCAAAATGCTTTCAGTTTAGAGGCGGCCTTCAAGGTCTAAGAAATTAGCATATAAACCTTCTAGGTTTAGCTTTCAACTAAGAATACCAAGAGAACAAAGCAAAATTGGTGATAAAAGTAAATTGGAAAGGTGTTTAAAATGACATACCCTATTTGAATCATGAAAGTTTTTTTTTTTTACAAGAGTTCAGGCTACCCCAGTCTATACACGTGCAAACAGAGTTTGTGCTATATCTGAATATTAGTTTGTGATTGGTTAGCAGGTATTCTTAAATATATTTCTGAACCAAACCCTGCATTAATTTTCTCTCTTAAAGGGATATAAATTGAAGATTAAAGGGACACTAACCATCTTGGGGTCAATTTATCAAGCTCCGTACTGCTGCTCCATAACCTGTCCGCCTGCTCGTATCGAATCGGGTTGATTGACACCCCCTGCTAGCGGCCGCGAATCTGCAGGGGGCGGTATTGCACCAGCAGTTCACAAGAACTGCTGGTGCAATGATAAATCCCAACAGCATATGCTGTCAGCATTTATCGATGTGCAGCGGACATGAAACGCTACATCATATTATGTCCGCTCGCACATTAGTAAATTGACCCCCTTGTAATAAGATTTTTGCAATAATTTAACATAAGCCAATTCGGGACGGATGTGGCAGCCTGCTATGTGCTCTAACAGCTGTCAGAATTGGAAAACTCTTCTTCTTTTTTACTTAAATTCCAGGAAAATAGAGGATAATAAATAGACTGTTAGCTGAAGCATATTTAGATATGCTTCATGTGCACATGCGCAGCAAATGTTCTCTTTTTTTTAAAGCATTGATAGCTTTTACTAGAAGCGTGTTTGCTAATGACTCTATGTTGCCAATATGTGTATATTCCAAAGTGAAATGCATTGATGTACATTTCAGTTTTGGCTGGAATGCCCCTTTAAGTAACATCCTTTTTATATGACTACATATACATTTGGGTCCTACAGATTCTTGCTGAGGATTACAAGAACAATACTCCAGGGATGAGCACCTGTTACCCCTCAAAAGTATGTCCCATAGAACTTTCAAAAGAGACATTTCATTTTATTATAGAAAACGTTTACATTGGTTCCTAATTGCCCAAAGCAGAGGAGACCAGGAATATGGATTCCTCCAGGCTTTTCAAGAGGTGTCTCCCTAAACTGCACTTGATTTGCAAAGCAGTGTTAATTGCTGATATATGCTATGAGTTTAATGTTACTTTAAAGGGACGGCGTACACCAATTTTCATATAACTGCATGTAATAGACAATGCTATGAATAAGATTATGAACAGATACTGATATAAAAATCCAGTATAAAACATTTTAAAAACTTACTTAGAAGCTCCCAGTTTAGCACTGTTGATGAGATTAGGCTGGGACACCCAGACACTAAAAATGTTCTTAAAAAATAAATAAAACTATACATTGTTACAAAAACGCTCTCAGATGGGCTATATAGATGGATCATCTACAAAACATTTAAGCAAAGAGAAATCTAGTGTATCTAGTGTGTGTCGTTTTAGGAAACTATTTATCTTGCTAACAATTATCTGCTTTAAAGGGGCAGTCTACAGTAATCTTAAACTCTTACATTAGATTAAGCTGCAAATATCCTTTCTATATCATGCAGCAGTAACAGTAAAAAAAGTTATTTTAAAATGAATAGTGTTTCTGGTCACTTTTAAATGGCTGCCAAGCTCCGCCCACTGATGACATCACGATCTGGGCTACATCTAGGCACTTTGCTGAATAGCATTGGCAGTCTGTTGAATCCAACTAGTGAGTCTTTTGTAACTAGTGAAGCCTTTAATGCAGCCCAGATTGTGATGTCATCAGTGGGCGGAGCTTGTCAGCCATTTCTAAGTGACCAGAAACAATAGTCACTTTAAAATAAAATAACTTTTTTACTGTTACTGCTGCATAATAAGGGTGCAGGAGGATATGTGCAACTTAATCTAAAGTAAGACTTTAAGATGACTAAGGTATAGAATGTCCCTTTAAAGCAGGTAATTGTTAGCAAGATGAATAGTTTCCTAAAAAGATACAACTAAAACTCAGCACAATGCTAAGAAATACTATTCCTATGTTTCTCTTTCTAGTTTGTCCCCACCTCAATCCCTTAATCTATTTAACCCCTGCAAGGGGGATAAACACATAGTTAAATTCAGCTTCAGAGCAACAATGCACTACTATGAGCTAGCTGAACACATTTTGTCAGTCTATTATAAGGGCCATATATCTGCAGCCACCAATCACTAGCTAGATCCCAGTAGTGCATTGAAGAGAAGTTAACTGAAAAGTCTATTAAAATTGTACGCTCTATGTGAACTATGAAAGTTTTTTATTTTGGCTTCCATACCCCTTTAAGGGAAACAGATGCAAGAGTTTATCATACACACTGATGATCATGTGGCTTTTAGTGTGACTTTGGAGGATGACATGTAGTTGTAATCTGCACAATGCTTTTTGTGCCATTCATTGCGCCCTCTCCATACACCAAGAGATGTCACCTCTTGTCACCATGGTGTCACAACCAAGCAACTGTAACCCGTAAGTATCGGGCTGCTGCAGGCTAGAGAAGGGAGTTAGATAGGGGTGAGTATTAGTCATAAAACCCCTCAATGAGGTATAAAGTTTATTCACAAACACCACCCCCACACACACTTATTGTAGTGTTGGGATCTGTTCGCTTTTATTGCAGGCTGTTAAGAAGGTCTAGACCCTCCAAGACCTCTTGCTTTAAAGCCCAGAAGCTCCCCTTGAACATACATAGAGGCGTTTTATTACAGTGCGGACGGACATGATGCGATGTAGCGTATCATGTCCGCCGCACATTGATAAATTCCGACAGCATACGCTGTCGACATTCATCATTGCACAAGCTGATCGGATTGATAGGATCGGGCGGTTTGATGTCCGCAGCCTCAGAGCAGCTGGACAAGTTATGGAGCAGCGGAAACAAGGGGCATCAAACTCCATTCGGAGATTGATAATTCAGCCCCTTTGTGTGGATTTCTCAGTGAAAAATGACTTCCTGTAGTGCCTAAATGTGAGGAGCATTTAAAAGCTCTAAAACAGTTCAGCACAGGGGGTGTGAAATAGCTCAGCAGCTAAGGGATGAATATGTTTTACACACACATGCTCTGTAGTGCAGATATGGCCTCAGATAAATATCTCACTGACAAACCTAAACAGCTATTATAGTGTTAAACTTACATGCCCTAGTCAGTTAGAGCATATCATTTTAACACTAGCAATGCTGTAATGCTATGTGTTTAACCCCTGCATAGTTAACGTCCCACTCAGGCCCTTGCAAAGTTCTTCTGGTCCCAAGTGGAAACTGCCACTGATCCAATCAGCAGCACAGATTGTACGACCCATGTCATTTTAAAGTGATTGTAAATCCAAGCATATAAAAAACGCTAGGATTTACCATCATTTACTAAAAATACGGTGTTAAATTCACCGTGTGGCAAGTAGCTCGCTAAAATCTGCGCCCACAGCACAGTGATCTTCTCCAATGAGTTGACATTTCCACCTCTGAACCAAATAGCTGTGCTAGGATGTCAGTTGACACACAAGGCTATTGGTTTAGAGGTGGAAACGCCACCTCATTGGAGAAGAGCACTGTGCCATGAGCGGCCGGAGGCGCTCTGTTAGCGATCTACTTGCGGCACATATAGAGTGAGTTTAACACCGTTTTATTTAGTAAATGATGACTTAAACTAATGTTTATTTTTAGTGATGGTAAATCCTAGTGTTTTGTTATACGCTTGGATTTACCTTCACTTTAACACTACAATATATAGCATTACAGTGTCGCTAGAGTTAAACGGATTAGAGCATGTCATTTTAATACTATAATGGCCCTTTTAAGGTAGGCTTTATTGCATTTTTTTCCTTCATCTAAAATAGGTTATTTTAAAAAAAATGTATTCTAGTGTTTTATGCTTCTGAGGTGAGTCACTTTCCACCAATAGAGATATGGGATTTGTCCTTATCAACCAGTGAGCAAGCTGTCCAAGGTAATTTAAATATAAATGTATATAGCTTTAACTTAGCCCTTTATCATGTATAAAAATAACATGGTTTTTTTTCAAGTGTAAATGGGCAGCTAACTTTAGAAATCACACTAGTTGGTAGTCAGATTATAGGGTTTTCAAATAATTAGAAATCTTTGAGTAATTAGTAGCCATGGTGATAGCTGGAACCGTAGGAATTATAGTAATTCCATATTTAATTTCTCCAACTAATGGGTCTTGTGACATGTATATTATTGTGTATATTGATTCCGTATTTTGTACAATTGTTTATAAACCATCAATAGCATATTAGGTTAATTTAGTAAACTACATCTGAGGAATAATCAATGGAATTCCAATTAATTGTATAGTTCATTATTCTGAACAAGAACACATTGTAGGTATAGACAATATTATAAAAATACCGAAAATGGGTAAAGTGAAGATCAATTGTAAGCTATAACTAATGCAAAATTAGTAGCGATTATCAATGATATGTTAGTCTTGTACGGGAGAGAAGATATGTTAATTACTTTATTCATTTTACTTCCGATTCATGAACCTCTGTATGTTTTATTTTAATCATGTGTTTATTAAGTCTTTTCAATCACGTCTATGTTTTATTAGGAGGGAATACTTGAACATACCAAGCAAAGCAACAGCCACCTGCAAAAGGTGGTGGGGGAGGGGTGCTAGTATTTACCAATATTTTCCTAATCCTAAAGTTAATGGTAATTCACAAGGTTTAAATATCCCATACTGGCCCCTCCCTGCCTTGTTCTGTTTTGTCCCAGTTTCCTGTATAGGTTGATGCAAGGAAGGTCTCTATTTACTGCTGTTTTTTTCTTTCTTTTACTTGTCTTTTGCTAACAGAACATTCACTGTAAAAAGAAATAGCCCTGCTAAGGGTAACTTTTATTATTTTTGCAAGTAGAGAACCTGTCCTCTTGCCACTTCAGATGCTGCTGCATAACATGACGACATTTAACATTGCACAAGAGCTTTCTTGTGCAATGCCTCCTTCTGCTCTTGCGCCACCAATTGATTGACACAAAGACATGTCAAGCACCTTGCGCACGTGAGAGGGATCTTTATCTGGAGAAGGTGGTAAAGATTTAGTGGTACATTAGTATGTGGTTTATTATAGAACTCAGAGGGTATTATTCATAACAATAAAGTTATTGAAGATGTTCCTGATGGCATTTGAGGAATAATAGTGCAACAATGGGATGTACTAATTTAGTCAGGTGCTACAAACACGTTTTTTGTTAAAGAGACAGTCTACTTGAACTCTTTTATTGTTTAAAAAAGATAGATAATCCCTTTTACCCATGTTTTTGCACAACCAACACTCATATTAATACACTGTGATTACCTTGTATCTAAGTCTCTGCAGCCTGCCCCCTTATTTCAGTTTTTGACAGACATGCATTTTAGCCAATCAGTGTTGTTTCCTAGGTAACTCCACAGGAGCAAGCACAGTGTTACCTATATGGCACACATGAACTAGCATGGTCTAGCTTTGAAAAGCTTATAACGTGGCCTTTGAGAGCTTTGAAATTAGCATATGAGCCTACCTAGGGTTAGCTTTCTACAAAGAATACCAAGAGAACAAAGCAAGTTAGATAAAAAAAAAATATAAGAAAGTTGTTTAAAATTGCTCTATCAGAATCATAAAAATGTTGGCTTTACTGTCCCCTTCAATCATTAAAATATTATATTGTGTGTTACACACACACACACACACACACACACATATACACATACGCACACACGCACACATACACATACGCACGCACACACACACGCACATACACATACACACACAGATATATATATGTTTTGTCTGTAAAGACCCGCGTAGCTAACGCCGCTTTTTTTCCCAACGCACCCTTAAGACAACGCTGGTATTTAGAGTTGTCTGAAGGGCTGCGTTAGGCTCCAAAAAGGGTGCGTTGAGCCTAATGTACCGCCACTTCAACCCTCAATACCAGCGTTGCTTACGGTAGCGGTAAGCTGGCAAAACGTGCTCGTGCACGATTCCCCCATAGGAAACAATGGGGCAGCTTGGGATGAAAAAAAAACTAACACCTGCAAAAAAGCAGCGTTCAGCTCCCAACGCAGCCCCATTGTTTCCTATGGGGAAACACTTTCTAAGTCTACACCTAACACCCTAACATGAACCCCGAGTCTAAACACCCCTAACCTTACACTTATTAACCTCTAATCTGCCGCCCCCGCTATCACCTGCATTATATTATTAACCCCTAATCTGCCACTCCGTACACCGCCACAACCTACATTATACCTATGTACCCCTAATCTGCTGCCCCTAACATCGTCAACCCCTATATTATATTTATTAATCCCTAATCTGCCCCCCCCAACATCGCCGCTACCTTACCTACACTTATTTACCCCAAATCTGCCTACCCGACCTTGCCTAAACCGCCACACTCCCGCCTGGCAAACCCTATAATAAATAGTATTAACTCCTAATCTGCCCTCCCTAACATCGCCGCCACCTAACTTCAAGTATTAACCCCTAATCTGCCGACAGGACCTCGCCGCAACTCTAATAAATGTATTAACCCCTAAAGCTAAGTCTAATCCTAACACTAACACCCCCCTAAATTAAATATAATTTTAATCTAACAAAATAAATTAAATCTTATTAACTAAAGTATTCCTATTTAAAACTAAATACTTACCTGTAAAATAAACCCTAATATAGCTACAATATAACTACAAGTACCTACAATTAAATACAATTAAATAAACTAAACTAAATTACAAAAAATAAAAAAAAGATTACAAGAATATTAGGCTAATTACACCTACTCTATGCCCCCTAATAAAATAAAAAAGCCCCCCAAAATAATAAAGGTCCCTACCCTATTCTAAATTAAAAAGTAACCAGCTCTTTTACCAGCCCTTAAAAGGGCTTTTTGCGGGGCATGCCCCAACGTAATCAGCTCTTTTGCCTGTAAAAAACCCCCACAATACCAGCGCCCAACATTACAACCCACTACCCACATACCCCTACTTTAACCCAAACCCCCCTTAAATAAACCTAACACTACCCCTCTGAAGATCTCCCTACCTTGAGTCGTGTTCACCCAGCCGGGCACCGATGGACCAAAAGAGGACATCCGGAGCAGCAGAAGTCTTCATCCTATCCGGGCAGAAGAGGACATCTGGACCGGCAGACATCTTCATCCAAGCGGCATCTTCTATCTTCATCCATCCGGAGCGAAGCTGAGCCATTTTCTTCCAGCCAACGTGGATCCATCCTTCTTCCCCGACGCCTACTCGCCGAATGAAGGTTCCTTTAAATGACGTAATCCAAGATGGCGTCCCTAGAATTCCGATTGGCTGATAGGATTCTATCAGCCAATCGGAATTAAGGTAGGAAAAATCTGATTGGCTGATCCAATCAGCCAATCAGATTGAGCTTGCATTCTATTGGCTGATCGGAACAGCCAATAGAATGCAAGCTCAATCTGATTGGATCAGTTGCCTGTAAAATAAATATAAATCCTAAAATAGCTACAATATAATTATTCGTTATATTGTAGCTATATTAGGGTTTATTTTACAGGTAAGTATTTAGTTTTAAATAGGAATACTTTAGTTAATAAGATTTAATTTATTTCGTTAGATTAAAATTATATTTAATTTAGGGGGGTGTTAGGGTTAGGGTTAGACTTAGCTTTATGGGTTAATACATTTATTAGAGTTGCGGCGAGGTCCGGTCGGCAGATTAGGGGTTAATACTTGAAGTTAGGTGGCGGCGATGTTAGGGAGGGCAGATTAGGGGTTAATACTATTTATTATAGGGTTTGCTAGGCGGGAGTGCGGCGGTTTAGGGGTAAATACATTTATTAGAGTAGCGGCAAGGTCCGGTCGGCAGATTAGGGTTTAATAATTGTAGGTAGGTAGCGGCGACGTTGGGGGGGGGCAGATTAGGGGTTAATAAATGTTATGTAGGTGTCGGCGATGTTAGGGGCAGCAGATTAGGGGTTCATAGGGATAATGTAGGTGGCAGCGGTGTGCGGTCGGCAGATTAGCGGGTTAAAAATATTTATTATAGTGGCGGCGATGTGGGGGGGCCTCGGTTTAGGGGTACATAGGTAGTTTATGGGTGTTAGTGTACTTTAGAGCACAGTAGTTAAGAGCTTTATAAACCGGCGTTAGCCCAGAAAGCTCTTAACTACTGACTTTTTTTCTGCGGCTGGAGTCTTGTCGGTAGAGGGTCTACCGCTCACTTCAGCCAAGACTCTAAATACCAGCGTTAGGCAGATCCCATTGAAAAGATAGGATACGCAATTGGCGTAAGGGGATCTGCGGTATGAAAGTGAGCGTTAGACCCATTCTTGCCTGACTTTAAATACCAGTGGCCGGCCAAAACCAGCGTTAGGACCCCTTAACACTGCTTTTGACGGCTAACACAGAACTCTAAATCTAGCCGATAGTATTTAATGAATGATATATTAATTTAATACTATAAGAGCGATGAGCCCAGCAGCATTGTATCGATCTTGGGCAGTTTTATAATAGTTCTATAATAGAGTGCAATATATTGCATTACACGCATTTTATGCATTTTCTAATACTTATACTGATTTAAAAAATAAAAAAAATAGTATAAGTATTATTTTTAATATTGAATAACAACAATAGAATGCATTTATTCTCCTATTACAGATGCAGAAATACTATTGCAAAGATAATATTGAGCAAAGTTAACTTGTATATATAATATTGCATATGTTACATCCCTAAATTGGATACATATCATAAAAACTTTTATATTGTTTAAAGATTACAATGCATTTAAAATATATGATTGATAAACATGATTAAATATATTGGTGATAATTTCCTACGGTTTCGCTAAGCCCACAGCAATACAACAACTATCAATGCTACTTACTTTGAAATATCGGAGAAGTTGTATAGTTTGGGATTTCAGCGGTATTGAGTGGCATTGAGCATGCACGAATTGTGGGTGCGCATCTAGAACTCATATGCAAAATTTGGATTAGAGCATGCGCATAACAATAGCACAATGTTGCAGTAAAGGGGCGGAACGCCACGGGGGGGAACTATGATTAGCTGAGAGTTTTTTAAGAATCTGTCAATCAATAATGAAAGATGTCAGGCGGAGAAGCAACACAAAGAGAGACATTAAACTTCGATTTTTTTGAGTAATATAATGTTTTTGAGGAAATGATGAATTAAACTATTGCTATTTTTAGCGTGATCGACTGGAGCTAAGTTTACCTTCACTTTAAGATGCAACAAAGAAAAATATGGACTTTAATGCACTTTATTTTATGCTCCCAGAGAAACAAGTAATTTTAACACCAGCATATCCACTGTATGTATATATGTGTGTGTATGTATAGTCTCTCACAAAAGTCAGTATGGTACACCCCACACATTTTTGTAAATATTTTATTATATCTTTTCATGTGACAACACTGAAGAAATGACCCTTTGCTACAATGTATAGCAGTGTAAATTTGCTGTCCCCTCAAAATAACTCGACACACAGTCATTAATGTCTAAACTGTTGGCAACAAAAGTGAGTACACCTCAAAGTGTCAATATTATGTGTGGCCACCAATATTTTCCAGCACTGCCTTAACCCTCTTGGGTAGGGAGTTCACCAGAGCTTCACAGGTTGCCACTGGAGTCCTCTTCCACTCCTCCATGACGACATCACAGAGCTGGTGGATGTTAGAGACCTTGCGCTCCCCCACCTTCCGTTTGAGGATGCCCCACAGCTTCTCAATAAGGTTTAGGTCTGGACACATGCTTGGCCAGTCCATCACCTTTACCCTCAACTTCTTTAGCAAGGCAGTGGTTGTCTTGGAGGTGTGTTTGGGTTGTTATCATGTTGGAATACTGCCCTGCAGCCCAGTCACCGAAGGGAGGGGATCATGCTCTGCTTCAGTATGTCACAGCACATGTTGGCATTCATGGTTCCTTTAATGAACTGTAGCTCACCAGTGCCGGCAGCACTCATGCAGGCCCAGACCTCATCGGACCACAGGACATGGTTCCAGTAATCCATGTCCCTAGTCTGCTTGTCTTTAGCAAACTGTTTGTGGGCTTTCTTGTGCATCATCTTTAGAAGAGGCTTCCTTCTGGGACGACAGCCATGCAGACCAATTTGATGAAATGTGCAGCGTATGGTCTGAGCACTGACAGGCTGACCCCCCCGACCCTTCAACCTCTGCAGCAATGCTGGCAGCACTCATACATCTATTTCCCAAAGACATCCTCTGGATATGACGCTGAGCATGTGCACTTAACTTCTTTGGTTGACCATAGCAAGGCCTGTTCTGAGTGGAACCTGTCCTGTGAAACTGCTGTATGGTCTTGCCCACTGTGCTGCAGCTCAGTTTCAGGGTCTTGGCAATCTTCTTATAGCCCAGGCCATTTTTTGTAGAGCAACAATTCTTTTTTTCAGATCCTCAGAGAGTTCTTTGCCATGAGGTGCCATGTTGAACTTCCAGTGACCAGTATGAGAGAGTGAGAAAGAGAGTGAAAACACCAAATTTAACACACCTGCTCCCGATTCACACCTGAGACCTTGTAACACTAACGAGTCACATGACACCGGGTAGGGAAAATGGCTAATTGGGCCCAATTTGGACATTTCCACTTAGGGGTGTACTCACTTTTGTTGCCAAAGGTTTAGACATTAATGGCTGTGTGTTGAGTTATTTTGAGGGGACAGCAAATTTACACTGTTATACAGGCTGTACACTCACTAATTTACATTGTAGCAAAGTGTCATTTCACTAGTGTTGTCACATGAAAAGATATAATAAAATATTTACAAAAATGGAAGGGGTGTACTCACTTTTGTGAGATACTGTATATATGTATATATATATATGTGTGTGTGCGTGTGTATATGTGTATATATATATATATATATATATATATGTGTGTGTGTGTGTGTATATGTGTATATATATATATGTGTGTGTGTGTGTGTATATGTGTATATATATATATGTGTGTGTGTGTGTGTGTATATATATATATATGTGTGTGTGTGTGTGTATATATATATATATGTGTGTGTGTGTGTATATGTGTGTATATATATATATGTGTGTGTATATATATATATATATATATATATATATATATATATATGTGTGTGTATATATACAGTATATATATATATATGTGTGTGTGTATACATAATGTGTATGTATGTGTAAGTATATTTGTGTGTGTGTGTTTATCTATGTGTTTGTGTGTGTGTATAAATTGTTTCAAGGTTTTTTTAATAATGATTTATTGTTTGCCCTGTGTTGATGTCGATTTATTTTTTTACTGAACTTTGCTTTCTGACCAGCAGAGGGAGCACACAGCCCATGTTCACATACAGAGCTACCTTTTTTTTCCTTTCTTTGGTATTTCTTATAGGTTACAGGCTGGATGCTTTTCTTTAAAAAAAACAACATTGTTCTAATTTGCTATTGACATTTGCATTAAATGATTCTATTTGCTGTAAAACTTTTTCCTGTTGTGATAAAATGTAAAGATATAAAAGTAAATATTAGTGAAAATAAAACCATGCAGTCCGTACATAACACGCACAGTTTATCTCAGTGCATTTGCCTCTAGTTCTGTGGTTCATTTTGGAATGAAGAAAGCAATTCCATTCTAGACACTGAGTTTTACCAGCAGTTGTTTCAGGGAACTTTTGTGTGAGGTATTTTACCCAGTCATTTCAAGCACTTAAAGGGACAGTAAGGGCAAAATGAAACACAATTTATTGTATAGATGTATTTGATTGTTGCAGGTATACTTAAATTATGCATGGTTTATCTTCTGCATTAGGCTTGGCACCTTGTCATATACGCTGCATGGCATAATTGCTCACCACATTCAGAATATCTGTTAAACATGGAGGATAAGGGTCATGTGACAATAAGTCTGCAAATATTCTGTACAAGCAGCATTGGTCCCTGCAGTATTTGGAGACAAATGCACCAGATTTTTTTCATATGCTAAATCACTTGAAATTGATTCGTAGTGTAAAAAGCTGGCATGAATAGTTTTATGGGAATAGAAATATATTTGACTCAATTTTATTGTAGAGGAATATTATTCATCCAACCCTATGGTTGTCTGGGATTTGCAACTGGTATGTACAGACACAGTCACCCTGTATCTAAGCCCCTGCAGACTGACCCTTATATCAGTGCTTTTTACAATCTTGCATTTCAGCCAAGCGGTGCTGGTTCTTGTATAACCATTATCATTCACCATGGGCGTGAGCACAGTGTTATTCCTGTGAATCAGGAATGTAAGCTTAGGAGCCGACCCATTTTTGGTTCAGCACATGGGTAGTGCTTGTTGATTAGTGGCTAAATGTAGCCAGCAAACGCTACCCAGGATGCTTAACCAAAAATGGTCTGGGTCCTAAGTTTACATTCTTGCTTTTTAAAATAAAGATACCAAGAGATTTAAGAAAAATTGATAATAGCAGTAAATTAGAAAGTTGCTTAAAATTGTAAGCTCATCTGAATTATGAAAGGAAAAATTTGGGTTTCATATACCTTCAAAGGAACAGTAAACACTTTGCAATTGTAATATCAAATAATTATTCATAGTAAAACAACTTTGTAATATACTTTCATCATTTATTTTGTCTTCTTTTTGTGTAATTTAATTTTGAAAATGATGGATTTTTCCAGTCCTGAAAACTAAGCGAACATGAGGGGCTTCACAAGCCTAACCTTGCCACATATATCTCCCTCATTTGCACTTCTTTTCTGCTGAAGCCAACCAATGACGGTTTTGTTTACACAGTGACAAAGGAAAGCGCTCATCTCCACCTGCATATAAGGAAAGTGCTGTGTGGATTTTGAAAAACATTTGCAGCAAACAAGGTGTTAATTTGTTCCAGTAACAGTGAGACTGCTGATTACAGTCTCTTTAAACAGCTGTAACATTAGCCAGATTTTCATTTGAAAATGTTGTAACATATTTACATAGTGCTCATTTATATGTATGATATTTCTTTTTAAAGTTCTTTTAGATAATTGTTAGACTATCTTAAACCGCATTTTCAAATTGTTAAACTATTACATTTTAAGTTCTTTTCAATGCATTACTATGGTCCTACTTCTTATAGGCTGCTTTAATTGAGGCTTAAAATGTTTGTTTCTTAAACTTGCTCGTGCTTTAAAGAACACACATGGTATAACAATAGATTCCTGTGTTTTTTGTGCATAATGTCCCTTTAAGAAGAAGTTTATGTGCAAAATGTTTTGAAGCTTTAGTATTTTAAACTAGTGGTCCCAATAGAATAAAGCTATAAATATGTTAAAATAATTTTTTACCTTTTGTTTGTAGACTTTTGAATGTTGGCAGTGTACCATTTCTTTTACATGTGTATAAGCTTAAAGGGACACTGTAGCCAAAAAAAATCTTTCGTGATTCAGATTGAGCATAAAATTTTAAGCTACTTTCTAATTTACTCCTATTATCAAATTTTCTTCTTTCTCTTGGTATCTTTATTTGAAATGCAAGAATGTAAGTTTAGATGCCGGCCCATTTTTGGTGAACAACCTGAGTTGTCCTTGCTGATTAGTGGATAAATTCATCCACCAATAAAAAAGTGCTGTCCAGAGTCTAAACCAAAAAAAGCTTAGATGCCTTCTTTTTCAAATAATGATAGCAAGAGAACGAAGAAAAATTGATAATAGGAGTAAAATAGAAAGTTGCTTAAAATTGCATGCTCTGTCTGAATTACAAAAGATTTTTTTTGGGGTACAAAGTCCCTTTAACTTATTTAAAGGGATATGAAACCCAACATTTTTCTTTCATGATTCAGATAGAGCATGTGATTTTAAACAACTTTGTAATTAAATTCCATGATCAATTTTTCTTCCTTCTCTTGGTATGCTTTGTTGAAAAGCAGGGACGTACGCTTAGGAGCCAGCCCATTCTGGAGCACTATATTTCAGCAGTTTTGCAAGAATGTTATCCATTTGCAAGAGCACTAGATGGCAGCACTATTTCCTTCCATGTATTGCTACAGATGCCTACCTAAGTATCTCTTTAACACAGAATATCATGGGAACAAAGCAAATTTGATAATAGAAGTAAATTGGAAACTTTTATAAAATGGTATGCTCTGTCTGAATCACAAAATATTTTTTTGTTTCATATCCCTTTAATTGATCAGCATGACAGTCATCCATTGGCTTTGACTGTTCTCCTACACAGTCAATTGGTAAATGCAAACATTTCCCTGGCACGTGGTCTACCGGTGTATGGTTATATGTTTCCCCAGCACGTGGTCTACCGGTGTATGGTTACAGGTTTCCCCAGCACATGGTCTACCGGTGTATGGTTACAGGTTTTCCCGGCACATGGTCTACTGGTGTATGGTTACAGGTTTCCCCGGCACGTGGTCTACTGGTGTATGGTTACAGATTTCCCCGGCACGTGGTGTACTGGTGTAGGGTTACAGGTTTCACCGGCACATGGTGTACTGGTGTATGGTTACAGGTTTCCCTGGCATATGGTCTACTGGTGTAGGGTTACAGATTTTGTTACGTGGTCTACTGGTGTATGGTTACAGGTTTCCCCGGCATGTGGTATACTGGTGTATGGTTATATTTCCCCCGGCATGTGGTCTACCGGTGTATGGTTACAGGTTTCCCTGGCATATGGTCTACTGGTGTATGGATACAGGTTTCCCTGGCACATGATCTACTGGTGTATGGTTACAGGTTTCCCTGGCACATGGTCTACTGGTGTATGGTTACAGGTTTCCCCCGGCACATGGTCTACTGGTGTATGTACAGGTTTCCCCGGCACGTGGTCTCCTGGTGTATGGTTATATTTCCCCCGGCATGTGGTCTACCGGTGTAGGGACTGATTCCTCAACATTATTCTCAAGTATCTGCTGATATTGAGTGGAATCCATGCGACTCTCAACTTTAACAAGATTCCCAGTACCGGCACTGGCCCCACAGCCCCACAGCATAATAGAACATCTACCAAATTTTATTGTGGCTAGCAAGTGTTTGTCTTGGAATGCTGTGTTCTTTTGCCGCCATGCATAATGCCCCTTGTTATGACCAAATAACTCAATCTTTGTTTTATCAGTCCACAGCACCTTCTTCCAAAATTAAGCTGGCTTGTCCAAATGTGCGTTTGCATACCTCAAGCGACTCTGTTTGTGGCATGTGTACAGCGACTCTTCCGCATCACTGAATTGTTGAACGATGCACAGTGACACCATCTGCAGCAAGATGATGTTGTAGGTCTTTGGAGATGGTCTGTGGGCTGTTTTTGACTGTTCTCACCATCCTTTGCCTTTGCCTCCTATATTTTACTTCTGGCCTTGACAAGAACTGTGCCTGTTGTCTTCCATTTCCTGACAGTGGACACTGATAGCTTAAATCTCTGCGATAGCTTTTTGTAGCCTTCCCCTAAACCATAATGTTGAACAGTCTTTGTTTTCAGGTCATTTGAGAGTTTTTTTGAGGCCCCCATGTTGCCACTCTTCAGAGGAGAGTCAAAGAGAACAACAACTTGCAATTGGCCACCTTAAATACCTTTTCTCATGATTGGATGCACCTGTCTATGAAGTTCAAGGCTTACAGGCAGTACACTCACTACTTTACATTGTAGCAAAGTGTAATTTCTTCAGTGTTTTCACATGAAAAGATATAATAAAATATTTACAAAAATGTGAGGGGTGTACCGAAGTACACCAGACAGAATGCTGCAATCCCGAAGTTCTAAATACCGAAACTTATAAATGCCGCCACAACATAATCCTGAATATTAAAATCCCGAAAAAATAAAATTCCTAACTTGTAAAATACCGAAAACCAGAATCCCGAAACACTCCCGCAAGATTACCTTGTTAATGTATCTTCAAGGGGGCACACCGCCAATCCTCTGGCATCCACCCTAAGTTAGCCCCCCAAGCGAAGGCAAAATGATAGTGAAGATGGGGACATCACAGCACATCGTATCTATAGGTTTTTTAAGTTATGGGATTTTGCATATTCGGGATTTTTAATTTAGGGATTTTGATTTTTCTGCATTTTGATTTTCGGGATTTTAGACATTCAGGATTATGCTCTTTCTGGATTTCAAGATTCTGTCTTATGGTATTAGGGATTTTGAGTTTTGTTATTTTGATTGATACATATATATATATATATATATATATATATATATATATATATATATATATATATATACATATACATACAAACACACACATTTTAAAATAAAACTAATTCTGTTTCTCCTATATATGCTTATAAAATGCAGTTCATCTGAATGTATTAAAGCATTTAGTTATGTATACAGCTATGAAGCTAACTTTTGTTTTATTATTAAAGTCATGGAAATAATTGGCATACTTGAAGGGACACTGTATCCAAGATATATATATACTAGTCCTAAAGCCCGTTCACACGGGCCATTTTTTGCAGGGTACAGCAGTCCCAACCCTTGCGCTCTCTCCCTGCCCCTCTCTTTTGCTCTTTCTCCCCCCTCTCTTTTGCGCTTTCTCTCCCCCTCTCTTTTGAGATCTCTCTCCCCCCCTCTCTTTTGCGCTCTCTCTTCCCCCTCTTTCTCCAACATTGGTGTGTCCGGTCCACGGCGTCATCCATAACTTGTGGGAATATTCTCTTCCCCAACAGGAAATGGCAAAGAGCACAGCAAAAGCTGTCCATATAGCCCCTCCCAGGCTCCGCCCCCCCAGTCATTCTCTTTGCCGCTCTGAACAAGTAGCATCTCCACGGAGATGGTCAAGAGTATGTGGTGTTTAGTTGTAGTTTTTTATTCTTCTATCAAGAGTTTGTTATTTTAAAATAGTGCTGGTATGTACTATTTACTCTGAAACAGAAAGAGATGAAGAGTTCTGTTTAAAAGAGGAGTATGATTTTAGCAGCAGTAACTAAAATCAATTGCTGTTCCCACGCAGGACTGTTGAGCTGAGAGAACTTCAGTTGGGGGGAACAGTTTGCAGACTTTTCTGCTCAAGGTATGACTAGCCATTTTTCTAACAAGACTGTGTAATGCTGGAAGGCTGTCATTTTCCCTCATGGGGATCGGTAAGCCATTTTCTTAGACTTAGAAAGAATAAAGGGCTTATTATGGGCTATTAACTGGTGGACACTCTAAAGGGCTAAATCGATTGTTTATTTAAGTTGTTTTTTAAAGTCTGAAGTAATTTTCACACTTTTATTGTTTGGGGAACGTTTTTTTCGCCAGGCACTAGTTAAGACACCTTCCCAGTCAGGAAGGGCCTTTCACTATAGTAGGCAGAGCCTCATTTTCACGCCATTATTGCGCAGTTACTTTTGAGTACAGTGCATGCAGCTGCATGTGTTGGGGTCTGGTATCCACTGAAAACGTTCCCAGAAGGCTTGGATTGGTATCGTATACCCCCCTGGGATAGGTGAAGTCGCAACAAAGGCTGTGGCTGGGACTGTAGTGGGGTTAAAATTGCAAACGGCTTCCGGTTTCCACATTTTAAGGGTTAACATCTTGAAAATTGGGGTGCAATACTTTGAATGCATTAAGACACTGTGGTGAAAATTTGGTAAAGATTGGATAATTCCTTCATAGTTTTTCACATATTCAGTATTAAAGTGTGACCTGTTTAACATTTAAAGAGACAGTAACGGTTTTGTTTTAAAACGGTTTTTGTGCTTTATTAACCAGTTTAAGCCTGTTTAACATGTCTGTACCTTCAGATAGATCATGTTCTGTATGTATGGAAGCCAATGTGGTTCCCCCTTCAAATATATGTGATAATTGTGCCATAGCGTCCAAACAAAGTAAGGACAGTACTGTCACAAATAGTAAGGTTGCCCAGGATGATTCCTCAGATGAAGGAAGTAGAGATAGTTCTACATCCTCTCCTTCCGTGTCTATACCAGTTATGCCCGCGCAGGCGACCCCTAGTACGTCTTGCTCGCCAATGCTTGTTACTATGCAACAATTGACGGCAGTAATGGATAACTCCATAGCTAATATTTTATCCAAAATGCCAGCATTTCAGAGAAAGCGCGATTGCTCTGTTTTAAACACTGTAGAGCAGGAGGGCGCTGATGATAATTTTTCTGTCATACCCTCACACCAGTCTGAAGTGGCAGTGAGGGAGGGTTTGTCAGATGGAGAAATTTCTGATACAGGAAGAATTTCTCAGCAGGCAGAACCTGATGTTGTGACATTTAAATTTAAATTAGAGCATCTCCGCGCATTACTTAAGGAGGTGCTATCTACTCTGGATGACTGTGACAATCTGGTCATCCCAGAAAAATTGTGCAAGATGGACAAGTTCCTAGAGGTCCCGGTGCACCCTGATGCCTTTCCGATACCTAAACGGGTGGCGGACATAGTGAATAAGGAGTGGGAGAAGCCAGGCATACCTTTTGTCCCTCCTCCTATATTTAAGAAATTGTTCCCTATGGTCGACCCCAGGAAGGACTTATGGCAAACAGTCCCTAAGGACGAGGGGGCGGTTTCTACACTAGCCAAACGCACGACCATTCCCATTGAGGACAATTGTGCTTTCAAAGATCCTATGGATAAAAAATTGGAGGGTTTGCTTAAAAAGATTTTTGTACAGCAAGGTTACCTCCTTCAACCTATTTTGTGCATTATTCCTGTGACTACAGCGGCGTGGTTCTGGTTCGAGGAACTGGAAAAGTCGCTCAGTAGGGAGACTCCATATGAGGAAGTCATGGACAGAATTCACGCACTTAAGTTGGCTAATTCCTTTATTTTAGACGCCGCTTTGCAGTTAGCGAGGTTAGCGGCGAAAAATTCAGGGTTTGCATTTGTGGAGCGCAGAGCGCTCTGGCTTAAGTCTTGGTCGGCGGATGTATCTTCCAAGACAAAATTGCTTAATATCCCTTTCAAAGGTAAGACCCTTTTTGGGCCAGAATTGAAAGAGATTATTTCAGACATCACTGGGGGAAAGGGCCATGCCCTCCCACAAGATAGACCTTTCAAGGCTAAGAATAAGTCCAATTTTCGTTCCTTTCGCAATTTCAGGAACGGGCCGGCTTCCAACTCTGCAGCCTCTAGACAAGAGGGTAACGCTTCCCAGACCAAACCAGCTTGGAAACCAATGCAAGGCTGGAACAAGGGTAAACAGGCCAAGAAGCCTGCTGCTGCTACCAAAACAGCATGAAGGGGTAGCCCCCGATCCGGGACCGGATCTAGTAGGGGGCAGACTCTCTCTCTTTGCTCAGGCTTGGGCAAGAGATGTTCAGGATCCCTGGGCACTAGAAATAGTCTCTCAGGGTTATCTTCTAGAATTCAAGGAACTACCCCCAAGGGGAAGGTTCCACATGTCTCACTTATCTTCAAACCAAATAAAGAGACAGGCATTCTTACATTGTGTAGAAGACCTGTTAAAGATGGGAGTGATCCACACAGTTCCAACTGTGGAACAAGGTCAGGGGTTTTACTCAAATCTGTTTGTAGTTCCCAAAAAAGAGGGAACTTTCAGACCAATTCTGGATTTAAAAATTCTAAACAAATTTCTCAGAGTTCCATCGTTCAAAATGGAAACCATTCGAACAATTTTACCTACAATCCAGGAGGGTCAATATATGACTACCGTGGATTTAAAGGATGCTTATCTACATATTCCTATCCACAAAGATCATCATCAGTTCCTAAGGTTCGCCTTTCTGGACAAACATTATCAGTTCGTGGCTCTCCCATTCGGGCTAGCCACTGCTCCCAGAATTTTCACAAAGGTGCTAGGGTCCCTTCTAGCGGTCCTAAGACCAAGGGGTATTGCAGTGGCATTTTATCTGGACGACATTCTAATTCAAGCGTCGTCCCTTTCCAAAGCAAAGGCTCATACAGACATTGTTCTAGCCTTTCTCAGATCTCACGGGTGGAAGGTGAACGTAGAAAAGAGTTCCCTGTCTCCGGCGACAAGAGTTCCCTTTTTGGGAACAATAATAGATTCTTTAGAAATGAAGATCTTCCTGACAGAAGTCAGAAAGTCAAAGCTTCTAAACGCTTGTCAAGTTCTTCTCTCTATTCTGCAGCCTTCCATAGCTCAGTGCATGGAAGTAGTAGGGTTGATGGTTGCAGCAATGGACATAGTTCCTTTTGCTCAAATTCATCTAAGACCATTACAACTGTGCATGCTCAAGCAGTGGAATGGGGACTATACAGATTTGTCTCCAAAGATTCAAGTAGACCAGATGACCAGAGACTCACTCCGTTGGTGGTTGTCCCAGGAACACCTGTCTCAGGGAATGAGTTTCCGCAGACCAAAGTGGGTCATTGTCACGACCGACGCCAGTCTATTAGGCTGGGGCGCGGTCTGGGATTCCCTGAAAGCTCAGGGTCTATGGTCTCGGGAAGAGTCTCTTCTCCCGATAAACATCCTGGAACTGAGAGCGATATTCAATGCTCTCCGGGCTTGGCCTCAACTAGCGAAGGCCGGATTAATAAGATTCCAGTAAGACAACATGACGACTGTAGCTTACATCAACCATCAGGGGGGAACAAGGAGTTCCTTGGCGATGAGAGAGGTATCCAAAATCATCGAATGGGCGGAGGATCACTCCTGCCACCTATCTGCAATCCACATCCTGGGAGTAGACAACTGGGAGGCGGATTATCTGAGTCGTCAGACTTTCCATCCGGGGGAGTGTGAGCTCCACCCGGAGGTGTTTGCCCATTTGACTCAATTATGGGGCATTCCAGACATGGACCTGATGGCGTCCCGTCAGAACTTCAAGGTCCCTTGCTACGAGTCCAGATCCAGGGATCCCAAGGCGACTCTAGTGGATGCATTAGTGGCGCCTTGGTCGTTCAACCTAGCTTATGCGTTTCCACCGTTCCCTCTCCTTCCCAGGCTTGTAGCCAGGATCAAACAGGAGAAGGCATCGGTGATTCTGATAGCTCCTGCGTGGCCGCGCAGGACTTGGTATGCAGACCTGGTGAATATGTCATTGGCTCCACCATGGAAGCTACCTTTGAGACAGGATCTTCTAGTACAAGGTCCATTCGAACATCCAAAT